>NC_134483.1:423024475-423774475 GCF_040206685.1 Ascaphus truei | reverse complement strand
CTCCACACTGATGAGACCCATCAAGGTCAAAACAGCTGTCTGTGGGTGGTTTTCTGGGTATGCACCTTAACCCTGGCTGTGCTCAAAGCTGTGACCATGCAGCAAGCTTAAGCCTATAGGGAACCATGTTAAAAATGGTTATTGAGGCAAAAAGTGACACTGTGTGCTCATTTGCATGTCATTTCCCAGAATCCCTTGCTGCAGTGGAAGTGCTGTATGCTGGGTGATAATGGGGAAAGGCGGGGTTGCAGACCTGTCTAAGACATGCAGATGAGCATACAGTTATATTTGCATATATATATATATATATATATATATATATATATAAAAAGTCAAAATTTGTTTGTGCGCGCTGTCATTGGCTGTCAAGCTCTCCCATTGGCTGACTATGGGGCGGGCCTTGGCTCTCAATAGCTCTCGCGGTCTCTTAGTGCAAGGCAGGGTGACGTAATTATATACACACAGAGAGAGGGGAGATACATATATTATACACACACAGAGAGGAGATACATATATTATATACAGCCGCGGCCGCTTTTATTTTAAAACCTCTCGGTTATTTTCCGGTGACTTTTTCTGAATGCCACGCGCTTGACCACGTTCATGCCACATTCATGCTATATACATGCCGCATTCATGCCGGCCGTCACCCACGCTTGATCTGTTTAATGATAATGGTTTGGATTTTATTGGTTGCAATTCTTCGCGTATCCGCCGGGTGGCAGATATTCATGAATTGTAATGAATTCTAACGTACATGCGTTTCAGTAATGTGTCGACTTGCAGGTGTTTAAAAAATACCATTGTGGTCCATTGTGAATTGACCTTGGTACTGAAGAAGTTAAAACACTGTATCTATTTAGGCGTTTCATATTAAAAACTTAATGCAAAGTGTCTGTTGTTCTATTGTCCAGAGAAGTCCAAAGATGAGTACACCACTGAGCAGGATTTCACGTACAGATACCAGCTAGCTTGCATGTACCAAAACGATTTCCAACTTCATCAGCTGTCAACCACAGGTGTAGAAGGCCGCTGTCACCTGTCAACTACATATATAATCAAGAATACGGTACTGGCAGTGGCTTGGCTCCATCCGATTCAAAAAGTCTATGGTGAGCACAGCTGCCGTATTTTATTCTTTTTTTTAACATATCAATATCAATGCTCAGTCAAGCCATTCTTCTGTAATCAATCGCTTTGCTTATGGTTATTTAGTTCTACTATTTGAGTCACAATTCGCGAAAATGTAGTCCAGCAATATCATTGGCTGAGCAGCTTCTACAATAGATACTGAACAATTGGTGGACAGATAGGCGCATGCACATTGGAATCTTGTTAAAACGCATATGTGTGTCATCACATCTAGGCGCATGCATGTATGTGAACAAAAGACGGCCCCCGAGAAAATTATTGTTGGGACTGACCAAGGGGACTGTGTGGACTGACTAATTTGAACCAACCATTACAGTAATACTTTTATTTTTCCTCAGAAAAGAAACTTTGTCATCAGACGGTTATTTGGTTCTTTTATTTAAATCACAATTCGCGAAAATGAAGACCAGCAATATCATTGGCTGAGCAGCTTCTACAATAGATACTGAACAATTGGTGGACAGCTAGGCGCATGCGCATTGGAATCTTGTTGAAACGCATATGCATGTCATCACATCTAGGCGCATGCATGTATGTGAACAAGAGACGCCCCCCGAGAAAATTATTGTTGGTACTGACTTATTTGAATCAACCATTACAGTAATACTTTTATTTTTCCTCAGAAAAAAATCACAGTACTATGCCACCCACCTCATAAAGCATGTCTAGTGCCACATTAAAAAGTTACAGGATTGAATGAATATCAGAATATCAAGAATTGTGATGCAGGCACATGTTTAGAAACAGAAAAAAAAAACAATGACATTTTTTTTTTCAGACTTGAACTTCTAATTGAATGGGAAGTTATACACGCATGCGCATTAATAATCAGCAAGGTCCCAGGTCCCAAAGAGAATTACACGCAGGCGCAGAACTGTGAGAGCAGGCTCGGGAAGATTAAAACCACAAAGCTAACCATTTGAAAATGAATGGTTTGTGAGAGGTGTCGATAAGAAGTTGAAATCCTTGAGCCTTGTGTGTGTGTGTGGGGGGGGGGGGTAAAGCTGTATGAAGGATTACCTGTAGTTCAAAGACATATTTTCAAAAGGTCAGCATAATGTTTTGATCCCCACACCCCCAAATAAAAATCACAGTACTACACTACCGACACGCTTTATTGCGCATCGGCCAGATCCGCAAGCCGGGAGATTTCCCGGCTTGCTAGTGGCCGCCCCTCGGCGTGCCGCGCGTCATAGACGCGTGGTCACGCGTCTTCGGGAGCCTGCGCCCCCTGCACGCGCGTCCAGGGCTCCCCGAGGGAGCCCTGGTGTCCCGCGATGTGGGGGACGGCGGCAGAGGGTTCCGGGGGACCCGGCGGACCCGGCAGCGGTAGGGAGAGCGCCCCGATCGGAGGGCGCTCTTCCGCTGCTTTGGCGCGCGCCCGTCACCCTCGAGCGCGCGCCAGGCTACTGCTGCGGCCAAGAACGGGCAAATGCTCGAATAAACTTGGCCGCAGCAGTATGCCACCCACCTCATAAAGAGCGTGCATGACTAGTGTAGAATTAAAAAGCAACAGTACTGATTGATTCTCATAATATCCAGAATTGCTATGCAAGCCCATGTCGATAACCGAAAAAAATATATATTTGTAAAACTTGATTCTCAGAATATCAAGAATTGTAATGCAGGCACATCACGTCTAGAGAAAAAAAAATACTTTTATTTTCAGACTACTATAGAACTTCTAATTGAATGGGAAGTTGTACACGCATGCGCATTAATAATTAACAAGGTCCCAGGTCCCAAAGAGAATTACACGCACGCGCAGAACTGTGAGAGCAGGTTCAGAAAGATTAAAGCCACAAAGCCAACCATTTGAAAAAGAATGGTTTGTGTGAGGTGTCGATAAGAAGTATAAATCCTTGAGCCTTGTGTGTGTGCGTGGGCGAGGGGGAGAGCGCTGTATAATGGATTATCAGTTCAAAGAAATATTTTCAAAATGTCATCATAATGTTTAATGCGCCGAAATGTGATATTGTAACACGCCTATGCGTTTCAACAATGTGTAAATGAGACATACTGTACAGTACACGCATGCGCATAATATAAAAACAGTATGAAAAGAAGTAAAAGTATTGATTACTAAATAATACATATAGAAATGTGATAATTTTATAGTTGAAGAAGACGCAACGTTATATTTCTGTAATATTGTATAAATCTTCCAATTTACAATTACTGCGCGCGCACACACAGACTTGAAGAAAATGGACGACTGTACTGTAGGTTGAACTGCTATTAGAATTTTAAGACAACAGCTCACGATCGCCCGCCTAAATTTTTAGACGGTATTGCTGTTTTGCGGCCTGCGCTAAAAATCGGAGCGCTAACATGTTAGCAATATCGCAAACCGCTCCGGAAAAAACAAAACATACCACATCTCGTCGCGGTTATCAGAGCGATGTGGCTATGGCCACATTAGGACAAAGGCGGCCGCAGCTGTACACTCACAGAGAGAGGGGAGATACATATCTTATATACACACAAAGAGAGGGAAGATACATATATCATATAAACAAACAGAGAGAGGGGAGATACATATATTATATACACTCACAGAGAGAGCGGAGATACATATATTATAAACATACACAGAGAGAGGGGAGATACATATATTATACACACACAGAGAGAGGGTAGATACATATATTATATACACATAGAGAGGGGAGATACATATATTATATACACTCACAGAGAGAGGAAGATACCCCGCTGTGAAGGGGGGGGAATGGAGCTGTGAAGGGTGGGGGAACGGAGCTGTGACTGGCAGGGGACCACAGCTGTGAAGGGGGGGACCAGAGCTGTGAAGGGGGGGCGGAGGTGTGAATATGGGGGGGTGGAGGCGTGAACGAGGGGGGGGGGGGGCAGCTGTGAACAGGGGGGAATGGAGCTTTGGACAGGGGGGGAATTTCTGGTGATAGGGGGTTAATCAGGCCACTAATAAAGGCATTACACCCGGCTTATTAACCCTAACTCACGTTGGGAATGAAGGGGTTAACTGTATGTGCACTACACTGACATGTTTTCCCTTACACCATCTTTATTGTCCCCATTTTGCAGCTCAATCCATAGCTGTAGTAATGCAAGTGTATGTAAACTGTGCCAATTGGTTTTGCGACACAAGGGGGAGCTGCGAGCACTAAACCAAGCGATGATTGAAGAAGCGGGGCTACTGTATGTATGGGTGGCTGCTTTGAAGTATATGGATCACTTTCTAAGCCCTAGACCTCGCAAAGGCAAGGTTAATTGAAAGTGGTTTGCGGTCTAGCTGAAGTGCTTTTCTGTCAAAATGTATTAGTTACCTTGTTAGCTTCTTAACTTGAAAGGAGGAAAGTATATTGGCGTGGGAAGTAGGTTAAACCGCAAACCACATCACAGCCCATTCAATTAAGTAAGCTAACTCAGGCTAGCAGTTTTGGAGTGCCACTAGGAATAAAGAAAACCATACACACACATATAAAGTTAATAGTAGTGGCATAAGCAGAACATACTTTTATTACTAAACTGTATTGTACTGATGGTTTAAAATGTAAAGACAGGAAGTTTATTTTGTCAGCACGGGAATAAATCCTTTAACAGGCAAATATGATCTCCGTACTTCTAAGGCACCCTGCAGAGTTGGTTCCTCAATTTCTATGAGAAGCCCGGAGTTGAAAAGCCTCAGCAATCCTGGGTGTTAGGATGGCCGGGATATTGTAAGTGCCAGATACCGGTGTAAAGTATGGGTACTTCACACTTGGTGGCCAAACCCCAGACTCTGTGTCGCTATGTAAGGGGTTGGCCCCAGTATGCTAAGGAGCTTAGGTGTGAGGTTCGCGCCTGCTCTGTGCAAACCGGGACGCAACTTCTGCCTTTTCTGCAAACTCCTGTCAAGTTGGGGATAGGTGGGAGACATGTTCCCAGAAACGGATTGGTTGTGCATGTTGGGTATAGAACCCTCAACCCTATAAAATGCCTGCTGGCCAGTCCCTAGCAGATTCAACTAAGATTTGATCAAGGTCCAGCGTCAGCGGTTCCGGAGTGTGAGGGGTTAATAATATCGTAACAAGGATCATCCCCCTCTTCTGGAATTCGTTAGAGCTAAGGGTTCCCGAACGAACCCTGTAAGGACTAAACAAACTTTGTCTTTTTGGCAGAAATATAGGGGTGGCAACTTGTGCCCCAAGCCAGGAACTGCCTCTGGACCTATTCCGTGAGGGATGGGAAGGGGAGAGTACCAATACCGATGCTTCTGTGCTTCAGTATTTAGTAGATCTCAGAGACTGGCTAGATATGCTCATGGGGTTGACACAGGACAATCTTAGTGCTTCTCAGACCAAGCAGAAGACTTGGTATGATCAGAATGCTCATAGTAGAGAATTCATCCCAGGACAGCAAGTACTTGTTCTCAAACCCACTCGGGAGAACAAATTGATGGCTGCCTGGTCAGGACCGTACCCGGTGCTCCGAAAGATACATGTGTGCAACTATGTTGTAGAGGTAGATGCTGAGGCAGGGAGGAATAAAACATATCACATTAATATGTTGAAGGAGTACATAGCCCCGAGTGTGGTATCAGTGCTGGCCATTTGTAGCCACCGATGGGAGATCCGGTGGGCAGTGCTCTGCCAGAATTCTTAGGAGATGCTAGGCAGATGGGTACTGTAGAGCAGGTGGAGATAGGGTCCCAGTTGTGTGTCAGGCAGCGAGCAGAAGCCAGAGCTATGCTATGTCTGTATAGGGCTCTGTTCATGGATAAGCCGGGCAGGACCCATATCACAGATCACTCAGTGCTCACGGGTGATCTGCGCCCTTTGCATAAGCATGCCTATCGGGTATCAGCAGAGATTATGGGCAGTAGAGAGAGGGAGGTAGAAGAGATGCTGGCCCTAGGGGTAATTGTACGTCACAGAGCCCTTGGGCTTGTCTGGTAGTTCTGGTACCTAAGAAGGATGGGACCACCCAGTTCTGTGTGGACTACCGACAGCTCAACGCAGGGACGGTGTCAGATGCTTACCCCATGCTACGCATGGACGAGTTACTAGATGAACTCGCGGGGGGCAAAGTATCTGACTACCATGGATCTCAGTAAAGGTTACTGGCAGATCCCCATTGACCCAGGAGGCTAGGGAGAAGTCGGCATTCAATACCCCGAGTGGCCTATATGAATTCTTAGTGATGCTATTCGGGATGAGAAATGCACCAGCTACCTTCCAACGCCTGGTCAATCGGTTACTGAAGGGCATGCAGGGGTTTCCACAGGCATACCTGGATGACATTGCTGTCCTTAGTATTTCGTGGGACTCACATTTAGTGCATGTAGTTGCGGTGCTAGCCAGAATTAGGGAAGCGGGACTCACCTTAAAACCCACCAAGAGCTTAGTAGGGATGGAAGAAGTACTGTACCTAGGGCATAGTGTGGGTGTCGGGCACCTTAAACCAGATGGAAGCAATAGTGCAATGGCCCGTTCCCAAGACCAAGAAGCAGGTAATGGGTTTCTTAGGTACCGCAGGCTACTACAGAAAGTTTGTCCCTCAGTACAGCACTGTAGCAAAACCCCTGACTGATTTGACCCAAAAGCGACTGTTTGTGCTGGTTGTCTGGTCTCCAGCCGTTGAAGCTTCCTTCTGCACCAGACTACTCAAAAAAGTTTTTGGTGCAGACTGATGCCTCAAACTATGGCATCGGTGCTGTACTCAGCCAAGTGGGGGCAAAGTGGGGGAGGAGGGCAGTGAACACCCAGTAGTGTACCTGAGCTGCAAGCTGCTGCCCAGAGAGGTGGCTTATGCCACCATTGAGAAAGAATGTTTGGCAATCGTGTGGACTCTGAAGAAACTCCAGCCCTATCCATTTACCGTGATAACGGACCACAACCCATTAAGTTGGTTACAAAGCGTGTCGGGGGAAAATGCCAAGCTGTTGCGCTGAGTCTTGATTTGCAGGAATTTGAATTCACCATTCAGCACAAGAAGGGCAGTGAGCATGGCAATGCTGATGGCCTTTCCCGCCAGGACAATCCTCATGAACTAACAACCTCAAGAGCTGCCAGGCCAGCCCAACCACTGGACAAGGTGGTCGTGGCAGAGCCTGCACTTTGAGCTGGGGGAGGTGTGACGATAGGGGGTTAATCAGCCCACTATTAAAGGCATTATACCTGGCTGATTAACCCTAAATCACATTGGGACTGAAGGGGTTAACTGTATGTGCACTACACTGACATGTTTTCCCCTACACCATCTTTATTGTCCCCATTTTGCAGCTCAATCCATAGCTGCAGTAATGCAAGTGTATGTAAACTGTGCCAATTGGTTTTGCGACACAAAGGGGAGCTGCGAGCGCTAAACCAAGCACTGATTGAAGAAGCGGGGCTATGTATGGGTGGCTGCTTTGAAGTATATGGATCACTTTCTAAGCCCTAGACCTCGCAACCGCAAGATTAATTGAATAGTGGTTTGCGGTCTAGCTGAAGTGCTTTTCTGTCAAAATGTATCAGTTACCTTGTTAGCTTCTTAACTTGAAAGGGGAAAAGTATATTGGCATGGGATGTAGGTTAAACCGCAAACCACATCACAGCCTGTTCAATTAAGTAAGCTAACTCGCACTAGGAGTGAGCTAGCATTCTAATTTTTGGAGAGCAGCTAATAGTAAAGAAACCATACACACACATATAAAGTTTATAGTAGTTGCATAAGCAGAACATACTTTAATTAATAAACTGTATTGTACTAATGGTTTTAAATGCAAAGACGGGAAGTTTTTGCTGTTAGCTCGGGAATAAATCCTTTAACATGCAAATATGTTAAGGATGAATTAACTGAGGGATTTTTCATCTCCGTGTTTCCAAGGCACCTGCAGTTGGTGCCTCAATGTCTATGAGAAGTCCGGAGTTGAAAAGCCTCTGCAATCTTGGGTGTTAGGATGGCCGGGATATTGTAAGTGCCAGATACCGAAATAAAGTATGGGTACTTCACACTTGGTGGCCAAACCCCAGACTTAGTGTTGCCAGGTAAGGGGTTGGCCCCAGAATGCTAAGAAGCTTAGGTGTGAGGTTCGTGCCTGCTCTGTGCAAACCAGGATGCAACTTCTGCCCTTTCTGCAAACTCCTGGCAAGTCGGGGATAGGTGGGAGAAAAGTTCCCACGGGAGGGATTGGTTGTTCATATTGGGTATAGGACCCTCAACCCTATAAAATGCCTGCTGGCCAGTCCCTAGCAGATTTACCTGATTCAACAAAGATTTGACGAAGTTCCAGCGTCAGCGGTTCCGGAGTGTGAGGGGTTAATAATATCGTAACCAAGGATAATCCCCCTCTTCTGGAATTCATTAGAGCTAAGGGTTCCCGAACGAACCCTGTAAGGACTGAACAAACGTTTTCCTTTTGGCGGATATATAGGGGTGGCAATGTGTGCCCCTAGCCAGGAACTGCTAAACGGATATAGTTACATATACATATTTACATAGTAGATTAGGTTGAAAAAAGAAATACGTCCATCAAGTTCAACCTATGCTAAATTTAGACAACAGATACTTTATCCTATATCTATGCTTACTTATTGATCCAGAGGAAGGCAAGCAAAAAAAACCAGAGTCATATCATCCAATGATATCTCTAAAGAGGAAAAATATAATAATATATCCCTGTATGCCTTTCCTATCTAAAAAGATGTCCAACCTTTTTTTGAACAAATCTATTGTATCTGCCATCACAGTCTCCTTGGGTAATGAATTCCACATTTTAACTGCCCTTACTGTAAAGAACCCTTTCCTTTGTTGCTGGCGAAATCTCCTTTCCTCCAACCTTAAGGGTTGGCCTCGAATCCTTAGTACTGCCCTTGGGATGAATAGTTCTTTTGAAAGCTCCTTGTATTGTCCCCAAATATTTTTGTATATAGTTATCATGTCCCCTCTTAGATGCCTCTTTTCTAATATAAATAAATCTAATTTAGCTAGCTTCTCCTCATCAGTTAGATTGTCCATCCCCTTTATTAATTTGTTGGCTCTTCTCTGCACTCTCTCTAGATCCATAATGTATTTTCTTAGGATTGGTGCCCAAAATTGTACTCCATATTCAAGGTGTGGTCTTACTAATGCTTTGTAAAGGGGCATAATTATGTCTACTTCCCTTTCATCTATTGCCCGTTTGATGCAAGATAAGATCTTGTTTGCCTTTGCAGCTACTGCATGACTTTGGGCACTATTGCTAAGCCTGCTGTCTACAAGCACTCCTAAATCCTTCTCCATCAAGGATTCCTCCAATTTATCCCCATTTAATTTGTAATTCGCCTTTTTATTCATCCATCCCAAATGCATAACCTTACATTTATCTGTATTAAACCTCATCTGCCATTTACCTGCCCAAGTTTCCAGTCTCTCCAAGTCCTTCTGAAGAGAAATTACATCCTGCTATGATTCTACTGCCTTACACAATTTAGTATCATCAGCAAAGATGGAGACTTTGCTCTCGATGCCAACCTCAAGGTCATTAATAAACAAAAGTAAGGTGAATGATCGATGCAGCAGCTGCTCCGAAATACTGGGACTCACCAGGTAAAACTTAAAATTGAATTATTTTAGGTTACATTAAATAATTATTAAGGTTACATTAAAAATGAAGACACTCAGGACAGACAAAAATAGGAAAATTACCTCCCACGCGTTTCGGGCATGAACTTCCCTTTCTCAAGGAGAAAGGGCAGTTCATGCCCGAAACGCATGGGAGGAGGTTTTTCTATTTTTGTCTGTCCTAAGTGGCTTCATTCCTGAATGTTAGCCCATATTAAACTTTCAAGTAGTTTCCCCACTATTGAAGTCAGGCTTACAGGTCTGTAATTCCACGGTTGTGATCTAGCTCCCTTTTAAAATATAGGCAACACATCTGCTTTACGCCAATGTTGTGGTACTGAGCCTGTGGAAATGGAGTCCTTAAATATTAAATATAATGGTTTGGCTATTACTGAGCTTAACTCCTTGAGAACTCTTGGATGTATGCCATCGGGGCCAGGTGCCTTATTTACTTTAATTTTTTCAAGTCGCTTTTGAACTTCTTCCTCAGTTAACCAATTGTTCATTAATATGGAAGTTGTGGCTTCCTCCTGCGGCACTACTATTGAACTTGATTCTTCCCTGGTAAACACAGAGGCAAATAACTTGTTTAATACATCTGCTTTATCCTTATCTACAATAATCTGCCTACCCATCTCAAACTGAAAGGGTCCTATATTTTCTTTTCTCATTTTTTTGGTACTAAGGTACTTAAGAACTTTTTAGGGTTGACCTAACTTCCTATTGCAATCCTTTTTTCATTATCCATTTTTGCTAATGTGGTTACCCTTTTGCAATTTTTGTTACATTCCTTATAATTCTGATACAATGTCTCCGTCCCTTCTGACTTAAAGAATCTAAACGCCTTCCTCTTCTTGTCCATTTCCTCCCTTCCTGTTTATTTAGCCACATTGGTTTTGACTTATTTCTTTAATACTTATTACCCAAGGGTATACACTGATAAGTGTGCTTTTCTAACAATGTTTTAATGACTGCCCATTTATCTTCTACATTTTTCCCTGCAAAAACATCATCCCAGTGTACTAGTTGTAGATTAGGGGGTTATGCAGTAAGCGGCGAAAAGTCACTTTTCGCCCGTTTTGCGCCAAAAATGCATACCACGATTCAGTAAGCCCTCCCGCTACCCACCCGCAAGCCCTAAACACCTACCGTTGGGGCTAATACCCACTTTGCCCACCCCCACTACCCACAATAAAAAAAATACACACACAACAGCCCCACAATAAATAAATAAATATATATATATATATATATATATATATATATATATATATATATATATATATATATATATATATATATATATATTACACCAACAACCCCTATACCCCCCTAACATACAGTACATACAGTATATGCACAGCAATGATACTATAGGCCGGTGGTGGCCCTCGGGTGTTACCCGCAGGTGTCCCCGCGGGCCTGCAGTACCAATTCAGTACCCCCCAAAAATAATTAAAAAACACATAAATACTTTAAAAAAAAATAAACCCCCCCTAACACATACAGTATAGTAATGTGCAAAATTACTATTATCCACAAATGGATAATAGGGCATTTGCCCATTTAAAATACATAAAGAACAATAAATACATTAAATACATATTGCACTCACCCATTTCCGGCTGCCATGATGAAGGCCATCCTCATCTTCATCACCGTCCATGCCCCCTCCGATGCTGCAAAATATAAACAAGAATAAAAAGAGCCAATGTAATGTCCCCTAACCCCTTAATCACCTTAGCGGTTACTAACCGCTACAGTCATTAAGGGGTTAACCCATCCTCACCCACCACTCGGGAGGCCTTTACACCCTCCTCCACTACCCCCCCACCCCGTGAGGCCTAACCATCCTCACCCGCTACCCAGGCAGGAGGCCTACCCACATACCCTTGGGTTCAATACCCCCTTCCCCCACCCCCAGTACCCACAATAAAAACAATACACAGCCCCACAATAAACATAATTATATTTATAAAATACAAAACCCACCCCCTGTGCCCCCCCATAAATACATGATTTATTATTTTACATACAGGGTTAATACCCAAGGCCCACTGGAGTCCTCGGTGGCCCTGACTGGTGTCCGTAAGCCTCACAGTGGTCCAGCAACAGGTTTCAAACAGGATCTGGAGGCCTACAGGTGGTCCCCGAAAGGCACCGTGGTCTGCTAGGTGGTCTCCGCGGGTCACCATGGGCCACAATGGGGTCTCCACGGGTAGGCCCGCAGGTGTCTGTGGGGCCCTGGGTCAGACCCACAGGTGTCTGAGGGGCCTCGGGTGGTTCCCACAGGGGTCTGGGGGCCCTTGGGTGGTCCCTAAGGGTCCGCGGTTCCCCCACAGATGGGGCCACCGGTTCTTCCCCGCAGGTGTCCCCCGTGGACACGCTAGCCTGGTACCCGTGAGCGTCCGAGGAGACCTCAGGTGGTCTCCAGAGGTCCCCACAAGACCAAAGGAACCAACCATGTATGTAAAAAAAATAAACCTGTCCTATACAATTAAATACATAAATACACCCCCCCCCGCCACACACAAACAGTACAGTAATGGGCAAAATAACTATTATCCAGATATGGATAATAGATAATTTGTCCATTATTAAACACATAAACTAGCATAATAAAATAAATAAAGTTCTACTAACCTCATCAATATGAAGCCCCTTCGCCAGCAAATTCCCTCTGTCCTCCGTTGCCAACAAAATACATAGCCAATACATTGCAAAGACATTCTGATATCATTTAATCTCTTAATCACCTTATTGGTTAATAACCGCAAAGGTAATGAAGGGGTTAAGACACCCTAGGCCGATACCCACCTTTCACACATTCATTTGTACAGTGGCTTCATCATGCAGATTGTATATTTTTGGGAATAGTTTATTGTTAACATTGATTGGCATAGTGTACATAATGCACAGATTTTTTGCATCATGTATACACTGTAAATTCAATGTTTTGATTGGCATTTGTTAGATATTGATTGGAAGATGAGAATTATTTTATTTGGAAATAGTATTTTTTTTATAGTGGCTATATAATATTGTGATTTTCATATGCAAGGTGATGTATTGATTTGGAGAAGGGGTATTTTTATTTGTGCATGTTTTTGTTTTTGTTAACCTTTAAACATTTCTTTGTATATTGGTTAATCATGTGAATATATATATACATATATATAGCCCTAGCCCGATACCCGCCTTTCACCCATTCATTTGTACAGTGGCTTCATCATGCAGATATATTTGTACAAATGAATGGGTGAAAGGTGGGTATCGGGCTAGGGCTATATATATGTATATATATATATATATATATTCACATGAATAACCAATATACAAAGAAATGTTTAAGGGTTAACAAAAACAAAAACATGCACAAATAAAAATACCCCTTCTCCAAATCAATACATCACCTTGCATATGAAAATCACAATATTATATAGCCACTATAAAAAAATACTATTTTCAAATAAAATAATTCTCATCTTCCAATCAATATCTAACAAATGCCAATCAAAACATTGAATTTACAGTGTATACATGATGCAAAAAATCTGTGCATTGTGTACACTATGCCAATCAATGTTAATAATAAACTTTTCCCAAAAATATACAATTCCATACAAACATGTATATTATTTAAACCAAGCAAGTAAACAGAAATAAATTACCATTAATTAATCAAATCCCAAACAAATATATATATATACTGTATATATACACACCAAAAAATCAAAAAATCTACTCGCCACCTAGCCCAGCCCATAGCCCCACCCCTAGCCCCGGCCCCCCCCAAAAAAATTGAATAAATTCTTAGAAAGAACAACATTGTTTTTTTACGTCATTTTATTTATTGTATTACATTTATACTTTACAAAAATTAGTCCTTTTTATGTGTGTGTGTGTGTGTGTGACTAGTTTCCTGCACCCCTTAACCAGTGTCTAGATGCCCCCGCTTCACAATATCTAAAGCAGCAATCCCGCCTGGGATCTTACCTGAACCGCAGTCCCTCAATGTCCAGGTACCCTCATTCCCACAATGTTATATGTTGGAGGGGAGGTGTTCCCTACCTGTCTTCTGGGTTATGGGGGATTTCTATGTCTCCCGTCTGAAGCTTGAGAGTCAGATCTGGAAGAAAGCAGTATAGGTTATTTCAGTGTAGGTATAGGACAGATAAGATATATAGGGTAAATAAGATATCCAGATCCAGAGTGAGGGAGAGAGATAGACAGACAGAGAGACAGAGAGACAGAGAGACAGAGAAAGATAGAGAGAGGAGAGAGACAGAGAGAGGAAAGAGACAGAGAGAGAAAGAGAGAGACAGAGAGAGGCAGAGAGAGACAGAGAGAGGCAGAGAGACAGAGAAAGAGAGAGAGAGAGAGAGAGAGAGAGAGAGACAGAGAGAGAGAGAGAGAGAGACAGACAGACAGAGAGAGACATAGAGGGGAGACAGACAGAGAGAGGAGAGAGACAGAGAAGGGAGAGAGGGGGTGACTGACTGAATGGGGGGTGACTGACTGGGGGGTGACTGACTGTCTGGGGGCGTGATTGACTGACTGGGAGGATGACTGACTGACTGACTGGGGAGGTGACTGAATGGGGGGGGTGACAGAGAGGGGAGAGAGACAGAGAGGGGAGAGAGACATAGAGGGGAATGAGACAGATTGAGACAGAGAGGAGAGAGTGTCATGATGGACACCAACTTTAGCAACACATTTATATTTATGGGTACTCGATTGAGTAGAATAAGGTGCAAAATAAATTGTGATTTATTTCCTTAATAGACAAACAGACGGCATCTGCAGAATACACTTAAAACAACACTTACTGGGATAAGGGAACAAAATAAATGGTCCTTTGCATGCAAGCGCAAGAAAGGCAGTCTTTGTTTAAAGGTCCTGTGGCTAGATCGCAACTTGCCGACCTAATAACTCAGCCACCTCAAAAATTTTTGTAGAGATTCATTAAAATTTGTTCAACAGTCACCAGGGCAAACGAATTCCGAAGTTTGGGATACATCCTTAGTTAAATTGTTATTAACCCCTTCTCTCCGGGACTGGCTGCCGCTGTGCTGGAACAAAGTCTTGCGTATTCACATTATGGAACATGGATCATGGATCATGGAATGAAGAATCACGAACACACAGGAGACAGTAGGGACAGTTATAGACAATTCCTGCCTATCTTTAACACGAGACCCCAATCCCCTATGCTTATAGGAACAAGTCCTGCCCATACAGTTTGAATACACAGTTTACACACTTTATTAAAACATTATGTTCTGGGTGTATTTTTACTGTAATTGTTCCATGTAAGGGTATGTTGTGTTTTATTACATATGCACTCCAAAAACCAGGGTGCTAGGTGCTTCCGTTCTCGAGTTAGCTTTCCTAATTGAAATGCCGGCTTCGGGGACTCAAGTTCACCGAATTCTCACGTCAATTGATACAGTTCCCACGTCAATTGACTGACCGCCTTTCAAGTCAGAAAGCTAATCGAGGAACGGATACATTATATCGGTAAAGCTAATCGCAAACCCCTTATCCAATTGACTTGTGGTTACAGGTCAAACCCATAGAAAATGGATACCCATGCATTACATAGATGGGTTAACCACAGCCACGCTTATTCAATCAGTGCTTACTGTGGTGCTCACTACTCCCATCTTGTGTCTCCTCAGAATATAGCAGGCAATACATTTTCTTTTAATACAACAGGCAGGGAATGGCCTGCAAATGGGGGGTAAAAAGGCTGGGACAGGGAAAACACAGCAATGCATGGCAAATAAGTTTAACCCCTTCATTCCCAATGCGAGGGGAGGATGACCAGCCGGGTATAACACCTTTATTCAGGCCTGATCACCTCCATTCTAGTCACACTTCCCCCACTCAAAGCAGAGGGGCTGCCCTGACCACCTTGTCCAGTGGCTAGCCTACCCTGACAGCTCTTGAAGTCAGTATGTCCTGAGGGTTGTCCTGGCATGAAAGGCTATCCGCATTGCCATGCTCACTTCGTTTCTTGTGCTGGATGGTAAAGTCGAACTCCAGTAAAGAAAGACTCCAGCGCAAGAGTTTAGCATTTTCCCCCGATACCCTCTATAACAAACTCAAGGGATTGTGGTCTGTAATTACAGTGAAAGGTCTGCCATAAAGATAGGGCTGTAATTTCTTCAGAGCCCATACTATGGCCAGACACTCTTTCTCAATGGAGGCATATGTCACATCTCTGGGCAGCAGCTTGCGGCTCAGATACACCATGAGGTGTTCACTGCCCTCCTCCCCCATTTGGCTGAGAACAGCACCAATACCATAGTCCGAGGAATCGGTCTGCACCAAGAACTTCTTTGCATAGTCCGGTGCAGCCAAAATGGGAGTGCTGGCTAGTGCAGTCTTCAATGCTTGAAAGGAGACCTCATAGGCTAGAGACCAGACTACCAGCTCAGACTGTCGCTTCTGGGTCAAGTCAGTCAGGGGTTTGGAAATGGCGCTGTACTGAGGGACAAGCTTTCTGTAGTAGCCTGCAGTGCTAAAGAAAGTCATGACTTGTTTCTTGGTTTTGGGAACGGGCCACTTCACTATAGCTTCCACCTTAGCTGGATCTGGGATAAAAAGCCCAACACCCACCCTGTGCCCCAGGTACAGTACTACTGCCATTCCTACTAAGCACTTAATAGGTTTTAACGTGAGTCCCGCTACCGTAAACGTGGCTAGCACCACAGCTACATGCACTAAGTGTGAGTCCCACGAGTTACTAAAGACAGCAATGTCGTCCAGGTTTGCCCTTGCAAACCCTTGCATACCCTCCAGCAAGCGATTGACCAGGCGTTGAAAGGTAGCCGGTGCATTTTTCATTCCGTATGGCATCACTAGAAATTCATAGAGGCCACTTGGGGTAATAAATGCCGACTACTCTCAAGCCTCCTGGGTCAGAGGGATCTGCCAGTAACCTTTACTGAGATCCATGGTGGTCAGATAACTTGCCCCCACGAGTTCATCTAACAACTCATCCATGAGGGCCATGGGGTAGGCATCTGACACATTGAACTGCCGGTAGTCCACACAGAACCAGGTGGTTCCATTCTTCTTCGGTATCAGGACTACCGGACAACCCCATGGGCTCTAGGGCGGTACAATTACCCCTGGGGCCAGCATCTCTTCTACCTCCCTCTCTATACTGCCCATAACCTCTGCTGACACTCTATAAGCATGCTTATGCAGAGGTCTCAGATCTCCTGTCAGCACTGGGTGATCTGCAATGTGTATCTTTCCCGGCTTTTCCAAGAACAGAGCTCTATACTTCTCTAGCATAGCCCTGGCATCTGCCCTCTGCCTGACCCTCAGCTGAGACCCTATCTCAACCTGCTCTACTGTACCTTCCTGCCAAGCCTTCCCGAGGAGATCAGGCAGAGCATTACTCACCGGATCCCCCATCGGTGGGCTGCAAATGGCCAGCACCAATGCCACACTCGGTGCTATGTACTCCTTGAGCATGTTGATGTGATAGGTTTTATTCCTCCCTGTCTCTGCATCTATCTGTACAATATAGTTGCACTCGTTCATCTTTCTCAGTACCGGATACGGTCCCGACCAGGCAGCCATCAATTTGTTCTCCCGAATGGGCTTGAGAAAAAGTACCTGCTGTCCTGGGATAAACTCTCTGCTACGGGCATTCTGATCATACCAAGTCTTCTGCTTGGTCTGAGCAGCCCTAAGGTTGTCCTGTGCCAACCCCATGAGCATCTCTAACTGGTCTCTGAGATCTATCACATACTGAAGCACAGAAGCATCAGTATTGGTTGTCTCCCCTTCCCATCCCTCCCGGAATAGGTCCAGAGGTCCCCGTACCCTGCGACCATATAGCAGCTCAAAGGGAGAGAAGCCTGTAGATTCTTGCGGTACCTCTCAGTAAGCAAACAGCAAGTGCTGCAAGTGAATCTCCCAGTCTTTCCCCTCTGCCTCTATAAAGGTTCGAAGCATCTGCTTCAGTTTACCATTGAACCTCTCACACAGTCCATTGGTTTGGGGGTGGTAAGGGGTCCTGCACTTGTGCTTCACCCCGCACGCATCCCAGAGACACTGGAGCAATTCATTCATGAATTGCGACCCTTGATCGGTTAGCATCTCACTAGGGAAAACTACCCTAGAAAAAATGGTTGACAGAGCCTTGGCTACCACCCTAGCATCTATGGTGGCAAGCACTACCGCCCCAGGTTACCGGGTTGCAAAATCCACCACCGTGAGGATGTAGCGCTTCCCGGACCAGCTGGGAACCATGAGGGGTCCCACAAGGTCCATAGCTACCCGCTGAAAGGGTAGGTGCCTTCACACGGTCACCCGCCTTACCTACTCGCTGGCAGGCATCACAGGATCAGCAGAACTCTGCCGCCTCACTGGATGCCCCCAGCCAGTAGTAATGCTGCAACAGCCGGGCTCGCATCCTAGTGACCCCTGATGCACCGCTAGTGGAATGGAGTGGGCTACCCACAACAACTGCTGCCTATACTCCAGGGGTACCACTAGCTGTCTCTTCCCCGTCCAAACTCATCTAACCCAGTGGTCCCTGCTCTCTATACAGGAGCCCACGGTGCAACAAGAAGTAATCATACCCCTTGCTTGGCTTAGACTTGGACGCCCGCAGTGTCATGCCCTCCAAGCTGGGATCAGATCACACCACATACCTAATCTAGACACCTAACTCTGGCCACCCCCCGGACACATATGATTAAGGGGGAGAGGGAACAGGTACAGGGAACAGTAAGTCAGTGTCAGAAACCGTAGGTCAAAAAGGCAGGGGGACAGTGGCTGGTTCTGCTGCGATCCTTGCTGACTGGTTCCTGGTGATCATTGCAACTGGCACCAGCTCAGTTGTAAAATCGCAGATAACGTGTCCAAGGTCATTGCCAAGCAAGTTCTCGGCATCCAACCCAGGCAAAACCCCGCCCTCCCTCATGCCATGTCCGGCACCCCAGTCCAAAATACCCAGGCCAACTGGAGTGACCGCGGTCCTCCATCTGGCATAGTCACTTGCATCCCGGTGCCCGGGAGCAAATCCTCTGGCCGCACCATATCAGGGCGAACCAGAGTCACGGTGTCACCGGAGTCTAGCAAGCCGATGGTCACCTTACGCAGATGCTTCTGCCGGACAACGTTGGGCAGCATCCCGACTGGAGCAACCTGATGTCCTCTGCTCTCTGCTGCTGGTCCCGAGGTGTTAAGTGCAGTTTCTCCACTGGTCATCGCTTTGTGGGCTGTTTCTATGGCTGTAGTTGGCTCCTCTCTGTGTGCCAGTCGCACAAGTGCGACCGGCCTCGCAGCTGGTAAGCGTTGCCCCTGATGGGGTCCCTTGGTCCGGTCCCGGTCGGACAATCTGGCCTGAGATGCCCGACTTTATTGCAAGAGTAACACCACCTCTCATGCTTCAACTCTGCAGCCTTGGGTGCGCTGTTCGCTGCTGAAGGCTGGTATGGCCATTGACGGGTAGTTTTAATGCCCTGGGCCACGCGGCCCGCTCCTTTGGGCACTACGGGTTCTTTCATTGCAACTCGGCTGGCCACATACTCATCTGCCATTTTCGCTGCGTCCTCATAGGTCGGAGGCTTATGATCATAGACCCATGCCCTCACGTCCGTGGGAAGCTGCTGCAGCAACTGCTCTTGGAAAAACAAGTCCAGTGGGGTATGGAATTTTGTAACCCCATTCCCCTCCACCCACTGAGTCCCGTGTAAAGCCATCCAATTGGCATAGGTACTGTATGACTCCCCGGGGACTACACCCCCTGTCTGGAACTTGCCACTGTAAGATTTGGGGGTCAGGGCATACTGGGTCAGCAGCATGCTCTTTACATGACCGTAGTTATCGACATCCACGCGTGGAATACCCATCACAGTCCGTTTGGCTTTTCCAGATAACAGTGGTCGCAGTCTGACCACCCGTCCCTTCTTGGAATACGGAACTGGGAACACTGCGTCTCGAAGTCGTTCAGGAACGCATCGAGGTCATCTGTGCCATCCACGAACTTGCTGAAGCTGTATTGATTCATTCAGGGAAGTCCTTGTTTCCCTTTTTCAAGGTAGGAGTTTTGGGTCTTCCGAGCACTGCTATCAGTAGCTGTACCCACTCTGCAGTGCTAATACCCGCTCCCCATGTAGCCAGAAGTACAGTGAGCCCAAGGACGGCACACTCAGCAGCCACAGCTGCTACTTCGTCCGCACTCCCTGGTGCCAAACCAACCACGACCAGGGGGTCACTAGCACTCTCCTCATGTCCTTGTAGCCCCAGAGCTGGAGGGACCTCCTGCACTATGGGCTGAATAGTGGCCGCCACACAGCAGCTATGGGGACTTGCCCCTCTGGTAGGACAACGCGGTCCTCAAGATGCTCCAAATCCTCCTCCAGTTGTATCTTCGACCGACCACCTGTCGGTAAACCATACCCCGCACATTTCTCCATGACCTCCTCTCTAGTCCACAATTGGAACCTTCCTGAGCGGTTACTCATGGTGCCTTCGGGGTATGGATAAAGGGAACAATGAAATCTCTCGTGCTCTTTAGACGTGTGTCAGTTGCTACTTGTCTGAGGAGCTCGCAAGCAACAAGGTCCTTACTATACTACAAAATCCTTCAGGAGACTATAGTATAGGTTCAATCAGTATCCCACACGCTGCCATCAGTTATTTAAAAGCGTGTCATGAAGGACACCAACTTTATCAACAAATTTATATTTCTGGGTTCTCGATTGAAAAGAACAAGGTGCAAAATAAATTGTGATTTATTTCCTTAATAGACAAACACATGACATCTGCAGAATACACTTAAAACAACACTGGGATATGGGAACAAAATAAATTGTCCTTTGCATGCAAGCGCAAGAAATGCAGTCTTGGTTTAAAGGTCCTGTGGCTAGATCGCAACTTGCCGACCTAATAACTCAGCCACCTCAAAGAATTTTGTAGAGATTCATTAGAATTTGTTCAACAGTCACCAGGGCTAACGAATTCCGAAGTTTGGGGTACATCCTTAGTTACGTTGTTATTAACCCCTTCTCTCCAGGACTGGCTGCCGCTGTGCTGGAACAAAGTCTTGCGTATTCACATCATGGATGATGGAATCAAGAATCACGAACACACCGGGGACAGCTCGGTAGGGAAAGTTATAGACAATTCCTGCCTACCTTTAACATGAGCGCCCAATCCCCATTTTGAGAAGATTTAACCCACCAATAGCCGCGTTGCCCGCAGTTTGCAAAACCGGGCAAAAAGGCTTCCCGGTTTGAAAAGTGCATGTGTCAGCTTGACACCCTGGCAACTTAGCATACCTGGTGTACACCCTCTTTTTGGTGCCTCTTAGTCTGAGGTTTGGCGCGAAGGTGTCAATGGCCCGGGATCTACGACTTCTCAGGAATCTGGCCATGTATACATTAGGGTGCTCTGCGGTCTCTCAACTCTGTCACTTCTTTAGACTGAGGGGCGCCTGGTCAGCGGAATCCCTTTGAAGTGTCAGGAATAAAACACCCGCAGCTTATCACCTATTTACAGGTCAAAGGAATTTTTCCTGGGCTTATAGGAACAAGTCCTGCCCATACAGTTTAAACGCACAGATTACACACTTTATTAAAACATTATGTTCTTGGTATATTTTTACTGTAATTGTTCCATGTAAAGGTATGTTGTGTTTTATTACATATGCACTCCAAAAACCAGGGTGCTGGGCACTTCCGTTCTCGAGTTAGCTTTCCTATTTGAAATGCCGGCTTCGGGGACTCAAGTTCACCAAATTCTCACGTCAATTGACACAGTTCCCACGTCAATTTACTGGCAGCCTTTCAAGTCAGAAAGCTATCCGAGGTACGGATACATTCTATCGGTAAAGCTAACCGCAAACCAGTTATCCAATTGACTTGTGGTTACAGGTCAAACCCATAGAAAATGGATACCCATGCTTAACACAGATGGCTTAACCGCAGCCATGCTTATTCAATCAGTGCTTACTGTGGTGCTCACTACTCCCATCTTGTGTCTCCAAAGAATAGAGCAGGCAATACATTTTCTTTTAATACAACAGGCAGGGAATGGCCTGCAAATGGGGGGGTAAAAAGGCTGGGACAGGGCAAACACAGCAATGCATGGCAAATAAGTTTAACCCCTTCATTCCCAATCCAAGGGGAGAATGACCAGCCGGGTATAATACCTTTATTCAGGCCTGATCACCTCCATCCTCCTCATCAAAGAGAGAGACAGAGAGAGACAGAGGGAGACAGTGAGACAGAGAGAGATAGAGACAGAGAGGGGAGAGAGAGGGGAGAGAGACAGAGAGAGACACAGAGAGAGAGACAGAGAGCGACACAGAGGGGAGAGAGACAGAGTGGGGAGAAAGACACAGAGGGGAGAGACAGAGAGTGGAGAGAGACAGAGAGGGGAGAGAGAGAGAGAGAGATGACAGAGATAGAGAGACAGAGAAGGGAGAGAGAAAGAGAGGGGAGAGAGAGGGGAGAGAGATAGGGAGAGATACAGAGAGACAGAGAGGGGAGAGAGACAAGAGGGGAGAGAGACAGAGAGACAGAGTGGGGAATCATACAGAGAGACAGTGAGGGGAGAGAGATAGAGAGACAGTGAGGCAGAGAGAGGAGAGAGACAGAGAGGGGAGAGAGAGAGAGAGAGAGACAGAGAGGGGAGAGAGACAGAGAGGGGAGAGAGACAGAGAGGGGAGAGAGGGGAGAGAGACAGGGAGAGATAGAGAGAGACATAGAAGGGAGAGAGTCAGGTAGGGGAGAGACAGAGAAGGGCGAGAGACAGAGAGCGACAGAGAGAGACTTATGGGGCTATGCACTAAGCAGTGATAAGTCATTTTAAGAACGCAAAGTGCTCTTGGAACGTGATGTTCCGCCGAACGCGATTCACAGAGCCACGCAAACAGGCACTTTGCATTCCAAAACTGGCTTTTTTCATTAGTCCAAATTTGCTCGTACGATAACCTGTTTGCGTTCAATTCTGCCCTTCTCTGGGATTCACTAAGCAACGCAAACTTATCGTACATGAAAGTTGCGTTCAACAAAGCTCGCCAGCTAAAGGCAGGTGATAAAAAAGCTGGACTTTGAAAAATGTATTTGTTTACATTTTTGCATGCGCAACACCCATACAAAAGGTGTGTCGCTGGCTGACCCCGTGGGGGTCCCCGAGGGAGGCCGGGGGTCCCGCGGGTGTCCACGGCTGTCCCCACAGGAGTCCGGGGGTCCCCGCGGCCATCCCGGGGTCACCGCGGTCCTGCTCTACGAATGTTGTGCCTCCAAAAAAAATAAACAATATTTCTAACTAAATACACCCCCCTAACACATACAATACAGTAATGTGCAAAATAACTATTATTCAGATATGGATAATAGATTATTTGCCCATTATGAAACACATAAAACATGCATAAATAAAAACATGAAATCTTAATCTGAAAATCACCACATTGCATCTTACAATGAAACCAGCAGCACTTTTAAAAATAAACAAACAAACCAGCAGCTACTGTAGACAAATGTATATCAAATGTCACACAATTGCATTGAGTGTGTACATGATGCAATTAATCTGTGCATCATGTAACACTATGCAAAACCAATTTCAAAATAAAATACACTATGAACAATGTCCCCTAACCACCAATGCCATCCACAAAATCAATTAGAAAGTAAGCAACATAAATAAATTTACCATCAATCAATTAATCAATTTCCTAAACCAATTACAATACAATCCAAATCAGTTAGACAATTTACTATTCAATTCCTAAAGCCAAACAATTGGCCAAAAAATTCTAATTCAAAGTAACCACCATCATTCAAATCTAACTAGCAGAAATAAACCATTAAAAATACCATGTAACTAAATAAAAATTACATTACGCACACCAATGTATAAATAACGCTGCTAAATACATTTGAAATACATGAGATACATAAACATTAGCAAAACAATAATTTATTATCCCTGTATGTATATCCATATAGATATACATAAAATACAGGGGCAATAAAAGAGCATAAAAAACAATGCATTTACATCCAAAAATCACATACAATACACCCATGCAGTGTACCTGAATGTATGTATGTCCCTAGGGACATACAGTAGATCAATTCAGGGGCATTAAATGGAAATACAGCCGCGGCCCCTATTATTCTCCAACATCTCCGAATTTTTTCGGGATTTTTTTCTGAATGCCACGCACTTCACCGCACTTCACCGCACTTCACCACGTTCATGCCGCATTCTGACCGCATTCTGACCGCATTCATGTTGCATTCACACCCGCGGTTGATGCGCGGGTGATGTGTTTATTGATAATGGTTCGGATTTAATTGGTGTAAATTCTTCGCGTATCCGCCAGATGGCAGATATTCATGAATTGTAATGCGCATGCGCTTCAGTAATGTGTCGACTTGCAGGTGTTTAAAAGAATACCAAAGTGGTCTATTGTAAATTGGCCTTGGGACTGAAGAAGTTACAATAATGTATCAATTTAGGCTTTTCATATTAAAACTAAATGCGCAGTGTCTGGTTTTCTTTTGTCCAGAGAGTTACGAGATAAGTGCACAACTGCAGTCCATGTTCCAAAAACCCGACAGAACGTACGCTTATTTAATATGGGCCGCGATTAATGCAACAGATGATAAGATGGCAACAGTTGTTCAAATTTATCAGTATTTTATCGAAAACTATGACTTTTACAAATTTTCGCGAGATGCTCATGTGTGGAAACGTGCAATAAGGAAAAAGTTATGTAGCGATCCATGTTTTTTTCGTATTGATCCCGATGTTATTGGAGTGTATTGATGTGAATCACCGGGTTTTTCCCGTATCTATGATCATTGAGACTGCAAAAGGCGAAAGGTCATGTTAAAACCAACTAAGAAACGGCAGTCGCTGGCAAGCAATGTGACAGCAACAGCGACAGCTTCCAATAACGGTCCGACCGCCAGTGAAAACCTGGTGACCGGCAACCCTTGCTGTCTGTCCCCGCCCGGATACCTGCAGCCTGAGCCGGATTTCGCATACAGATTCGAGCAAGCTTGCATGTACCTAAGCGATTTCCAGCCTCATCAGCTGACTACAGGTGTAGTAGTCCCGCTGTCACCTGTCAACGATGTGTATGATCAAGAATACGGGACTGGGAGTGGCTCACCGCCAACTGATTGGCAAAGTCTATGGTGAGTAATGTTGCCGTATTTTATTCTGTTTTTGAAATATCAATATCAATGCGATTCAAAAGTCAAGCGATTCTCCTGTAAGCAATATCATTGGCTGAGCAGCTTCTACAGTAGATACTGCACAATTGGTGGAAAGCTAGGCGCACGCGCATTGGAACCTTCTTGAAATGCATATGCGTGTCATCACATCGACGGTAGGCGCATGCGCATGTGAACAGGAGACGCCCCCCGAGAAAATTATTGGTGAGACTGACTGTGGGTACTTCTTTAGGGGTCTGACTGACCATTACAGTAAAACTTTTACTTTTTTTTTGTTCCTCAGAAAAGAAAACTTTGTCATCTCATGTGGAAAACGGCAAATGGAGTGATTTCGATGGATAATATCGCTTTGTGTTACAATGCCTGCACATTGCTGAATCTGATTAAAAAATAACACGTACCGGAGTCAACAGTTTAGTGGTTTAGTGGCCGTTGTTATTGATTATGATAGAATACTGTAACTGAGAGCTTCATAGAAAACCTGAAACTGTATGCTGTTGTTTTCAGACCGTATAAAATAATTTTTTTATATACTGTATAATAAACCCGAAACATAAAAAGTATGCATTTATTCTACATGTACTCCAGTACATACAGTGTATGTGTAATCTATACCTGTACAGCATGTATTGTTTTAATACTCTTGTGATGTACAGTACAGTACAAGTTGTGATGTACAGTGAGCATGCCTACAGTATACAGTACAGAATGCCTGGACAGTACTGTACAGTATGTTCTAGAAACACTGTATTTTGTTACAGTATAACATGAGACAATGGAACAATTTAAAACAAATCAACATTTTCTTTTATTGGTGGAATAAGTACAAAAACATTTATTTTCAAATACAATGTAAAAACATTTTAAGTGTACAGCAATTCAAAACATCAACAGGTGTATGGTTTACTGCTAGTGAAAACATTTATGTACAGAAAGTCAAAACATTTACAGTCAGTCAGGCCTGCGAAACTCCAGTCCCCGAGGGCCGCAAACAGCCCCGGTTTTAAGGATAACCTTGAAAAACGGGCCTGTTTGCGGCCCTCGGGGACTAGAATTGTGCAGGTCCTTTGTAAAGTAAGGAAAAACATTTCTTTATTAATAAAAGTTAAAACACGCAACATCTCCTTTATTAAAGTACATAAAGTCAAAACATGTACAGCACAACAGTATGGTGTTATTAAAAAAAAATCTTTATTCATAAAATTTAATAAAATGCAACATCTTCTTTAAAGTACAGAAAGTCAAAACATTTACAAAAACATTTACAAAAAATAAACAACAGTTGAACAGTCACGCAAATTCGATCGCCACCAGATTGTCCTTCCAGGGCCGATGCCTTGTATGGCGCAAAATGCCATTAATGGATGCTCGAAAGATTTTCATTAAAGGATCTGAAATTGAAAAATAGCGCCGCAATTCCTCCACAATAGTCCTTCTTAAATTTTCAGGAAGCACCCTTTCCTTCGTAGTTTACATTGTTGGCCAACCCGCAGTACACCAAGTAGGAAACATGGTGCTTAAAAATTAACATGCCAAACTTCTGAGGTAAACCAGCACTCATGACCCTATACTTCTCCCTGAGTGCCGGTGGCAGCTCGCGCAGGATGATGTCGGGCACCGTATCGATGCAAGCGATTATGTATCCCCGCTATGTCAGTCTCTATCTTCTCCATCCGTCGATCCATCTTCTCCATCCTTGATCCATCTTCTGCATCCGTTGATCCAGAGCATGGTCTCTACAAGAAGATCTATCTTTACCAGCACAGTAGAGTTCCCATGGATATCCACACTTAACCCATTCAGCATGCGGTCTAACGAGCTGGTTCTTGTTCATGGCGTGCTGTGGACATCTGGGTGGATGGGTGCTACGGAGGATGAGATGGGGGTTCCATGGAGAGAAGCGGCAGAGTCGTCGAAGAAGGAAGGAGGAGGTGACCTTTGAATTTCCGGGAGAGAAGCGGCAGCGTCTTCGAAGAAGGATGGAGGAGGTGACCTGTGGATTTCTGGGAGAGAAACGGCAGCATTGTTGAAGAGGGATGGAGAAAGCGACCTGTGGATTTCCGGGCGAGATGTGGCAGAGTCGTCTAAGCGTAATGGAGAAAGTGACCCGTGGATTTCAGGGACACCAGCGGCAGCGGCGTCGAAGAGCAGTGGAGAAGATGGACTGTGGGTTTCCGGGAGAGCGGTGGCAGCGTCATGGACCAGTAGTGGAGAAGATGGGCTGTAGATTTCCAGGAGAGCGGGAGCAGATTCGTCGAAGCATAAACGAGGAAGTGGCCTGCGGGTTCGATGGGTTGGCTGCCATTTGTTTTGCTTTGAGTTTACATCACCGAATTTCTTCTTGACATAATAAGGCTTACGTGTATTAAAACCCTTAGCCTTTGGGGTCAGCAGAAGGTTTTCTTTATTAGCCTTAGCCTGTCGCTTTGGCCTTGGCTTGGAAACGCCTGCTGCCTTTTGCTTTTTCTGTGTGATAGGCATGGCAGAGGCGAGTGGCTTCTTGCATCCATAGAATCGGGGTTGATCTATGGAAGCAGATGGCACAATGCAGTATCTGGACAAGGGCAAGTTCAGATACAGATCATCGAGTGGGAGGTGTGTAACCTTTAATGCATGGTGACGAGATAGAGGTGTTAAAAGTGGGCGTACTCTAATGTGACTCATTAACGTATAAATACACCATCCATTTTGTGGATTCACTGCACATTGAATACACATCGGCTAAACATCGAAAATACATTCTTGTGTTTGTATTTCTTTCTACTCGCAGCAATGCCTGTTAAAAAGATTTCAATGGATCTCAGCATGAGAATTAAGGAGATGTACACGAGCGGACAACGAATTGCTGCTATCCAACGCTGGTTAGCTGCTTCTGGCCTCGTTGTGCCATCAACCACCGTGTGCTATCATGCACACGGAAAAACCAAACAACGCACGAGGACACCAACGGTAACTAACGCATAAGTATATATATATATAACTATATAATACAGTATATCTATTATTGTTTATATTGCTGCATATTAATAGAACTATATATTGTGTAGATCTATCTCATTTTATAGTTAGTTCGGTATATTTACATAACTGCAGTATATAATACAGTATATCTATTATTGTATATATTGCTGCATATTAATTGAACTATATATTGTGTAGATCTATCTAATTTTATACTTTTTTTACTGTAAATGATGTGCTGTACTTGTGGCCTACTGCACTGTAACTTACCGGATTGTTGTTTTTCTGTACACTGTAGGGAGACAACTCTTCTGGTCGACAAAATAAGTGAAGAGAATGATGAGAAGAGTGCCTTAAGGGTCAAATACACTCTGCAGCAAAATCACAATCTCACTGTATCCGAGACCAGCATAAAGAAGATGAGACGCAGAATTGGATGGAAATATGGACGTGTGAGGTTAGTACTGGACAGTACAGGAGGTTAAAGTGTTGTTTAACAAACTTTACTGTACCTACAGTATAAACTTTTTCCTTGTCATTACAGAGCATACCCTATGATAAGGGACGTTAAAAAGATCAAGAGAGTGGTCCAGGCCCAGGCATGGATAGACAGTGGAGAAACTTTCCAGGCTTGCATCTTCACTGACGAGTCTACTATTTCACTGGAGAGATTTGCCACCTTTACATTCCACAAAAAAGGTCGCATATCTATGAAGCCGCGTCCAAAATACCCAGTGAAGATGCATGTGTGGGGTGCCATCTCTAGGCGTGGACCAGGATGCATCGTCATCTTTGAAGGTACAGTAAAATGTATGTCACACGCTTTTGCCTTATGCACTGTACTGTACTAGTGTGCAGTTTTTTGAGCACTTTTCTTTTCTTGTTATAGGAATCATGAATAAAGCTTTTTTCCAAGAGAAAATTGTGCCTGAGATTGTGGAATACATCACACCAGGACAACGATCCGAAGCACACCGCGTCAACAGCGCA
Source organism: Ascaphus truei (assembly GCF_040206685.1). Taxonomy (NCBI): domain Eukaryota; kingdom Metazoa; phylum Chordata; class Amphibia; order Anura; family Ascaphidae; genus Ascaphus; species Ascaphus truei. The sequence goes on along the minus strand of NC_134483.1, from coordinate 423,745,598 downwards.
TAACCTTGAGCGCGGTACCAACTGGGTGAAGACGCCAGCGGAGTAAGTGCGGTAACCGTGTCTCATTTTTTCCCACTGTTTTTACTGTGTACTGTATCTCTTTAACTAATTGTCCTTTTTTTCCCCATCCAATGACAGATCGCCAGACTTCAATCCTATCGAAATGGTCTGGCATCAGCTGAAGGACCATATCCGAAAAGTCGTGAAACCCTCCAAAAAGGATGAGTTGGCGCAAGGCATACTGAGTTTTTGGAACGATGTACTCACTGTGGAACGATGCAATAAATATATTGACCATATTGCGACTGTGTTGCCCATTGTGATCGCGCGTAATGGGCAAGCATCAGGAAGGTAGTATGGAATAGTACTGTACTGTAGTATTGTAAGTACAGTATGATACAGGTAAGTATGGCACAGATTTTTTTCCCCTGAGAGAGCAGCACCAGCAATGTGGTTACAATGTATTTAACAGTAGTCACTGTATACAGTAGTTCCAGTTTAGACTAGTTTGACAGTACTAAACAGCACACAATGCCATAATACAGTATGCACATAACTGCACTAATTTATTGTTTTCTTGTCTTTTCAGAAAAAAAGGATGGACTGGGGGAGAGGGGGGTATCGTATAAAGTTTGTGAACTGTTTGTACAGTTAAGTGTACAGTATCTAAATTGCAATCATGATGTACACAAAACCTCTCCTCTATCAATGAACTACTGTACTGTACACAGTATGAGGAAGAAGATAAAGACAGAAAAAATTATATTAATATATATATATTATTATATATGATATATTATTAATTAATATTATTATCAATGTGCATTATTCATGATTATCCACCGGCACTCAATTTTCATCTAACAGAAGAACTGAATAAAGACTGCATTTTGTATTATTCATGATTATTTGTATATTTGTATTTTTTGTTCCTGATAAAATAAAATAAATATTTTTTTACATTCATGATAATCATAATCATTGACAACAACCCCCCCCCCCCCACATCTACACCAAAGAAAAAGAAAGAATGACCAAAAAGTGGTAATTTACTGCATCAACAACATGAATCAGATAATGTTTTTTTTAACTCTCAATTTCACAGCGGCAAATCAGATTTACATATCAAATTCGAGAAGGGATTATCAAAAGCGTTACCATAAACAAAGTTTCAAAGTGTTGGGGGGTTAGATGGGTGAGTCATGCGCAGTAATCATCAGCTAGCTCCCTTCCCAAAGAGGATTACAGAGAGGTGACTCAAAGCTAACAATAGGAAAATTAGGCACCCAGGCGCAGAGAGGTAATGCTCGGCTAGGGACGGACGAATAAAAACACAATTACAAGCTTTAGAAACAGAATGGTTCTGGAGAGGTGTCTGTCGATAAGAGGTTCAAATCCTTGAGCGAGCCTTGTGTGTGTGCATGGGGGAGGGGAGTACAGGGTACAGCTGCATGAAGAATTAGCTGTACTGCAGTTCAAAGAAAAGACATATTTTCAAAAGGCAGGTCATCATAATAATTTGATCCCTACACCCCCAAATACATAAAAAGCACACAAATCAACCATGTGCAGTCAAACGCAGAGTGTCGCAGTCAAAAGCTCCAGCACAGATTGAATATTGTAATATCAAGATGGTTTATAAAGGATTGTGGAGAAAATAAAAATGAGGAGAAAATAAAAATGAGGAGAAAAAAAAAATATATATATTTTTTTGGTAACTCACTCTTGAACTTCGCAAGCAAGCAGTGGTGAACTTACAGACGCATGTGCAGTAATCATCAGCTCTCAAGCAGGAATGTGATTGAAACCAGAAAGACACAAATTCAAAGGAATGGTGTGGGAGAGGTGTACTATACTGTAGATAAAATAAGAAGTTGAAATACTGCAGTGCTGTAAATTATCCTGTGTGTGCGGGGGCGAGCGAGGGGAGAGCGCTGTATATGCCGAAATGTGATACTGTTACAGTACACGCCTATGCGTTTCAACAATTTTCAAATGAGACATACAGCACTGCACATGCATGTATAAATATGCAAATTTACAATTACTGCGCACGCACACGCAGACTGTGTACTGACGTAGGTTGAACTGCTAAAGTATTAGACTTTGAAGACAACAGCTCGCGAACGCCCCCCTGAGTTTTTAGATGGTATTGCAGTATTGCAGACAGTGCTAATAAAATGCTAATATTACGAGCGCTAAAATACCGCAATATACTCCGGGAAAAAATAAACATTCTGCATCTGCCCGCGGTTATCAGAGTTGCGCGGCTACGGCCGCACTAGGGTAAAGGCAGCAGCAGCTGTAAAAAACATACACTTTAAAAAAAATCAAAAAACCTGTAAAAATGTGACGAAATGGATTACAAATAAGAAGAAAGAAGACACACGTGGATTGTAAGGGTTTATTATTTTATGGTTACCTTTGGATTTGGTACAAGAGCTTCCGGTTCCCCTGGATTTTGGTGAGTGGGCATCTAATGGTAAGTAAACAAAAGAAAAGTATATTATTTTAATTTTTACAAGTTTTTTTATTTTTTTTAAAGTGAATTTTTTTTATTTCTTTTAATGCCCCTTAATTGATCTATGTCCCTAGGGATATACATACATTCAGGGACACTGAATGGGTGTATTGTATGTGATTTTTGGATGTAAATGCATTGTTTTTATGCTCTTTTATTGCCCCTGTATTTTATGAATATCTATATGGATATACATACAGGGATAATAAATGATTGTTTTGCTAATGTTTATGTATCTCTTGTAATTTAGGAATTGAATAGTGAATAGTGAATTGTCTAATTGATTTGGATTGTATTGTAATTGGTTTAGGAAATTGATTAATTGATGGTAAATTTATTTATGTTGCTTACTTTCTAATTGATTTTGTGGATGGCATTGGTGGTTAGGGGACATTGTTCATAGTGTATTTTATTTTTAAATTGATTTTGCATAGTGTTACATGATGCACAGATTAATTGCATCATGTACACACTCAATTCAATTGTGTGACATTTGATATACATGTGTCTAGCTGTTGGTTTGTTGGTTTATTTTTAAAAGTACTGCTGGTTTCATTGTAAGATGCAATGTGGTGAATTTCAGATTAAGATTTCATGTTTTTATTTATGCATATTTTATGTGTTTCATAATGGGCAAATAATCTATTATCCATATCTGGATAATAGTTATTTTGCCCATTACTGTATTGTATGTGTATGGGGGCGGGGGGATGTGTGTTGTATATTGCTATGTTTATTGGGGGTAATTGTCCCCAATAAACATGCTATTGTGTCTTAACCCCTTCATTGCCTTAGCGGATAGCTGCTAAGGTAAGGAATTATTGTTTATTGATATGTGTGTTTTGACAGTAGTGTAGATGTGTAGGGGGTCTCCGGAGCTGAACCCCGTTATGGGGTGCCGGTATCCCCTGCAGAATGTAAATGTCCCGGTCACGTGACGCGGAAGCTTTCAAAGTGCAGGAGATACCGGCACCCCATAACGGGGCCTGTATCTCCTGAAGTAGGGTGTCCCCGGATCTGAAACCAATGCGGTTCAGCTCCGGAGACCCCTGCTCATGTACACTATTATTAAAATGTATTTGTTTTGTGTACGATCGCCTGTAACAGCCTTGCATGGAGATGGCAAATCTCCATGCAAATGTTACATGCAGCTTTTTTTTCTATCAGCTAGCGTACGTAAAGTTTAAGAACGCTAGCAGGGGAAAAAAAAGCAACACATACGCTGTGGCTGTTTTGAGCACGTACGATACAAAATGGGCTCAAGGCCTTAGTGAATCGTGTCTCCGGCTTCACTTTTTATCGGACATGCTTTTTTTCCCCAGCCAGATGCAAAAGCACGGAGCTTAGTGCATAGCCCAAAGAGAGAAACAGAGAGGGGGAGAGCTAAGGAGGGGAGAGAGAGGAGAGAGAGACAGAGAGGGGAGAGAGACAGAGAGTGGAGAGAGTCAGAGAGGGGAGAGAGACAGAGAGGGGAGAGACAGAGAGAGACAGAGAGAGACAGAGAGGGACAGAGAGGGTAGAGAGAGGGGAGATAGAGGGGAGAGAGACAGGGAGAGACAGAGAATGACAGAGAGAGGGGAGAAAGACAGGGAGAGAGACAGAGAATGACAGAGAGACAGAGAGGGGAGAGAGACAGAGAAGGGAGAGAGACATAGAGGGAGACAGACAGAGAGGGAAAGGGACAGAGAGACAGAGAGGGGACAGAGAGACAGAGAGGGGAGAGAGACAGACAGGGGAGAGAGAAAGAGAGGGGAGAGATACAGAGAGACAGAGAGACAGAGAGGGGACAGAGAGACAGAGAGGGGACAGAGAGACAGAGAGGGGAAAGAGACAGAGAGGAAGAGAGGGGACAAAGAAAGAGACAGAGAGGGGAGAGAGACAGAGAGACAGAGCAGGGAGAGAGATAGAGAGGGGACAGAGAGACAGATAGGGGAGAGACAGAGAGGGGAGAGATACAGAGAGGGGAGAGAGACAGAGAGACAGAGAGGGGAGAGAGAAAGACAGTAAGGGGAGAGAGATAGAGAGAGACAGAGCAGGGAGAGAGACAGAGAGGGGCGAGAGACAGAGAGGGGAGAGAGACAGAGAAGGGAGAGAGACAGAGAGGGGGCAGAGACGGAGAGGGGAGAGAGACAGAGAGACAGAGAGTGGAGAGATAGAGAGAGACAGAGTGAGACAGAGGGGGTAGAGATACAGAGAGGGTAGAGATACAGAAGTGGGAGAGAGACAGAGAGGGGAGAGAGACAGAGTGGGGAGAGAGACAGAGAGGGGAGAGAGACAGAGAGGGGAGAGAGACAGAGAGGGGAGAGAGACAGAGAGGGGAGAGAGACTGAGAGGGGATAGAGATAGAGAGACAGAGAGGGCAGAGAGACAGAGAGACAGCGAGAGGAGAGAGACAGAGAGAGGAAAGAGACAGAGAGGGGAGAGAGACAGAGAGACAGAGAGGGAAAAGAGACAGAGCTCTGAGAGAGACAGAGAAAGGAGAGAGACAGAGAGTGGGGAGAGACAGAGAGGGGAGAGAGACAGAGAGAGACAGAGAGAGGAGAGAGATAGAGAGAGACAGAGAGAGACATAGAGGGGAGAGAGACAGAAACGGGAGAGAGACAGAGAGGGGAGAGAGACAGAGAGGGGCGAGAGACAGAGAGGGGAGAGAGACAGAGAAGGGAGAGAGACAGAGAGGGGGCAGAGACAGAGAGGGGAGAGAGACAGAGAGACAGAGTGTGGAGAGATAGAGAGAGACAGAGTGAGACAGAGGGGGGAGAGATACAGAGAGGGTAGAGATACAGAAGCGGGAGAGAGACAGAGAGGGGAGAGAGACAGAGTGGGGAGAGAGACAGAGAGGAGAGAGAGACAGAGAGGGGAGAGAGACAGAGAGGAGAGAGAGACAGAGAGGGGAGAGAGACTGAGAGGGGATAGAGATAGAGAGACAGAGAGGGCAGAGAGACAGAGAGACAGCGAGAGGAGAGAGACAGAGAGAGGAAAGAGACAGAGAGGGGAGAGAGACAGAGAGACAGAGAGGGAAAAGAGACAGAGCTCTGAGAGAGACAGAGAAAGGAGAGAGACAGAGAGTGGGGAGAGACAGAGAGGGGAGAGAGACAGAGAGAGGAGAGAGATAGAGAGAGACAGATAGAGACATAGAGGGGAGAGAGACAGAAACGGGAGAGAGACAGAGAGGAGAGAGACAGAGAGGGTAGAGAGACAGAGAAAGGAGAGAGATAGGGAGAGACAGAGAGAGACAGAGAGGGGACAGAGACAGAAACGGGAGAGAGACAGAGAGGGGAGAGAGACAGAGAGGGGAGAGAGACAGAGAGTGTAGAGAGACAGAGAGAGGAGAGAGACAGAGAGGTGAGAGAGAAAGAGAGGTGAGAGAGAAAGTGAGGGGAGAGAGACAGAGAGGGGAGAGAGACAGAGAGAGGCAGAGAGGGGAGAGAGGGGAGAGAGACAGGGAGAGATAGAGAGAGAAAGAGAAGTGAGAGAGACAGAGATGGGAAAGAGACAGAGAGCGGAGAGAGAAAGGGGAGAGATACAGAGAGACAGAGAGGGGAGAGAGAGACAGAGAGGGGAGAGAGACAGAATGGTAAATCCTATAGAGAGACAGAGAGGGGAGAGAGACAGAGAGACAGAGAGACAGTGAGACAGAGAGAGGAGAGAGACAGAGAGGGAGAGAGACAGAGAGACAGAGAGGGGAGAGAGAGGGGAGAGAGACAGGGAGATATAGAGAGAGACAGAGAAGGGAGAGAGTCAGAGAGCGACAGAGAGAGACAGAGAGGGGAGAGACAGAGAGGGGAGAGAGAGGGAAGAGAGAGAGAGGAGAGAGAGACAGAGCAGGGAGAGAGACAGAGCGAGGAGAGAGACTAGGGTGTATGCACTAAGCTCTGATAAGTCACTTTTAGAGCGCAAAGTGCTCTTAGAACGTGCTTTTTTCACTCAACCCGATGCACTAAGCAACGCAAACAGGCACTTTGCGCTCTTAAAATGTTTTCTTTCCGGAATTTTTTCTAAGTCCAACTTTGCTCGTTCGCAACCCTGTTTGCGTTAAATTCTGCCCTTAAGCGGGATGCACTAAGCAACGCAACCTTAGCGTACGCGAAAGTTGCGTTGATCAGAACACGTCTGGTCAGTAGACGCAAAAAAAAAATGGACTGAGAAAAAATTATTGCTTTTCATTTTTGCATGGGCAAAACCCATACAACAGGCCGGCCGGTGTCCCCGGGTGACCCCGAGGGGGTCCCCGAGGGAGCCTGGGGGTCGCGGGGGTGTCCCTTCTGATGCTGCAAGACATACACAAGAATAAAAACATCCAATGTAATGTCCCCTAACCCCTTAATCACCATAGCGGTTATTAACCACTACATTCATTAAGGGGTTAACCCACCCTCACCCACCACTCGGGAGGCCTACATACCCTCCCCCACTAACCCCCCACCCTGTGAGGCCTAACCACCCTCACCCACTACCCAGCCGGGGGGCCTACCCACATACCCTTGGGGCCAATACCCCCTCCCCCCACCCCCAGTACCCACAATAAAAACAATACACAGCCCCACAATAAACATCATTCTATTTATTAAATACATAACCCACCCCCTGTGCCCCCCCATAAATACATGATTTATCCTTTTACATACAGGGTTAATACCCCAGGCCAACGTGAGGCCCCGGTGGGCCTGATGTGTCACCTCACAGACCTACAGGTTACCAGAAACTTGTTTCATACAGGTTCTAGAGGCCTGTTGGTGGGTCCTGCCAGATGCCATGGCCCACCAGGTGGTCTCCGCGGATCACCGTGGGCCACAATTGGGTCCCCACAGTAGGCCCGCGGATGTCTGGGAGCCCCGGGTCAGACCCACAGGTGTCTGAGGGGCCTCGGGTAGTTCCCACGGGGGTCTGGGGATCCACGGGTGCTCACTACGGGTCCGCGGTGCCCCCACAGATGTGGGGCCACCGGTTCTTCCCTGCAGGTGTCACCCGTGGACCACGCAGCCTGGTACCCGTAAGATACCCGATGATACCTCAGGTGGTCTCCAGAGGTCTCACGCAGACTAAAGGAACAAACTCTGAATGTTAAATAAATAAATTGGGCCCATACATTAAATACATACATCCACCCCTCCTCCCCCCAAAACATACAGCACAATAATGTGCAAAATAACTATTATCCAGATATGGATAATATATTATTTGCCCATTATGAAACACATAAAACATGCATAAATCAAAACATGAATTCTTAATCTTATAATCACCACATTGCATGTTAAAATAAATATTGCAGAAATAGTAAATATAAACCAACAAACCAGCAGCTACACAAATGTATATGAAATGTCACACAATTGCATTAAGTGTGTACATGATGCAATTAATCTGTGCATCATGTAACACTATGCAAAATATATGTAACAATAAAATACACTATGAACAATGTCCCCTAACCACCAATGCCATCCTGATAATAAAATAGAAACTAAGCAACATCAATACAATTAGCATCAATCAATGAATCAATTTCCTCAAACAATTACAATACAATACAAATCAATTATAAAATTCCCTATTCAATTCCTAAAGACAAACCATTGCCAAAAGAATTCTAATTTAAAGTAACCACCATCATTCTAATCTAACTACCATAAATAAGCCATTACAAATAACCTGTCACTTAATACAAATTACATCATTCACAACAATGACAAAATAAAGCAGATAAATACATTAGCCAAACATGAAAAGAACATAAACATTAGCAAAACAATCAATTATTATCCCTGTATGTTTATCCATTTAGATAGATAAACAAAACATACAGGGGCAATAATAGAGCATAAAATACAATGCATTTACATACAAAAATCACATAGAATACACCCATTCAGTGTCCGTGAATGTATGTATAGCCATAGGTACATAATAGATACATTCACGGGCATTAAATAGGACTGAAAAAATAAAAGACATGAATCAAAAATAAAAAAAAACTGTAAAAGTAAAAATAATAAACTTTTCTTTTGTTTACTCACCATTAGATGCCCACTCACCGAAATCCAGGCGACCCAGAAGCACAGGAACCAATCCACAGGTAACCATAAAATAATAAACCCTTACAATCTACGTCTGTGTCTTTTTTCTTCTATTTGTAATCCTTCCCGTCAGGCTTGGGGTTTTCTTTTCTTCTTTGGGGTCTTCTCCGTCTTCTTCAGTCTTCTTCCGTCTTCTTCCGCCACGCCCTTCTTTTCTTCTTAGGAGGGGAGATGTTCCCTCATCGGCGACTGGCTTCAAAATGAGGCGACATAGGCTTTTATAGGCCTATGACGTCACATTTTGGTCAAATGTTTCCCACGGTCCTGATTGGGCCGTGAAAAACATGTGATTTGGCCGGGAAAAAAAATGATGATGTCATTTAAAGGCAATGAAAGCACAGCCAATCAGAATGGCTGTGCTTCAATTGCCTTTAAGATGACGTTATCAAAAGAAAGATGGCCGGCCTCACATGGTACGGTAGCCAATCAGAGCATGGGGAATACATCCCAACTCTGATTGGCTCTAGTACCATGTGACAGGCTTTCAATGACGTCACATCCGTTCTCCCCCAAGCCTCTGTCACATGGTATACTAGAGCCAATCAGAGACAGAGAGAGGAGAAAGACTGGGAGGGGGGAGAAACGGAGAGGGGAGAGTGACAGAGAGACAGAGAGAGGAGAGATAGAGAGAGACAGAGTGAGACAGATGGGGGAGAGAGACAGAGAGGGTAGAGAGACAGAAACGGGAGAGAGACAGAGAGGGGAGAGAGACAGAGAGGAGAGAGACAGAGAGAGGAGAGAGACAGAGAAGGAAAGAGAGACAGAGAGGGGAGAGAGACAGAGATACAGTGAGAGGAGAGAGACAGAGAGAGGAGAGAGACAGAGAGTGGGGAGAGACAGAGAGAGGAGAGAGATAGAGAGAGACAGAGAGAAACAGAGAGGGGAGAGAGACAGAAACAGGAGAGAGACAGAGATGGGAGAGAGACAGAGAGGGTAGAGAGACAGAGAGAGGAGAGAGATAGGGAGAGACAGAGAGAGACAGAGAGGGGAGAGAGACAGAGAGGGGAGAGAGACAGAAAGGGGAGAGAGGCAGAGAGGGGAGAGAGACAGAGAGGGTAGAGAGAAAGAGGGGGGAGAGAGACAGAGAGAGGCAGAGAAGGGAGAGAGACAGGGAGAGATAGAGAGAGACAAAGAAGGGAGAGAGACAGAGAGGGGAGAGAGACAGAGAGCGGAGAGAGAAAGGGGAGAGATACAGAGAGACAGAGAGGGGAGAGAGAGACAGAGAGGGGAGAGAGACAGGGAGACATAATGGGAAATCCTATATAGAGACAGAGAGGGGAGAGAGACAGAGAGACAGAGAGACAGTGAGACAGAGAGAGCAGAGAGACAGAGAGACAGAGAGGGGAGAGAGAGGGGAGAGAGACAGGGAGATATAGAGAGAGACAGAGAAGGAAGAGAGTCAGAGAGCGACAGAGAGAGACAGAGAGGGGAGAGACAGAGAGGGGAGAGAGATTGAAGAGAGAGAGAGAGGGGAGAGAGAGACAGAGCAGGGAGAGAGACAGAGAGAGGAGAGAGACTAGGGGGTATGCCCTAAGCTCTGATAAGTCACTTTTAGAGTGCAAAGTGCTCTTAGAACGTGCTTTTTTCTGCTCAACCCGATGCACTAAGCAACGCAAACAGGCACTTTGCGCTCTTAAAATGTTTTCTTTCCGGAATTTTTTCTAAGTCCAACTTTGCTCGTTCGCAACCCTGTTTGTGTTAAATTCTGCCCTTAAGCGGGATGCACTAAGCAACGCAACCTTAGCGTACGTGAAAGTTGCGTTGATCAGAACATGTCAGGTCAGTAGACGCAAAAAAAATGGACTTAGAAAAAATTATTGTTTTTCATTTTTGCATGGGCAAAACCCATACAACAGGCCGGCGGGTGTCCGCGGCTGAACCCGAGGTGGTCCCTGAGGGAGCCCAGGGGTCGCGTGGGTGTCCCCTCCGATGCTGCAAGACATACACAAGAATAAAAACATCCAATGTAATGTCCCCTAACCCCTTAATCACCATAGCGGTTATTAACCACTACATTCATTAAGGGGTTAACCCACCCTCACCCACCACTCGGGAGGCCTACATACCCTCCCCCACTAACCCCCCACCCTGTGAGGCCTAACCACCCTCACCCACTACCCAGCCGGGGGGCCTACCCACATACCCTTGGGGCCAATACCCCCTCCCCCCACCCCCAGTACCCACAATAAAAACAATACACAGCCCCACAATAAACATCATTCTAATTATTAAATACATAACCCACCCCCTGTGCCCCCCCATAAATACATGATTTATCCTTTTACATACAGGGTTAATACCGCAGGCCCACGCTAGTCCCCGGTGGGCCTGATGTGTCACCTCACAGACCTACAGGTTACCAGCAACTTGTTTCATACAGGTTCTAGAGGCCTATTGGTGGGTCCTGCCAGATGCCATGGCCCACCAGGTGGTCTCCGCGGGTCACTGTGGGCCACAATTGGGTCCCCACGGTAGGCCTGCGGATGTCTGGGAGCCCTGGGTCAGACCCACAGGTGTCTGAGGGGCCTTGGGTGGTTCCCACGGGGGTCTGGGGACCCACGGGTGCTCACTATGGGTCCGTGGTGCCCCCACAGATGTGGGGCCACCGGTTCTTCCCCGCAGGTGTCACCCGTGGACCACGCAGCCTGGTACCCGTGAGATACCCGAGAATACCTCAGGTGGTCTCCAGAGGTCTCACGCAGACTAAAGGAACAAACCCTGAATGTTAAATAAATAAACTGGGCCCATACATTAAATACATACATCCACCCCCCCCCCAAAACATACAGCACAATAATGTGCAAAATAACTATTATCCAGATATGGATAATATATTATTTGCCCATTATGAAACACATAAAACATGCATAAATCAAAACATGAATTCTTAATCTTATAATCACCACATTGCATGTTAAAATAAATATTGCAGAAATAGTAAATATAAACCAACAAACCAGCAGCTACACAAATGTATATGAAATGTCACACAATTGCATTGAGTGTGTACATGATGCAATTAATCTGTGCATCATGTAACACTATGCAAAATATATGTAACAATAAAATACACTATGAACAATGTCCCCTAATCACCAATGCCATCCTGAAAATCAAATAGAAACTAAGCAACATCAATACAATTAGCATCAATCAATTAATCAATTTCCTCAAACAATTACAATACAATACAAATCAATTATACAATTCACTATTCAATTCCTAAAGACAAACCATTGCCAAAAGAATTCTAATTTAAAGTAACCACCATCATTCTAATCTAACTACCATAAATAAGCCATTACAAATAACCTGTCACTTAATACAAATTACATCATTCACAACAATGACAAAATAAAGCAGATAAATACATTAGCCAAACATGAAAAGAACATAAACATTAGCAAAACAATCAATTATTATCCCTGTATGTTTATCCATTTAGATAGATAAACAAAACATACAGGGGCAATAATAGAGCATAAAATACAATGCATTTACATACAAAAATCACATAGAATACACCCATTCAGTGTCCGTGAATGTATGTATAGCCATAGGTACATAATAGATACATTCACGGGCATTAAATGGGACTGAAAAAATAAAAGACATGAATCAAAAATCAAAAAAACCTGTAAAAGTAAAAATAATAAACTTTTCTTTTGTTTACTCACCATTAGATGCCCACTCACCAAAATCCAGGCGACCCGGAAGCACAGGAACCAATCCACAGGTAACTATTAAATAATAAACCCTTACAATCCACGTCTGTGTCTTTTTTCTTCTATTTGTAATCCTTCCCGTCAGGCTTGGGGTTTTCTTTTCTTCTTTGGGGTCTTCTCCGTCTTCTTCAGTCTTCTTCCGTCTTCTTCCGCCACGCCCTTCTTTTCTTCTTAGGAGGGGAGATGTTCCCTCATCGGCGACTGGCTTCAAAATGAGGCGACATAGGCTTTTATAGGCCTATGACATCACATTTTGGTCAAATGTTTCCCACGGTCCTGATTGGGCCGTGAAAAACATGTGATTTGGCCGGGAAAAAAAATTATGATGTCATTTAAAGGCAATGAAAGCACAGCCAATCAGAATGGCTGTGCTTCAATTGCCTTTAAGATGACGTTATCAAAAGAAAGATGGCCGGCCTCACATGGTACGGTAGCCAATCAGAGCATGGGGAATACATCCCAACTCTGATTGGCTCTAGTACCATGTGACAGGCCAATGACGTCACATCCGTTCTCCCCCAAGCCTCTGTCACATGGTATACTAGAGCCAATCAGAGACAGAGAGAGGAGAAAGACTGGGAGGGGGGAGAAACGGAGAGGGGAGAGTGACAGAGAGACAGAGAGACAGAGAGAGGAGAGATAGATAGAGACAGAGTGAGACAGAGGGGGGAGAGAGACAGAGAGGGTAGAGAGACAGAAACGGGAGAGAGACAGAGAGGGGAGAGAGACAGAGAGGAAAGAGACAGAGAGAGGAGAGAGACAGAGAGGCGAGAGAGACAGAGAGGGGAGAGAGACAGAGAGACAGAGAGACAGAGAGAGGAGAGATAGATAGAGACAGAGTGAGACAGAGGGGGGAGAGAGACAGAGAGGGTAGAGAGACAGAAACGGGAGAGAGACAGAGAGGGGAGAGAGACAGAGAGGAAAGAGACAGAGAGAGGAGAGAGACAGAGAGGCGAGAGAGACAGAGAGGGGAGAGAGACAGAGAGACAGAGAGAGGAGAGAGACAGAGAGAGACAGAGAGGGGAGAGAACCAGAAACGGGAGAGAGACAGAGAGGGGAGAGAGACAGTTGGGGTAGAGAGACAGAGGGATGGGAAAGACGGAGAGGTGAGAGAGACAGAGAGGGGAGATAGACAGAGAGGAGAAAGAGAAAGAGAGAGACAGAGAGGGTAGAGAGAGGGGAGAGAGACAGGGAGAGATAGAGAGAGACAGAGAAAGGAGAGAGACAGAGAAGGGAGCGAGACAGAGAGGGGAGAGAGACAGAGAGGGGAGAGAGACAGAGAGCGTAGAGAGAGAGGGGAGAGATACAGAGAGACAGAGAGACAGAGAGACAGAGAGGGGAGAGAGAGAGAGAGACAGAGAGGGGAGAGAGACAGAGTGGGGAGAGAGACAGAGAGCGTAGAGAGAGAAGGGAGAGATACAGAGAGACAGAGAGACAGAGAGGGGAGAGAGAGAGACAGAGAGGGGAGAGAGACAGAGTGGGAAATCATATAGAGAGACAGAGAGGGGAGAGAGACAGAGAGACAGTGAGACAGAGAGAGGAGAGAGACAGAGAGGGGCGAGAGATAAAGTGGGGAGAGAGACAGAGAGGGGAGAGAGAGGGGAGAGAGACAGGGAGATATAGATAGAGACAGAGAAGGGAGAGAATCAGAAAGGGGAGAGACAGAGAGGGGCGAGAGACAGAGAGCGACAGAGAAAGACAGAGTGGGGAGAGAGAGAGAGAGAGAGGGGAGAGAGAGAGAGCGGGGAGAGAGACAGAGAGTGAAAAGAGACAGAGAGAGGAGAGTGAGAGAGAGAGAAAGAGAGGGGAGAGAGACAAAGAGACAGAGCAGGGAGAGAGACAGAGAGGGGAGAGAGACAGAGAGTAGAGAGACTGAGAGAGGAGAGAGACTGAGAGAGGAGAGAGACAGAGAGGGGTGAGAGACTGAGAGGGGTGAGAGACTGAGAGGGGAGAGAGACTGAGAGAGGACAGAGAGGGGAGAGAGACAGAGAGGGGAGAGCGTCAGAGAGGGTAGATAGACAGAGAGGGGAAAGAGACAGAGAGACAGAGAGGGGAGATAGAGAGAGACAGAGAGGGGAGAGAGACAGAGAGGGGAGAGTGACAGAGAGACAGAGAGACAAAGAGTGGAGAGAGAGAAGGGAGAGGTTCAGAGAGGCAGAGAGGGGAGAGAGAGAGAGTGGGCAATGATATAGAGAGACAGAGAGAGACAGAGACAGAGAGACAGAGAGACAGAGAGACAGAGAGACAGAGATTGGAGAGAGGCAGAGAGACAGAGAGACAGAGATTGGAGAGAGGCAGAGAGGGGAGAGAGACAGCAAGACAGAGAGGGGAGAGGGACAGAGAGGGGAGAGAGACAGAGCAGGGAGAGGGGAAAGAGAAAGATAGTGAGGGGAGAGAGACAGAGCAGGAGAGAGAGATAGAGAGACAGACAGGGGAGAGAGACAGAGAGAGGAGAGAGACAGAGAGGGGATATAGAAAGACAGTGAGGGAAGAGAGAGGAAGATACAGAGCGGGGAGAGAGACAGAGAGGGGAGAAAAACAGAGAGGGGAGAGAGACAGAGAGACAGAGAGGGGAGAGAGAAAGACAGTGAGGGGAGAGAGAGAAGAGACAGAGCGGGGAGAGAGACAGAGAGGGGAGAGAGACAGAGAGACAGAGAGAGGAGAGAGACTGGAGGGGGCAGAAATGGAGAGGGGAGAGTGACAGAGATTAGAGAGGAGAGATAGAGAGAGACAGAGTGAGACAGAGGGGGGAGAGAGACAGAGAGGGTAGGGAGACAGAAACGGGAGAGAGAGACAGAGAGGGGAGAGAGACAGAGAGGAGAGAGACAGAGAGAGGAGAGAGACAGAGAGGGGAGAGAGACAGAGAGACAGAGAGGGGAGAGAGACAGAGAGACAGTGAGAGGAGAGAGACAGTGAGAGGAGAGAGACAGAGAGAGGAGAGAGACAGAGAGGAGAGAGAGATAGAGAGGGGAGAGAAACAGAGAGATGAGAGAGACAGAGAGAGGATAGAGACAGAGAGGGGAGAGAGACAGAGAGGGGAAAGAGAAAGAGAGAGACAGAGAGGGGAGAGAGAGGGGAGAGAGACAGGGAGAGATAGAGAGAGACAGAGAAGAGAGAGAGACAGAGAGGGGAGAGAGACAGAGAGAAACATAGAAGGGAGAGAGACAGGGAGAGATAGAGAGAGAAAGAGAGAGGAGAGAGAGACAGGGAGAGATAGAGAGAGACAGAGAAGGGAGAGAGACAGAGAGGGGAGAGAGACAGAGAGCAAAGAGAGAGAGGGGAGAGATACAGAGAGACAGATAGTGGAGAGAGAGAGAGACAGAGAGGGAGAGAGACAGAGAGACAGTGTGACAGAGAGGGGAGAGAGACAGAGAGGGGAGAGAGACAGAGTGGCGAGAGAGACAGAGAGGGGAGAGAGAGGGGAGAGAGACAGGGAGATATAGATAGAGACAGAGAAGGGAGAGCGTCAGATTGGGGAGAGACAGAGAGGGGCGAGAGACAGAGCGCGACAGAGAGAGAAAGAGTGGGGAGAGAGAGAGAGAGGAGAGAGAGATAGAGAGAGAGAGAGAGAGAGAGAGAGAGCGGGGAGAGAGACAGAGAGGGAAAAGAGACAGAGAGGAGAGAAAGAGCGAGACAGAGAGGGAGAGAGACAAAGAGACAGAGCAGGGAGAGAGACAGAGAGGGGAGAGAGACAGAGTGGAGAGAGACTGAGAGAGGAAAGAGACAGAGAGTGGTGAGATACTGAGAGGGAGAGAGACAGAGAGGGGAGAGAGAGGGGAGAGAGACAGGGAGATATAGATAGAGACAGAGAAGGGAGAGAGTCAGATTGGGGAGAGACAGAGAGGGGCGAGAGACAGAGAGCGACAGAGAGAGACAGAGTGGGGAGAGAGAGAGAGAGGGGAGAGAGAGATAGATAGAGAGAGAGAGAGAGAGAGAGAGAGAGAGAGAGAGAGAGAGCGGGGGGAGAGACAGAGAGGGAAAAGAGACAGAGAGGAGAGAAAGAGCGAGACAGAGAGGGGAGAGAGACAAAGAGACAGAGCAGGGAGATAGACAGAGAGGGGAGAGATACAGAGTGGAGAGAGACTGAGAGAGGAAAGAGACAGAGAGGGGTGAGATACTGAGAGGGGAGAGAGACTGAGAGGGGAGAGAGACTGAGAGGGGAGAGAGACTGAGAGAGGAGAGAGACTGAGAGGGGAGGGAGACTGAGAGGGGAGAGAGACAGAGAGGGGAGAGCATCAGAGAGGGGAGAGAGACACAGAGAGGAGAGAGACAGAGAGAGGAGAGAGACAGGTGGGGGGAGTAACAGAGAGGGGAGAGAGACAGAGAGACAGAGAGGAAGGAGATAGAGAGAGATAGAGAGGGGAGAGAAACAAAGAGGGGAGAGAGACAGAGAGACAGAGAGTGGAGAGAGAGAAGGGAGAGGTACAGAGAGACAGAGAGGGGAGAGAGACAGAGAGACAGAGATTGGAGAGAGGCAGAGAGGGGTGAGAGACAGCGAGACAGAGAGGGGAGAGGGACAGAGAGGGGAGAGAGACAGAGCAGGGAGAGAGGAAAGAGAAAGACAGTGAGGGGAGAGAGACAGAGCAGGGAGAGAGACAGAGAGACAGACAGTGGAGAGAGACAGAGAGAGGAGAGAGACAGAGAGGGGAGAGAGACAGCAAGACAGAGAGGGGAGAGGGACAGAGAGGGGAGAGAGACAGAGCAGGGAGAGGGGAAAGAGAAAGACAGTGAGGGGAGAGAGACAGAGCAGGAGAGAGAGATAGAGAGCAGACAGGGGAGAGAGACAGAGAGAGGAGAGAGACAGAGAGGGGAGATAGAAAGACAGTGAGGGAAGAGAGAGGAAGATACAGAGATTAAGACAGACGAAGAGACAGAGAGGGGAGAAAGAGACAGAGAGGGGAGAGAGACAGAGAGACAGAGAGGAGAGAGAAAGACAGTGAGGGGAGAGAGAGAGACAGAGCAGGAGAGAGACAGAGAGGGGAGAGAGACAGAGAGACAGAGAGAGGAGAGAGACTGGGAGGGGGCAGAAACGGAGAGGGGAGAGTGACAGAGATTAGAGAGGAGAGATAGAGAGAGACAGAGAAGAGAGAGAGACAGAGAGGGGAGAGAGACAGAGAGAAACATAGAGGGGAGAGAGACAGGGAGAGATAGAGAGAGAAAGAGAGAGGAGAGAGAGACAGGGAGAGATAGAGAGAGACAGAGAAGGGGAGAGAGACAGAGAGGGGAGAGAGACAGAGAGCAAAGAGAGAGAGGGGAGAGATACAGAGAGACAGATAGTGGAGAGAGAGAGAGACAGAGAGGGGAGAGAGACAGAGAGACAGTGTGACAGAGAGGGGAGAGAGACAGAGAGGGGAGAGAGACAGAGTGGCGAGAGAGACAGAGAGGGGAGAGAGAGGGGAGAGAGACAGGGAGATATAGATAGAGACAGAGAAGGGAGAGCGTCAGATTGGGGAGAGACAGAGAGGGGCGAGAGACAGAGCGCGACAGAGAGAGACAGAGTGGGGAGAGAGAGAGAGAGAGAGGAGAGAGAGATAGAGAGAGAGAGAGAGAGAGAGAGAGAGAGAGAGAGAGCGGGGAGAGAGACAGAGAGGGAAAAGAGACAGAGAGGAGAGAAAGAGCGAGACAGAGAGGGGAGAGAGACAAAGAGACAGAGCAGGGAGAGAGACAGAGAGGGGAGAGAGACAGAGTGGAGAGAGACTGAGAGAGGAAAGAGACAGAGAGTGGTGAGATACTGAGAGGGGAGAGAGACAGAGAGGGGAGAGAGAGGGGAGAGAGACAGGGAGATATAGATAGAGACAGAGAAGGGAGAGAGTCAGATTGGGGAGAGACAGAGAGGGGCGAGAGACAGAGAGCGACAGAGAGAGACAGACTGGGGAGAGAGAGAGAGAGGGGAGAGAGAGATAGATAGAGAGAGAGAGAGAGAGAGAGCGGGGGGAGAGACAGAGAGGGAAAAGAGACAGAGAGGAGAGAAAGAGCGAGACAGAGAGGGGAGAGAGACAAAGAGACAGAGCAGGGAGATAGACAGAGAGGGGAGAGAGACAGAGTGGAGAGAGACTGAGAGAGGAAAGAGACAGAGAGGGGTGAGATACTGAGAGGGGAGAGAGACTGAGAGGGGAGAGAGACAGAGAGGGGAGAGCGTCAGAGAGGGTAGAGAGACAGAGAGGGGAGAGAGACACAGAGAGGAGAGAGACAGAGAGACAGAGAGGAAGGAGATAGAGAGAGACAGAGAGGGGAGAGAAACAAAAGAGGGGAGAGAGACAGAGAGACAGAGAGTGGAGAGAGAGAAGGGAGAGGTACAGAGAGACAGAGAGGGGAGAGAGACAGAGAGACAGAGAGACAGAGATTGGAGAGAGGCAGAGAGGGGTGAGAGACAGCGAGACAGAGAGGGGAGAGGGACAGAGAGGGGAGAGAGACAGAGCAGGGAGAGAGGAAAGAGAAAGACAGTGAGGGGAGAGAGACAGAGCAGGGAGAGAGACAGAGAGACAGACAGTGGAGAGAGACAGAGAGAGGAGAGAGACAGAGAGGGGAGAGAGACAGCAAGACAGAGAGGGGAGAGGGACAGAGAGGGGAGAGAGACAGAGCAGGGAGAGAGACAGAGAGGGGAGAGAGACAGAGTGGAGAGAGACTGAGAGAGGAAAGAGACAGAGAGTGGTGAGATACTGAGAGGGGAGAGAGACAGAGAGGGGAGAGAGAGGGGAGAGAGACAGGGAGATATAGATAGAGACAGAGAAGGGAGAGAGTCAGATTGGGGAGAGACAGAGAGGGGCGAGAGACAGAGAGCGACAGAGAGAGACAGACTGGGGAGAGAGAGAGAGAGGGGAGAGAGAGATAGATAGATAGAGAGAGAGAGAGCGGGGGGAGAGACAGAGAGGGAAAAGAGACAGAGAGGAGAGAAAGAGCGAGACAGAGAGGGGAGAGAGACAAAGAGACAGAGCAGGGAGATAGACAGAGAGGGGAGAGATACAGAGTGGAGAGAGACTGAGAGAGGAAAGAGACAGAGAGGGGTGAGATACTGAGAGGGGAGAGAGACTGAGGAGAGAGACTGAGAGAGGAGAGAGACTGAGAGGGGAGGGAGACTGAGAGGGGAGAGAGACAGAGAGGGGAGAGCGTCAGAGAGGGTAGAGAGACAGAGAGGGGAGAGAGACACAGAGAGGAGAGAGACAGAGAGAGGAGAGAGACAGGTGGGGGGAGAAACAGAGAGGGGAGAGAGACAGAGAGACAGAGAGGAAGGAGATAGAGAGAGACAGAGAGGGGAGAAAAACAAAGAGGGGAGAGAGACAGAGAGACAGAGAGTGGAGAGAGAGAAGGGAGAGGTACAGAGAGACAGAGAGGGGAGAGAGACAGAGAGACAGAGAGACAGAGATTGGAGAGAGGCAGAGAGGGGTGAGAGACAGCGAGACAGAGAGGGGAGAGGGACAGAGAGGGGAGAGAGACAGAGCAGGGAGAGAGGAAAGAGAAAGACAGTGAGGGGAGAGAGACAGAGCAGGGAGAGAGACAGAGAGACAGACAGTGGAGAGAGACAGAGAGAGGAGAGAGACAGAGAGGGGAGAGAGACAGCAAGACAGAGAGGGGAGAGGGACAGAGAGGGGAGAGAGACAGAGCAGGGAGAGGGGAAAGAGAAAGACAGTGAGGGGAGAGAGACAGAGCAGGAGAGAGAGATAGAGAGACAGACAGGGGAGAGAGACAGAGAGAGGAGAGAGACAGAGAGGGGAGATAGAAAGACAGTGAGGGAAGAGAGAGGAAGATACAGAGCGGGGAGAGAGACAGAGAGGGGAGAAAAACAGAGAGGGGAGAGAGACAGAGAGACAGAGAGGGGAGAGAGAAAGACAGTGAGGGGAGAGAGAGGAAGAGACAGAGCGGGGAGAGAGACAGAGAGGGGAGAGAGACAGAGAGACAGAGAGAGGAGAGAGACTGGGAGGGGGCAGAAACGGAGAGGGGAGAGTGACAGAGATTAGAGAGGAGAGATAGAGAGAGACAGAGAAGAGAGAGAGACAGAGAGAGGAGAGAGACAGAGAGAAACATAGAGGGGAGAGAGACAGGGAGAGATAGAGAGAGAAAGAGAGAGGAGAGAGAGACAGGGAGAGATAGAGAGAGACAGAGAAGGGAGAGAGACAGAGAGGGGAGAGAGACAGAGAGCAAAGAGAGAGAGGGTAGAGATACAGAGAGACAGATAGTGAGAGAGAGAGAGAGACAGAGAGGGGAGAGAGACAGAGAGACAGTGTGACAGAGAGGGGAGAGAGACAGAGAGACAGACAGTGGAGAGAGACAGAGAGAGGAGAGAGACAGAGAGGGGAGAGAGACAGCAAGTTAGAGAGGGGAGAGGGACAGAGAGGGGAGAGAGACAGAGCAGGGAGAGGGGAAAGAGAAAGACAGTGAGGGGAGAGAGACAGAGCAGGAGAGAGAGATAGAGAGACAGACAGGGGAGAGAGACAGAGAGAGGAGAGAGACAGAGAGGGGAGATAGAAAGACAGTGAGGGAAGAGAGAGGAAGATACAGAGCGGGGAGAGAGAAGGAGAGGGGAGAGAGACAGAGAGACAGAGAGAGGAGAGAGACTGGGAGGGGGCAGAAACGAGAGGGGAGAGTGACAGAGATTAGAGAGGAGAGATAGAGAGAGACAGAGAAGAGAGAGAGACAGAGAGGGGAGAGAGACAGAGAGAAACATAGAGGGGAGAGAGACAGGGAGAGATAGAGAGAGAAAGATAGAGGAGAGAGAGACAGGGAGAGATAGAGAGAGACAGAGAAGGGAGAGAGACAGAGAGGGGAGAGAGACAGAGAGCAAAGAGAGAGAGGGGAGAGATACAGAGAGACAGATAGTGGAGAGAGAGAGAGACAGAGAGGGGAGAGACAGAGAGACAGTGTGACAGAGAGGGGAGAGAGACAGAGAGGGGAGAGAGACAGAGTGGCGAGAGAGACAGAGAGGGGAGAGAGAGGGGAGAGAGACAGGGAGATATAGATAGAGACAGAGAAGGGAGAGCGTCAGATTGGGGAGAGACAGAGAGGGGCGAGAGACAGAGCGCGACAGAGAGAGACAGAGTGGGGGGAGAGAGAGAGAGGAGAGAGAGATAGAGAGAGAGAGAGAGAGAGAGCGGGGAGAGAGACAGAGAGGGAAAAGAGACAGAGAGGAGAGAAAGAGCGAGACAGAGAGGGGAGAGAGACAAAGAGACAGAGCAGGGAGAGAGACAGAGAGGGGAGAGAGACAGAGTGGAGAGAGACTGAGAGAGGAAAGAGACAGAGAGTGGTGAGATACTGAGAGGGGAGAGAGACAGAGAGGGGAGAGAGAGGGGAGAGAGACAGGGAGATATAGATAGAGACAGAGAAGGGAGAGAGTCAGATTGGGGAGAGACAGAGAGGGGCGAGAGACAGAGAGGGGAGAGAGACAGAGAGACAGAGAGGAAGGAGATAGAGAGAGACAGAGAGGGGAGAGAAACAAAGAGGGGAGAGAGACAGAGAGACAGAGAGTGGAAAGAGAGAAGGGAGAGGTACAGAGAGACAGAGAGGGGAGAGAGACAGAGAGACAGAGAGACAGAGATTGGAGAGAGGCAGAGAGGGGTGAGAGACAGCGAGACAGAGAGGGGAGAGGGACAGAGAGGGGAGAGAGACAGAGCAGGGAGAGAGGAAAGAGAAAGACAGTGAGGGGAGAGAGACAGAGCAGGGAGAGAGACAGAGAGACAGACAGTGGAGAGAGACAGAGAGAGGAGAGAGACAGAGAGGGGAGAGAGACAGCAAGACAGAGAGGGGAGAGGGACAGAGAGGGGAGAGAGACAGAACAGGGAGAGAGACAGAGAGGGGAGAGAGACAGAGTGGAGAGAGACTGAGAGAGGAAAGAGACAGAGAGTGGTGAGATACTGAGAGGGGAGAGAGACAGAGAGGGGAGAGAGAGGGGAGAGAGACAGGGAGATATAGATAGAGACAGAGAAGGGAGAGAGTCAGATTGGGGAGAGACAGAGAGGGGCGAGAGACAGAGAGCGACAGAGAGAGACAGACTGGGGAGAGAGAGAGAGAGGGGAGAGAGAGATAGATAGAGAGAGAGAGAGAGAGCGGGGGGAGAGACAGAGAGGGAAAAGAGACAGAGAGGAGAGAAAGAGCGAGACAGAGAGGGGAGAGAGACAAAGAGACAGAGCAGGGAGATAGACAGAGAGGGGAGAGAGACAGAGTGGAGAGAGACTGAGAGAGGAAAGAGACAGAGAGGGGTGAGATACTGAGAGGGGAGAGAGACTGAGAGGGGAGAGAGACTGAGAGGGGAGAGAGACTGAGATAGGAGAGCTACTGAGAGGGGAGGGAGACTGAGAGGGGAGAGAGACAGAGAGGGGAGAGCGTCAGAGAGGGTAGAGAGACAGAGAGGGGAGAGAGACACAGAGAGGAGAGAGACAGAGAGACAGAGAGGAAGGAGATAGAGAGAGACAGAGAGGGGAGAGAAACAAAGAGGGGAGAGAGACAGAGAGACAGAGAGTGGAGAGAGAGAAGGGAGAGGTACAGAGAGACAGAGAGGGGAGAGAGACAGAGAGACAGAGAGACAGAGAGACAGAGATTGGAGAGAGGCAGAGAGGGGTGAGAGACAGCGAGACAGAGAGGGGAGAGGGACAGAGAGGGGAGAGAGACAGAGCAGGGAGAGAGGAAAGAGAAAGACAGTGAGGGGAGAGAGACAGAGCAGGGAGAGAGACAGAGAGACAGACAGTGGAGAGAGACAGAGAGAGGAGAGAGACAGAGAGGGGAGAGAGACAGCAAGACAGAGAGGGGAGAGGGACAGAGAGGGGAGAGAGACAGAGCAGGGAGAGGGGAAAGAGAAAGACAGTGAGGGGAGAGAGACAGAGCAGGAGAGAGAGATAGAGAGACAGACAGGGGAGAGAGAAAGACAGTGAGGGAAGAGAGAGGAAGATACAGAGCGGGGAGAGAGACAGAGAGGGGAGAAAAACAGAGAGGGGAGAGAGACAGAGAGACAGAGAGGGGAGAGAGAAAGACAGTGAGGGGAGAGAGAGGAAGAGACAGAGCGGGGAGAGAGACAGAGAGGGGAGAGAGACAGAGAGACAGAGAGAGGAGAGAGACTGGGAGGGGGCAGAAACGGAGAGGGGAGAGTGACAGAGATTAGAGAGGAGAGATAGAGAGAGACAGAGTGAGACAGAGGGGGGGGAGAGACAGAGAGGGTAGGGAGACAGAAACGGGAGAGAGACAGAGAGGGGAGAGAGACAGAAAGGAGAGAGACAGAGAGAGGAGAGAGACAGAGAGGGGAGAGAGACAGAGAGACAGAGAGGGGAGAGAGACAGAGAGACAGTGAGAGGAGAGAGACAGTGAGAGGAGAGAGACAGAGAGAGGAGAGAGACAGAGAGGAGAGAGAGATAGAGAGGGGAGAGAAACAGAGAGATGAGAGAGACAGAGAGAGGAGAGAGACAGAGAGGGGAGAGAGACAGAGAGGGGAAACAGAAAGAGAGAGACAGAGAGGGGAGAGAGAGGGGAGAGAGACAGGGAGAGATAGAGAGAGACAGAGAAGAGAGAGAGACAGAGAGGGGAGAGAGACAGAGACAAACATAGAGGGGAGAGAGACAGGGAGAGATAGAGAGAGAAAGAGAGAGGAGAGAGAGATAGGGAGAGATAGAGAGAGACAGAGAAGGGAGAGAGACAGAGAGGGGAGAGAGACAGAGAGCAAAGAGAGAGAGGGGAGAGATACAGAGAGACAGATAGTGGAGAGAGAGAGACAGAGAGGGGAGAGAGACAGAGATGCGAGAGAGACAGAGAGGGGAGAGAGACAGAGAGACAGAGAGAGGAGAGAGACAGAGAGAGACAGAGAGGGGAGAGAACCAGAAACGGGAGAGAGACAGAGAGGGGAGAGAGACAGTTGGGGTAGAGAGACAGAGGGATGGGAAAGACGGAGAGGTGAGAGAGACAGAGAGGGGAGATAGACAGAGAGGAGAAAGAGAAAGAGAGAGACAGAGAGGGTAGAGAGAGGGGAGAGAGACAGGGAGAGATAGAGAGAGACAGAGAAAGGAGAGAGACAGAGAAGGGAGTGAGACAGAGAGGGGAGAGAGACAGAGAGGGGAGAGAGACAGAGAGCGTAGAGAGAGAGGGGAGAGATACAGAGAGACAGAGAGACAGAGAGGGGAGAGAGAGAGAGAGACAGAGAGGGGAGAGAGACAGAGTGGGGAGAGAGACAGAGAGCGTAGAGAGAGACGGGAGAGATACAGAGAGACAGAGAGACAGAGAGGGGAGAGAGAGAGACAGAGAGGGGAGAGAGACAGAGTGGGAAATCATATAGAGAGACAGAGAGGGGAGAGAGACAGAGAGACAGTGAGACAGAGAGAGGAGAGAGACAGAGAGGGGCGAGAGATAAAGTGGGGAGAGAGACAGAGAGGGGAGAGAGAGGGGAGAGAGACAGGGAGATATAGATAGAGACAGAGAAGAGAGAGAATCAGAAAGGGGAGAGACAGAGAGGGGCGAGAGACAGAGAGCGACAGAGAGAGACAGAGTGGGGAGAGAGAGAGAGAGAGAGGGGAGAGAGAGAGAGTGGGGAGAGAGACAGAGAGTGAAAAGAGACAGAGAGAGAGGAGAGTGAGAGAGAGAGAAAGAGAGGGGAGAGAGACAAAGATACAGAGCAGGGAGAGAGACAGAGAGGGGAGAGAGACAGAGAGTAGAGAGACTGAGAGAGGAGAGAGACTGAGAGAGGAGAGAGACAGAGAGGGGTGAGAGACTGAGAGGGGTGAGAGACTGAGAGGGGAGAGAGACTGAGAGAGGACAGAGACAGAGAGGGGAGAGAGACAGAGAGGGGAGAGCGTCAGAGAGGGTAGATAGACAGAGAGGGGAAAGAGACAGAGAGACAGAGAGGGGAGATAGAGAGAGACAGAGAGGGGAGAGAGACAGAGAGGGGAGAGTGACAGAGAGACAGAGAGACTAAGAGTGGAGAGAGAGAAGGGAGAGGTTCAGAGAGGCAGAGAGGGGAGAGAGAGAGAGTGGGCAATGATACAGAGAGACAGAGAGAGACAGAGAGACAGAGAGACAGAGAGACAGAGAGACAGAGATTGGAGAGAGGCAGAGAGACAGAGAGACAGAGATTGGAGAGAGGCAGAGAGGGGAGAGAGACAGCAAGACAGAGAGGGGAGAGGGACAGAGAGGGGAGAGAGACAGAGCAGGGAGAGGGGAAAGAGAAAGACAGTGAGGGGAGAGAGACAGAGCAGGAGAGAGAGATAGAGAGACAGACAGGGGAGAGAGACAGAGAGAGGAGAGAGACAGAGAGGGGATATAGAAAGACAGTGAGGGAAGAGAGAGGAAGATACAGAGCGGGGAGAGAGACAGAGAGGGGAGAAAAACAGAGAGGGGAGAGAGACAGAGAGACAGAGAGGGGAGAGAGAAAGACAGTGAGGGGAGAGAGAGGAAGAGACAGAGCGGGGAGAGAGACAGAGAGGGGAGAGAGACAGATAGACAGAGAGAGGAGAGAGACTGGGAGGGGGCAGAAATGGAGAGGGGAGAGTGACAGAGATTAGAGAGGAGAGATAGAGAGAGACAGAGTGAGACAGAGGGGGGAGAGAGACAGAGAGGGTAGGGAGACAGAAACGGGAGAGAGAGACAGAGAGGGGAGAGAGATAGAGAGGAGAGAGACAGAGAGAGGAGAGAGACAGAGAGGGGAGAGAGACAGAGAGACAGAGAGGGGAGAGAGACAGAGAGACAGTGAGAGGAGAGAGACAGTGAGAGGAGAGAGACAGAGAGAGGAGAGAGACAGAGAGGAGAGAGAGATAGAGAGGGGAGAGAAACAGAGAGATGAGAGAGACAGAGAGAGGATAGAGACAGCGAGGGGAGAGAGACAGAGAGGGGAAAGAGAAAGAGAGAGACAGAGAGGGGAGAGAGAGGGGAGAGAGACAGGGAGAGATAGAGAGAGACAGAGAAGAGAGAGAGACAGAGAGGGGAGAGAGACAGAGAGAAACATAGAGGGGAGAGAGACAGGGAGAGATAGAGAGAGAAAGAGAGAGGAGAGAGAGACAGGGAGAGATAGAGAGAGACAGAGAAGGGAGAGAGACAGAGAGGGGAGAGAGACAGAGAGCAAAGAGAGAGAGGGGAGAGATACAGAGAGACAGATAGTGGAGAGAGAGAGAGACAGAGAGGGGAGAGAGACAGAGAGACAGTGTGACAGAGAGGGGAGAGAGACAGAGAGGGGAGAGAGACAGAGTGGCGAGAGAGACAGAGAGGGGAGAGAGAGGGGAGAGAGACAGGGAGATATAGATAGAGACAGAGAAGGGAGAGCGTCAGATTGGGGAGAGACAGAGAGGGGCGAGAGACAGAGCGCGACAGAGAGAGAAAGAGTGGGGAGAGAGAGAGAGAGGAGAGAGAGATAGAGAGAGAGAGAGAGAGAGAGAGAGAGAGAGAGCGGGGAGAGAGACAGAGAGGGAAAAGAGACAGAGAGGAGAGAAAGAGCGAGACAGAGAGGGGAGAGAGACAAAGAGACAGAGCAGGGAGAGAGACAGAGAGGGGAGAGAGACAGAGTGGAGAGAGACTGAGAGAGGAAAGAGACAGAGAGTGGTGAGATACTGAGAGGGGAGAGAGACAGAGAGGGGAGAGAGAGGGGAGAGAGACAGGGAGATATAGATAGAGACAGAGAAGGGAGAGAGTCAGATTGGGGAGAGACAGAGAGGGGCGAGAGACAGAGAGCGACAGAGAGAGACAGAGTGGGGAGAGAGAGAGAGAGGGGAGAGAGAGAGAGATAGATAGATAGAGAGAGAGAGAGAGAGCGGGGGGAGAGACAGAGAGGGAAAAGAGACAGAGAGGAGAGAAAGAGCGAGACAGAGAGGGGAGAGAGACAAAGAGACAGAGCAGGGAGATAGACAGAGAGGGGAGAGAGACAGAGTGGAGAGAGACTGAGAGAGGAAAGAGACAGAGAGGGGTGAGATACTGAGAGGGGAGAGAGACTGAGAGGGGAGAGAGACTGAGAGGGGAGAGAGACTGAGAGAGGAGAGAGACTGAGAGGGGAGGGAGACAGAGAGGGGAGAGAGACAGAGAGGGGAGAGCGTCAGAGAGGGTAGAGAGACAGAGAGGGGAGAGAGACACAGAGAGGAGAGAGACAGAGAGAGGAGAGAGACAGGTGGGGGGAGAAACAGAGAGGGGAGAGAGACAGAGAGACAGAGAGGAAGGAGATAGAGAGAGACAGAGAGGGGAGAGAAACAAAGAGGGGAGAGAGACAGAGAGACAGAGAGTGGAAAGAGAGAAGGGAGAGGTACAGAGAGACAGAGAGGGGAGAGAGACAGAGAGACAGAGAGACAGAGATTGGAGAGAGGCAGAGAGGGGTGAGAGACAGCGAGACAGAGAGGGGAGAGGGACAGAGAGGGGAGAGAGACAGAGCAGGGAGAGAGGAAAGAGAAAGACAGTGAGGGGAGAGAGACAGAGCAGGGAGAGAGACAGAGAGACAGACAGTTGAGAGAGACAGAGAGAGGAGAGAGACAGAGAGGGGAGAGAGACAGCAAGACAGAGAGGGGAGAGGGACAGAGAGGGGAGAGAGACAGAGCAGGGAGAGGGGAAAGAGAAAGACAGTGAGGGGAGAGAGACAGAGCAGGAGAGAGAGATAGAGAGACAGACAGGGGAGAGAGACAGAGAGAGGAGAGAGACAGAGAGGGGAGATAGAAAGACAGTGAGGGAAGAGAGAGGAAGATACAGAGCGGGGGGAGAGACAGAGAGGGGAGAAAAACAGAGAGGGGAGAGAGACAGAGAGACAGAGAGGGGAGAGAGAAAGACAGTGAGGGGAGAGAGAGGAAGAGACAGAGCGGGGAGAGAGACAGAGAGGGGAGAGAGACAGAGAGACAGAGAGAGGAGAGAGACTGGGAGGGGGCAGAAACGGAGAGGGGAGAGTGACAGAGATTAGAGAGGAGAGATAGAGAGAGACAGAGAAGAGAGAGAGACAGAGAGGGGAGAGAGACAGAGAGAAACATAGAGGGGAGAGAGACAGGGAGAGATAGAGAGAGAAAGAGAGAGGAGAGAGAGACAGGGAGAGATAGAGAGAGACAGAGAAGGGAGAGAGACAGAGAGGGGAGAGAGACAGAGAGCAAAGAGAGAGAGGGGAGAGATACAGAGAGACAGATAGTGGAGAGAGAGAGAGAGACAGAGAGGGGAGAGAGACAGAGAGACAGTGTGACAGAGAGGGGAGAGAGACAGAGAGGGGAGAGAGACAGAGTGGCAAGAGAGACAGAGAGGGGAGAGAGAGGGGAGAGAGACAGGGAGATATAGATAGAGACAGAGAAGGGAGAGCGTCAGATTGGGGAGAGACAGAGAGGGGCGAGAGACAGAGCGCGACAGAGAGAGACAGAGTGGGGAGAGAGAGAGAGAGGAGAGAGAGATAGAGAGAGAGAGAGAGAGAGAGAGAGAGAGCGGGGAGAGAGACAGAGAGGGAAAAGAGACAGAGAGGAGAGAAAGAGCGAGACAGAGAGGGGAGAGAGACAAAGAGACAGAGCAGGGAGAGAGACAGAGAGGGGAGAGAGACAGAGTGGAGAGAGACTGAGAGAGGAAAGAGACAGAGAGTGGTGAGATACTGAGAGGGGAGAGAGACAGAGAGGGGAGAGAGAGGGGAGAGAGACAGGGAGATATAGATAGAGACAGAGAAGGGAGAGAGTCAGATTGGGGAGAGACAGACAGGGGCGAGAGACAGAGAGCGACAGAGAGAGACAGAGTGGGGAGAGAGAGAGAGAGGGGAGAGATAGATAGATAGAGAGAGAGAGAGAGAGAGAGCGGGGGGAGAGACAGAGAGGGAAAAGAGACAGAGAGGAGAGAAAGAGAGAGACAGAGAGGGGAGAGAGACAAAGAGACAGAGCAGGGAGATAGACAGAGAGGGGAGAGAGACAGAGTGGAGAGAGACTGAGAGAGGAAAGAGACAGAGAGGGGTGAGATACTGAGAGGGGAGAGAGACTGAGAGGGGAGAGAGACTGAGAGGGGAGAGAGACTGAGAGAGGAGAGAGACTGAGAGGGGAGGGAGACTGAGAGGGGAGAGAGACAGAGAGGGGAGAGCATCAGAGAGGGTAGAGAGACAGAGAGGGGAGAGAGACACAGAGAGGAGAGAGACAGAGAGAGGAGAGAGACAGGTGGGGGGAGAAACATAGAGGGGAGAGAGACAGAGAGAGACAGAGAGGAAGGAGATAGAGAGAGACAGAGAGGGGAGAGAAACAAAGAGGGGAGAGAGACAGAGAGACAGAGAGTGGAGAGAGAGAAGGGAGAGGTACAGAGAGACAGAGAGGGGAGAGAGACAGAGAGACAGAGAGACAGAGATTGGAGAGAGAGAAGGGAGAGGTACAGAGAGACAGAGAGGGGTGAGAGACAGCGAGACAGAGAGGGGAGAGAAACAAAGAGGGGAGAGAGACAGAGAGACAGAGAGTGGAGAGAGAGAAGGGAGAGGTACAGAGAGACAGAGAGGGGTGAGAGACAGCGAGACAGAGAGGGGAGAGGGACAGAGAGGGGAGAGAGACAGAGCAGGGAGAGGGGAAAGAGAAAGACAGTGAGGGGAGAGAGACAGAGCAGGAGAGAGAGATAGAGAGACAGACAGGGGAGAGAGACAGAGAGAGGAGAGAGACAGAGAGGGGAGAGAGACAGAGAGACAGAGAGGGGAGAGAGAAAGACAGTGAGGGGAGAGAGAGGAAGATACAGAGCGGGGAGAGAGACAGAGAGGGGAGAAAAACAGAGAGGGGAGAGAGACAGAGAGACAGAGAGGGGAGAGAGAAAGACAGTGAGGGGAGAGAGAGGAAGAGACAGAGCGGGGAGAGAGACAGAGAGGGGAGAGAGACAGAGAGACAGAGAGAGGAGAGAGACTGGGAGGGGGCAGAAACGGAGAGGGGAGAGTGACAGAGATTAGAGAGGAGAGATAGAGAGAGACAGAGTGAGACAGAGGGGGGAGAGAGACAGAGAGGGTAGGGAGACAGAAACGGGAGAGAGACAGAGAGGGGAGAGAGACAGAAAGGAGAGAGACAGAGAGAGGAGAGAGACAGAGAGGGGAGAGAGACAGAGAGACAGAGAGGGGAGAGAGACAGAGAGACAGTGAGAGGAGAGAGACAGTGAGAGGAGAGAGACAGAGAGAGGAGAGAGACAGAGAGGAGAGAGAGATAGAGAGGGGAGAGAAACAGAGAGATGAGAGAGACAGAGAGAGGAGAGAGACAGAGAGGGGAGAGAGACAGAGAGGGGAAACAGAAAGAGAGAGACAGAGAGGGGAGAGAGAGGGGAAAGAGACAGGGAGAGATAGAGAGAGACAGAGAAGAGAGAGAGACAGAGAGGGGAGAGAGACAGAGAGAAACATAGAGGGGAGAGAGACAGGGAGAGATAGAGAGAGAAAGAGAGAGGAGAGAGAGACAGGGAGAGATAGAGAGAGACAGAGAAGGGAGTGAGACAGAGAGGGGAGAGAGACAGAGAGCAAAGAGAGAGAGGGGAGAGATACAGAGAGACAGATAGTGGAGAGAGAGAGACAGAGAGGGGAGAGAGACATAGAGACAGTGTGACAGAGAGGGGAGAGAGACAGAGAGGGGAGAGAAACAGAGTGGCGAGAGAGACAGAGAGGGGAGAGAGAGGGGAGAGAGACAGGGAGATATAGATAGAGACAGAGAAGGGAGAGCGTCAGATTGGGGAGAGACAGAGAGGGGCGAGAGACAGAGCACGACAGAGAGAGACAGAGTGGGGAGAGAGAGAGAGAGGGGAGAGAGAGATAGAGAGAGAGAGAGAGAGAGAGAGAGCGGGGAGAGAGACAGAGAGGGAAAAGAGACAGAGAGGAGAGAAAGAGCGAGACAGAGAGGGGAGAGAGACAAAGAGACAGAGCAGGGAGAGAGACAGAGAGGGGAGAGAGACAGAGTGGAGAGAGACTGAGAGAGGAAAGAGACAGAGAGTGGTGAGATACTGAGAGGGGAGAGAGACAGAGAGGGGAGAGAGAGGGG
Organism: Ascaphus truei; assembly: GCF_040206685.1. Classification (NCBI taxonomy): domain Eukaryota; kingdom Metazoa; phylum Chordata; class Amphibia; order Anura; family Ascaphidae; genus Ascaphus; species Ascaphus truei. Next base: position 423,714,403 of record NC_134483.1, on the reverse strand, counting down.
AGAGAGACAGGGAGATATAGATAGAGACAGAGAAGGGAGAGAGTCAGATTGGGGAGAGACAGAGAGGGGCGAGAGACAGAGATCGACAGAGAGAGACAGAGTGGGGAGAGAGAGAGAGAGGGGAGAGAGAGATAGATAGAGAGAGAGAGAGAGAGCGGGGGGAGAGACAGAGAGGGAAAAGAGACAGAGAGGAGAGAAAGAGTGAGACAGAGAGGGGAGAGAGACAAAGAGACAGAGCAGGGAGATAGACAGAGAGGGGAGAGAGACAGAGTGGAGAGAGACTGAGAGAGGAAAGAGACTGAGAGGGGAGAGAGACTGAGAGGGGAGAGAGACTGAGAGGGGAGAGAGACTGAGAGAGGAGAGAGACTGAGAGGGGAGGGAGACTGAGAGGGGAGAGAGACAGAGAGAGGAGAGCGTCAGAGAGGGTAGAGAGACAGAGAGGGGAGAGAGACACAGAGAGGAGAGAGACAGAGAGAGGAGAGAGACAGGTGGGGGGAGAAACAGAGAGGGGAGTGAGACAGAGAGACAGAGAGGAAGGAGATAGAGAGAGACAGAGAGGGGAGAGAAACAAAGAGGGGAGAGAGACAGAGAGACAGAGAGTGGAGAGAGAGAAGGGAGAGGTACAGAGAGACAGAGAGGGGAGAGAGACAGAGAGACAGAGAGACAGAGATTGGAGAGAGGCAGAGAGGGGTGAGAGACAGCGAGACAGAGAGGGGAGAGGGACAGAGAGGGGAGAGAGACAGAGCAGGGAGAGGGGAAAGAGAAAGACAGTGAGGGGAGAGAGACAGAGCAGGGAGAGAGACAGAGAGACAGACAGTGGAGAGAGACAGAGAGAGGAGAGAGACAGAGAGGGGAGAGACAGAGAGGGGAGAGAGACTGAGAGGGGAGAGAGACAGAGAGGGGAGAGAGACAGAGAGAGGAGAGAGACAGAGAGGGGGGAGAGACAGAGAGACAGAGAGTGGAGAGAGATAGAGAGAGACAGAGAGAGACAGAGAGGGGAGAGAGACAGAGAGAGACAGAGAGGGGAGAGAGACAGGGAGAGATAGAGAGAGGCAGAGAAGGGAGAGAGACAGAGAGCGCAGAGAGAGAGGGGAAAGATACAGCGAGACAGAGAGGGGTAGAGAGAGAGACTGAGAGAGGAGAGAGACTGAGAGGGGAGGGAGACTGAGAGGGGAGAGAGACAGAGAGGGGAGAGCGTCAGAGAGGGTAGAGAGACAGAGAGCGGAGAGAGACACAGAGGAGAGAGACAGAGAGAGGAGAGAGACAGATGGGGGGAGAAACAGAGAGGGGAGAGAGAGAAGGGAGAGGTACAGAGAGACAGAGAGGGGAGAGAGACAGAGAGACAGAGAGACAGAGATTGGAGAGAGGCAGAGAGGGGTGAGAGACAGCGAGACAGAGAGGGGAGAGGGACAGAGAGGGGAGAGAGACAGAGCAGGGAGAGGGGAAAGAGAAAGACAGTGAGGGGAGAGAGACAGAGCAGGGAGAGAGACAGACAGTGGAGAGAGACAGAGAGAGGAGAGAGACAGAGAGGGGAGAGACAGAGAGGGGAGAGAGACTGAGAGGGGAGAGAGACAGAGAGGGGAGAGAGACAGAGAGGGGAGAGAGACAGAGAGAGGAGAGAGACAGAGAGGGGGAGAGACAGAGAGACAGAGAGTGGAGAGAGATAGAGAGAGACAGAGAGAGACAGAGAGGGGAGAGAGACAGAGAGAGACAGAGAGGGGAGAGAGACAGGGAGAGATAGAGAGAGGCAGAGAAGGGAGAGAGACAGAGAGCGAAGAGAGAGAGGGGAAAGATACAGAGAGACAGAGAGGGGTAGAGAGAGAGACAGAGAGGGGAGAGAGACAGAGAGACAGAGAGACAGAGAGACAGAGAGACAGAGATTGGAGAGAAGCAGAGAGGGGAGAGAGACAGCAAGACAGAGAGGGGAGAGGGACAGAGAGGGGAGAGAGACAGAGCAGGGAGAGGGGAAAGAGAAAGACAGTGAGGGGAGAAAGACAGAGCAGGAGAGAGAGACAGAGAGACAGAGAGGGTAGAGAGACAGAGAGAGGAGAGAGACAGAGAGGGGAGATAGAAAGACAGTGAGGGAAGAGAGAGGAAGATACAGAGCGGGGAGAGAGACAGAGAGGGGAGAAAGACAGAGAGGGGAGAGAGACAGAGAGACAGAGAGGGGAGAGAGAAAGACAGTGAGGGGAGAGAGAGGAAGAGACAGAGCGGGGAGAGAGACAGAAAGGGGAGAGAGACAGAGAGAGGAGAGAGACTGGGAGGGGGCAGAAACGGAGAGGGGAGAGTGACAGAGAGGAGAGAGGAGAGATAGAGAGAGACAGAGTGAGACAGAGGGGGGAGAGAGACAGAGAGGGTAGGGAGACAGAAACGGGAGAGAGACAGAGAGGGGAGAGAGACAGAGAGGAGAGAGACAGAGAGAGGAGAGAGACAGAGAGGGGAGAGAGACAGAGAGACAGAGAGGGGAGAGAGACAGAGAGACAGCGAGAGGAGAGAGACAGTGAGAGGAGAGAGACAGAGAGAGGAGAGAGAAAGAGAGGAGAGAGAGATAGAGAGGGGAGAGAAACAGAGAGATGAGAGAGACAGAGAGAGGAGAGAGACAGAGAGGGGAGAGAGACAGAGAGGGGAAAGAGAAAGAGAAAGACAGTGAGGGGAGAAAGACAGAGCAGGAGAGAGAGACAGAGAGACAGACAGGGGAGAGAGACAGAGAGAGGAGTGAGACAGAGAGGGGAGATAGAAAGACAGTGAGGGAAGAGAGAGGAAGATACAGAGCGGGGAGAGAGACAGAGAGGGGAGAGAGACAGAGAGGGGAGAGAGAAAGACAGTGAGGGGAGAGAGAGGAAGAGACAGAGCGGGGAGAGAGACAGAGAGGGGAGAGAGACTGGGAGGGGGCAGAAACGGAGAGGGGAGAGTGACAGAGAGGAGAGAGGAGAGATAGAGAGAGACAGAGTGAGACAGAGGGGGGAGAGAGACAGAGAGGGTAGGGAGACAGAAACGGGAGAGAGACAGAGAGGGGAGAGAGACAGAGAGTAGAGAGACAGAGAGAGGAGAGAGATAGAGAGGGGAGAGAGACAGAGAGACAGAGAGGGGAGAGAGACAGAGAGACAGTGAGAGGAGAGAGACAGTGAGAGGAGAGAGACAGAGAGAGGAGAGAGACAGAGAGGAGAGAGAGATAGAGAGGGGAGAGAAACAGAGAGATGAGAGAGACAGAGAGAGGAGAGAGACATAGAGGGGAGAGAGACAGAGAGGGGAAAGAGAAAGAGAGAGACAGAGAGGGGAGAGAGAGGGGAGAAAGACAGGGAGAGATAGAGAGAGACAGAGAAGAGAGAGAGACAGAGAGGGGAGAGAGACAGAGAGAAACATAGAGGGGAGAGATACAGGGAGAGATAGAGAGAGAAAGAGAGAGGAGAGAGACAGAGAGAGGAGAGAGAGGGGAGAGAGACAGGGAGAGAGACAGAGAGGGGAGAGAGACAGAGAGACACAGAGAGGGGATAGAGACAGGGAGAGATAGAGAGAGACAGAGAAGGGAGAGAGACAGAGAGGGGAGAGAGACAGAGAGCAGAGAGAGAGAGGGGAGAGATACAGAGAGACAGATAGGGGAGAGAGAGAGACAGAGAGGGGAGAGAGACAGAGAGACAGTGAGACAGAGAGGGGAGAGAGACAGAGAGGGGAGAGAGACAGAGTGGGGAGAGAGACAGAGAGGGGAGAGAGAGGGGAAAGAGACAGGGAGATATAGATAGAGACAGAGAAGGGAGAGAGTCAGATTGGGGAGAGACAGAGAGGGGCGAGAGACAGAGAGCGAAAGAGAGAGACAGAGTGGGGAGAGAGAGAGAGGGGAGAGAGAGATAGAGAGAGAGAGAGAGAGAGAGCGGGGAGAGAGACAGATAGGGAAAAGAGACAGAGAGGAGAGAAAGAGCGAGACAGAGAGGGGAGAGAGACAAAGAGACAGAGCAGGGAGAGAGACAGAGAGGGGAGAGAGACAGAGTGGAGAGAGACTGAGAGAGGAAAGAGACAGAGAGGGGTGAGATACTGGAGGGGAGAGAGACTGAGAGGGGAGAGAGACTGAGAGGGGAGAGAGACTGAGAGAGGAGAGAGACTGAGAGGGGAGGGAGACTGAGAGGGGAGAGAGACAGAGAGGGGAGAGCATCAGAGAGGGTAGAGAGACAGAGTGGGGAGAGAGACACAGAGAGGAGAGAGACAGAGAGAGGAGAGAGACAGATGGGGGGAGAAACAAAGAGGGGAGAGAGACAGAGAGGAAGGAGATAGAGAGAGACAGAGAGGGGAGAGAAACAAAGAGGGGAGAGAGACAGAGAGACAGAGAGTGGAGAGAGAGAAGGGAGAGGTACAGAGAGACAGAGAGGGGAGAGAGACAGAGATACAGAGAGACAGAGAGACAGAGATTGGAGAGAGGCAGAGAGGGGTGAGAGACAGCGAGACAGAGAGGGGAGAGGGACAGAGAGGGGAGAGAGACAGAGCAGGGAGAGGGGAAAGAGAAAGACAGTGAGGGGAGAGAGACAGAGCAGGGAGAGAGACAGAGAGACAGACAGTGGAGAGAGACAGAGAGAGGAGAGAGAGATAGAGAGGGGAGAGAAACAGAGAGATGAGAGAGACAGAGAGAGGAGAGAGACATAGAGTGGAGAGAGACAGAGAGGGGAAAGAGAAAGAGAGAGACAGAGAGGGGAGAGAGAGGGGAGAGAGGCAGGGAGAGATAGAGAGAGACAGAGAAGAGAGAGAGACAGAGAGGGGAGAGAGACAGAGAGAAACATAGAGGGGAGAGATACAGGGAGAGATAGAGAGAGAAAGAGAGAGGAGAGAGACAGAGAGAGGAGAGAGAGGGGAGAGAGACAGGGAGAGAGACAGAGAGGGGAGAGAGACAGAGAGAAACAGAGAGGGGAAAGAGACAGGGAGAGATAGAGAGAGACAGAGAAGGGAGAGAGACAGAGAGGGGAGAGAGACAGAGAGCAGAGAGAGAGAGGGGAGAGATACAGAGAGACAGATAGGGGAGAGAGAGAGACAGAGAGGGGAGAGAGACAGAGAGACAGTGAGACAGAGAGGGGAGAGAGACAGAGAGGGGAGAGAGACAGAGTGGGGAGAGAGACAGAGAGGGGAGAGAGAGGGGAAAGAGACAGGGAGATATAGATAGAGACAGAGAAGGGAGAGAGTCAGATTGGGGAGAGACAGAGAGGGGCGAGAGACAGAGAGCGAAAGAGAGAGACAGAGTGGGGAGAGAGAGAGAGGGGAGAGAGAGATAGAGAGAGAGAGAGAGAGAGAGAGAGTGGGGAGAGAGACACAGAGAGGAGAGAGACAGAGAGAGGAGAGAGACAGATGGGGGGAGAAACAAAGAGGGGAGAGAGACAGAGAGGAAGGAGATAGAGAGAGACAGAGAGGGGAGAGAAACAAAGAGGGGAGAGAGACAGAGAGACAGAGAGTGGAGAGAGAGAAGGGAGAGGTACAGAGAGAGAGAGAGGGGAGAGAGACAGAGATACAGAGAGACAGAGAGACAGAGATTGGAGAGAGGCAGAGAGGGGTGAGAGACAGCGAGACAGAGAGGGGAGAGGGACAGAGAGGGGAGAGAGACAGAGCAGGGAGAGGGGAAAGAGAAAGACAGTGAGGGGAGAGAGACAGAGCAGGGAGAGAGACAGAGAGACAGACAGTGGAGAGAGACAGAGAGAGGAGAGAGAGATAGAGAGGGGAGAGAAACAGAGAGATGAGAGAGACAGAGAGAGGAGAGAGACATAGAGGGGAGAGAGACAGAGAGGGGAAAGAGAAAGAGAGAGATAGAGAGGGGAGAGAGAGGGGAGAGAGACAGGGAGAGATAGAGAGAGACAGAGAAGAGAGAGAGACAGAGAGGGGAGAGAGACAGAGAGAAACATAGAGGGGAGAGATACAGGGAGAGATAGAGAGAGAAAGAGAGAGGAGAGAGACAGAGAGAGGAGAAAGAGGGGAGAGAGACAGGGAGAGAGACAGAGAGGGGAGAGAGACAGAGAGAAACAGAGAGGGGAAAGAGACAGGGAGAGATAGAGAGAGACAGAGAAGGGAGAGAGACAGAGAGGGGAGAGAGACAGAGAGCAGAGAGAGAGAGGGGAGAGATACAGAGAGACAGATAGGGGAGAGAGAGAGACAGAGAGGGGAGAGAGACAGAGAGACAGTGAGACAGAGAGGGGAGAGAGACAGAGAGGGGAGAGAGACAGAGTGGGGAGAGAGACAGAGAGGGGAGAGAGAGGGGAAAGAGACAGGGAGATATAGATAGAGACAGAGAAGGGAGAGAGTCAGATTGGGGAGAGACAGAGAGGGGCGAGAGACAGAGAGCGAAAGAGAGAGACAGAGTGGGGAGAGAGAGAGAGGGGGGAGAGAGATAGAGAGAGAGAGAGAGCGGGGAGAGAGACAGATAGGGAAAAGAGACAGAGAGGAGAGAAAGAGCGAGACAGAGAGGGGAGAGAGACAAAGAGACAGAGCAGGGAGAGAGACAGAGAGGGGAGAGAGACAGAGTGGAGAGAGACTGAGAGAGGAAAGAGACAGAGAGGGGTGAGATACTGAGAGGGGAGAGAGACTGAGAGGGGAGAGAGACTGAGAGGGGAGAGAGACTGAGAGAGGAGAGAGACTGAGAGGGGAGGGAGACTGAGAGGGGAGAGAGACAGAGAGGGGAGAGCGTCAGAGAGGGTAGAGAGACAGAGTGGGGAGAGAGACACAGAGAGGAGAGAGACAGAGAGAGGAGAGAGATAGATGGGGGGAGAAACAAAGAGGGGAGAGAGACAGAGAGGAAGGAGATAGAGAGAGACAGAGAGGGGAGAGAAACAAAGAGGGGAGAGAGACAGAGAGACAGAGAGTGGAGAGAGAGAAGGGAGAGGTACAGAGAGACAGAGAGGGGAGAGAGACAGAGATACAGAGAGACAGAGAGACAGAGATTGGAGAGAGGCAGAGAGGGGTGAGAGACAGTGAGACAGAGAGGGGAGAGGGACAGAGAGGGGAGAGAGACAGAGCAGGGAGAGGGGAAAGAGAAAGACAGTGAGGGGAGAGAGACAGAGCAGGGAGAGAGACAGAGAGACAGAGAGTGGAGAGAGACAGAGAGAGGAGAGAGACAGAGAGGGGAGAGACAGAGAGGGGAGAGAGACTGAGAGGGGAGAGAGACAGAGAGGGGAGAGAGACAGAGAGAGGAGAGAGACAGAGAGGGGGGAGAGACAGAGAGACAGAGAGGGGAGAGAGACAGGGAGAGATAGAGAGAGGCAGAGAAGGGAGAGAGACAGAGAGCGAAGAGAGAGAGGGGAAAGATACAGAGAGACAGAGAGGGGTAGAGAGAGAGACAGAGAGGGGAGAGAGACAGAGAGACAGAGAGACAGAGAGACAGAGAGACAGAGAGACAGAGAGGGGAGAGAGACAGAGAGAAGAGAGAGACAGAGAGGGGGGAGAGACAGAGAGACAGAGAGTGGAGAGAGATAGAGAGAGACAGAGAGAGACAGAGTGGGGAGAGACAGAGAGAGACAGAGAGGGGAGAGAGACGGGGAGAGATAGAGAGAGGCAGAGAAGGGAGAGAGACAGAGAGCGAAGAGAGAGAAGGGAAAGATACAGAGAGACAGAGAGGGGTAGAGAGAGAGACAGAGAGGGGAGAGAGACAGAGAGACAGAGAGACAGAGAGAGGAGAGAGACAGAGAGGGGAAAGGGCGGGGAGAGAGACAAGGAGAGATATAGAGAGACTGAGAAGGGAGAGAGTCAGAGAGGGGATAGAGACAGAGAGGGGCTAGAGTCAGAGAGAGACAGAGGGGGCGATGCACTAAGCTCCGAGCTATCCCGCTGTCCTGAAAAAAATTAGCACGTCCGATAAAAAATGAAACCAGCGGAGCGATTCACTAAGGCCCTGAGCCCATTTTCTATCGGACGTGCCCAAAACTGGATTATCGTGCGTGCAAGCTTTTTTTCCTCTGCTATCGCACTTAAACTTCCCGTATGCTAGCTGATAGAAAAAAAAGCCACATGTAACATTTGCATGGAGATTTGCCATCTCCATGCAAGGCTGTTACAGGCAATCGTACACTAAATAAATACATTTTAATACTAGTGTACATGAGCAGAGAGTCTCCAGAGCTGAACCGCATTGGTTTCAGGTCCGAGGACCCCCTACTTCAGGAGATACAGGCCCCGTTATGAGGTGCCGGTATCCCCTGCACTGTAAAGCTCCCGCGTCATGGGACCGGGACATTTAAATTCTGCAGAGATACCGGCTTCCCATAAAGGGGCATATATCTCCTGAAGTAGGGGGTCCCCGATGCTGAAACCAATGCGGTTAAGCTCAGGAGACCTTCTGCACATCTACACTAGTATGAAAACACACATAACAATAAATAATAATTAATTACCTTAGCGGCTATCCGCTAAGGTAATGAAGCAGCATTAATGTAATTTTTAATAATAGTGTGCAGGAACAGGGGGTCCCCTGAGCTGAACCGCATTGATTTCTGCCTCAGAGACCCCCTGCTTTCCGAGTTACAGGTCCCGGTATGGGGCATCGTGTGCAAGTGCCGCCGCCATCTTTATAGCATCCAAGACGCGACATGGCTCTATAAAGATGGCGTCCACACTGGCACCGATGCCCCAAACCGGGGCCTGTCTTGGGAAGCAGGGGGTCTCTGAGGCAGAAATCAATGCGGTTCAGCTCAGGGGACCCCCTGCTTCCGCACGCTATTATTAAAATTTACATTAATGTAGCTCATTATCTTAGCGGATAGCCACTAAGGCAATGAAGGGGTTAAGGCACATTAGCATGTTTATTGGGGACAATTGCCCCCAATAAACAACACACATCCCCCCCGCCCCCTAACACATACAGTGCTGTAATGGGCAAAATTACTATTATCCACATATGGATAATAATGCATTTGCCCATTGTAAATACAAATAAATTACAATAAATACAGGCAATATAAATGACACTTACCTTTTGCAGGCACCCACAATGAAGGCTGTCTTAATCCTCATCTTCATCCTGCCCATGCCCCTCCGGTACTGCAAAACATGCATAACAATCACAATATCCAATGTAATGACCCCTAACCCCTTAATCACCATAGCAGTTATTTACCGCTACAGTCATTAAGGGGTTAACCCTCCCTCACCCACCACTCGGGAGGTCTACATACCCTTCCCCACTAATCCCCCCACCCCGTGAGGCCTAACCACCCTAACCCACTACCCACAAGGGAGGCCTACCCATATGGCCTACCCTTTGGGCCAATACCCCTCCCCCCACCCCCAGTACCCACAATAAAAACAATACACAGCCCCACAATAAACATCATTCTATTTATTAAATACATAACCCACCCCCTGTGCCCCCCCCATAATTACGTGTTTTATCCTTTTACATACAGGGTTCACACCCCAGGCCCACGCTAGTCCCCGGTGGGCCTGACGGGTCACGTCACAGACCTACAGGTTACCAGCAACTTGTGTCATACAGGTTCTGGAGGCCTGTTGTGGGTCCCGCCAGGCGCCATGGCCCACCAGGTGGTCTCCGCGGGTCACCGTGGGCCACAATTGTGTCCCCACGGTAGGCTCGCGGATGTCTGGGAGCCCCGGGTCAGACCCACAGGTGTCTGAGAGGCCTCAGGTGGTTCCCATGTGGGCCTGGGGACCCACGGGTACTCACTACAGGTCCGCGGTGCCCCCACAGATGTGGAGCCACCGGTTCTTCCCTGCAACTACGGGTCCGCGGTGCCCCCACAGATGTGGGGCCACCGGTTCTTCCCCGCAGGTGTCACCCATGGACCACGCAGCCTGGTACCCGTGAGATACCCGAGGATACCTCAGATGATCTCCAGAGGTCTCACGCATAACCAAGGAACCAACCCTGAATGTAAAATAAATAAATCTGACCTATACATTCAATACATACATCCCCCCCACCCCCAACACATACAGTACAATAATGTGCCAAATAACTATTATCCAGATATGGATAATAGATTATTTGCCCATTATTAAACACATAAAACATGCATAAATCAAAACATGAATTTTTAATCTTAAAATCACCAAATCACATGTTAAAATAAATCCAGCAGCCATTGTAAATATAACTCAACCAACCAGAAGCTACACAAATGTATATGAAATGTCAAACAATTGCATTGAGTGTGTACATGATGCAATTAATCTGTGCATCATGTAACACTATGCAAAAAATATGTAACAATAAAATACACTATGAACAATGTCCCCTAACCAGCAATGCCATCATGAAAATCAAATATAAACTAAGCAACATCAATACAATTAGCATCAATCAATTAATCAATTTCCTCAAACAATTACAATACAATACAAATCAATTATACAATTCCCTATTCAATTCCTAAAGCCAAACCATTGCCAAAACAATTCTAATTTAAAGTAACCACCATCATTCTAATCTAAGTACCATAAAGAAGCCATTACAATTAACCTGTAACAAAATACAGATTACATTATTCACAGCAATGACAAAATAAAGCAGATAAATACATTAGCCATACTGTACATGAAAAGAACATATAAATTAGCGAAACAATCAATTATTATCCCTGTATGTCTATCCATATAGATAGATATACATAAAATACAGGGGCAATAATACAGCATAAAAAACAATGCATTTCCATACAAAAATCACATAGAATACACCCATTCAGTGTCCGTGAATGTATGTATATCCATAGGTACATAGCTACATTCACAGGCATTAAATGGGACTGAAAAAAAAAAGACATGAATGAAAAATCAAAAAAAACTGTAAAAGTAAAAATAATAAACTTTTCTTTTGTTTACTCACCATTAGATGTCAACTCACTGAAATCCATGCGACCCGGAAGCACAGGAACCAATCCACAGGAAAAACATAAAATAAAAAACCATTACAATCCATAACGGTGTCTTGTTCTTCTATTTGTAATCCTTCCCGTCTGTCTTGGGGTCTTCTTTTCTTCTTTGGGGTCTTCTCCGGCTACTTCTGTCTTCTTACGTCTTCTTACGCCACGCCCTTCTTATCTTCTTAGGAGGGGAGATGTTCCCCTTAATGACGTAGTGGTTAATAACCGCTATGGTGATTAAGGGTTTAAGGGACATTACATTGGATGTTTTTATTCTTGTGTATGTCTTGCAGCATCGGAGGGGGCATGGGCAGGATGAAGATGAGGATGAAGACGTCCTTCATCATGGGTGCCTGTAAAAGGTAAGTGGAATATGTTTTACTGTATTTATTTAAAGTTATATGTATTTACAATGGGCAAATGCATTATTATCCATATGTGGATAATAGTTATTTTGCCCATTACTGTACTGTATGTGTGAGGGGGGTGTATTTAGTTATTAATATTGTTTATTATTTTTGGAGGTGCAACATTGTTACCGCAGGCACGCGGGGACCCCGGGACTCCCGCGGGGACCCCCACACTCCCACAGGGACCCCCGCTTGGTGAGCCGGGGACCCCCAGTCCACCGCAGGGTCAGCCGGGGACACCCTCCGGCCTGTTGTATGGGTGTTGCGCATGCAAAAAGGTAAACAAAGATTTTTTTCAAAGTCCTGCTTTTTTATCACCAGCCTTTAGCTGGTGAGCTTTATTCAGTGCAACTTTCACGTACGATCAATTTGCGTTGCTTAGTGAATCCCGCAGAAGGGCAGGATTCAGCGCAAACAGCTGATCGTACGAGCAAAGTTGGACTTTGAAAAAATTTAAAGAAAAACACTGTTTTAGAGCGTAAAGTGCCTGTTAGCGCGCCTTAGTGAATAGCGCTCGGCAGAACTTCACGTTCTAAGAGCACTTTGCGCTCTTAAAACGACTTATCACTGCTTAGTGCATAGCCCCCAGAGAGAGACAAGGAGGGGGATAGACAGACAGGGGGGAGAGAGGGAGAAAGAGAGAGAGTGGGGAGAGAGAGAGAGAGAGACACAGAGGGGAGAGAGCAGAGTGAGGAGAGAGACAGAGAGGGGAGAGAGACCGAGAGGGACAGAGAGAGGAGAGAGACTGAGAGAGACAGAGAGGGGAGAGAGAGGGTAGAGAGACAGGGAGAGACAGAGAGAGACAGAGGAGACAGAGAGAAATGGAGAGTGGAGAGCTACAGAGATGGGAGAGAGACAGAGAGGGGAGAGAGACAGAGAGAGACAGAGGGGGTGACTCACTGACTAAACGGCTTCTTCAGGCTTTACCACGATATGGCGAAACGCGAAGAGCATGGCTTTGAAGCAGTCTTGCGAGAAGTAGAGAGAGCATCAGAGGCATTCCCTGGCATCCATCACGTATGTAGCGGTGACGCGGTGACGCGTCAACGGGAAGTGACGGAGAGGACACAGACGGAAGACATTGTCGGCACGCAGACGGAGCATAGGAGCGGTGAGATTGCTACTCACCTGTGCCTTTTGTATTCCTATACCGTGCCTGTTTTTCTTCTCTTTTATATTGCAGAGACTACCTACCCCCATCTACAAGTACCTTGTATAGCACCTGTTGATCACTTACCTGGCACTTCATCTGGATATCCAGTATTCTCCAGCACCGACTGGAACACTGCACTTCCAAATCCACTTTATTGTGAGTAGGAATTTGGGAGCCTCAGCATAGCACTTTACATTTGTGTATAACATATTGCACTATATTTGTCTTATTTTTATTTTTCATGATTTCTTCGGTCCCATGAGAAATTGAAGCTTCAATCCTATAAAACTGCCTGCTGAGCTATTCCCGGTGTTATTCATGACTTATCCAAGCTTTGCTCAAGATTCCGTTCAAATACAGCGGTATCGGTTCCAGAACGCAAGGGGTTAACAACATTGTAAGTAAGGATTTACTCCTACTTCAGGAATTTGTTAGCCCTGGTGATTCCAACGAACAAGAACGAACTTCTTTCATTTGGCAGAAATATTAGGTTGGCAATTTGCAACATAACCAAAAAGACTTTAAGCCAGAGACTTTATTTCTTCAGTTTTTGTGCAAAGGACAATTTATTTTGTTTCCCCATCCCAGTAAGTGTTTATTAAGTGTATTCTGAAGTTGTCGTGTGTTTGTCTATTAAGGAAATAAATGACAATTTATTTTGCCCGCCTTGTTGTGTTCAATCGAGAATCCCAAAAATATAAAAGTGTTAATAAGTACTGGTCCACCGTGACACTCAGTGCCTGAAAAGTGTTGGATACTGGAATCGTTGGATTCTCTATACGGGTAGTTACTACATTGTTACTTATTATACTACCCTCATTGGTTCTCCATTGAGATTGAGGGTTGGGGTCCCTCCTCTCATTTTTGTTTTCATCTGTTTTATTGTTATTTATATTTTTACTTTAATAATATTTTTTCCATGTTTGGGGCCTTGTTGGACATGTATATTACTCTGTTGCCCTACATTTATCTGTTGATTCCTTCTATTAGTGTGATCAAATTGTTTTTTTGTGTTAGGCCCATCACTCAATTGAAGTATTTGAGTTGATTGGGACAGGCATTCCTCATCTGTATTATTCTCATTATATTATTCCTTAGAATCTGTATTGGAAGTTTTAGAATTACGTGCCCAATTATATTGTTTATTATTTTTATAATCAATTTTATCTCTAACATATTTTTTCTTTTTATAAATCATTTGGTTATTCTCATATTCATTTATCATCTCTTCCATGTCTTTCTGAAATATAATTAAATCCTCCTCATTAATAATTGATATTATAATATCTTGTGTGTTAGATTTTTGGATACATAGCTTTTCCAAAGCCATTGCCCTTATATTGATCAATAACTCCATTATACTGAAAGAGCAAACCACCCCAATTAGTCATTACAATAGACACCCTTAAAAAGAATGGGATCTACAATTTGTCTAGTTTTACACTTACGGCACCCCAATTTGGTGTGCTTAGAAACGGATTGTCATTTTCACGGTTAATAAACCGAATTAATGTAATCTGTATATTGATCTGCAGAAATTCATAAGGAAAATGACATTAAGCAGACATTTTGCTAAAATTAAGGTACCTCCCTTAGGATTACAGGAGTCAGGAAGGGGAGATAATGTAGAAATTGATAGCTTACCCACTAGCACTAGTATAGAGGGAGCTATATTTAGTTCCACGGATAACACTAGGGTGATGAGACATGAATCTAACAATTGGCTTGATCTTTTGGATGACACTGACACCATATACAATGATTTAACTCTCAACCACTAATAGATGTCAGTCAGATAAATTAGAACAATACTTATTATAATCTCCTTAGTTTGTTGGATGAGAATGACAGGAACAAAAATATAGTGCACACGGGATTTAAACCCAAGTATGTGTTCTATCCTTATGAGTCCAAGGGACCATATTTAGAACTGTTTGGGAAATTAGTAGAACAAGAGTTCCAAAACCTGTGCAGCAATAATCGGTACTATGCTGCTAATGATAATCTTACTCAGGAGGAAAGACTAGCTCTTTAAGATCTTAACCAAAATGGAGATCTAATTATCTGACAAGCAGATACAGGGGTAGGTATTACAAGATAGATCTGATTATTTAAGAGAAGCTTACAGACTCTTAAATGAATATCATACCGCAAATTGAAGTAAAATCCAACTATCGAGTATTCAAGTAAATTAGAAGTGCACCTGACTGATGCCAAGTCGGCAGGAATACACCGTTATCAGGAATTTCAATTTGTTTTTAATTCGAATCCCCATGATCCTATTATGTACACATCCCAAAGATCAATAAGACCTTAATTGATCCTCCAGGCCGTCCAATTGTGTCCGGCCATAAAATTGATCCTCTAGGCTATCCAATTGTGTATTGACTCTATTACTGCCAACCATTCACGCTATGTTGACACATTTCTGGTCCCAATGACCATCATACCTTAGGGATGGTCTGGAAGATTTAAATGCACGTAACAATATAAGTTGGGAGGACAATTTTATTTGGGACACTCTGGATGTCAGTTCATTATACACAGGCATACAACACAGATTAGGTATCAAGGCAGTTGCACATTTTTTTTTACATCAACACAATAAATTATCAAGTGCACAACAGGATTTTATTATTGAAAGTATTTGATTTATTTGACATCATAATTATTTCCTGTTTGAGGGTGAATACTTTATACAGACTAATGGAATGGCCATGGGCCCTTGTTTTGCCCCAAACTATTCAGGTTTGTTTATGGGAAGAGGAGTACATATGGAAGGATATTGGGTATCGTCAATATCTGGTCTATTATGGCAGATTTATAGACAATATCCTAATGATCTGGTCTGGGTCTAGGGGAGAATTAGATGAGTTCATAATGTTTTTAAATGGTAATGATCACAACATTATTCTCAGTGGAGAAGTAGATCCTATAGAAATACATTTTTGTGATCTTAATTTAAAGGCAGTTGAACATCGTATTGTTACTAAAACCCATTTCAAGAAGGTGGATGTCAATTCCTACCTTGAGTACTCCAGCAATCACTCTGAAAAATGGCTCAAAAATATTCCATATGGGCAATTCCTACGGGTTCAACGCAATTGCTCTGAGCCAAAGGACTGTGAAAAAAAATCTGAGGTCCTTAAAAAGAGATTTTTAGGAAAGGATTATAGAAGTGATGTGATACAAAAATCCCTGGATAAAAGTTCACTTAGGGACCTAGGGAAAGATTATTGGTTCCCAAAGAGAGGAGTAAGTCCTCTGAGATTAACACGGTACCATTTTTTATAGCGGATTTTTGTAAACAGGAATCTAAATTTCGGCAGATTATCTATAAACATTGGGGAGTTCTCAAAATGGACCCAATATTGCAAACGTTACCTGCCAAACCCAAGGTAGTGTTGTCACGATGGACAGAACTTATCAACAATTCTTATATTTTGGGGATTCTCGATTGAGCAAACAAATTAAGCAAAATAAACTGACATTTCTTTCCTTAATAGACAAGCACATGACAACTTCAGAATACACTTAATAAAACACTTACTTAAATGGGGGAACAGGATAAATGGTCCAGTGAACAAAAAACACAGAAATAAAGTCTTTTGCAAAGGGTGCAAGTTGCCAGCCCGCTATTTCCTTGAAATGTAAAAAGTTTGTTCCGGTTCTTTGGGGTTCGTTCTGGAATCCCCAGGGCTAACGAAATCCTGAAGCAGGGCTAGTTTCCTTGTTGCGATGTTTTTAACCCCTTGCGTTCTGGAATCGTAGCCGCTGTACTTAGATCTTAGCCGCTTGAAGAAATCAGGTAACAACCACAGGAATGAGAGTTACAGGCCTTTTTAAGGATTGGGGCCCTTGGAGTTTTTCATTAGCCTCATCCCATTGGCAAGGAATTATCTTCCTTCTATCAGAGCCTGCCATGTAACGTGGGAAAATCCTACAGTCAGCCCAGGTAACTCTGAGCATGCTCAGTGAGCAGCTTGGTAGCACCGCTGAGTAAAAAGGGGCCACTCGTTTCGGGGGACACACAGTCTGGAGTTTGTTCCCAAGGTCTGAAAATCCAGGATGAGTAACAGGATCTGCTACGCAGAAACATCCCGGTTAAGTCACACTTTAAGACTTTGGGGCCTTTCATCTCCCACACATCCCTAGACCCATAGGCATTGCCTCAAAAGGTTTTTTTTTGAAGCTGGAGAGGAACATACTGTACCCCCAGCTAATGTATGCATAACATTTGTTCCTTAATGCATTCACTTACAAAGGCAGACAAGAAACAGGTTCCTGTCCTGACTTTTTAAATTGCACACAGTAATATACTTTAATAAAAATTGTTCCACTTGTCTTACAGTTATATTTTTAATATGTGTGTGCTTGGGGGGTTACACTGAGGCTGCACACAAAAACTCAGGGTGCTGGCTCACTCCGTTACTGAGTTAGCAGTCTTAATGGAACGGCTCCTGTTATTCAGCACTGCAGGTAGAGACTAGCCTGCAAAAAGGGGACAACAATGCATAGAAGGGAAAATAGAACATGGGAACAGCATATACAATTAACACCTTCACCCACTTCACCCCCAATACAATTTAGGATTAACCATCTGAGCATGCTGCCTTTATTAATGCGCTGATTAATCCTATTATCGTCACAAGTGTTTAGGAAGGCAAAAAATGTAAGAAACATCTTGGTCCCAAGTGCTCTTAAAGGGCACAACATACCTGTCCCTAGTGGTGAGAATTTTTTGAGAAAACCACTTGGTAACTACCGATCTGGGAAATGTATTATATGCAGATTTATGTCACAGGGTAAAACATTTGTGGATAACCAATCAGGGCAGGAATATAAAATTAACCAATTTATCACATGCTTAACTAAATATGTAGTTTATGTTATAAACTGCCCATGTTATAAACATTACGTTGGTAAAACCATTCGTCCACTCAAGGTACTAATAGGTGAACACGTAAATGGAATTAAAAATGCTATGCGCCTGATAGAAAAGGGTAAAAAAAATCCACAATTTGGCACAACATTTCCTTCATCACCAAAATGGGTCGTCAGAAGGGTTACTTTTAAGGGGACTTGAGGCTGTGGAAAGAGATGTTAGGAAAGGTGACAGGGACTTGAAACTTCTCCAAAGAGAACAATTCTGGATATACTAATTGCATAGTAAAACACCAAGGGGGCTAAATGAAATGATAGAACTTAATCCTTTTCCTAGATAAAATTAAAAGAATAAATTAGGAGGATATATTCAGTTGGAATCTATCTGTGTGTTTTTTTCTATAAATAGATAATAGCTCCCAAAACTATGGTTATATTTTAGTAAATTAACACATTACAAATGGCTGACTGATAGTTTTAAGTTTTTGAATCAACTTTTTTTAAGTATAGTACATACTGTTAGTAATGACAATTATAAATGTAGTTTTTTAGACATAATGTACTGTATACTATTAGTAATAAAATTTGAGACATTTAAAATAAAATATATTAAAATAATAATTTAAGATTTATTGATTTGAGAATTTAAATGAAATTGGGACCAAAATTTATTTTGATTTTATAGACTAATTAGAATTTGAATGAAAAATATAAAAAAAATCCTTCGAAATCAAAATGTAACATTATGCAGCAATTGATGTGTGAATTTAGAATTTTTATTTGATGTCCCAGTGTTGGTTGTGTTGGTTAGGTAGTTTTTCTACTACAATATAACTTTATATATTTTATTTGTAATTCATTTATTAGTTGAAATGTCTGCTTTAAAATTTTTAAGTTTAATATGTTTTTACAAGTTAGGGTTTTTTAATGACACTTTTTATCTTTAAATAAGTGTTTTTTTAATGTAGTTTTTTTTATTATGTTGTATAACGTTGCCATGTTAGGTTTGTGTCACTTTTAAGTGTCAGTATCCACATGGTAATTAAGAGCAATTGTCTTCATTATGCACCTTAATCTGAGCACCTGGGGAAATTTATAGAGGTATATTAGTATTTCATCTGGTAGTGTTAGGACTTGCGAACAGGGTCTGCCTTGTCGTGGCTCGCAAGCTCACATTGTTTCGGCCAAAGGGTTAAACTAAATGACCCTTTTTCAAAAGAATATATAAGTATTTTACTGTGTATTTTTGTCATGTTGGATGTAGCATTGAGCTTCTCTGTCATCTGCCGAAATTTGTGTAGACCCTATTTAAGGGACACAACAAGGGTGCTCAGACGACTCCTGAAGAAGCACTATAAGTGTGAAATGCGTAGAGGGATATTATATAGCCCCCACAAACCAAGATTACATATCTTATGTGGCTGTGGGACAAGTTCAACCATTTAACCACCTTAAAAACAAAGCATTTGTGAGTGCTGCCATAGCTAGGCATGCAGCTCTAGCGAGAGGAAAAGCCCCTTCCTAGCAGTCAGCATCTGAATCACTTCCGGTTTTACAGCCGTGTGGTGACTTGGGTTAGCCGGAGCAGGGGGGATTCTGCGGACCTCGTAGTGGTGTTGTCGGCGGTGCAAGGGGAATCGGATTGAGCAAGTGGCTAAACTTCCCTGTAAGTTTTTAAGTTACTTTGTGTTCTAATAAATTTGAACTATCAACCTGACGCCCTGCCTTCTCTGCTCTCCTTTCTTTGTTTCATGTTTGATGTGTCCCGGTTGATCACCGGAGAGTGTCGGAGCAGCGGGTAGAACAAGCGCAGTCTCAACATTTTCTTCATTGTGGTTATGAGGGGTGGAATGGGACTCCTTACTTTTATTCCACTAGCCATATCCCTCAAACACTGCAAACCTGACTTAGACTTTAAAATCCTCATAGCCCTATGGGCTATTAAACATTTATGAAACAAAACATGTTTCCCAATATTTTGTCTAAGTCCCGAAGTAGAATGGAAAGGCGCTTAGTTTCATTTTCAGGGCTGTAGCTCACTCCCTTATTAAAAAACAAATTTAGTTAGAATGAAAAAATGCTTAGGTTCATTCTCAGGGCTGTATCTCATTCCCTTGCTAAAAACTGGACTTAGGTTTCATGAAAACCCTCACAAACTCATATATGGTTGGAGTACCCCCCAGAACCTCTATACTGGTTCTGGGGAACTGGGCAGTGAACTGAATTGTCCTTTGTTACTGTGCGGACCCCGGTACTGTTCTGGGAATACCTTACACCCCTATGTCCCGCTTACCTTTCTGGTCTGTGCTGAAGCTGGGTGTCCCAGCGGTGAGTCACGCAAGCATTTTCAAGGGGACATTTTGCTGGAGCATTGTGTCTCAATATATCTGAGAATCCGTCCTGATTCCCAGGTACTTTCTTGGGGTTTCCTACAACTCTGGAACCCCGCTACCTAGACACATTCTGACAAAACGGCCCCCTAGAAACTCATAGACTAGCAATCTCTGCTTGCTAGAATCTCTGGAATGGTAAACACACATACATTCTTTATTGTTGCACAATCACATACATAACATTTACAACAGACAGGTTCAAAAGCTGACACTAAAACCCCAAATATGGATCAGAGGTAACCAGCCAGGCATAATACCTTTATTGATGGCCTTGTTACCCCCTCACC
The DNA here is from genome assembly GCF_040206685.1 of Ascaphus truei. Taxonomy (NCBI): domain Eukaryota; kingdom Metazoa; phylum Chordata; class Amphibia; order Anura; family Ascaphidae; genus Ascaphus; species Ascaphus truei. Next base: position 423,694,438 of record NC_134483.1, on the reverse strand, counting down.
ATGACAAGCATGTTAATGTGATAAGTTCTATTTCTACCTGTCTCTCCATCTAACTGCACAACATAGTTGCACTCATTCATCCTTCTGATAACAATGTACGACTGGGCTTCAGAACAAGTACTTGCTGTCCTGGGATGATTGTTCCGCTACGGGCATTCTGGTCATACCAAGTATTTTGCTAGGTATAAGCCTCCCTGAGATTTGCCTGTGCCAACCCCATAAGCATTTCTAACTGGTCCCTGAGATCTACCACATACTGAATCACAGAAGCCTCAGTATTGGTACTCTCCCCGTCCCATCCATCACAGAATAAGTTAAGGGGTCTGTAACAGGGACTTATTCCAGTTCAGATCTTGCCTCTAATCCAGCAGTGTGCAGGTTAATTGCATACCAGCAATTAGCCAACTCCACCTGGCTGATTAGACTCTCTCAGAAATAGCCTGTTCTGACATGAAGGGGGATTCCTGAGCTCACAATTGGAGCTGACCTAGGAAAGACAGACCAGAGGATTCCTGAGTCTCACAATTGGGGGCTGAACCAAGGAAGGACAGATATCTTGAGCTGCAAAGAGACTGCAGGCTGACAGCAAGACAAAGGGGACCAGACCTGTATACCTGTACAGACATTACCCTAGAACACAAGGGTTCTGACTCCAGATAGCAGAGCAGCCTTCCCCTACAGCTACAAGAATCAGATAAGACTTTCTTATGGGACTGTTATATATCAGTATATATCTATATATGCATTTGGGCTGGTAATTAGCTTAGCTAACCACCTAGTTAGAGAGGGTTGGACTACATGTGTAGATATTCTCCAAAACGGAGCAAGTTTTTCATTGGCTTATTTTGAATGTTCTGCTGTGTTAAAGGGACAGGCGCAATAAGACTAATTTTAGTCTCACTTTAAATGGTCTCCATTTCGTACCTCTGAACACGTCTCTTACATATGGTGTCAGAAGTTGGGATGAGAGGTGGACCTTGAAGGTAAAAGGGGCTCGGAGACTGCCTGTGAAAAATGTTGTGCTTTTGCCTGCATACAGATCCTGCAAACAGCCTGAGCAACAAAACAAAGAATCACATGCAGCAGTGACCAGAATTAAAGGGCAACACATCAAGTCAGGAAAACTACACTGCACTGAAGAAAGCCACAATGCCACAGTTGGACTGGGAGGACTGTGACAGACGGTGACCCACACAAGGGACTGATGCTGTGACCAGAGTCTACCCCACCACTGGTGAAAGAAAAGAAAGAAAAAAAACCCTGGGAATTTAAAATGGCTGCCCAGCTGAAGTCAAATACAGGCTCTGCAAGAATGGAGAAGAAAATGAGTTCCTGGTGTAAAGAGCCTGGCCACACAGAGCCCCTTCAGGCCTTATTCAGACGGTGAGGATGGCCCCTACATGACCCCAGAAAAAGGGCAGCATCAAGAGGACTATTTTATTCAATGAGCCAAGGAACTGCAGCAGCAAGCAGTGTGCTGTGGACCCAAGGAAGGCAGCTACAATACTGCCTCCTGAGGTCAGGAAGAAAAATACACCTAATGGTCTCAAAATGAAGGACAAGATGTGGCGTTCCTGTAATGAACCCTACCCCACGGAAAAGTGGCCCTTCCGGTCTGATAAGGAGGAAGACATCTCTTATGGGGAACCCGACCGTGACACATCCACAAAACAACCCAAGAATGGTGGGGGTGCCTTAACTAGGTACAAACCAAAAAGACCGCTCTCTATGATGACGAATGTGATCGGCAGGAGCAAGAGTGGGAGCAGCAGATCACCGAATATTCCTGCCAGCTAACGCAACTGCAAGAAAAGCCTGTCGGATATAGTGAAGTTGCTGAAGTTTCAAATCAAGATGGAGACCCCAGTATTCCTGATGGGACAGGAGCAAAAAAGCGGAAAAATAAAAATAAAAGCAGTTCTTCACTTGCCGTTGAAGGAACAGACATGTCCGCAGATCCCACGGAGAAAAAGGGGGTCCGAGATGCCCTGCAGCCTAGAGAAAATTGAGGATTCGTCACGTGGATGACAGAATATCCAGAGGGCCCAAGGCAGAAGTCGTGTAACCCAAAGAAGTGTCTGTCTGGTGCTAACAGTAAAGAACCCTCAACCAACAATACTAGGGAAGCGGAGTCGAAACCAGTGAGTGACGATCCCTTGACCAGACCTGAAGATGCACTGCAAGCTACCAGGCATACAGTGGCGGCCGCCTTTACTCTAAAGCGGCTGCCACCGCAGGAATTTTTAACCCGCGGATGGCGCGCGGCTCTTTTCGGCCGGTTTCCCACTCCTTGGGCGCTTTCAATGATAAGCGCCATTAGCGCTTATCTGTTGACGCGGCCTCCGCGTGGGAAACTCCGTTCAAATCGGAAAAAAGCCCCGCATTTAACCCGGCAAGCTTTAGAATAAAGCTGGCCGGGACAGTAACTGTGATCTGCTCCGTGAAGAATTGGAAATGGAGAGAGAAAATAATGCTGTGCTACAGAAGACTGTGCTTGCAATTTACTCTGCAGCCAAGACCGAATTAGAGGATCTCAAGACTGAGCTAGCCACTGAAAAACTACTAATGCCACCATGGTGGAAAAACAGAGCAAATCTGGTAGAATGAATGCTAATCTGAAGTACAAGTATGAGGATGCACTTAAGGAGATTACAGTCTTTCAGCTAGAGGTTTGCAAGTGCCAAAGAGAGGTGGATGTCTCTCAGAATGAGGTTCACACTCTCCGCATAGAACTTAATGCCTCACACCAGGAGGTCAACAGTGTCCGGACAGAGGGGGACATACCCTAGAGTGAAGTTCATACTCACCGCATAGCACTGGGTGCCTCATACCAAGAGATCAGCAGTTGCCGCACAGGACTGGACGTCGCTAAAAAGGAACTTCACAGACTCGCAGAGGAGCTGGACATCGAGCTGGTCTACTACAGCCAATCAGATTGGGGATATAGTTCTCACGATCTGATTAGCTCAAGTACCATGTGATAGTGTAAGGAATCCGCTCCGCAGTTTACTGGTTGCCTTACCTTGCAGGGTGTGCAGTCCTGGAGCACCTCTCCTGATGTTTGCTGCAGCCTGGATTCACTCACCAAAGCTATACACACTCCCTCTGGTATCTACTGCAGCTGTGCAGCCTATCACTGCAACCTAGACTTGCATTCATTCATTGGAGCAGTACCTTCACACCCCCCTCCGGGGATTGGCCCGCTGGCCTTTAAGTATTGTCTTCCCATAATGCTCCCTGCCGAGCATAGTCCTTCCTGGATGTCACTATCTGTTCTGCCACAAGCCCTCGCTTGTTCCTGTCTCTCATGCTGAAGCGGAGTATTCTCCTTGTTGTCTGCAGCTCCAGGTTTCCTAAGGCCGGCTGCTATATTCACGCAGCGGTCTGCTCCAGTCTCCTGTGTTGTAGCTGAGTACTCTTCTTGTTCACTTCAGCTCCTTGTTTCCTGTGACCGGCTGCTATATTCACGCAGCGGTCCACTCCTGTTCTCCTGTGCTGAAGCAGAGGTTTTCGTCCCTGCGTCCCTCAGCCTCCTGGATTCCTGCACTGAAGCGGATGTTTCGTCCCTGCGTTCTTCAGTCTCCTGGATTCCTGCACTGAAGCGGAGGTTTCCCTGTGTATCTTCAGCTTCCTGGTTCCTGGGGCCTACTCTTTCCCTAATCTAGAGAGGCCGTGTCCTGATTCCTGCGCTGAGACAGAGGATTCCCTAGCCCGCTCAGGACTCTTGCGCTGTAGCACTGGTGCACCCGTGCAGCAAAGCGGTGTGCTACTCTGGTCTGCCTACCATCTCCTGTGACCAGTACCATGGGCCATGGTCGTCGCTCGCGCAGAGGCCAACCCCGCGCTCCTAAGCTGAAGCGGGGCTCTCCTGACTACCTGTTGCCGAACTCTTGCCTGAACAATGTTTATCCTGATGTCTCCTGTCCTGACCCTGGCTTCTACAACGACGACGCTGTCTTCTCCAATCCTGATCCTGCGACATATGACTACGAACTGCGCAATCCGGATCAGCCTGCGCGGTCTCAGGTCGGTGCTTTTACAACCCCACCTCAGCCTCGCGGTCCGGTCCTGGTTTGTGGCGAGCAGAACCCTGACAGTATGCTCGGCCGCACAAACTCGGACCGCCCTGTGGTGAGGGTTGGTAAGTTTCTGTCTGAAAGCCTGTCCCAGCCTGTAAACAAGTCCCAGTGTCAATACCAATTTCTATGTGAGATAATACCCCTGATTGAAGATCTGATTGTGTTTGTAGGTTTAACCCCTTTGCAAAACAAATGCCGTAATGATCTCATGATGAAGGTTTACCGCCTCCGGGACTTAAAACAATCGCTGGCCGCTTGTATTTGCTTTCCTGGTTACCCTTTAACTTGGGAAAATGTGTACCCTTTAGAATTGGACGACGCCCAAAAGGAGCTCTCTTCCCTGGCCTTGTCTTTAGACATTTATATAGCAAAAGAGGACCCTCTCCTCATGTTGGCTGATGCCCAAAAAACACTCTATATCCTTTCCATGACATTGGACATTTGCATAAAGGAACAGGATCCTCCCCTCGCCAGCTTCGCTGCCGCTTGGCTGTATCCCTGGTCTACCACGGATCCTTGCCCTGAGTGTATGCCCGGGTTCCCTGACACCAATGATATGTTTTCGTTAACCCCTGCCGATCAGTCCTGTGAGGTCCCCCTGGAGAATACATATGTTGCTCTACCCAGCCCTAATGTTCTTGTATCAGAGAATAAGTTCATTAGTTCTCCTATTTCTAGCTCAGAAGTCCTTTCTCTAGGTCTTGAGGGTTTTCCAGCTTTAACCCCTGCCGAGCAGTCCTGTGAGGTTCCCCTGGAGAATACATATGTTTCACTAGCCAACACTAAGGTTCTACTATCAGAGAATAAGTCCCTTTGTTCCCCTATTTCTAACTACGAATCTGTCACTCCAGCTCTTGAGGGTTTTCCAGCTTTAAACTCTGCTAGGCAGTCCTGTGCGCTTTCCCCGTCAGAGAAAGAATCCCTAAGTTCTGTTCCCAGGGTCATTTCTGTATTAACCCCTGAGGGGCAGCTCTCTGAGTTTCCTTTGGTAAATCCCTGTTCTCTGTCAGCCATGGTCACGCCCCTAGCTTCAGAGGAGAGATTCCTGGTCTGTCCTAATACAGAGAGATTACCTATGTTTTACTCTCAGGCATTGTCTGCATTAACCCCTGTAAATTCTTGCTGCCTCCAAGTTAATGCCTTCGTTTTAGCCTCAGAGAATGAGTCCACAAGTCAGACAGCAGAGGTTGCATTGAGGGATTCCCATAACCGTACGGAGTCCCTAGAGATTCTTTGCTATAAATCCCCTGCTTCAGCTCAAGTTTCCGCAGTTTTGTCTCCGGAGACTTCGGCTAAAGTTCTGGTTCCTGATAAATGTATTCAGGAGTCAGGTTTTTCCCTAAGCTTGCTCGCAGAGTTCCTTCTCCCGGGTGTTTCGCTGAACCAGCCTGTCGCCCACATAGCGGTGATCCCTGCTTCAGCGCATAGTTCCCACATTATGGAGTCTGCAGTAATTTCTGGTTTCCCAGACATTCCTTACCAAATACCTACTTCAGAGACCAGTACAGTTATGATTCACCCCCGTGTACTGTCTGAGTTCTCCTCCTCTTTAAGCTTAGGGTTAAAAGCATACAGTAGTCTGTATGTCCCTCCTGGGGTTCATATTATGTTCCCAGGAATGTTTGCTGACGCACGGTTTTCTCCCCAAAGTGACGCTTTTTCATATAGATTAGTAAAAAGCTTGCACACTGTATCCCTTTTCGCTGAATTGTGTCTTACTAGTTTTGAGACTCTGAGAGGTAATGATTCTCCTTCTGATTCTGAAGCTCTTCCTACAAGGAGTATCCTGATTGGGGGTCCCCCTGATTTCTCTGTCAAGGCTAATTCTCCAGGGATCAGCATATCTGTGGTCACTTCCTTAGTACTGTCTGAGGTCACCATGCATATATTACAAGTCCTGGGGTTTAAATCTGAGCTATTTAGCTGTCCTGCCTTTGCTGAAACCCAGTCCCTCAGTACTGTGTCTAAATATGCCCCAGCAAACATGGGGTTACTCTGGGAAGAAATGAAAACTCCTGTCTTAAAGGGTATTTTTTCTCACATGTCCAGCAAATCTAGAACCTCAGTAATTGTTTCTAAGTCACTTATCAATACATCTTATTTTTTCTCTAATCAAACCCAGACACCCTCACTATCGGTTAGGAGTCCTGTGATCAGAGATTTTGCACTAGAAAACACACCAATTCATGTTTTTGTCAGGTTAGGTACCCCTGTGGTTAGGGCCATTGCAGTTTCGGAAAAGACTCCTTGTACTCCTAAGGTGCCTGTCATTAAGAGTTTTCATAGTTCATACTTGCTGCTTGTTGATTCTCAGGGCCCTGTCACTGAGGTACAGACTTCAGCTTCTGATGTTAGCTTCCCTCCCACCACTACCCTGGCTCTGCCTTTTTCTCAAGCTACTGATTTAAAGATCCCAAGGACTATTCCTGATTCACTGACAATATTATCTCCCAATGAAGATTTCCCAGTATTGGAGAGCTCTACTGTTGTTTGCTTCTCTGCTCCTGCTAAACCATGGTTTTGTCCCTCGGAATTTTCGGTTGCCCCTGTTATTTCCTCTCAGTTGGAAAAACTCTGTACGTATCCCAAGATTTCGGTCCCTATGCCTGGTTTACTGCTTGCCTTGTCACCTTCCATACCAATACCGGGAGATGCTTCCAACCAACCTATACCCTTACTAACCATTACCTGGGAGCCTTCTAGAGGAAAAATTCCTCGCAAATTCCAACATGCAGTGGTCAGCCAAGACTTTTTCTGTTACAAAGTTCCTCCTGGTGTATTCGATCAACTATCAGGGCCGCTGATCCTAGAGTCCGGTTCATTTATTAAAGACTGGGCTTCCTGTAGGGGTTCTCCTGCCGTTTCTGCTCTGGAACCCTCTGGTTCTTCACAGCCCTGGATTTCCAAGTCATTTTGCGAGGCGAGCCATGTACCAAAGATGTTTCTTCCATCAATCTCATATCCTAGAACTGTACTCACCAAAGAACTGCTCGTTTACGGATGCCCTTTCCACCTAAAGAATTTTAGGAACAACTCAATGTCCCCAAGACCCATGGATGGTCCTGTCTGGCCGCAGTTCTCACCGGGGGGTGGGGGTACACTAAGGACTAACCATGAGTCTCTGGACCACGACTCTAACCCCAATCCTAGACGGTTCAGCAACAATTCCCGGTCCCCCAACTCTAGGTGTGCTCATGTTCGCCCGGAGGTCTCGCGTGAAGGGGGGGGTACTGTAAGGAATCCGCTCCGCAGTTTACTGGTTGCCTTACCTTGCAGACGTGTGCAGTCCTGGAGCACCTCTCCTGATGTTTGCTGCAGCCTGGATTCACTCACCAAAGCTATACACACTCCCTCTGGTATCTACTGCAGCTGTGCAGCCTATCACTGCAACCTAGACTTGCATTCATTCATTGGAGCAGTACCTTCACACCCCCCTCTGGGGATTGGCCCGCTGGCCTTTAAGTATTGTCTTCCCATAATGCTCCCTGCCGAGCATAGTCCTTCCTGGATGTCACTATCTGTTCTGCCACAAGCCCTCGCTTGTTCCTGTCTCTCATGCTGAAGCGGAGTATTCTCCTTGTTGTCTGCAGCTCCAGGTTTCCTAAGGCCGGCTGCTATATTCACGCAGCGGTCTGCTCCAGTCTCCTGTGTTGTAGCTGAGTACTCTTCTTGTTCACTTCAGCTCCTTGTTTCCTGTGACCGGCTGCTATATTCACGCAGCGGTCCACTCCTGTTCTCCTGTGCTGAAGCAGAGGTTTTCGTCCCTGCGTCCCTCAGCCTCCAGGATTCCTGCACTGAAGCGGATGTTTCGTCCCTGCGTTCTTCAGTCTCCTGGATTCCTGCACTGAAGCGGAGGTTTCCCTGTGTATCTTCAGCTTCCTGGTTCCGGGGGCCTACTCTTTACCTAATCTAGAGAGGCCGTGTCCTGATTCCTGCGCTGAGACAGAGGATTCCCTAGCCCGCTCAGGACTCTTGCGCTGTAGCACTGGTGCACCCGTGCAGCAAAGCGGTGTGCTACTCTGGTCTGCCTACCATCTCCTGTGACCAGTACCATGGGCCATGGTCGTCGCTCGCGCAGAGGCCAACCCCGCGCTCCTAAGCTGAAGCGGGGCTCTCCTGACTACCTGTTGCCGAACTCTTGCCTGAACAATGTTTATCCTGATGTCTCCTGTCCTGACCCTGGCTTCTACAACGACGACGCTGTCTTCTCCAATCCTGATCCTGCGACATATGACTACGAACTGCGCAATCCGGATCAGCCTGCGCGGTCTCAGGTCGGTGCTTTTACAACCCCACCTCAGCCTCGCGGTCCGGTCCTGGTTTGTGGCGAGCAGAATCCTGACAGATAGTGGACATCTTGCTTTTAATGACGTCATGTTAAAGGGAAAGGAAGCACAGTCACAATTGTGAGCACAGAAACACAATTATTTCCTTTACATTACATCACCAAAAAAAAGGAAAAGCACATGTTTTCACTGGCCAATCAGGCCCGTGGGACCCATTTGCAGAAAATGTGATGTCATAGGCCTATAAAAGCCTGTGTCGCCTCATTTTACACCAAGAAGCTGAGGAGGAAGGACCTCCTCTACCAGTAGGAGGACAAGGGTGTGCCTGCCAAAGATACAGATGATGAAGAAGATACAGATGAAGACCCCAGAAGGTGACAACATTGGATTACAAATTACAGAAAAAGAATGAAGAAAAAGACTTTGGATTTTTTTTTTACATGGTTTATGTTGGTGGATTGGTGCGACAGCAAGCGGTGTCCCCGGGATTCGGAGGGTGAAGACACCTAAAGGTAAGTAAAAATATGGAATGTATGTTATTTTTCTTTTACAGGTTTTTTGTTTTTGATGTGATTTATTTTTCTTGATGCCCATTCATTGCCACTGTATTTTTGTATGTCTATGGATATACATACATACAGGGGACAATTAATGTTTGATTTGATGTATTTTAAATGTATTTTGCTTGTTTGTTTAGAAATGTTTGGGCAATGTAATTTTTATTTTTATTTAGTAAGATGTATTTTTTTAAATAGTTTATTTCAGTGGGGGCATGCTTTTTAATTGTGGCTTCTTTTTGGTAAAAAAGAAAAAAAGGGTGCAATATGTAAAGTTTTAATGCTAAAAGAACACAGTTAAAAAACACTTACAAGACGTAAGTTGATAAAAGGCACATCTAGGATGGTAAATCCGAAACTTCAGCAAGCTGGGAAAGCCTCAGTGTCCGTCTCTTGCATGGAGAGAGACTCAGTTCCAAACACCCTCCTCCCAGGTTCGGCATTGCTCCACTCCTGTTTCCTCGTCACGTGCGATCGTGACGTCACCGCGTTCGTGTTCTCGCGTCGTTACCCAAGAGGCTGGGCTTAGGGCCGATGTACTGTCTCCAGCAGTCTGACAGATCAGACGTAGGATCTCCTGCTCTGCTTCGAAATTGAGCAGCCTTGGTGGATACAGCCCTACGCATTTCGAGAATCTTTCTCTTCGTCAGGGGCTCTTTATCCACAAGGCTGCTGACCTTACCAATTTTTGACCATTCCAACGGCCATCAACCAATGGGTACAATTTTCCTTAGATTCTCAATAGCTGTTCAATACAACTGGGATATACTGGATCTAAATAACCAGTAGATGGCGCCAGAATATCAAATAAAGACAAATGTAAAGAGTGTAAAACCCCATCTTCTCACAATTACAATTGCAATTACAATTACAATTAAAATTAACATAGTCAAATTTGATATATCTGCATATTATTAAATTAATATTAGATGTTTATGATTATAATAATAAGACAATAAATTTAGCATTCTCCAAAATTAATCAATATTAAATTATTTGCAATAAAAAAAAAATTAATTACCAAAATTGGGAATTACAATTAATGATAGTGTTGGGTTCAACAGCTATAGAGTTTACATTAATACTATGACATATATTGCACAGAAATGTATATAACCAAATAACCACCTATCCAAAGAATAAAACACATTTTTAAAAACATATTTATAAAAAGGCTACCAAATCTATATCTTCATTAAGGCCATTGGGAGACATAGTGCCCAGTTCATGTATCCAATACGTCTCCCTCTGTCTAAGTAACATCATTCTATTACCTCCATAATCACTACTTAAAACATGTTCTATCCCTATAATTTTTAGCCCTTGAGGGTCTTTATTATGTCTGATACAAAAATGTTTTGAAACACCGTGGGTCATCACTCCTTTGAGTATGTTCCCACAGTGTTCCAAAAAACGCTGTTTAAGGCTCCTTTTGGTCCTGCCTATATACTGTTGGCCGCATTTACATTCCAAAAGGTATACGACATAAGTTGTATTACAATTAATCAAACATTTAATATCATGATTTATCACGGAATCCTTTGCTTTAAATGTAGATGCCCCATTGGATATATGACTACATGTGATGCATCTACCCCCACATCTAAAATTCCCTATTACTGGTTTGAGTACTTGATTAACATTCCCGTCGCCACAGATTTTGAGAATTTTGGATGGTGCCAAATCATTTTTGAGTGTTTTGGCATGTCTATAAATTATTTTTGGCCTATCGGCAAGTAAAGGTGCTAATACGGGGTCACATTGAAGAATGTTCCAATGTTTCCCCATAATATGGCTAATTTTCCTAGACGCTGTGTTATATTTAGTAATGAATAGAACATTTTCATTAATATCTGTTTCCTTATCTTTATCTTTCTTATTATCCAATGTACACACCCTATCAGTAGCCAAGGCTTTATCTAGAGCCCTATTAATATGTCTCTCCTGGTGTCCTTTATTTAATAGTTTAATTCTAAGTGCTGCAGATTGGCTAATAAAATCCTCCTCCCTACTACAATTTCGTCTTAATCTTAAAAATTGGCTATATGCTATGTTAGAAATCCATTGTGGATGATGATTACTTGCTGCATCTAAATATTTGTTAGAATCTACTTCTTTAAAATGAGTCCTAGTAGTTATTAAATTAGTGTCACTACTAGATATAGCCAGATCTACAAATGTGATATTGGTTGGACTGTGTTCATAAGTGAATTTAAGATCAAAAGGGTTAAAATTGATATATTCTATAAATGTATTTAATTCTGTTTCACTACCATTCCATATAATTAATATGTCATCTATAAAACGTTTAAAAAATATTAAATTTCCTAAAAATGGGTTCAAATGGGGTAAAAATTCTTCCAAATGTAAAATGACTCCCAATATCCCATCATTAAATTTGCGAAACTAGGGGCGAAGGTTGTCCCCATAGCCGTACCCTTCTTTTGTAAGAAAAAGTCGTCCTGAAATTTGAAATAATTACGAGTTAAAATAAATGTAATACAATCTAAAATAAACCCTCTCTGTAATATATTTAAACTATTATCTCCCTGTAGATAGTATTAAATTGCTAAGAGACCATCATGATGGGATATATTGGTGTAGAGAGATTCTACATCACAGGTTACCCATTTATATTCTTTCTGCTAACTAATTTCACCTAATAATTTTAAAACATGTTTGGTATCCTAATATGTGATGGTAGCTTAGGAACATAATTTTGTAAAAAAGATTCCACATACTTGGATAAATTGGCAGTCAGGGAGTCGATTCCTGACACTATTGGATGACCTGGTGGTGCATTGAGACCTTTGTGGATTTTGGGAAGGTGATATAAAAAAGGGATCTTAGGATGTAAAACATTTAATAATTCTAAGTCTTTCTTATTAATTATGCCTAGCGCAAATGCCTCATTAAGCATTGAGCTAAGGTCTGTTTTAAAATCTATCATCGGATCTCTTCTTAATCGCTCATAGGTTGTATTATCACTGATTAATCTACATCCCTCATCCAAATAGTCTTTCCTGTTTTGAATAACAATCCCTCCGCCTTTGTCCGCTTGTTTGACAACAATATCATAATCATTTTTAATTTCTTTAATTGCTTGAGTCTCTCATCTAGAGAGATTACTCTTAGTTATATGGCTCTCTTGCTCACACATAATTTTGAAATCTCTATAGACCAATGCATAAAAGGAGTCCAAATAAATACCTTTAGAATGGACAGGATAAAAAACAGATTTGGGTCTAAACTTCGTATGTTGGATTCCTAGCTCCCCATTATTCATCTCTAGGATAGAGCAATCCTCATCTAGATTCTCATGAATAGTGAGTTCAGTTAGATCTCTATTTTGATGTACCACATCAGTTAAAAGACTACCTAATACATCCATAATTTCCGGATCCGTTTGACATTAATTATTATCATCAATAGGTAATAGACTTTGTAATTTAGAATAGTGTCTTTTGAGGGTAATTTTTCTTATAATTTTTTTGAGATCTATGAAAAGATCAAATAATTTGGGTTTACTTGTGGGTGCAAAAGATAATCCTTTACGTAAAACGCTCATATGTTCATTATTTAAATTTTTATTGGATAAATTGAAAATTCCCACCTCTCTTAATGCTTTCTTTGTGGGGTACCATATTTCTCTCTCCTTCCTTCTCTTGCACCTCCCTCTCTTCCCCCTTCTCGTGGCTCGTATGGTTTTTTTGGCCTCCGTGGTTGGAAAAATTCCAGCTTCCTCAAATCTTTTTCTATCCTCTCTTCTTCTTTCTCTTGGTACGTATTTCTTGTCCTGGACCTTGTGGTCCTCCCTAAAAAAGACTCTTTGGGGGTAGATGCTTTAAGTGTACTCGCCACTGTAATATTAGGTTTAGTAACATACTCTGACTAGGTCTAACCTCTCTATCAAGTAGGGGTGTGTCTTTTTGATAGTTAGATTTTGTCGGATGGTGTTTACTTTGAGCTTTCATTTATTTATTAAGGGGTTTGTTTTGGTGTTTTAATTGTGAATTGTAGAATTTATTTTGGATTCGATTAATTGATTTGTGGTAATTTAGTTCTGTTTACTTCTTGATTTGTTTTTAATTTCTGATTGTTTGAATGCATACTGTAGGAGATTGTTTGTGATTGTTTATTTTATTTTGACCATTGACTGGCATAGTGTTAAATGATGCACAGATTATATGGGCTGTGCCACTGTGCCATTCATTTGTTTTATTGGCATTTGTTATCTATTTAATTGTCTATGTCCTGTATTTTATTTTGCTATGTGGTGTGTTTTATTATATGTGTGTGACGGTGAGGGGGTACCCAGGCCAATTATATACGTATTATGCCTGTCTTGGTGTCCCTTAGCCATATTGGAGAGTTTGAAGTGTAAGCCCTGCAACCCAGTTACATAAAGATGTATGTGTGTATTTTTCTGTTCCAGGAGTGTCAATCAGTGGAGATTCACAGGGCACGAGTTTCAGGGATGATTTTACGGTAAAGTGTTGTCAGGGTGTGTTAGGGTAGAAGGGGGGCAGACTTGATGGTTACCCCAAAACATGTACTCAGGAATAATACCAGACTCCTGGGGACATGAAGACACAGACCACCAGACAAAATTCTCCCTAGGAAGCAGTTTTCACCTCATTGACAGATCTCCCTGCTTCAACACAGACCAGAACAGTAAGAACCGGGCAGGGGGAAATCACATTCCAGGGTTCCCCGGTATATGCCCAAACTCCCAGAACTCAGTATATGGGTTCAGTGTCTTTCCCACCAGGTATAAGGTGGCAAGAGGAAAATTTTTTTTAAACTCAGAGCTTGAGGAATAAAAGCGGCTGTTTTCTAACTTTGGATAGAAAGCTCAGAGCACGCTGAAAGTTGCTGTGGACATGGACGGTGATGAGGACGGCCTTCATCGTGGCAGCCTGGCAGAGTTGAGAGCAAAATGTATTTACTTTATGTATGCTGCTTAATGTTTTATTTTAAATGGGCAAATGCATTTTTATCCATATCTGGGTAATAGTAATTTTGACAATTATTGTACTGTATGTGTTAGGGGGTGGGGGGGAGAGGAGGTGTATTTATTTAAAAGTATTTATTTATGCATTTTTGGGGGGGGCACAGGATTGGTACCGCAGGCAAGCGGTGACCCCGGACACCTGCGGGGACCACCCAGGGACCCCTGTGGGGCCCCTAGACACCTGCAGAGAACAACCGAGGGCCACCGCCGGCCTATAACATCATTCCTGTGCATTAAAAAATTAAGATATTTTATGTATGTTAGGGGGATATAGGGGTTGTTGGGGGCACAGGGGGTCCGTGTATTGTATATTGCAATGTTTATTGGGGACAATTGTCCCCAATAAATATGCTACTGTGCCTTAACCCATTCATTGCCGTAGAGGAAATCCGCTATACCATTGCGGCTATCCGCTACGTTAATGAATATTTTTTTATTGTGATGAATGTTTTGATACTAGTGTACATAAGCAGGGGGTCTCCTGAGCAGAACTGCATTGGTTTCAGCCTCGGGACTCCCTACTTCATGAGATACATGCCCCATTATGGGGTACCGGTATCCCCCTGCAGGATTTAAATCCCCCGGTCACATGACGCGAGAGCTTAAAAAGCACAGGGGATACCGACACACCATAACGGGGCCTATATTTCATGAAGTAGGGGGTCCCCCAGGTTGACACCATTGCGGTTCAGCTCATGAGACTCCCTGCATATGTACACTAGTATCAAAACATACATCACAATAAAAAAATATTCATTACCGTATAATAATGTATATTTATGCTTCACGATCGCCTGTAAGAACCGTGCATGGAGACGCAGCATCTCCATGCAGTTCTTATAGGCGGCTTTTTTTCTAGCAGCTATCGCACTTTACAAGTTTAAGTGCGATAGCAGTGGGGGAGGGGGGGAAGCAGCTCACGCGATCGGCCAGATTTTAGCTCAGCCAGAAAAAAATGCCCTGAACTTGTTAGTGAATCCAGCGTTTGGCTTCACTGTTTATCGGCCGAGCAACATTTTTCCAATCGAGCGCAAAAACGCGCTGCTTAGTGTATAGCCCCCTTAGTGTATGTCTCTTACAGAACGTTGCAGCCCGGTAGGATTCACACAGCGTGTGTCCCAGTCAGACATATGGACCCCCGCTGTGTTACTCCCAATGGGCCATTACGGACTTTTATTGAGTGTCCCACTGAGGGTCCTCGATTTTGCACATTTTTTTCTGCCCCATGACCTTGAGCGCTGATAGATATTAGGTAAAACTGCATCTGGGTTTCGCGCACCAAATATGAAAAGCAAGCGGCGCGGGATGGGGTGCCTTGTGGGACATGCAAGGCTAGAGTGCCCTAAACAAAGACTGCATCTGTACCATTTCTATCCAAGGTAAACAACATTAGACATTTTGTAGTGTATTTCTTTACAGTTTCACACATGATAGTGCTTTTTTTTATCTACAGTATTTACAGAACTGTACAGTATTTTTGCAACCAAATAGAGCCATTACCTTTGCTTAATCTTATCATTAACAACTCTGACCTTCACTCAGGAATTAGGAACCATTGAGCAATATGTGATGCCTTGAGACTGTTGTCTATTGTTTTTATATTGAAATTAAAGTATTTCTATGTTACATGCATGTTAGATTGGCAGGCACTCTTTCAGTTGGTACTAGCAAACATGTATTAAGATGTATATAGTCCAATTTTAATAACAGTTTGAGATTTAATGTATACTTACTTTATACTTGTCATTGCTGGTGAGTGTCTAGATAAAAACAGATTCTTATTCCCAATATTATAATACAACATAAATACTATTTTCCAGTGACATGAAGCTTCATGATATGCCAAACATGTTGATGGAGAAAACATCAAAACAATGGAAATAAATCAACAGTGCTAGTTTATATTATATATAACCTAAATCATTTTTATTTTAGATTGTCCATATACTGAATTCCTGGCAGCTAATTTAAAACGTATACTGTAGTTTGAGAACATGTCCTTAATTAGAATGCATGGTAGGTGTTTTAATGCAAAACATTTTACTTGACAGTCTTGTTGCTTCAGCCATCCAGTTTTTTTTACAATTGTAACACCATGATTAAAACTTGTGCAGCTCCATAATCATAACACATTTTTGTTGTGTTAAAAAAAGAAAACTAATTATGTGCTTCTATGCTGTCATGATAATATAATAAAACATAAATATGTTCGTATAAAAAAACTACATTAATAGTTACATTTTGCAGAAACTCTCAACTGATAACACAATTACTAACAGCTGGGAAAACAAAGCTTAATAGCTGAATGGCAGTCTGACTGTCTCATACCATCTGCATGTTTATATCTACTTATGAAGTCGACCAGCTGCAGGTATTGCCATATTTCTGTCTTCAGTATATCAAGGTGCCTTTATTTATATAATTATTTTCATTAACCACAGCATTATAAGTAATGCTCTGAATCGGTAATTAAACATTCAACACAATTATTTACCCATGCACCGTCATGCACCGTAATGTTTCTAATGCACTTCTTTTGTATGCTTAATTTGCTTTGTACTGTAAAAACTGTACCTTAATCTTTGATGCTTTTGTACACAATATTTTTAACTTTGAGTATGGATGTATCAATTTTCTTCAAACTTAGTTTTTGTACCTAAATGTAATATTTTTTTTAACATTTAAAAAAATATATATATTTAATCTGAGGGATTCAGAAAATAATATACAGTACAAATTTGTTATACATTTCACATCCATTTAGAAAAAAATGTGCCTACAGATGTAGTCAGACTTACCATTCCTTGATTGGAAGCAAAAAAGGTGAAAATCTATGGCTATGTCAGCAGCATATCCATTGCTTTCCCAGGCAGCAAGGAAAAAAGCTATTAAATTAATGCCCAGTATTCTGTTGTTGATCCATCAACTTGTTTAATAGCAATGATTCAATTCTCTTCAATCATAAGTTGCTTCTTTATACCACATTATAGTAACATGTTCTTACATCCTCAGTTAAACAGTACACTTCTGAATCATCTTGCACAGCTCTGTTTATTACATGGTTGTTATTACATTTTTGGATTGTTTTATTTTTTGTCATTTTCTCAATAACTGCTCTCTCACCTGCTACTTTCTCATCCTGTTTTGGTTAGTGGTTCCTCCAGTTTTTTCCACGCTTTCAGCTATCATTTTCTAATGTTTTTCATATTTGCTTATCGATGTAATCCCATTCAATTTGAGCAAGCTAGGGACGTGAGAGGTGTAATGTGTAGTTTATAGTAACTCCAAATGTTGTTTCCACATTATTTCAGTGAGATGGCTTCCTGCGCATGTGCTGTGTAGTTCAGTAGTTATACACCCTACGTGATGGGGAAGTCCGTTACCAATAAAGGTAAGTAAACATCCAAGCGTGTTATGGCTAAATCCTATTCTAGTATTGTATACAAGTAGTATCCTTTACATCATTCATCAGGGTGCATGTTCATATAACTTAGTACTGAATATAAATGGATCGACTTATCACCTTATTGGAATTGTCTTTGGCAAAATTCAACTAATAAGGTATTAACCCCTAACCGAGTAGTGAGTGATACCATAAATGGGGTAATGGAGCAGATATCATAATACTATATCCAAAAGGTTGAAACGTATTATTGTGTGCTGCTGGTGTCAGTAAAAAATGCTTCCAGATGTTTAAGCCACATAGATACGGCGTATATGCACAAAAAGCCCCAGATAGGAGTCTGTGGATCTGCTGTGCAGAAATGTGTCATGGGTCAAGAGTTGGTGACACAGTAGGACGAGGGTGATTCCCGGCAAAGGTAAAAAATATATTGATTGTATTTTATTTAATTATGGTTTTTTTGTAGGATGCCCATTGACTCCCAATGTGCTTATCTATGCCCCTTTCTGGGAATAGATAAGCACAGTGACAAGCAATACATTTTTTAGCAAATGTTTGTTTTTATTTAATTAAACAAACAATGAAGTGATTAATTGGGCGCTAACACAGAATAAAAATAATATAAATATAAAGTGATAGAATGTGAGTATTAATTACAATTTATACAATGAACACAAATAACCACTCTTGTGACTGCATAAAAAAATGATAGTGCAAAATGTGCAGTAATAATGGCTAACACGGTTGTAACTCCCTTCTCAGACCCTCTGATAAAGACTGTCTTCGCTAGTCACAAAAAAGTTTGCAACGTTCTTCACAATCCACGTGTAAGGAATCCACTCCTGGCTTTTACTATAGCCTTGCAGACCTCTGCAGTTGCAAGCTTTCTCTGGCAATCAATGGCACATGTGCTGTCTCTCATTGTAGCTTCTGCCCTGTGCCCTATCATTGGAGGAATATTCACACACCCTCCTCCTGTGATTGGATCTCCGCCCTTTATATCCTGGGCGTTGGCACTGAACCAGTGCCGAGCATAAAATATCCTTCTCTGGACGTTACACTCTGCCACAAGCCGCCCTGGCTTGTATCCTGGTGTACTAACTTCTCTAGCTCTTATCCCTAGTTCCTAAGTTCCTGAGGCCTGCTGCTAGTTCCATGCAGAGGCCCGTTCCTGACTTCTGTGCTGAAGCGTTGTTTCCTGAGGCTTGCTGCTAGTTCCATGCAGAGGCCCGTTCCTGACTTCTGTGCTGAAGCATTGGTTTTCCCGACGCTGCCCTGCGGTGTACTTCGGCCAGCCTGCTGTCTCCCCCTGCTGAAACCGGTGTCATGGGCCGAGGTCGCTCCTCGCGCAGAGGCCACTCCCGCGCTCACGCTCCTAAGCTGAAACGGGGAACTCCTGACTACCTGTTGCCGAAATCCTGCTTGAATAACGACGATGCTGCCTTCTGCAATCCTGACCCTGCTACGTACGACTATGAACTGCACACTCCAGATCAGTCTGCGCGGACTAAGGTCGGTGATTGTGTAACCCTACCTCAGCCCCGCAGTCCGGTCCCGGTTTGTGGCGAGCACAATCGTGACAGTATGCTCGGCCCCACAAAACCGGACCGCGCCGTGGCGGGGGTTGGTAAATTTTTTACTGTACCTATGTTCCAGGCTGCGGACCAGTCCCTGTTTGGAAGACCATACCTGTTTGAGAGACTGCCTCCGCCTGAGAGTGCGTTCTTGTATGAAGGTTTAACCCCTCAGGAAAGACTGATTCGTAAAGAACTCCTTTCTAGATCTCAGCAATTTAAAGAGGAAAGAAAGTCTCAACAGGCCCTGCTCTCCCAACGGTCCCGGGTTTTTTCCTCCTCAGAACGAAAGACTCTAGATCAGATTCTAGATGCCGCCTGTGTGTTATACCAAGATTTTGACTTAATCATAAGTGAGCGGGACCCTCTTCACGCTGCCTACACACTTTATAATCACAATTTCTATGCTGCCAGTCCTGTTACTAATCCTTTGAGGTTACCACCCTCTCCTAAGGAAGGCCAAACCATTTCCCTGTCACTCCCCGCTAAGGAAGAAGCTGCCACGGACCCTAGTCCTGAGTTATCCTCCCTGGGTTCTGACCCCGAGGTTATTCCAGTCTTAACCCTGCTAGTCAGGCCTATGAGTCCCCCACTGTAAATCCCTGCATCCCCCAGGTCAGTGTGTCTTCCCTAGCACCAGAGAATGAATCCTGTTTGCCCTCTCTTTCTAACCCAATATTTCAAAGCTCTGTTCCTGAGGTTATTTCTGTTTTAACCCCTGCTAGTCTGCTATTTGAGGTCCCCATTGTTAACCCTTGTATCCCGCAGACTAAGGTGAGGTCTCTAGGGCAAGAAGCTGAAAACCCTATGTCCCCACTCTCTGAGACTAGCGTATCTTTTCCTGATTCTCAGGTACAGCCTAACTTAACCCTTGAGGTTTTTCCTATGTTAACCCCTGCAGGTCAGCCCTATGAAGCTTCCTTGGTAAATCCCTGTAGTCCGCCAGTCAAGGACACCTCCTTAGTTTCAGAGGATGAACCCCTTATGTCCCCTGACTCAGCTAAAATTCTCGGGGCTATGCCCCCTGAACTTTCGGCAATAATAGTGGCTCCAGTTAAAAGTATTCTGGAACCGTTTGTTTCCCTAAGCCTGTTCGCAGAATCCCCACTCCTAGGTATGTCGCTGACCCAGTCTGTCACTCAGAGAGCTGACATCCCTGCTTCTGAGCATAGACCCCTTTTCGTGGAATCTGTAGTCGTTTCTAATGTCCCAGACACTCTTTCCCAAATACCCACTTCAGAGACCAGCACAGTTGTGGTTGCCCCCCTTGTACTTTCTGTGTTCTCCTCTTCTCAAATCCTAGGGTTAAAAGCGAACAGTACATATTATGCACCTTTCCAAGTGACCCCTTCTGAGATCAGCGTATCTGCTGTTGCTCCCTTAGTACAATTACAGTTAGGGCCCTCCTTTTTGAAGGATCAGGTTTTCAAATTTAAAACTCCCTTTTCCCCTGATTTTGTAAACCTGCAGTCCCTTCTCACTGTAGTTAAAGGTTATCCAGCAGCCGCTGAGTTAAGCTCTGCCGCTGCTAAAACTTCTGTTGTAGAAGCAACCTTCCCTAGTTCACTTCTGTTTGTCCTATCTGTTATTCCTGTCCTTGACTCTAAGTCTGTCTCCTTGGGACCGGTGACAGCTATTAGCCTCCCGTCTACGGCCTCAGGCTATCACTTCAGAGATCAGCTTATCTGCCCCTGATCCCTTACTACGCTCTGAGTCTCCCCTTATGGCTTCTAGGTTCTCCCCAGCACTCCCTGTGTTAACCTTGGCTTCTCTCTGACTCCTGAGGTAGAGCCTGACTGCCTGTTCTCCACCTCTGCGGTAGTCTGTGAGATGCCTATCACCTTTACTAAAATTCCTGTTTTGCAAGGTATTTCTCCTATTAAGTGTGTGACACCTGCAATTCCTTTAATTTGTTCTAAGACCCCTATCACTGAGTCTCCTATGGAGTCTGATGCCCTCACTAGGGATTCTCAGGGTCCCAATTCAGAAACAAGCACAATGTTCTCTGAAATTATTACAGTAGCTAGTTCAGTTCCCGCTGGTTCTTAATCACCCACTTCAGTGACAAGCAAGATGTCCCTTGTTTCTATTGGAAAGTCTACCCCAGTTTCTTTCACGGATCATGCCACAGCCTCCGAGATGATTAAAGATGACTTAAAGCTCCTCATGGCTGAGAATAGCCTTTTTTGTTCTAAGCCCCCTGTAACTCCACGCTTAGCCCTAAATGCTGGGATGTCCAATCCGTTAATAATACTGTTTCACGCTGATTCGCCCACAGTATTTGGGGTACTTATTATTTACTGCCCTGTCACAAAACTAGGGTTACCTCTCAGGAAGGTGCCTGGAGCTACCGATGTTAAGAACCCTATGTTTAAAACTGTAATATTTCACATTGCTTCTCCCACAGTATCATGCGAGACCTGGGTACCTGGGACCTCCACTCCTAAGCCAAGCTCTAGTTCTCTGTTTTCCTTCTCTGTGTTGGAGGTACCCAGCGTTAACCCCAAGACTTCTATTCCTAAGCTGGTTGCACCGCTTACCCGGATTCCTGCTTTCTCGGATAAGATCTGTTTTCTCACCTTCCAAACAGAGTCTGTACTCGCAGGTTTCTGTGCGGTGTCTAGAGTGCCCTTTCTGGATTGCATGTATTCATTCTCTAGGACAAAGACACTCATGCTGGACCTCGTTGCTTTGCCTGAGGCATCCATCCCTGTTCTCGATGGCCCCACTATGAGTGTGGACGTGCTGTCCCCTACTGTCTCCGTGATGCTTACATGCCCTTCGCCAAGGCCATAACTTCGGATTTGGTTACCCCCAAATTTCAGAGCCCAAAGGAGGCGGATCTTGCAACTGCATGTACCACAACCAACAATTACGTAAACACTGCTACCAGCTCTCTCGAATTGCTTGGGATTACAAGCCTGGTTTGTATCAAGACTACTGCTCCAATATCTTGCAGTGAACCCACCCGTCCAATACCTTCGCTAACAACCACCCTTGATTCCTTGGGAGCTAAAGACTCTCGCAACTTCTTACATGCTGATTCCACCATAGCCATTGTCTGCCCTGAATTCCCCAATGTCATTTTTGTCCAAAAATCAGTGTCCTGTGTCCCGTATTCTTGGACTATTACTATTCACCGGACACCTGGCTGCTGCCCTTCTGATGTCCCTATTCCGGAGTTCCCTGGTCCCATTGCCCATGTACCAAAAACCGCAGTGCCACCACTGTCCTTTGCGGCACTCGCCAATGTACACCAGGATTTTGGACCTAAATCTCGCCTGAGACACTTCAGGAACAACTCAATGTCTCCCAGACCTATGAATTGTCCTGTCCACCCAGGCTTCTCACCCAGTTATTTATTTATTTTATTTATTTATTTATTTATTTATAAAATATTTTACCAGGAAGTAATACATTGAGAGTTACCTCTCGTTTTCAAGTATGTCCTGGGCACAGAGTAAAACAAATAATACATGGTTACAAATACAGTTACATAAATGAACAAGGTATACATTTATATACAAGACATTGCATGCACAGTTAAAGAAAATATATATTATGAGCGTATGAAACAGTTACAGACCAGATTAAAGTGTGAGACAGCCTTAGATTTGAAAGAACTTAAGCTGGTGGTGGATATGAGAGTCTCTGGTAGGTTGTTCCAGTTTTGGGGTGCACGGAAGGAGAAGGAGGAACGTCCGGATACTTTGTTGAGTCTTGGGACCATGAATAGTCTTTTGGAGTCTGATCTCAGGTGATAGGTACTGCATGTGGTAGGGGTGAGGAGCTTGTTCAGGTAGCTGGGTAGCTTGCCCAGAAAGTATTTGAGGGTGAGACAGGAAAGGTGAACTTTGCGCCTAGACTCTAGTGATGACCAATCTAGTTCTTTGAGCATTTCGCAGTGATGTGTGTTGTAGTTGCATTGGAGAACAAAGCGACAAATTGAATTGTAGAGGGTGTCAAGTTTGCTAAGGTGGGTTTGAGGAGCCGAGCCATATACTATGTCTCCATAGTCAATAATTGGCATTAGCATCTGCTGTGCAATACGCTTTCTGACCAGGAGACTTAGGGATGATTTGTTCCTGTAAAGTACCCCTAGTTTGGCATAGGTCTTGGTTGTCAGGGTATCAATGTGCATCCCGAATGTTAAGTGGGAGTCAAACCATAAGCCCAGGTATTTAAAACTAGTGACAGGTGTTAGGGTGGTTTTAGCGTTGGTTCTAAGTAGTACCCAGTAGTGAGGGTACTGTAAGGAATCCCAACAAACCGTGGGCTTTCAACGCCACCTCAACGCCACAACGCCATAGGAGGTTTAGAAACAACTCCATGTCCCCCAAATCTGTGATGGACCTTGTTTGTCCGGAGGTCTCGCCTAAAGAGGGGGGGGGGTACTGTAAGGAATCCACTCCTGGCTTTTACTATAGCTTTGCAGACCTCTGCAGTTGCAAGATTTCTCTGGCAATCAATGGCACATGTGCTGTCTCTCATTGTAGCTTCTGCCCTGTGCCCTATCATTGGAGGAATACTCAAACACCCTCTTCCTGTGATTGGATCTCCGCCCTTTATATCCTGGGCGTTGGCACTGAACCAGTGCCGAGCATAAAATATCCTTCTCTGGACGTTACAGTCTCTGCCACAAGCCGCCCTGGCTTGTATCCTGGTGTACTAACTTCTCTAATTCTTATCCCTAGTTCCTAAGTTCCTGAGGCCTGCTGCTAGTTCCATGCAGAGGCCCGTTCCTGACTTCTGTGCTGAAGCGTTAGTTTTCCCGACGCTGCCCTGCGGTGTACTTCGGCCAGCCTGCTGTCTCCACCTGCTGAGACCGGCATCATGGGCCGAGGTCGATCCTCGAGCAGAGGCCACTCCCGCGCTCACGCTCTTAAGCTGAAACGGGGAACTCCTGACTACCTGTTGCCGTAATCCTGCTTGAATAACGACGATGCTGCCTTCTGCAATCCTGACCCTGCTACGTACGACTATGAACTGTGCACTCCGGATCAGTCTGCGCAGACTAAGGTCGTGATTGTGTAAACCTACCTCAGCCCCGCAGTCCGGTCCGGTCCCGGTTTGTGGTGAGCACAATCGTGACACCACATGGAGAATTGGAGAAAATCATCAAGAATGACAACAAGTATATCTGAGTGCAGGGGTCTTGTGAAGATTATGGTTCATTAGAATCTTGGCTCATATGAAGTGCCTACTCACAGTGTGGCTATAGACTTGCTTGTGTGAGTAATTCAGCAGAAATGTACAATATTTATACAGGAAAATAAGAATTTTACCTCATGGAGTGTTAGGACCTTCTAACGGTCATGCCTTGAAAGTGGCAGCAGGCTTAAGATGCTTTGGCCAAAGGGTTAAACCAAAATCCCTTTTTCAAGAGAATATATACAGTAGGTATTGCACTGTGTATTTTTGTCACATTGGAAGTAGCTTTGGGCATCTTTGTTTGTTTATTTTTTGGGGAATAGAATAGAAAGATGTACTTTATTTCTATCAGCCTTTATTCCCCACAAATTATCTTTTGGACTTAGACTGGATTCTGAGAGTCCCCTCACAACCTTATCTACTATTGGAACACCCACAAACCCAATACAGGTTCTGGGCTACCTGGGCAATACTTGGGGTAGCCCCCCTAACCTAGGGACCCCCTCAGCTACAGGGACACTTTTCATCCCTGTGCCTTGTTTACCTTTCTTGGCTATGCTGAAGCAGGGATCACAAGCAGAGTCGTGCAAACGTTTTCAAGGGGAGATATTGCTGGGACAATGTGCCTACATGTATATAAGAATCAGGCATGATTCCCAGGTACATTTTTAGGGGAACCGACAACTCCAGACCCCCAACTACCTAGGCACCTTCTGACAATAATTCATCCACAAATTCCACCTTGAAACTCATGCCCTAGAAATCCCTGCTCGCTGACATGCCCGGAAAGATAAAAACAAATAAAATATTTTTATTACATGTTATGCATTGGAAAGTTACAATTGAGAGAGAATTGATAATCTAACTATTTGGTATGTTTGTGAGCTGACTCTTATCATTTGAGAGAGAATTGATAATCTAATTAACTATTTGGAATGTCTGAGTTGATTAGGCAAACTACTCCCTTAAGTGTTAGTCAAATGCATGTGATTAGGACTCTTAAGTCAGTGTAACTTGGCTGTGAGCCATATGGCGGTGTAACATCAAAAGAGTCACATCTAAGTGTCATATCTAAAGTGTCTACAAGAGTTAATTTTGGAGTTTAAACTGGAGGTGAAGATTGGAGGAAGATCTGAACTCTGCATTACAACTTTGCCACTGTGAGATATTCACTTTTAACATCTGTGATTCTTTGTACTCTTCCTATCCTCCATTACCTGTGAAGTCTATCCTCCTGCATCTCACTATGCTTTTTCTACTGCTTTTTCTGTTTACTGTTTCCTCACTCTGTGAATGTCTTTGTTCTCTCCAACATCCCCACTCCCAACTGAACCATTATTTATACACCACTCTCCCAACAACTTCTTTTACCCGCAATAAAAAAACACCCACACAAATTCTCTATTCACACCCTCTATCTACTCCTTCCCGCAATTGGGGATCTCCCCTAAGCCTGAACCCAGACATACACACTTGCTTTCACCAATGCCTCCCTGTCATCTCTTCCCCTGTAAATGGTGTTAACCTTTTCCTTTAATACTGACCAGCCTTAAATCTCACCCAACAAATCAAGCATCCCAATAGCCTGCACTCATGGCTATTGTTCCACACTCAGTCACTCCTACCACCCATCGTGACCAAGCACTTATTCCCTCACCTGCTGTCTCTTTAAATTTCCCATTAAACCTCTTAGATTGTAAGCTCTTCAGAACAGGGATTTCCTTTCCTATTGTCTTATTTTGCTGCACTTATTGTATAATTATAATTCCCTGTACTGTATTCTTTGTGAAGCGCTGAGTATACTTTTGGTGCTATGTAAATAAAGACATACAATACAATACAATGTTACTGGATCAAGAGCTAATTCTCTTGAACCCATAAATACAGATCAGGGGTAACCAAAAATGGGCTTAACCTTTATTTGAGACTCTGGAAACCCCCTATTATCGCACCTCCCTCAAGATCAAGACTCTGCGTCAGTCACCTCTTCTTGTGGCTCTGCATGCATAGAAGTCCTTGATGCTCTCGTATCGCTGGAGGTGCCCTGTCAGGAGAGTCCATCGGAATTACCATGCTTACTACCCTGTTGCACCAGAGTCGGGCAAGTCTGCTGTTTTGCGATCTCCGATAGACACTGGTCGTAAATACTTCCTCCAGACATTGTTGCAGTGAAACCTGACAGTTGCAATCTGATGCCCCTCTGGCCATTCTCCTGTGCAACTCGCTGAAAGGGTAGAATCCGCCATCTGAGTCCTCTGCTGCATGATCAGGAAGGCTGCCCGCTTTACTATGTGGGTCCCAGTTGCAGTGTTGGTTGCCTGAGACAGGTTGGCTCCAATCTGGGCAAACCCTTTCTTGTGGGACAGGGCACGACTGGTGATATACTCATACTGCATCCAGAAAAGTGACTGGCTTTCGGTCAAAGAGCCAATCCCGCACCTCAGGAGGGCACAGCTGTAAAATGGTTCTTTGAACATCAAGTCCAGTAAACTGTGGTACTTCGTGGCATCACATCCCTCCACCCACTGAGTGCCATGCAGGATAAGTCTTGAATCAATGTACACATGTACACATGTATGTTTCCCAGACGGTCTTTTCCCCAGACTGGAACATGCCATGGTATGCCTCTGGAGTTTGGGCATACTGGATCAGTAATAAAGACTTCACATGTCATTAGTCATTGCTGTCCATTGACGGGATTGCCTGGAAGGTCTCCAGGGCTATCACAGTCAATAGCGGCGACAACCGCAAAACCCAGTCATGTTCTGGCACATGAAAACAGAGACATTGATCTTCAAACACTTTCAGGAATCCATTGATTTTGTCCGTGCCATTTACAAACTTACTGAAGCTGTAGTGTGACACCTTGGGCAGGGGAGGTTGGTCAGGGTTCTGCCGGGGTCTTGAGGGCTGCACACCTTGAGAAACCACAATCAGCTGCAGCCTCTGCTTGAAGTTGACCCCCTCTCCCCAGGTGGCGAGGGGAGAGGCAAACCCTGTAGCAGGGAGACTGGTAGCCCCGGGTCTACTATGGCTGTACTCCCCAGATCATGCTCTCCATCTGTTTCCTCTTCATCCCCGCTCTCCTCCTCCTCTGCCCCCACTTCCCTCAGGGCTGGATGATCCTCTTGTACTCTAGCGGGGTTAGTGGCCCCTGTATCATCAGGTGAATCTATGCCTTCTTCATGTCTATCGAGATCCTCCTCCAGCATTGTCTTAATCCGACCGGCAGTCGGCAGTCCATATCCATGACACCGGGTTACAATTTGTGGATGATCCCAGGTTCAGTAACGACCTGATTGCTTGCCCATCTTTTCCTGGTGGCACTAAACTTAAGTGACAGAGAGAACATGCGCTTTCCTGCTTTGTGTAACGTGTGTAAGTCACAACTTATTTTGAGAGCTCGCAATCTATGAGTTGCTCTTTATGCTATAAATCCCCACAGTATTTTATAACATAAAGCACAATGATCCCACTGCTACCACCAGTAAATAAACCTGTAACGGGAGACCAGGCAATTTACACCTTTTTAACCAGGATTATTCACTGAGCAAAACAAGATAATTAAATAAATTGAAGTTTATTCACACAAATTCACTTACACACAATGAAACACAAAATACAGACAAAAAAACACACTTACTTTGGGACTGGGACAAAAACCAGGTGCAGGGAACTCTAAATAAAAGTTTTACCCTGACTGGAACTTAGCCCGGAATCTCCTTGTTCCGTTCCTGAAGTTCCGTACCCCACCGCCCCCTTCTCGTCTGAGAACTTGGACTTTCTTGACCACGAGTTATCCCAAATCACATGGAACTCTAATCAGCTACAAATCCCAGCTGCGTCTGCTACTTTCAATTTTGAGAACTTGGCTGCTAAAATCAGGACTTAGGGCCTCATGCAGTAAGCATCGATTAAGTGAAATCGGCAAGTTTACCGATTAGTCATGTTAATGGCGATTTTTCCTCTCCGTATGCAGTAAGTGCCGAATACATTCAAAATAAACCCGAAAACAAATCCGCCCACTCTCACGATGATTATCCGATCACACACAGGTGTATCGGCGTGCGTGGCGGGGTGCTGATAGGTTGCCCAATCACAAATCTTGCTGAATCAGGCGAAACAAGCATGTATTGGATTGCGCGCCATATTTAAAGGCAACGTGTACTGCTAATCATTCTCTGTGTTGTTGGGAGTGAGAGAGAGAGAGACGCACAGAGCTGGCTGATTGAACATTTGCATATTGACGGAGAGACTTGTTGTGTATTGGGTGAGCTTTGTCCATTGTTGTTTTGTTTACATCTTTGTCTTGTTTTATATGTGGAAGTGTTTCGTGTGATTGGCTGTACATTAGTTGTCTGTTTTTTGTGAGTGCTGGAAGTATGCCCGCAAAGCGTGGGAAGAGTGATGCTGGTGGGAGTGAGAGTGCTACTCGTGCGAGTACGCGTCGGAGTGAACGTACTGTTCAGGGGAGTGATGTTGCTGGTGCACCGAGTGGTGTTGCTGGGAGTGGGAGTGCTGTTGCTGGGAGTGGGAGTGCTGTTGCTGGGAGTGGGAGTGCTGTTGCTGGGAGTGGGAGTGCTGTTGCTGGGAGTGGGAGTGCTGTTGCTGGGAGTGGGAGTGCTGTTGCTGGGAGTGGGAGTGCTGGTGCTGGGAGTGGGAGTGCTGGTGCTAGGAGTGGGAGTGCTGGTTCTGGGAGTGGGAGTGCTGGTGCTAGGAGTGGGAGTGCTGGTGCTAGGAGTGGGAGTGCTGGTGCTGTGAGTGCTGCTGGTGGCGCAGTTGCTGATGGGGTGGATGGTGGTGGCGTGCTTGCTGGTGGGCAGCTTTTGGAGGCTCTTCCATTTGAAGAAGGAGAGTCCAGTCAGCACCAGCCAAGCTCTGACCCTAAACCTGCTCGGAAGAAACGTGTGGAGAAGCCACGTAATCCTCGCTTCAATGACCAGGAAAATACAGCTCTTGTCACTGGCATTCTGGAGCACTATGACAGTATATATGGACATTTACTAGGTAAGTGTACCTTTACATTTATTATTCAAATACATGTGATCCTAGGTCATCTGAGTTTTGTTCATATGCAAATATGGGTTCAGAATATCTTTCTATGTTAATTAGTCTGGAAACACAGTTTTTTATCATGCCTTACAAGGACAACTAAACACAGGCGGTCAATTTGCCATAACTGCATACAATATGAATGCAACCTTGCTTACATGTATAGGTTTAGTAGTGAATGCTCATGTGCTTCACATATTACACATAAAACAGCATGTTTGCTATCTCTTGGAACAGCTAGCAGTGTAGGAAACTGGTGCTTCTATTATTATTCATTTACCTCATATATTTTATATGTTTTTCAAGGGCGGACAAGTTCAGCAAGCAGAAAAGAAATGTGGGACACAATAGTCATTGGTGTCAATGCGTGTGGGAATCATGTGAGGGACAAGCGGAATTGTCACAAGAGATTTGATGATATTAGGTCCAAATTGAAAAAGAAAATACAACACCAACGCGTGCATGCTACTGGCACTGGAGGTGGGCCGACACCACAATGTCTCATATTAAGTCAATTGGAGGAGCTGCTTCGGGCAAAATTACTTCCCGTTGTCGTGGAAGGCTTACCTGGTGACCGTGATATAGGAATTTACCCCTCACAATTTCCACCAGGTGAGAAATATTACTGTACTAGGCGTGTCGTTGCTTACAGTTATTTTGCATAGTTACACTGCTTTTTATACTGTCTTCACAATATAAGCATACCTGCATCTATATATGTATATGTCTGATTCTGTATATATATATATATCTCAAAATAGACATATATGTTGTAGTCCTACTAAAAGCAGTAACTAATATAGCACGTGCCATTGCGTGCTCATTTACATGTGAATTCCCAAAATGCATTGCGGCAGTGGAAGCAATTGATGGTGGGCGAAGATGGGGAACAACAGGGTAGTACACATGTGTAACACATGTTAATGAGAAATTATTACTAGCTACAGGTACAGAACAGAAATATGTATAATATTATTGTGTATTTTATTTATTTTACTCCGACAAACATGACATTACTGCCTATTTTAAGCATGCATCAAATATATTGCATGCAACGGCCTACAAACATCACTTGCACTAACACATCTATAGTTGTTTATGAAAAGGTCCATTTTTGCTTTAAGTCATATACAGACAGCATAATGAGGCACACGTATCATATTTTATGTCATTGTTTTCATAACTTAAAAACTGCACACGACTATTTAGCTCATCTACCATTGTGTTAAAGCAGCTGCAATTAATATCTCATCACAGCATACACTTCAACAGAGGGGGTGGGGTTCAGCACACACACTAATTACAGCCTCATTTTAGGGTCAACTTAGTTCACACCATTTTCACCTGTTTCAAGTAATTGAAAGGTGTGGCTGATTAGGCTTTTTGGGGAAGGGAATACCGTTCTTACAACCTGACTAGCACAACTGAAGTTAATCACACTCATTTGAAAGCTTCACTTTAGCTACTAAATGCCCCAACAACTCATTACTTATCAAAGCGTACGTCACACATTAGTTCACTCATATCTATAGTTGAACTACTATCAACGACACATTATCACACACAGCATGTGTTGTCTTGTTGAGTCACAGCCACATTCAGGTGTGCCACATCTTATATTAATGTACCACACATATCCTCTACCAAAAACAACACTTTTTGCAATATGACCACCTTCATGATAACCATTGTGAATGGTCATCTCATGATAGTTATGTACATTATGATACTGATATCACTACACAACATATGATTTTTATGTACAAATTTTATCTATTTATCCTCACGCATTACTGCAGAAACATAGTATGTTTTATGTTAGGGAACTCAAAAGTTCTAAGTACACAGGCATGTACATTGTTATTACAACTATTTATGTTCACTTTCACACACACATTTTGGGTTAAGGAAATGATGCTGTTAGGTACTCATAAATACAGAACATACAATAACTGTTTGTTCAATATTTACACATGTATATGTAAAACTTATGTTATTGTTATATATAGTTGCCCCTGAAGGACATGTGTCACCTGAGAGGGAACAAGTGTCTTCACCTGGGTCAGCCAGCTCAACACACCTAGAAGGTGAGTGTATCAGTTGGTGGCCATATAATATGTGCTCTTCTATATGTTATGTTGTCATGTTCATTAATTGTTTTGAACATGTACTTTAAATACGATTACTTAGTGTATGTGAAAATGAAGTGTAAGGCAACATGTATTGTGTTAGTGATGTTAACTATCATGTAGGAGTTGTGAGTTTACAGCAAGTTTTCATTCACTCATATTTCATACTGAGTCCAAACATTATTCTTAAGTCAAGGTAGTTTTTAATGTGAGGTTATAAAACGTATGGAAACATGTTAGTTGTTACTTATGACACAGTACAATTACATAGTAACACAGCAGAGATTAACATGCCATTTAATAATGTGTACATTTATTTGTAGAACATGATGAAGAGGATTTTGATGATGATGATGATGATGATGATGATGCCGCCGCCGCCGCCATAGACACACAAATACAAGCAAGTGACCATGAAGAGGTTCCAATTGAAACTGTTTTACCGCCAAAACGTCCAGCAAATACCACATATGATGCAATTGTAGCTTCTGAGGGAAAAATTGTGGAAGCAGAAAATCGTCGCCATTCTGACCTGATGACAGTGCTGGAAAGGATGATTGCACTGCAGGAAGAAACAGTTTCACAATTGGCACATCTCCACAGAGTCTTCATTGAAGTGCCTAAACAGTTGCAAAAAATCAACACCTCATTCGAAGCATTAGTTGTTCAGCAAACACAAGCTAATTACTGGAGAATGACTAATGTACCACAATTCAACACCTCCCAGCCAGGATCTGTTCATGCAGGTCAGTTTTCACCACATTCATCTGATATTCATTCACCAGGCCCAAATGTTACCGGTCAAGTAGCAGACATTGCTGTGCAGGTTCCTGATGACATCCTACCGCTGCCATCTGTACAAATTCAGCAGCAGACACCTACAAAGGAGGCGACAAAAACAAAACAAGACACACATGAAACAGACCAACCATCACTTGTGCAGTGTCTACCAACTTGCTCACATGTGTCAGTGGGCACAAGCCCTGTCCGTGAACAGTCACTACCCAAAAGCCCTGTAGGTGAGTCACTGGCCAAAAGCCCTGTAGGTAAATCGCTGCCCAAAAGCCCTGTAGGTGAATCGCTGCCCAAAAGCCCTGTAGGTGAATCGCTGCCCAAAAGCCCTGTAGGTGAATCGCTGCCCAAAAGCCCTGTAGGTGAATCGCTGCCCAAAAGCCCTGTAGGTGAATCACTGCCCAAAAGCCCTGTAGGTGAGTCACTGGCCACAAGCCCTGTAGGTGAGTCACTGGCCACAAGCCCTGTAGGTGAGTCACTGGCCACAAGCCCCGTAGGTGAACAGTCACTGGCCACAAGCCCTGCCCGTGAAGTGCCAGAGGCCACTCAAAGTGGCTCTGTTGTGCCTAAAGTTGGTGGCAAAAGAAAAAGGAAAATTCAAGAGACAACAAGCAGGCCTGTTACTCGCTCGCAAAAGGAACAAAAAAAAATAAATGTTATAATTCAGAAAATATGTCTTTGGCCTTGTTTTGTTGACTTCAGATTATCTAATTACTATTGTATGTATGCTGAAGACTGTGTTGTTTCCAAACTTTCAAGTATGTTCTTGTACACGTGAAGTTTTGGAAATGTTAACACTCCTAATTAATGAATAGTGTTATAAATATTTATGTTTTAATCGTCTGTTCAGTAATGGTCCACCAGGAGCCAGTTGCTAAGTTTAGAGAAGCTGCCATTTACTTTGCAGCAAAACATTGCATTTGGGTGTGTTAATTGATGTAATCATTGCATGTGCATATTATTTTCATGCAATTATAAAAGCACCTATTTAACTGCAAACATCTTTCTTGTAAGTGTACAGCAGGATTTTGTGTTAAATATTACTTACCTTTGGTGGCCATTGTAATGTTGTCCTTTAATCATTTATGTGTTCTTGTTTCAAGAACATCTCTGAATTGATACTAATATATATGTAGTATGTATTGATATATGCACACACACACACACACACACACACACTGTGTGTGTGTGTGTGTGTGTGTGTATATATAGTACTATCTAAACTGGTATAGATGTATTTACAAAAAACATACACTTCATGCTTCCTTGTGAAAACACACTATTTTAATAATACAGGCCTAATGTTTGACAACTATACTAAGTGTGAGCCTCTAACATTATTGAGTGCAAACAAATGTTTATTACTTAATTCACTCATGTTTATCACCATTTAAATAGGTTTCATACAAGGCCTACTTACTGCCATCAATATGTTGTGTGTACTCCTGCAATATAAAAAAATAAAAAAATATATACTATATATATATATATATATATATATATACATATACATATACATATACATATACATATACATATACATATACATATACATATATACATATATATATATATATATATATATATATATATATATATATATATATATACACACACACACACACACACACACACTATACATATAGTACAATATACACTTTATATATATATATATATATTTTTATGAGAGAGATATATTTATATATATATAGATACACACGTATTTAAACTCATGCAGACAGGTAGTTAACCAGAATTTCAAATACACACAGAAATGTATGTGGGAAAGAAACATTTCATTTTGCAGGTGTGTGTATTTATTGATATGGCTGTCTAAGCACTATTTTCACACAGTGCTCTTTGTTATTTTTATAGAAAACTCAATGTTACTGAAATAAGTGTAGGAATGTTTTCACAAACGAGATAAAAAAATGATACATGTTTTTCCCACATTCGCCTATCACTAACCACAAAACTTAAACCAATTAAAAGGACACATCCAATTGGCGTTTGAAATAAGGAGTAAAAGTAGTTACTTTTGTTGACCTTGAAAACGAAACACAGGAATTTGTTAGCCATTGAGCAGAATCATTTTGATGAGCAAAGAAGACAGAACTGCACACATCTTTTGTGCTACTCTGACATGGCTGATGAATTCGTTAACAATATGAATCCCCTCTTGGGTTATAAGTACATGGTTTCAGAAGCAATTTTAAACAGTCGCGGACACAAAGCAAGCACACGCCAAATCTATGATTTGATTCGAGCTAAATATCCTTATTACCAAGACCGTAGGCATGCGCGGAATTTTAATTCCTCAATAAGATTCACTTTATTAACTAATGACTTTTTTGAACGTGTGCAGGATAAGCTAGAACACACCTATGGTTTCTGGAAAATTGCAAAGGAAAAGCATTTTACCCTGAAAGAGGGCACATATATTGTTGTGAAAGGCATATTTATTCCTAATGCCAATAGCAATGGATCCGCTACTACTGTTCCGTGTGAATCGATACCTGCTGCAATATCTGCACCCTCCATTCCTGAAACCCACATTGTACAACAACAAAACTACTATGATTATGTACCAAGCCTTTCAGCTGAAAATGCATTGGAATGGGAACCAGAAGAAATGAACCTACCTCCCGACCAATTGTTTGAAGAAAGCAGTGGCGATTCCTATGAGCGCTTCATGGAGGAGATGTGTGTCATACTGGATTCAGCGGGTGGGTCAAGCGTGGATGAAAATGCCTTGCATTTCTGGAGCGACCAGTTGCAGCCAGACGAACAGTTAATTCTAGAAGAATGGTAAATATAACAACCGTTATGCGTTGACTGTGCGTTTAAATGTTTTTTTTTTATTTATTTTTTTAACCACCATTTTCCCTTTCAATGCGTGGATACAGCGTAACATTGCAGACTGCATAACATGTAGCGATCACAAAGAAATTGTTGCCGAATACAATATAGTATAACCTGAAAGAGTAGTACACATTGCTGACGGAATAAATATACGTACTTTCCTATCCCTTTAACCATATTAGCAACATTTTAACATAACTCTAACACATACCTGTTTTGTTATCATGCAACATTTAAAAGCGGGTCCACCACGTATGACGTGGGACCCTTGTCATGGGCCAAGGCGTCCTTAAAAAGGATTACGGATGTAAGTCCCGCCCCCAAGCGACGTGCGCTCCTCAAAGCCTATTGGCTGTCATGTTTTGTTATAGTAACGGTAACTGCAGTGTGTCATGTGTGCGGCTCAGTGTTTGTAGGCGCCAACTGGGCGTTAGCTGAATGTTAATTGAGTGGGAGGAGTGTTAGCGTGCGTTTCACGCTGGTTTAACATGACGTCACACGTATTGCATTTGCGCATTGTGTTATCGGCCGTCCTTTCTGTCCAAACACGTCTGTTTAAAAAGAATACAGATGTACTCGTTTAGAACGAATGTAGTTTCGTATTCATTGTATTTGAAATAAAGATTTTATGTTTAATGGTATTTTCAAGATGTATTGAACGCACAACGTACGCTTTGTTTTGCGCATGCGCTAACAGTTAGTGCAGCCAAGCGTGAAGTGCGTGCGCACACTAAGATGTGCGCGCACATTTTTCAGTATACAGGCAACGTTCACATCATATACATAGTTATGCCTGCTACAAATTTAAAGAAACATTACATACTGATGTACACTTGTACTTCTAACATATAAGTGAGTGACGTGTGTATGTACACAATCATATAGAGCTGTGTAATGCGTTGTCACGGATACATATATAGTAAGGTGCCATATTTGACCATCATGTGTTTGCTGTATTTCAGAGATGTCGGGGAAGATACAATCGGATCAATGTATGATTTCAGAAGAGTCTACCTTTATATGAGATGATTGTGAGGAGGAGTCACCGACTACTATACTACATATGGAACTAATTTTATATTGCTTGCAGCGCTTATTAACAAACAATAAAAAATGTGATACCCTTATGCCTATATTGCATAAGCACTTAATTAACATAATGATGTTGCAAAATAGTGCCTCATGAATTTTTATTGAGTGTTCTTTAATGACTACTATCATTTTATGGCATGGTGTGTTTTATATATAACAACCATTCCCACTCTGCTAACACATTTGTGTATTCTATTGTGTAATGGAACGTATGACTGTCGAAACTATGTAACAATAATAATAATAATAATAATAATAATTATAATATGAGCATGTTCATGTATAGCGCTGCTAGTTGTACACAGCGCTTTACAGACACATTTTTCAGGCTGAGGTCCCTGGCCCGTGGAACTTACAATTTATTTTTTGCCGCCTGAGGCACAGGGAGATAAAGTGACTTGACCAAGGTCACAAGGAGCCGACACCGGGAATTGAACCAGACTCCCCTGCTTCAAACTCTCAGTGCCAGTGTGTGTCTTTACTCACTGAGCCACTCCTTCTCCCAATGTAAAGGACACTTACAACCAACTAGCCATTTATTGTTAAAAATCTCTTGTTACATGGGTATGTTGATAAAATGGTTTGGGACTGTAGCAAATAATGTTATTGGCCAGATGTTGTGGTCCCCTACAATGCATGAAGTTCTGAATATGACATCAACATCATGTAATGAAGTACGTTTCTGTGTATATTTCATTAACCTAACTAACTATAGTTTACTGTGTTTATTAAACGTTCTAAAAATACATAGTATAGTCAATATGATGATATAAGCTACCATAATAAAGCTGGTGTTATCATTTGTCGGTGTTATACATGGATCCTACACAAATTGATACAGACACAAACAGTTGTCTTACAAAGTGTGTCTATGTTAATGTGCACGTGATTGACGTTACAATTGTGAAAATACTTGATAATTATCATCATGATAATGATGAAGTGACGTGATTTATATTCAAAAAATATTACCAACATTGTCATATTGGTAAATTATAAATGCTAAATGACAGTAACATTAGCGACAAATTTGTCTTCTCTGTTAACAGTTTAACACTTGGTACATGTAGGACACATCCACACACGTGTGACTTATACATACACATGTCACAAATTTAAATTAATGTTGACTATTAATTCCTAGCATTACAAAACACCAACATTGCTAAATATAAGATGTAGTACGCATTGTTGTGATTGCAGGCATTCATGCATGGAGTTTTATGATCAGTCAATTTCATCCGTGATGAATGATCTCCCGTAAGTAAACACATAAGTACAGTTATCCCCTTTTCTCCAAACACCTCTATTTTACATTAATGGAATTTATAAGGAAACATACATAAAATGTGATGAAATGGGAGTAATCATTTTCTAATACAATGCACATGAAAGCTCAAGAGTAGCTAAATGCATATACATGATACATGTACATGTATGTTACATTTGTGTTAAAACCAATCTGTAGGGTTTTTACTTCAAATAATTATAGGAAGATTGAGGTAGGCACATCTTATGAGAGATGTCAGCAAATATACATACCATGATCAGTCATACTGGAGATATACCTATAATGCAAAGGAACAATATATAAATTGCAAACATTGACATGCCATCTTCAGTACCGTAAACAACACAGCAAAGTGTGTATTTGGTGTTAAATGTGCAACACCATGTATATTTCATGACATTCAAAATGTAAATCAGGCTGGTGTACACATCATATGGATGTACATGTTACACTGCACCAATAACATTGTATGTAAGCATACTAGAAGCATGAATGAGTATGGGCATAATATGTGTATTGTGTTAGCATAAGGAACAACACAATGCTAAAATATTAGTGCTTTGTTACCCCAGTTGTATTCACATACACACAACTAAAGTACAATTGAAGAGGGATTATATAACCTGTGCAACAATAACATACCGGTGCCACATCCCTTTGTGCACACAGCAGAGAAAAGAAAGGTGTGCAACCCATATTCATCTGTGTCCTACCAGAAAGGTATATAAAAAAACATTATTGTTAAGATAACATAATGTAACTATCAAAGTATAACTTGGAACATATATGTTTTTACTTACAAGAAAAAAATGAATTGATGAGATTCTGGCGTGTCTGGCCACCACTGGCTGTTTGTTCATTTTCAGCAGCTACATGGGTGGGATGCTCGTCTACCAAAGGCTCAGCTAGGTCTGATTGTACATTGTGCCTGAGTGCAACATTGTACAAAATGCAACAGGCAAGGATAATATCAGACACTTTTTGAGGCTTGTATAGAAGAGCCCCACCAGTTCTGTCCAGACACCTAAATCTGGTCTTGAGTAGGCCAAATGTCCTCTCTATAACAGATCTTGTAGATATATGGGCTGCATTGTACCTCTCCTCTGCTTCAGTTTGAGGGTTTAGCACTGGAGTCAAGAGCCACGGCCTAATTCCGAATCCTGAGTCACCTATAATGAATGGAGCACACATAAGCTGACATTAGTGATCAAATTCTACAATGCCAACATTCCTAAATAAAAGTGTGTTTTGAGTTAGAACATGTAAATGTGTACTCACCCAGCAGCCAACCATGTTCAAAATGTCCCTCTTCGAACGCATGGAAGACTGAAGAGTTCCTCAGGATAGAGGAATCGTGACTGGAACCAGGGAATTTGGGTACCACATGCATTATCCTCATCGTCGCATCACATACCACCTGTACATTGAGTGAATGGTAGTGCTTACGATTGCGGTACACATGCTCACTCTGACTAGGTGCAATCAAAGCAACATGTGTGCAATCGATTGCACCCAGCACACATGGTATCCCTGCTATATTATAAAAGCCAGTCCTGACTTCCAGCCACTCTGTCGCCTCTGTAGGAAAATGAATATAATTCCTAGCGCGTCTATTGAGTGCATAGAGAAACTGGGTCAAGGCCCGCGAGAATGTAGATTGCGAGACCCCGCCCACTATGCCCACAGTTGTCTGGTATGACGCGGAAGCAAGATAATGTAATGAGCACAGCATTTTAACAAGCCCAGGGACTGCACGACCTCTGGCTGTGAAAAAATCTAAATCTCCCCTTAACTCCTGATAAAGAGCTAAGATTGCTGCTGAACTCAAACGATAGCGACTTACAATCTCCTCCTCACTCATCCCATCTAACAGGGTTCTCTCCCTGTACAGACGCGGACGAGGCACAACTTGTCTCCTCTGTCTTCTCCTCTGATCTCCTGTCCCTCTCCCTGTCTCTGTCGTATCCGCGTGACTGTCCCTGTCACTGTCACTGTCCCTCGGTGTGTCCCTCCCTTGCCCTATATGATTGTCTTCATCATCAAGCATGTCATAGAAAAGAATGTTCCTCCGTCTCCTAAACAATCTCAACATTTTGAAATGAGTAGCTGTGAATGATCAGGTAATGGGCGTCCTTTAAATAGGTATGTGATGATGTCAGGTGACATAGTAAAATGCAAGGTGTTACATTAACATAATAAAGTACTTCTGTGGCAAGCTGTGTGCAGTTCTTGTTATAAGTATTTGTTGTGTGTATTCTGCAGGGAATGATGATATTTGGCAATGATGTGACGTGAACCTTTGTAGAAACATTGCTTGCAAATAAATAGTTGCATGTGCAATGCATGTAACACTTGTGAACGCAACAGTCAGTCATGTAATTAGGCAAAAAGGCTGAGATTGACGTGGGAAAAGTTTTGTGTAACATGTGTAATTAGGCATGTTATTGTGACATGTTGCCAACAATGAATAGTCGTGTGCATATGCATGCATTTCTGTAAGGAGGATAGTTGGTATAGAATGAGTTAACAAGGTGTCCCAATGCTGAATTACTGTACATGTGTGTATAAGTTAGGTTGAAGTGCTTGTAATGCAACGGTTACAATGTAAACATGCAATGTGATTGATCGTCCAATAAGTGACGTCATGAAAATAGGGAGGACCAAACGTAGATGTAAACATGAGAATTTAGATGTACATGTACGTTTAAAGATTCGTGAAACATTACAAGCATTGTGTAATGTAAAGGAACATGAATATACTGTGTATGTGTGACATGTGTGACATGTGTAACATCATTTAAACAATTGTCGCTCAGTTCAGTAAAATGTGTCATATGATGTGAGGTTCTCCTTTAAGAGTTGAGTATAGTATTTTCCCTTGGCACATCATCACATGATGAGTAATGTGACCCGCAAATGCTGCAAACATGTAAAAGTATAATGTTATGCAAATAATACACGTCAGCTGTGACACAATGCAGGGAATGCCCCCACACTGTAATGCAAATGACGTTTGTATTGTGAGCAATGAAACGTAAACAGTACTATACTGTTATACGTCCCCGCTCCATTGACTCCATTGATGTACAGAAGTTTTTTTTTTCTATGTGCCGTTGCGGCAGCCTTAGCGATCGTTCTCCCCTCCAAACTGCCAACTTTAGTTGGCGGGAGAAATTGGCCATAACATCTCAATTTCGTAGTGCCGATCAGGCCCGATAAGCTGTTTTTTTTTGTTGAATCCAGCCGATTTAAAAAAGTGGCGATAAGTGGCGAAAACAGGCTTATCGGCAGCCGACTGGCCATAACAAAATAATCGGCTCCGAAACCTGGCGAAATCAAGCACTTATCGGCGCTTA
This sequence comes from Ascaphus truei, assembly GCF_040206685.1. Classification (NCBI taxonomy): domain Eukaryota; kingdom Metazoa; phylum Chordata; class Amphibia; order Anura; family Ascaphidae; genus Ascaphus; species Ascaphus truei. The sequence continues at coordinate 423,653,800 of NC_134483.1, read as the reverse complement.
CTGAATCTCAAACCCAATTTTGCCTATAAAATGGCGATAATTCCCTTATCAACGCTTACTGCATGAGGCCCTTAGACTCTGGCAAGCTTTTCTGGCTTGAAATCGAAGCCGGTTGCTCTGCTATTCGTGCAAGAGCAACTTTGAAAAGCCCACCCGTGCTCTTACTTCTGGCAATCTCAAAACTCATTGGCTCACACATTCTTTATAGTATTCTGAGTTTCATTCATGATGCTCAGCAACCAATCATCGTGTGGGAGCATTCCCAGAAGCCAATCAGAGCAAAGCCAGTATGAAAAGTCGGGAGAGCGGGAAATATGAAATTGCCAAGGGACATAAGCAAGTTTGCCACCTCCGTCCCTGGCTATCTCAATGCCATCAACTGGGACAGGCCTCACTAGGTCTGGAAGAGCAAATGTCAGCCTGGATGATTGCCATTATTCCTTGGACCTAGGTACTTGAGCTGCCCGCTGCCCAAGTGCCATTCACACCTCTGGCATCCATTGACTATTTTAAACTCTGATGTACAGCATACTCACCGGCGTCTATGGGTTAGCCCAGGCAGTCTGTTTGGGTATCAGTTCTGAAAGTCCCAAGCACATTACTTTATAATACTTTTACATTTTCCTAAGTCTCTGGGTATGTGGAATAGAATAAGAAAAATTTACTTTTTTCCCATCAGCCTTATTCCCCGTACACTGTCTTCTGGGTCTTAATCTAGACTCTGAGAATCTCCCCACAACCTTATCTTTGGGATCCCCTCAGCTACAGGGACACTTGTTCATCCCTGAGCTCCATTCAACTTTCTGGGCTATGCTGAAGCAGGGTACCTTAATGGTGAGACGCGCTTGCATTTTCAAGGGGAGATATTTTGGCAGGACTATGTGCCTACATGTATCCAGGAATTAGGCATGATTCCCGGGTACATTTTAAGGGGAACCGACAACTCTGGACCCCAACAATCTAGGCAAATTCTGACAACAATTCCTCCGCATAATCCCCCTTGAAACTCATCCCCTAGCAATACCTGCTCGCTGACATGCCTGGAAAGGTTAAAACACAAAAAATACTTTTATTCATACAGCATGGGAAAACAGTACACTTTTACTGGGTCCAAGAGCTAACTCTGTTGAACCCTTATATATGGGTCAAGGGTAACCAAAATGGCCTTAACCTTTATTTGGGAGCCTGGTTACCCCCTATTGTCACACTCAAATATCAAGATTAATTTCCCCACCCCGAATGAACAGGATTTTATTAAAGAAAATTATACATGGACATAGGCTTACAGTGCAGATAGTGGGGAAAACACCTCTTTTGAACATGTTGGCGTCAGTTTGAATCCCTGTTTCAGCTCTCCCTTTGACCTTGAGCAAGTAAATGTATCTCCCTTAACTACCAACATTATTAGTGCTTTGAAGCAAGAACTCCCTGTGCTGGAAAATGTCTATGACCCAACCAGCCAGTCTGTTCCCACCAAGACATGGTGGGAACAGCAGCTGGCAATTATTTTCCTCCTGAAAAGACACATATACTATAGTAGCCACAAAATTCTGTTTTGCTGTCTTGCCTTCAAATACTTTCTGGGCAAGCTACCAGCCAATCTGAACAATATCCTGACACCTACCACAGCAACACTTATCACCTGAGATCTGACTCTAAAAGCCTGTTGACGTTCTCAATGCTTTTCCTTCACTTACCATGTACATCTGAACTGGAAGAATCTTCCTGAGATTCTGATGTTGCTGCCTTGTGAGAATCACTGAACAGCAGAAGAACAGCTAGTGAAAAGAGGAGGCAGACAGTAAAACAAGAAGAAGAATGCATGCTTTAATGACTTTGCTCTGTCGTTAAGAAATACCTCATAAACCAACTTTAGTTTAGTATAAGCAGAAATGGGCACCTCATGACTTTTCATCCAAAAGTGGTGGGGAGACAATATTCCACTGTTGTTGGTGCATATACCCCGAATATTGACACTGATCATTAAACATAGATGGATTTCTTTAAATGCTCGTGGCACTGTACAGTAAATTTGTAATATGTTTGACCTCTCTTCCACTGATTCTTTTAATCCCTACTTTTCTTTTATACTGTAATTGTTCTTGTGACGATTCATTGTTGGAGAAAACATAAATGAAGATAAAGGAGGATTATACTGTTTGAAAATAATAGAAACACATTTAGAATTATTGACATTCACTAATGTCATGGAATGACTATTTAATTGAGAACTAAATGACTTATTTTTTGCTCTTTAAGTACTGTAGATGGGTCATTTGTGTACATCATCAGAAATAAATATACAATATATTTTTACCTTTCTTCTGGCCCTTTGACACTAATTGCCATAAATAGTTGTCATTATGGAATTTCAGAATATGTTTTAATGTTCAGTCATTTTCACAAAAGCATTTGGTGTGTTCTTTTTGGTGGAAAAAGAAGCATGTAAGCTTAAATGACTCTCCGACATTGCATTGTTACATTTGTTGTGGATGCTGTTTGGAAAATTGATTCATTAAAGTGGTTACTGTTCTTCATTGAAGAAGAAACAATTGAAAGGAGAAAATTAGATAATTGAGGTAGCTCTAAATTAAAGTGTCCTTGATTTAAAAGTCATTTAAAATCTCTCGTCTTACATTAAAGCTCTGTTGGTACATTTGGAACACAATGAATAGGGAAGAAGAACATTCAAGTTCAGAATCTAATTGAAATTATTCCCCAGATTTCAGGGTTATAAATGTTTTTCAAGAAGCAGAATCTGGATGGATTTAAATGGAAAATTAAGCCTCATTTTTGTAATTTAAATTATGTTATAAAAAAAATAATGGTATCTAAAGTAAACAATTCTTTCATTATTTACTAGTTAATGAGTAAAGGCATACAAAAATACATAAAAACATAAATACTTGTTGTGTCTTTGTTTTAAAAAATCAGTGACCTGCTATTTTATAGGATATAAGGAAAAACAAGTGGTAAGAATATTACAACATAATGTATTGAATATGTAATTTCTAAGTACATTGAATACAACTATATTTACCAATTTCCAAAATTTCTTTATTATTTGAATCTTGAGTGTTGTACTGTCAAGTTTCTGAATACTAGTGATTATACTGTACTTCTCTTGCTGCTTCATGTTTCTCTTGGTGCAGAAAAAAGATCATTAAGGCTAATAACATTGTACCAATTGAAAGTCGATGCCTGTATCTTTCATACAAAATGAGTCTCCTATGTGAAAACAATATCCAACATTTGCTGGTTTAAATCTTTTCCTTCTGTTTTTTTTTCTTACTATTTAGTGCTTTAACATTCAATGAGCAAAGTTTTAAATTAATGTCTGGTGGGGCAAATGGTAGTCGTGAGGACTTCCATGCATTCCAGGACGTGGATACTCAAGCCTAAACCTCCTGTCCAAATGTTCTTCACACCTTTGACATCCTGTGTTGCATTTTATGTCCTATGTCTGAGTAGACTTCTGGCACCAAGTTGGTAGCCCAGTGACTCACTCAGAACATCGGTTGGGAAAGACCCAGCTCATAATAACGTGCACAAGCATATATGTACTTTAAAACACACTGTTTAATAAAATATACACTTTCTTTCCTAAGTCTTCTGGTTATAGGGAATGGAAAAAGAAGCTGCACTTTATTTTTTACTAGCCATATTCCCCAAACACTATAAACTAGACTTAGCTTTTAAAACTCTTCACAACCTTATCTATGGTTGGAGCACCCCAAGAACCCCTATACCAGGTTCTGGGTGACCTGGGCATTAACTGGGTATCCCCCTTAACCTAGGGAAGCCTTGACCGTTCCAGGGACACCTCACTTACCTATGCCCCATTTACCTTTCTTGTCTGTGCGGTAGCAGGGAATACTTGCGATGAGTCAGCAAGCGTTTTCAAGAGGAGATTTTGCAGGACAATGTGCCTACTGTATATGTATCCGGGAATCCGACCTGATTCTGGGCACATTTTTGGGGTATCCAGCAATTTGTGACCCAATAACCTAGACACATTCTGACAACACTTTCTCTGCAAACCCCCCCCCTTGAAACTCATAGCCCAGCAATCTCTGCTTGCTGGCTCTCCTGAATAGGGAAAAACACATATATTCTTTATTGTTGCATAATGTTACAGAATGCATGTACAATCACTGGGCTTAAGAGCTGACACTCCCGAACCCCAATACATGGATCAGAGGTAACCAAAATGGGATGAACCTCTATTAGTGAGCCTTGTTACCCCCTCACCATCACACATAGTTGCACTCATTCATCCGCCGAAGTACTGTATAAAGACCAGCCCAGGCAGTCATCAATTTGTTCTGCCGAATGGGCTTCAGAACAAGCACTTGCTGCCCAGGGATGAAATACCTGCTACGGGCATGCTGGTCATACAAAGTCTTCTGCTTGGACTGAGTCTCCCTGATGTTATCCTGTGCTAACCTCATGAAAAAAACAAAAGAAAAAACAGTGCAAAAACCTCATGGTGTATTATTTAGATATAATGTGAAAATATTTCAGCTGGTAAGTATCGCACATACATCAAGATAAATAGGTAATAGCATATAGGTAAATAGGTAAAAGCATAACATGTTAGGGACATGTTACCACATCGCCCGCTCTTCTGCACCACTCCAGTCAATTCTGGGCCACTTTAAGGGATGATATCCTTATCTCCCAGGCCATTAGCAATGGTCTCTCAATCCGGTCTTGAACATCTAGGGCCTCATGCAGTAAGCGTTGATAAGGATTTTTTCGGCATTTTATAGCCAAAATTGGGTTTGAGATTCAGTAAGCGCCGATAAGTGCTTGATTTCGGCAGGTTTCGTAGCCGATAATTTTGTTATGGCCAGTCGGCTGCCGATAAGCCTGTTTTCGGCACTGATCACCACTTTTTTAAATCGGCTGGATTCAAGTACCAAAATCAGCTTATCGGGGCTGATCGGCACTAGGAAATTGAGATGTTATGGCCAATTTCTCCCGCCAACTAAAGTTGGCAAGTTGGAGGGGAGATCGATCGCTAAGGCTGCCGGAACGGCACTTAGAAAAAAAAATCTTCTGTACATCAATGGAGTCAATGGAGCGGGGACGTATAACAGTATAGTACTGTTTACGTTTCATTGCTCACAATACAAAGGTGATTTGCATTACAGTGTGGGGGGCATTCCCTGCATTGTGTCACAGCTGACGTGTATTATTTGCATAACATTGTACTTTTAGATGTTTTCATCATTTGCGTGTCACATTACTCATCATGTGATGATGTGTCAAGGGAAAATCCTATACTTAACTCTTAAAGGAGAACCTCACATCATATCACACATTTTACTGAACTGAGCGACAATTATTTATATGATGTTACACATGTCACACATCTAACACATACACCGTATATTCATGTTGCTTTACATTACACAATGCTTGTAATGTGTAACGCATCTTGAAACCTTCATGTACATATTTCTTCTCATGTTTACATGTAGTTTTGGGTCCTCCCTTTTTCATGACGTCACTTATTGGACACTCAATCACATTGCATGTTTACATTGTAAACGTTGCATTACAAGCACTTCAACCTAACGTCTACACACATGTACAGTAATTAATCATTGTGACACCTTTCAAACTGATTCTATAGCAACTATCCTCATTACAGAAATGCATGCATATGCACACGACAATTCATTGTTGTCAACATGTGACAATAACATGGCTAATTACACATGTTGCAGCAAACATTTTCCACGTCAATCTCAGGCTTTTTGTCTAATTACATGACTGACTGTTGCGTTCAGAAGTGTTACATGCATTGCACATTAAATTAAGTTTTTTAAAGCAATGTTTGTACAAAGCTTCACGTGACATCATTGTCAAATATCATGATTCCCTGCAGAATACACAGAACAAATACTTCTAAGATGAAGTGCAGACAGCTTGGGACAGAAGTACTTTAATATGTTAATGTAACACCTTGCATTTTACTATGTCACCTGACATCATCACATACCTATTTAAAGGACGCCCATTACCTGCTCATTCACAGCTACTTATTTCAAAATGTTGCGATTGTTTAGGAGACGGAGGAACATTCTTTTCCATGACATGCTTGCTGATCAAGAGAATGACATAGGGCAAGGGAGGGACAGAGGCAGGGACAGTGACAGGGACAGGCACGCGGATACAACAGGGACAGGGAGAGGGACAGGCCGAGGGAGAGGTAGAGGGACAGGAGATCAGAGGAGAAGACAGAGGAGACAAGTTGTGCCTCGTCCGCGTGTGTACAGGGAGAGAACCCTGTTAGATGGGATGAGTGAGGAGGAGATAGTAAGTCGCTATCGTTTGAGTTCAGCAGCAATCTTATCTCTTTATGAGGAGATAAGGGGAGATTTAGATTTTTTGACAGCCAGAGGTCGTGCAGTCCCTGGGCTTGTTAAAATGCTGTGCTCATTACATTATCTTGCTTCCGCGTCATTCCAGACAACTGTGGGCATAGTGGGCGGGGTCTCGCAATCTACATTCTCGCGGGCCTTTACCCAGTTTCTCTATGCACTCAATAGACGCGCTAGGAATTATATTCATTTTCCTACAGAGGCGACAGAGTGGCTGGAAGTCAGGACTAGCTTTTATAATATAGCAGGGATACCATGTGTGCTGGGTGCAATCGATTGCACACATGTTGCTTTGATTGCACCTAGTCAGAGTGAGCATGTTTACTGCAATCGTAAGCACTACCATTCACTCAATGTACAGGTGGTATGTGATGCCACGATGAGGATAATGCATGTGGTACCCAAATTCCCTGGTTCCAGTCACGATTCCTCTATCCTGAGGAACTCTTCAGTCTTCCATGCGTTCGAAGAGGGACATTTTGAACATGGTTGGCTGCTGGGTGAGTACAGATTTAGATGTTCTAACACAAAACACATTTTTCTTTAGGAATGTTGGCATTGTAGAATCTTATCACTAATGTAAGCTTATGTGTGCTCCATTCATTATAGGTGACTCAGGATACGGAATTAGGCCGTGGCTCTTGACTCCGGTGCTAAACCCTCAAACTGAAGCAGAGGAGAGGTACAATGCAGCCCATATCTCTACAAGATCTGTTATAGAGAGGACATTTGGCCTACTCAAGACCAGATTTAGGTGTCTGGACAGAACTGGTGGGGCTCTTCTATACAAGCCTCAAAAAGTGTCTGATATTATCCTTGCCTGTTGCATTTTGCACAATGTTGCACTCAGGCACAATGTACAATCAGACCTAGCTGAGCCTTTGGTAGACGAGCATCCAACCCATGTAGCTGCTGAAAATGAACAAACAGCCAGTGGTGGCCAGACACGCCAGAATCTCATCAATTCCTTTTTTTCTTGTAAGTAAAAACATATATGTTCCTAGTACTACTTTTATAGATTAATTATGTTATATTAACAATAATGTTTCTTTATATAACCTTCTGTTAGGACACAGATGAATATGGGTTTCACACCTTTCTTTTCTCTGCTGTGTGCACAAAGGGATGTGGCAGCGGTATGTTATTGTTGCACAGGTTATATAATCCCTCTTCAATTGTACATTAGTTGTGTGTATGTGAATACAACTGGGGTAACAAAGCAGTAATATTTTAGCATTGTGTTGTTCCTTATGCTAACACAATACACATAGTATGGGCATAGTCATTCATTCTTGCAGTATGCTTACATACAATGTTATTGGTGCAGTGTAACATGTACATCCATATGATGTGTACACCAGGCTGCTTTACATTTTGAATGTGATTAAATATACATGGTGTTGCACATTTAACACCAAATACACACTTTGCTGTGTTGCTTACGGTACTGAAGATGGCATGTCAATGTTTGCAATTTATATATTGTTCCTTTGCATTATAGGTATATCTCCAGTATGACTGTTCATGGTATGTATATTTGCTGACATCTGGCATAAGATGTGCCTACCTCAATATTCGTATAATTATTTGAAGTAAAAACCCAACATATTGGTTCAAAGAAAAATGTTACATATATGTACTTTATGTATCATGTACATGCATTTTGCTACTATTGAGGTTTCATGTGCATTGTATTAGAAAATGATTACTCCCATTTCATCACATTTAAAGTATGTTCCCTTATAAATTCCATTAATGTAATATAGAGGTGTTTGGAGAGAAGGGGATAACTGTACTTATTTGTTTACTTACGGGAGCTCATTCATCACGGATGCAATTGACTGATCATAACACTCCATGCATGAATGCCTGTAATCACAACAATGCGTGGTACATCTTATATTTAGCAAAGAAGGTGATTATTAATGCTACAAATTATTTGTCTCAAAACATCCAGGGGGAGCATGTGGGGAGATAAGAGAACAATATATACATATAAGTGCAGACGTCAAGTATTGTATGGATATAGAAGCAATGTCTTGGCTCGTATGGTTAATCTACTCACAGGAGCAAGGTGATAATCTGAGCAGTTGGCAAATTGGGTTGCCACTCTTGAAGATATCTATGAGCTGTACCCCCCTAGCGATTCTCCGTCGGCAGTATGTGTATAGAGAGAGGGAGAAAACTACATAGTGCGATCAAAATGATATTTTATGTATGAAAAAACACAATAAAAATGCGCACTTACAATTTGCACAAAGGTTAAAAGCATGTATCACAATATGTGAATGGAGGATCTCCCGAAACAGCTCACCGCCTCCCACAGGTCAGTCTGCTGGCTTCCACAGCTCTGCGTCCTGGACCGGAGCTTCCTTCTGCGCGCCCGTCTGCAAGATGTGACGTCACTGCATTCAGAGCTGGTTCTACGGATCGTCTCCAAGACCAAAATTGGTCCACTGGTAAACTCTACGCATTTCGCCTCAGCTACCAAACTGTTTCTCGGCTTCGTCAGGAGTATGATCTGTGTTCTATTGGTGGCTATTTATACATCTTTTTTCAATTAAAAAACGGCTTAAATTAATTAGCCCAGATTGCACTGGGGAGTCATTATTGGAATCAAATAGGAATATAATAATGTAGTAAACTTGGGTACATACATAACATTGGAACATGGGGAAATAGCACTCAATTGATTACATACAATGTGTTTGACAATATTGAATACATATCAATAACAATTCAACCCTTAGTGGGTTTTATGACATGTCACCAGGAAATTGCTCATAATTACTGATTAAGAATATGAGTTAAGTATCCTTCAATGTGGCATGAAGTGCCTAAGAACTTTTTTGCCATTTTTTGATGAACCATGACATCTTTTGTAAAAACCTCATTAGTCTCTTTTTTGACCTCCAATTAGAAAAATGTAGATAAAATGGTATGCCATCACTTCTGTCTATTACCAATAGAGCTCATGAACGTATTAACCTGTCATTAATTCCCTTAATCTAATAGGGCCAGCATTAGCATCTATTGTAGTATAAATCCTTATTTTCCCTCCCATTTAAATTATGGGTTTTTTACTTTTTTATCTATATTATGCATTGTACATTCGTCATGCTTGCATTGCTAAACATCAGTAATTATGAGCAATTTCCTGGTGACATGTCATAAAACCCACTAAGGGTTGAATTGTTATTGATATGTATTCAATATTGTCAAACACATTGTATGTAATCAATTGAGTGCTATTTCCCCATGTTCCAATGTTATGTATGTACCCAAGTTTACTACATTATTATATTCCTATTTGATTCCAATAATGACTCCCCAGTGCAATCTGGGCTAATTAATTAAGCCGTTTTTTAATTGAAAAAAGATGTATAAATAGCCACCAATAGAACACAGATCATACTCCTGACGAAGCCGAAAAACAGTTTGGTAGCTGAGGCGAAACGCGTAGAGTTTACCAGTGGACCAATTTTGGTCTTGGAGACGATCCGTAGAACCAGCTCTGAATGCAGTGACGTCACATCTTGCAGACGGGCGCGCAGAAGGAAGCTCCGGTCCAGGACGCAGAGCTGTGGAAGCCAGCAGACTGACCTGTAGGAGGCGGTGAGCTGTTTCGGGAGATCCTCCATTCACATATTGTGATACATGCTTTTAACCTTTGTGCAAATTATAAGTGCGCATTTTTATTGTGTTTTTTCATACATAAAATATCATTTTGATCGCACTATGTAGTTTTCTCCCTCTCTCTATACACATACTGCCGACGGAGAATCGCTAGGGGGGTACAGCTCATAGATATCTTCAAGGGTGGCAACCCAATTTGCCAACTGCTCAGATTATCACCTTGCTCCTGTGAGTAGATTAACCATACGAGCCAAGACATTGCTTCTATATCCATACAATACTTGACGTCTGCACTTATATGTATATATTGTTCTCTTATCTCCCCACATGCTCCCCCTGGATGTTTTGAGCAATACTTAACCCTTGGAACCCGTGACACAGGTCCCACCAGTGAGGTTTGAGCAAGGGGTTGGATTATTAATCCTATCTGTACCACTTTTTCTCATTGATTTTACACTGAATTCATCCACTAAGTAGCGCCTGTTTTTTCACTCTTTTCCTCACAAATTATTTGTCAACATTAATTAAAATGTGTCACATGTGTATGTATAAGTCACACGTGTGTTGATGTGACCTACATGTAACAAGTGTCAAAGTGTAAACAAAACCACAATTGTGTCAAAAATGTTACTGTAATTTTGCTTTTCTAATTTCCCACAATGACAATGTTGGTAATATATTTGGAATGTCATTGACGTCACTTCATCATTATCATGATGATAATTATCAAGTATTCTCAAAATATAAACGTAAATCACGTGCACATTAGCATAGGCACACTTTTTAAGACAACTGTTTGTGTCTGTATCAATTTGTGTATGATTCATGTATAACACCGACAAATGATAACAGCAGGTTTATTATGGTAGCTTATATCATCATATTGACTGTAGTATGTATGTGTTGAACGTTTAATAAACACAGTAAACTATAGTTAGTTTGGTACATGAAATATACACATAAACGTACTTCATTACATGATGTTGATGTAATATTCAGAACATCATGCATTGTAGGGGACCACAACATCTGGCCAATAACATTATTTGCTACAGTCCCAAACCATTTTATCAACATACCCATGTAACAAGAGATTTTTAACAATAAATGGCTAGTTGGTTGTAAGTGTCCTTTACATTGGGAGAAGGAGTGGCTCAGTGAGTAAAGACACACACTGGCACTGAGAGTTTGAAGCAGGGGAGTCTGGTTCAATTCCTGGTGTCGGCTCCTTGTGACCTTGGGCAAGTCACTTTATCTCCCTGTGCCTCAGGCGGCAAAAAATAAATTGTAAGCTCCACGGGCCAGGGACCTGAGCCTGAAAAATGTGTCTGTAAAGCGCTGCGTACAACTAGCAGCGCTATACAAGAACATGCTCATATTATTATTATTATTATTATTATTATTGTTACATAGTTTCGACAGTCATACGTTCCATTACACAATAGAATACACAAATGTGTTAGCAGAGTGGGAATGGTTGTTATATATAAAACACACCATGGCATAAAATGTTAGTAGTAATTAAAGAACACTCAAGAAAATTTCTAGCTGCACGCTTTTGCAACATCATTATGTTAATTAAGTGCTTATGCAATATAGGCATACGGGTATCACATTTTTAATTGTTTGTTAATAAGCGCTGCAAGCAATATAAAATTAGTTCCATATGTAGTATAGTAGTCATGGCTCCTCCTCACAATCATCTCATATAAAGGTAGACTCTTCTGAAATCATACATTGATCCGATTGTATCTTCCCCGACATCTCTGAAATACAGCAAACACATGATGGTCAAAGATGGCACCTTACTATATATGTATCCGTGACAACGCGTTACACAGCTCTATATGATTGTGTAGATACACACGTCAGTCACTTATATGTTAGAAGTACAAGTGTACATCATAATGTAATGGTTAATTAAATTAGTAGCAGGCATAACTATGTATATGAAATTAACGTTGCCTGTATACTGAAAGATGTGCGCGCACCTCTTTGTGTGCGCACACACTTCACGCTTGGGTCGACTAACTGTTAGCGCATGCGCAAAGCAATGCGTACGTTGTGCGTTCAATACATGTTGAAAATAGCATTAACCATTAAATATTTATTTCAAATACAATGAAGGCGGAACTACATTCGTTCTAAACGAGTACATCTGTATTCTTTTAAAACAGACGTGTGTGGACAGAAAGCACGGCCGATAACACAATGCGCAAATGCAATACGTGTGACGTCATGTTAAGCCAGCGTGAAGCGCACGCAAACACTCCTCCCACTCAATTAACATTCGGCTAACGCCCAGTGTATGCCCACAAACACTGAGGCGCACGCATGACACAGTGCAGTTACCGTAACTATAACAAAACAACACAGCCAATAGGCTTTGACGCGCGAACGTCGCTTGGGGGCGGGACTTACATCCGTAATCCTTTTTAAGGACGCCTTGGCACATGACAAGGGTCCCACGTCATACGTGGTCGACCCGGTTTGTTTTTTGTAGATGTTGCATGATAACAAAACAGGTGTGTGTTACAGTTATGGTAACATGTTTATAATATGTTTAAAGGGATAGGAAAGTACATATATTTATTCCGTGAGCAATGTGTACTACTCTTTCAGGTTCAACTATATTGTAATAGGAAACAATGTGTTTGTGATCGCTACATGTTATGCAGTCTGCAATGTTACGCTGTATCCACGCATTTAAAGTCAAAATGGTGGTTACAAAAAAAAAAACTTTTAACGCTGAGTCAACGCATAACGATTGTTATATTTACCATTCTTGTAGAAGTAACACTTCGTCTGGCTGCAACTGGTCGCTCCAGAAAACCAAGGCATTTGCATCCACGGTTGACCCAAACGCTGAATCCTGTATGACACACATCTCCTCCATGAAGCGCTCATAGGAATCGCCACTGCTTTCTTCAAACAATTGGTCCGGAGGTAGGTTCATTTCTTCGGGTACCCATTCGAATGCGTTTGCAGCAGAAAGGCTTTGTACAAAATCATAGTAGTTATGTTCTTGTAGAATGTGTGTTTCAGCAATGGAGGGTGCAGGTATTGCAGCAGGTATCGATTCACACGGAACAGTAGTAGCGGATCCATTGCTATTGGCATTAGGAATAAATATGCCATTTAGCACAATATGTGTGCCGTCTTCCACGGTGAATTGTTTTTCCTTAGCAATCTTCCAAAAACCATACCTTTCTTGTAGCTTATCCTGCACACGTTCAAAACAGTCATTAGTTGATAAAGTGAATCTTACTGAGGATTTAAAATTTCGCGCACGCCCAGGTTCTTGGTAATAAGGATACTTTGCTCTAATCAAATCATAGATTTGTCCCACGTTGGCTTTCTGGTCCGGACTTGACACAATCGCTTCTGTAATCATCAGTTTGTACCCCTTGTGTGGATGCATATTTGTCCATTAATCATCAGCCATTGGAGAGTATCAGAAATGATGTGTGCAGTTCTATGTTCTTTGCTCATAATAATGAAATGGTTCAAATGCTAACTATTTTGTGTCTTTCCTTTTCAAGGTCACACAATGTTTCAACTTGTACTCCTTGTTTCAAGCACCAATTGTAGGTCTAGAAATAATTGGTTTCACATTTGTGGTTTCTGATAGCCATTTGAGTGACCAACATGTAGCAACTTTTATCTACTTTCTCAAAACATTTGTAGACTTTTAATTAAGAAACATTGTGGGTTGAGGAAAAAAACATTGTCCACTTTATGAAAATAGTGCTTACACAGCCATATAATGAAATACACACACCTGCAAAAGTAAATATTTTTTTTTTCACATAGACACAGAAATGTATTTGAAAGTCTGGTTAACTCCATGTCTGCATCAGAGTTTAAGTACGTGTGTATATGTAGATATATATATATATATATATATATATATATATCTCTCATAAATATATATATATATATATATATATATATATATATATATATATATATATATATATATATATATATATATATAATGTCAGTAAAACCAAACTTTTAATGTGTGTATATTACAATATTTAAGGGTTTATATGTAAAGAGGGATTTTTATATTGGTGTGATTTATTTAAAGGTTTAAATAATAGAGGTTTAAAATTTGTTATTGCCTATTGCATTGACCTGTCTGGTAAATGTGATTTACCATCAAACAAGGTTTTTTTTTAATTTAAAAGGCCTGTAGTGTTACAACCAATAATATCTCTGTAATGCAGGTGTACACAGAACATATTGATGGCAGTAAGTAGGCCTTGTATGAAACCTATTTAAATGGTGATAAACATGAGTGTATTAAGTAATAAACATTTGTTTTAGTCCAATACTGTTATAGGCTCACAGTTAGTATAGTTCACAAACATTAGGCCTGTATTATTAAAATACTGTGTTTTCACAAGGAAGCATGAAGTGTATGTTTTCTGAAAATACATCTATACCAGTTTAGATAGTACAAAATATATATATATATATATATATATATATATATATATATACACTGTGTGTGTGTACATATATCCATACATACTACATATATATTAGTATACATTCACAGATATGTTCTTGAAACAAGAACACATAAATGATTAAAGGACAACATTACAATGGGCAAGCAAGGTGAAGGTAAGTAATGTTTTACACTTAATCCTGCTGTACACGGACAAGAAAGATGTTTGCAGTTAAATAGATGTGTGTTTTTAATTGCATGTGAATAATATTAACATGCAATGATTACATCAAGTAACACACCCAAATACAATGTTTTGCAGGTAAGTCAATGGCAGCTTCTCTAAACATAGCAACTGGCTCCTGGTGGACCATTACTGAACAGATGATTAATACATCAATATTAATAACACTATTCATTAATTAGGACTGTTAACATTTCCAAAACTTCACGTGTACAAGAACATACTTGAAAGTTTGGAAACAACAGGTCTTCAGCATACATACATTATTCATTAGATAATCTGAAGTCAACAAAACAAGGCCAAAGACATATTTAGTGAATTCTAACATTTTTTTTTTTCCTTTTGAGAGCGAGTAACAGGCCTGCTTGTTGTCTCTTGGATTTTCCTTTTTCGTTTAGCAACAACTTTAGGCACAACAGAGCCACTTTGAGTGGCCTCTGGCACTTCACGGGCAGGGCTTGTGGCCTCTGGCACTTCACGGGCAGGGCTTGTGGCCAGTGACTGTTCACGGACAGGGCTTGTGGGCAGTGACTCACCGACAGGGCTTGTGGGCAGTGACTGTTCACGGACAGGGCTTGTGGGCAGTGACTGTTCACGGACAGGGCTTGTGGGCAGTGACTGTTCACGGACAGGGCTTGTGGGCAGTGACTGTTCACGGACAGGGCTTGTGGGCAGTGATTGTTCACGGACAGGGCTTGTGGCCAGTGACTCACCGACAGGGCTTGTGGGCAGTGACTGTTCACGGACAGGGCTTGTGGGCAGTAACTCACCGACAGGGCTTGTGGGCAGTGACTCACCGAAAGGGCTTGTGGGTAGTGACACATGTGAGCAAGTTGGTACACCGTGCACAACACATGGTTGGTCCGTTTCATGTTTCCTGCTCAGTAGTAAGTGCTTGTGGTTTTTTGTAGGTGTCAGCTCCTGATTTTCTACAGATGGCAGCGGTAGGATGTCGTCAGGAACCTGCACAGAAATGTCTGCTACTTGACCGGTAACATTCCGACCTGGGGAATGAACATTAGATGCATGTGGTGAAAAATTACCAGCATGTAAAGATCCTGTCTGTGAGGTGTTGAAGTGGAAACTTGGTACAGTAGTCATTCTCAAATAATTAGCTTGGGTTTGCTGCACAACCATTGCTTCTAATGACGTGTTTATTTTTTGCATTTGTTTAGTCACTTCAATTAAGACTCTGTGGAGATGTGCCAATTGTGATATCGTTTGTTCCTGCAGTGAAATCATCCTTTCGAGCACTGTCATCAGATCAGAATGGCGACGATTTTCAGCTTCCACAATTTTTCCCTCTGAAGCTACTATTGCATCGTATGTGTTACTTGATGGACGAATTGGCTGTGTAACTGTTTCTATGGGAACCTCTTCATGGAAACTTGGTGGCTTTTCTGTGTATATGGTGGCATCATCATCATCATCATCATCATCATCTTCATCATCATCATCATCATCTTCATCATCATGTTCTAAAAATAAATGTACACATTATGAAATGGCATGTTAATCTCTGCTGTTTTACTATGTAATTATACTGTGTCATAAGTAACAACAAACATGTTTCCATACGTTTTATAACGTCCCATTAAAAACTACCTTGACTTACGAATAATGTTTGGACTCAGTATGAAATAAGAATGAATGAAAAGTTGTTCTAAACTCACACCTCCTACATGATACTTAACATCACAAACACAATACATGTTGTCTTAAACTTAATTTTCACTGACACTAAGTAATCCTATTTAAAGAACATGTGCAAAACAAATAATGAACATGACAACATAACATATAGAAGTGCACATATTATATGGCCACCACCTCATACACCCACCTTCTAGGTGTGTTGAGCTGCATGACCCAAGTGAAGACACTTGTTCCGTCTCAGGTGACACATGTCCTCCAGGGGCAACTATATATAACAATAACATCAGTTGTACATTTACATGTGTAAATATTGAACAAACAGTTATTGTATGTTCTGTATTTATGAGTAACTAACAGCATCAGTTCCTTAACAAAAAATGTGTGTGAGAAAGTGAACATAAATATTTGTAATAACAATGTACATGCCTGTGTACTTAGAACTTTTGAGTTCCCTAACATACAACATACTATGTTTCTGCAGTAATGCGTTAGGATAAATTGATTACATTTGTAGATAAAAAAAATTTGTTGTGTAGTCATATCACTATCATAATGTACATAAGTATCATGAGATGAACATTCACAATGGTTATCATGAAGGTGGTCATATAGCAAAAAAAATCGTTTTTGGTAGAGGATATGTGTGGTACATTAATAGAAAGTGTGGCACACCTGCATGTGGCTGTCACTCATCAACACAACACATGCAGTGTGTGATAATGTGTTGTTGATATCAGTTGAACTATAGATATGAGTGAACGAATGTGTGACGTACGGTTTGATAAGTAATGACTTGTTGGGGGATTTAGTACCTAGAGTGAAGCTTTCAAATGAGTGTGATTACCTTCAGTTTTGCTAGTCAGGTTGTAAGAACGGTATTCCCTTCCCCAAAAACCCTAATCAGGCAGACCTTACAATTACTTCAAACAGGTGAAAATGGTGTGAACTAAGTTGACCGTAAGATGACCCTGTAATTTGGGTGTGTGCTGAACCCACCCCCTCTGTTGACGTGTATGCTGTGATGACATATTCATTGCAGCTACTTTAACACAATGGTAGAGGAGCAAAATAGTCGTCTGAAGTGTGCAAGTTATGAACACAATGACATAACATATGCTACGTGTGCCTCATTATGCTGTCTGTATATGACATAAAGCAAAAATGGACCTTTTAATAAACAAGTAGACATTTGTTTGTGCTAGTGATGTTTGTAGGCCGTTGCATGCAATATATTCGATGCATGATTACAATAGCCAGTAATGTCGTGTTTGTATGAGTTAAATAAATAATATACAGATTAATATTATACATATTTATGTTCTGTAACAGTAGCTAGTAATAATTTCTGATTACCATGTGTTACACATGTGTGCTACCCTGTTGTTCCCCATCTTCGCCCACCATAAATTGCTTCCACTGCAGCAAAGCATTGTGGGAATTCACATGCAAATGAGCACGCAATGCAACGTGGTATATTAGTTACTGCTTTTAGTAGGACTACAACATATGTGTCTAATTTGACACAGAGAGAGAGAGAGAGAGAGAGAGAGAGAGAGAGAGAGAGAGAGAGAGAGAGAGAAACAGACATATACATATATAGATGTAGGTATGCTTATATTAGGAAGTCACTATAGAAAGCAGTGGAATTGTTTAAAATAACTGTAAGCAACGACACGCTACAGTAATATTTTTCACCTGGTGGAAATTGTGAGGGATAAATTCCGATGTCCCTGTCACAGGGCAAGCCCTCCACGACGACGGGAAGTAATTTTCCCCGAAGCAGCTCCTGCAATGGAGTTAATATCAGACGCTGTGGTGGCGGCCCACCTCCAGTGCCAGTAGCATGCACGCGTTTGTCTTGTATTTTCTTTTTTAATTTTGACCTAATATCGTCAAATCTCTTGCGACAATTCTCCTTGATCCTGACACGATTCCCACACGCATTGACACCAATTACTATTGTGTCCCACATTTCTTTTTTGCTTGATGAACTTGTCCGTGCTTGAAAAACATACAAAATATATGACGTTAATTAATAATAATACAACCACCAGTTTCCTACACTGCTAGCTGTTCCAAGAGAAAGCAAACATGCTGTTTTAGGTGTAATATGTGAAGCACATGAGCATTCACTACTAAACCTATACATATAAGCAAGGTTGCATTAATATTGTATGCAGTTATCGCAAATTGTACGCCTGTGTTTTGTTGTCCTTGTAACGCATGATAAAAAGCTGTGTTTCCACACTAATTAACATAGAAAGATATTCTGTACCCATATTTGCATATGAACAAAACTTACATGACCTAGGATCACATGTATTTGAAGAATAAATGGAAAGGTACACTTACCTACTAAATGTCCATAGAGACTGTCATAGTGCTCCAGAATCCCAGTGACAAGAGCCCTATTTTCTTGGTCATTGAAGCGAGGATTACGTGGCTTCTCCACACGTTTCTTCCGAGCACGTTTAGGCTCAGAGCTTGCCTGCTGCTGACTGGACTCTCCTTCTTCCAATGGAAGAGCCTCCAAAAGCTGGCTACCAGCAAGCACGCCACCACCAGACACCCCATCAGCAACTGAGCCACCAGCAGCACTCCCACTCCCAGCACCAGCACTCCCACTCCCAGCAACAGCACTCCCACTCCCAGCAACAGCACTCCCACTCCCAGCACCAGCACTCCCACTCCCAGTACCAGCACTCCCACTCCAGCAACAGCACTCCCACTCCGAGCACCAGCACTCCCACTCCCAGCAACAGCACTCCCACTCCCAGCACCAGCACTCCCACTCCCAGCACCAGCACTCCCACTCCAGCAACAGCACTCCCACTCCCAGCAACAGCACTCACACTCCTAGCAACAGCACTCACACTCCCAGCAACACCACTCGCAGCAACAGCACTCCCAGCAACAGCACTCGCACTCCTAGCAACATCACTCCCCTGAACAGTACGTTCACTCTGACGCGTACTCGCACGAGTAGCACTACCACTCCCACCAGCATCACTCTTCCCACGCTTTGCGGGC
The DNA here is from genome assembly GCF_040206685.1 of Ascaphus truei. Lineage (NCBI taxonomy): Eukaryota > Metazoa > Chordata > Amphibia > Anura > Ascaphidae > Ascaphus > Ascaphus truei. The sequence continues at coordinate 423,634,383 of NC_134483.1, read as the reverse complement.
ATACTTACAGCACTCACAAAAAACAAAAAAAAAATGTACAGCCAATCACACGAAACACTTCGACATAGAAAACAAGACAAAGATGTAAACAAAACAACAAAAGACAAAGCTCTCACAATACACAACAAGTCTCTCAGTCAATATGCAAATATTAAATCGCCCAGCTCTGTGCGTCTCTCTCTCACTCCCAACAACACAGAGAATGATTAACAGTACACGTTGCCTTTAAATATGGCGCGCTATCCAATACAGGCTTGCTTCGCCTGATTCAGCAAGATTTTTGATTGGCCAACCTAACAGCACCCCGCCACGCACGCCGATACACCTGTGTGTGATCGGCAAATCATCGTGAGAGTGGGCGGATTTGTTTTCGGTTTCATTTTGAAGACATTCGGCACTTACTGCATACGGAGAGGGAAAATCGCCAATAACATGACTAATCGGTAAGCTTGCCGATTTCACATAATCGTCGCTTACTGCATGAGGCCCCTAGTTCGATCCTCAGATGTGACCGCACCGGCACTGGTTTGTTGAGATACTTGTGTCAGACTTCGTCACGAAACGCGTAGGAGGTGCGCCATTTAGCGTTGTTCTAGTTTTTATTGTGGACTCTATCATAGTCACACCGTTTAGTGTCCCCACACGGACACACGCACCCGCAGTCACTCTACACCGCCGGAAAAACGAGACCCGATGGAATCGCAGTGACGTCATCAAAAGGCTCACCTGGAAGTCTGACACACGGATCTCAACAGACCAGTGCCGGTGCGGTCACATCTGAGGATCGAACTAGATGTTCAAGACCGGATTTAGAGACCATTGCTAATAGCCTGGGAGATAAGGACATCATCCCTTAAAGTGGCACAGAATTGACCGGTGTGGTGCAGAAGAGCGGGCGATGTGGTAACATGTCCCTAACATGTTATGCTTTTACCTATTTATCTTGATGTACGTGTGAAACTTACCTGCTGAAATATTTTCACATTATATCTAAATAATACACAATGAGGTTTTTGCACTGTTTTTTCTTTTGTTTTTTCTATTAGTGCACTGGTTTGTGGAGCCATTCCATGGCATCAACAGCAGCAGTCCTCAAGTTTAATTCATTGAGTAGCAGGTTCATTTATACTTGTTTTTCACAATTGAATACCACTATTATCACAAAAGTAGATTAGCTATATAGATTATACACTTTGTATCACATTGTCAATATCACAATCACTATTTTGAGCGCGGTTCACCTTTATTTTATTTCAGCTAACCTCATGAGCATTTCTAACCGGTCCCTGAGATCCACTACATACTGAAGCTCAGAAGCATCAGTACTGGTAGTCTCTCCTTCCCATCCCTCACAGAATAGGTCAAGTGGTCCCTGGATCCTGTGGCCATATAGAAGCTCGATGGTGAGAAGCCAGTGGACACTTGAGGTACCTCTCGGTAGGCAAACAGAAAATGTGTAGATGAAACTCCCAGTATTTCCCTTCAGCCTCTATGAATGCCAGAAGCAACTGCTTCAGGGTAACATTGAACCGCTCACATAGTTCGTTTGTTTGCGGGTGGTAAAGGGTCGTGCGTTGGTAATTCACCCCACATGAATCCCAGAGACAGTGCAACAATTCAGATATAGAAATTCCTACTCTAGAGAAAATCCCTATCAATGCCTTAGTCACTTTGCTGCTCTCAATGGTGGTTAGACTCTGGGTATAGGGTGGCAAAATCCACCACTGAGAATGTAGTGCTTGCCGGTCCAGCTAGGAATCTTCAGAGGTCCCACTATGTCCATAGCTTCCCTCTGTAAAGGTTTCCCAATTTACCAGTAGTGGGTTCAGGGGAGCCTTCACACACTTGCCTACTCGCTGGCAGATATCTTTTATGCCTGTGCTGCCCGCATACCAGACTCGTCCCTTATACTGAGGTGGGGATGTATATGTGCAAGCACCTGCAGCAGAAGGAGCGTGTCCGGAGTGTGGTGTTTTGGCGTTGCCAGGCCAGGTGTGAATAGGTGTAGCAATACTTGCCGTACCGGTACAGAAGAGTCGAAGTCGTTGCCGTTAGCCAAGGTCAGGGAGAGAGAGATCCGGGAGGTCGAGGTCCAAACTGTAGTCGAGGGGTGAGACAAGCTGCAAAGTGAGGTGGGAGCCGGGGTCAAGAGCCAGAGAGGAACGTCCGCCAAGCCGGGTCGCAACCTGAATAACGAAGAGCAAAGGGAAAGCCAGAATAGACGTCTGTAAGCAGAGACTATGTCGAGCGATGTGAGAGAGGCAACACAGGTACTATATATTGTGGCTGACCAATAGGGAACGGAGGCAGACCTGGTAGGAACATGAGGAGCTGTCCTGGATTGGTTACTATAATATGCAGCCAGGTGGGGAGCTTTAGGCCTCGTCCAGGGTTCCGGCGGGCGTGCTGAGGCGCGCTTAGGCACAGGGAAAGCGGGTGCTTTCCCTGGCCTTAGACAGCGTGCCGTCAGGGGGCGGGCCGGGGGTGGGCCGGGGGCGGGCCAGTGATGTCACGGAGCTGGTTTGCCCTCATTGGACGAACCGCTCACGTGACCGGCAAGCTCCGGCAAGCGCGTTATTTTAAAAATGACCTAATACCTACGCTTCTGCGCGCTTGCGGAAGCATAGGCGAGCCCCTACTAAAGCCGCTCTCATTGCGGCTGTAGGGGCTCACAGGTAAGTGCAAGAGCACCTCAGCACGGCTCAGCGCGTAAGCGCTGACCATGCCTGAGGCCTTAGGGTTAAGTGGCAGCCTTTGTGAGCGCGCGCCCGGGACCAGAGGGAACCGCCAGAGCCCTGAGAGGCCGCGGGGCAGCGCCGGCCCGCTGAGAACGAGGGGGGCGCCCCCGCACAGCGAGAGCAGGTCGGGTGAGGAGAGGAAGCCGTCTCACGGCAGCTGGGGCATTCGGAGGTGAGGAGGGGTCACGCTGTGAGTGTCGCGATCCCCGCATCCTCACAGTACCCCCCACCCTTTCAGGGTCAGCCTCAGGACGATCCTCCCATGGTTTGGATGGGAACTTCTTACGGAAGCGTTTGAGAAGTCCTGGTGCGTGAATGTATTTAAGAGGTACCCAATACCTTTCTTCGGGTCCAAAGCCCTTCCAATGGACTAAGAATTTGACCTTACCCCTCGAGAGATGGGAATCTATTATGGTTTGAAACTCGTACTCTTCATTGCCCTGTATGATCACTGGATCTGGTTTAAGAGTGTGGTCCGGAAAGAGGGGACTGGAGATGAACGGCTTAAGAAGAGATGTGTGAAAAACATTAGGAATTCTCATGCTTTGAGGTAATTGAATACGGAAGGCCACCGGGTTTACCTGATCCATGATAGGAAATGGGCCCAGAAATCTAGGTGTCAATTTAGGGGACGGGGTTTTGAGGTGGCTATTTTTTGTAGACAACCAATTCAAACAATCTCTGAAATAGCCATAAAACGCATTAGCTAACACAATACAACATTAACTACAAACTAACACCAATCGCAACCATTTTATTACCATTAAGCAGGAAAAAAACAAACAATCACATCCACATAAGAAACTGACATTAAAAAAACCAACAGCAATACCAAGCCACAAATGCCCTTCAAATATTGTCATAATAATGTATTAATCTGTACCCTAAAGTGGTACAGATTAATATATTATCAGTCAATGTGCCTCCCCCAGAAAATCAAAAAACACATCCAATTGTAAGGAATCGGAGGCCACGTCCCTTGCGGCGTGACCCCTCCTTACCCACTACCAGTACTGCAGCGGCTGCTGCCCCTGCCCCCCGTCGCTACCCATGCCGCCGCCCAGTGCATACCTTGAACTCTGCCGTCGCCATCTTGGATTCTGGCACTGGTGTTACAGACCCTCAGCTGGGCTCTACTATTTCCTGGTCTCTCAGCCACTCACGAGCAGCTCCTCGACACGCCTCCGCCATGCCCCTCGTCCGGATTGGTCACTGTCGCTTTAAATATCCGGCTGTGACTTCACTTCCTTGCTCTGCATAGCTCTTTGCTTCCTGTGTAGCCTGGAAACTGTGTCGTGCTCCTGTTTGTCTTTTCTCCTACAGATTTGAACCGGCTTGTCTGACTTACCCCTCTGGCTCCCGACTTCAGCTTACCCATCACGATTCTTACCTCTCAGACCCTTGGACACGGAAACGGATTTAAACTACGGAACTCTCTATACTCCTGAACTCGGCAAGTACAACGACTATTCTAAATCTTAACCCAGGCCTGGCCACGCTACAACCACATCCCGGACCCGCTCCCTCTGCTGTCGGTGTGTATATTCAACATCCCACCTCAGTACAGGGGACTGGCCTGGTCTATGGGCTGCACAGCGTGACATTATGCAGAGCCCAACAGAAACAGACCTGACTGAGGTGGGCCAACTAATCAGGGGACTGGCGCATTGCATTGATACTTTGGGAACTCAGATCACAAGCCTGGTACAACAGCTTTCCCAGCTTTCACTACAGCCTCTTCCGGCCCCAGCCGCGCAGGGTGGCGCCCGGCCATCAGAACTCAGGATTCCTACGCCTAAAGCATATGCGGGTGACCCTCTAGCCTGTCGTGGTTTTTTGAATCAATGTGAAATACAATTTGAGATTTCTCCCAGCCTGTTCCCCACCGGACGCACCAAGGTAGCCTATGTTTACTCTCTTCTAACAGGGGACGATTTGGCGTGGGCTTCTCCCATCTGGGAGTTGCGTGCGGAAAACACCCAGGATTACCAGCTCTTCCGACAAGAATTCCAGCAGGTATTTGATATTCCCGCCCGCAGAGATACTGCCGCTGCTTCTCTTGTTCAATTGTCTCAAGGTCGTAGGTCCGTAGCCAAATATGCATTGGAATTCCAGACTGTCGCGGCGGAGACGCATTGGAATCAAGAAGCCCTTATTGCTGTGTTTTGGCAATGTTTGTCCGACTCTGTAAAGGATGAACTTGCATTTCAGCCCAGGCCCCAGGGATTGGAGGAATTGATCGCACTATGCATACGAGTGGATCAGCGCCTTCAACAGCGCCGTCATGAATGCCAGCGTCCCAGAATTTTCTCTTCTGACCCTATTCTTCCCAGATCCTTCCCAGCTCTTCGTCCTGTTCTAGACACTGTGGAACCCATGCAGATTGCCAGTCAAGAGTTCCATAATACCGACAGGACTGCTGATAGAACTCCTGACCGGATTGCCGAAAGGGCTCGTCACCGGAATGAGGGTCTTTGCTACTACTGTGGATCTCCAGAACATACGGTACGTTTTTGTCCTTTAAGGCCCAAAGAACAAACACGACCAATGGGGCAAGAGGGACTCATTTTGGGGTCAATATCTTCTCACCCTATCTCTGAAGAGGAACTCCCTAAGAGAATTATGCTTCCAGTCTCGCTTGAGGGTCTGAATTTTCGCGTAACCACAGCCGCTTTTCTTGATTCAGGATCCGGTGGTAACTTTGTGGATCAAGATTTTGCTACTCTTAACAAGATTCCGCTCATCGCTAAGAAATCGCCGATTGGCCTTGAGGCTATTGATGGTCGTCCTTTGCAACCTGCCTTCATCATGTTAGAGACTCTTCCTCTCACCCTTTCTGCCGGTACTCATACCGAAATCATATTCTTTGACGTGATGCACTCTCCTGCCGTTCCAGTTATCCTAGGATTACCCTGGCTACAGCAGCACAACCCACGCATTGATTGGAGGGATGGCAAGACAATTCAGTGGGAGCCAGAGTCAGACGCCTCACCATTGCCGGTCATTTCTCCTACCACAGTCCTCGCGGGAGTGGAAACGCCCCCGGCTAATGATTCCGCTCTTCCTGAAGCATATGCGGATTTCATCGACGTGTTTAACAAGACACAATCGGAGGTTCTACCTCCTCACAGACCTTATGATTGCCCCATTAATCTGGTTCCCGGCGCTGTTCTTCCAAAATGTAAGTCCTACCCCTTGTCTCTCCCTGAAACTGAAGCCATGGCAGCATACATCAAAGAAAACCTTGAAAAAGGATTCATCCGTAATTCTTCGTCCCCCGCTGGTGCCGGTTTCTTTTTTGTCAAAAAGAAAGATGGATCCCTGAGACCATGCATTGATTACCGAGGGCTCAATCTCATCACAGTCAAGAATCGATACCCCCTTCCGCTGATCTCCAAACTTTTTGATAGGCTTCAAGGGGCAAAAAAAATTTCCAAGCTAGACCTCCGAGGAGCTTACAATCTTGTTCGCATCCGAGAAGTCGATGAATGGAAGACTGCCTTCAATACCAGAAGCGGCCACTACGAGTATCTTGTAATGCCCTTCGGCTTATGCAATGCTCCTGCTGTTTTTCAGGATTTCATGAATGATGTCTTCCGTGATGTTCTCAATTCTTTCGTAATCGTCTATCTGGATGATATCCTAATTTTTTCTAAAAATCTTCAAGATCATGTCCAGCATACCAGGCTCGTTCTCGCTCGCCTTCGTGTCAATAATCTCTACGCTAAGCTCGAGAAATGTCTTTTTCATCAAACCTCTACTGCCTTCTTAGGCTATATAATTTCAGATAATTATTTTCAATGGACCCTGAAAAACTTAAGGCTGTTTTGGATTGGCCTCAGCCCAACTCTCTCAAAGCCATCCAGCGTTTTTTGGGCTTCTCCAATTACTATAGGAAATTCATCCGAAATTTTTCCACCACTGTGGCTCCCATTACGGCCCTTACCAAGAAGGGAGCTGACCCGTCTGTATGGCCTCCGCAGGCCGTCTCGTCCTTCGAAACCCTGAAACAAGCTTTTGTCTCGGCACCCATCCTGCGACATCCCGATGTTAGTCTTCCTTTTACTTTAGAAGTTGATGCGTCTGATTGTGGTGCAGGCGCCATCCTGTCCCAGAGATTCTTCCCTCAAGATAAGCTTCATCCATGCGGTTTTTTTTCAAAGAAGTTTTCGCCCGCTGAAAAGAACTATGATGTTGGCAATAGAGAGCTCTTGGCTATCAAGATGGCATTACAGGAATGGCGACATCTCCTGGAAGGTTCCCGCGAACCTATTTCTATATTGACCGACCATAAAAACCTTCTGTATATCGAAAATGCACGTCGTCTGGGGTCTCGTCAAGCTCGCTGGGCACTATTTTTCTCAAGATTTAATTATACTTTGTCCTATATTCCTGGTTCAAAAAACACAAAAGCTGATGCCTTGTCCCGACAATTTTCTCCGGAGGAAAGATCCGAAGAAACCCCTGAAACTATCGTACCCTCTAAGTTTATAATTTCCGCCAACTCATTTGACATTCTCGAAAAGATCGTTGAAGCTCAAACACAAATTCCGAGTGGTCTAGAGGTACCGGAGGGAACTCTTTATGCCGCACCCAGGTTTCATCAAAAGATATTAGAATGGGGTCACTCTGTCCGTTCAGCCGGCCATCCCGATTTCAAAAGAACTTTGGATCTTATCAAACGTACTTTTTGGTGGCCTAATATGGCAAAGATGGTTCATGAATTTACTAGTGCTTGTCCAGTATGCGCACAAAACAAGACACTTCATCAAAGACCCTCAGGCTTGCTCATGCCCTTGCCAGTACCCGAACGTCCATGGTCACATATTTCAATGGATTTCATTGTGGATCTACCCCCTTCCAGAGGGATGAATACCATTTTGGTCATCGTTGACCGTTTTTCAAAACAGGCCCACTTTGTTCCACTCAAAGGACTTCCCTCCTCGCCCACCCTAGCTGATATCTTCACCAAGGAGGTGTTTCGCATCCATGGGATACCTACATCCATAGTCTTGGACCGAGGCACACAATTTATATCGAAATTTTGGATGGCTTTCTCCAAGAGGCTTGGCATGGCGCTATCCTTCTCGTCAGGCTATCACCCCCAAACTAATGGGCAAACAGAAAGACTAAATCAAACACTGGAACAATACCTGCGGTGTTTTATTTCCGATTCCCAGGATAATTGGGTTGACCTGCTACCTTGGGCAGAATTTGCAACCAATTCACTTCGTAATGAATCCACGCATGAAACCCCGTTCTTCGTGAATTATGGTTTCCACCCAAGTCGACTGCCAATCTCAAACATTCCGATAGGAGTGCCGGTGGCTGATGAACGGGTAACTACTCTTCAGAAGTCATGGATCAAGATTCAGTCCGCGCTTCTTAGCGCCGCTCAGAAATTCAAGTCTCAGGCAGACCACCGTCGTCAACAGGCCCCTAATTACAAGCCAGGGGACCAAGTTTGGCTTTCGTCTAAGAATATCAAGTTGAAGTCTCCGACCCCGAAATTAGCACCTCGATTCTTAGGGCCTTTTCTGGTCCAGGAACAATTCAATCCTGTGGCATTTCGTCTGCAACTTCCGTCTTCCATGAGGATTCCAAACGTATTCCACGTTTCCCTGCTCAAGCCATTCGTCCAGAGCAAACGGTTCCCTGCTAAGACCCATAGACCCAAACCAGTCACGGTCCAAGGACAACCTGAATTCGAAATCCAGACAATCATGGATTCTCGTGTATCCAGAGGAAAGATACAATTCCTTGTTCACTGGAAGGGTTATGGCCCAGAGGAACGCTCTTGGGTACCCAAGGAGGACATCCATGCTCCAATTCTCTTGGACCGCTTCCACAAGAAATTTCCGCAGAAGCCTTGGATGGATCGTCCTTAGGTCGATCCTGAAGGGGGGGTACTGTAAGGAATCGGGGGCCACGTCCCTTGTGGCGTGACCCCTCCTTACCCACTACCAGTACTGCAGCGGCTGCTGCCCCTGCCCCCCGTCGCTACCCATGCCGCCGCCCAGTTCATACCTTGAACTCTGCCGTCGCCATCTTGGATTCTGGCACTGGTGTTACAGACCCTCAGCTGGGCTCTACTATTTCCTGGTCTCTCAGCCACTCACGAGCAGCTCCTCGACACACCTCCGCCATGCCCCTCGTCCGGATTGGTCACTGTCGCTTTAAATATCCGGCTGTGACTTCACTTCCTTGCTCTGCATAGCTCCTTGCTTCCTGTGTAGCCTGGAAACTGTGTCGTGCTCCTGTTTGTCTTTTCTCCTACAGATTTGAACCGGCTTGTCTGACTTACCCCTCTGGCTCCCGACTTCAGCTTACCCATCACAATTCTTACCTCTCAGACCCTTGGACATGGAAACGGATTTAAACTACGGAACTCTCTATACTCCTGAACTCGGCAAGTACAACGACTATTTTAAATCTTAACCCAGGCCTGGCCACGCTACAACCACATCCCGGACCCGCTCCCTCTGCTGTCGGTGTGTATATTCAACATCCCACCTCAGTACAGGGGACTGGCCTGGTCTATGGGCTGCACAGCGTGACACCAATGAAGAAACCTGTAAAAAGAGACATTTGCAAACATTCAATATATTCTTACCATTAGAAGCGGTGGCCTTCCGACTTCCGGGGTAACAGGAAGCTCACATACCTTGAAGGCCTCCAACAGCATCCGATGCCATCTGCCATGAAGATCCGGATCAGGTACCCAAATCTTCTTTTTTCTTTCTTTAATCACCTTCTTCTATCTTCATCTGTCACAATTTCTTGATCTTCTTTATCTTCTATCTGCATCTGTCAATCCAAAAAACCCCATGGTAAATCCCAACCGATGTTGTCTCGTTGTCTTCTTGGGCTCAAATGAGGCGTCACGGCCTTAAATAGGGCTTGTGATGTCACACCTCAAAATGGTTAACAGCCACCTGATTCGCTGTTTTTTTTTACATGACGTCACTTAAAGGGAATGATGTCAGCCAATCAGAATGGCTGTGCTTCATTTGCCTTTAAGATGACGTGACGAAGCCAGCGTCACATGGTATTTCAGCCAATCAGATTGTGGGAACCATTTCCACACTCTGAATGGCTGAAATACCATGTGACGCCGGCCATCTTGGATTTAGTGAAGTCATCTTAAAGGCAAATGAAGCACAGCCATTCTGATTGGCTGGCATCATTCCCTTTAAGTGACGTCATGTAAAAAAAAAAAAAATTAAAGTCGGAACATGGTTTTAACAGCCAATCAGGTGGCTGTTAACCATTTTGAGGCTAAATGTGACGTCACAAGCCCTATTTAAGGCCATGACGCCTCATTTGAGCTCAAGAAGACGACGAGACAACATCGGTTGGGATTTACAGTACCATGGGGTTTTTTGGATTGACAGATGAAGATAGATGATAAAGAAGATCAAGAAATGGTGACAGATGAAGATAGAAGAAGGTGATTAAAGAAAGAAAAAAGAAGATTTGGGTACCTGATCCGGATCTTCATGGCAGATGGCATCGGATGCTGTTGGAGGCCTTCAAGGTATGTGAGCTTCCTGTTTCCCCGGGAGTCAGAGGGCCACCGCTACTAATGGTAAGTCATATATTGAATGTTTGTAAATGTCTTTTTTAACAGTTTTTTTCATTGGATGTGTTTTTTGATTTTTGGGGGGAGGCACATTGACTGATAATTTATTAATTTGTACCACTTTAGGGTACAGATTAATACATTATTATTACAATATTTGGCGGGGCATTTCTGGCTTGGTATTGCTGTTGTTTTTTTTTATTTCATTTTCTTATGTGGATGTCATTGTTTGTTTTTTTCCTGCTTAATGGTAATACAATGTTTGCAATTGGTGCTTCTTTGTAGTTAATGTTGTATTATGTTAGCTAATGCTTTTTATGGTTATTTCAGAGATTGTTTGAATTTATTTATTTGTATTTTAATGTTTAAATTCATTAATGTTGTAGTAATTAATTGGTTTGATTAGTTAGTGTTACTATTCATTTTGAGTTTGTTTAGTAATTAATTGGTTTGATTGGTTAATGGTTTAATTAATTCATTGTTGATGTTGTTATTGCATGTATTCATTGGATTAGCTGGCTACTGTTTTTATTTAGTGAAGTGTGGTTTTTTTTGTAGTTATGTTTTATTATTGTGTATCTGGTGAATTAATGTATTGTAATTAGGGTGCCCATTGAGTGCTATAGAGGCTTATCATGTCCATATTATTATTATATGGGTATGATGTACCACTATACTATTCAATGGGTACAGGGTGGGTATAGAAAGTCCGGGGTGGGTGCTTAGGCCTCCCGGGTTTGTATTGGGGCAGGGTGGGTTAACCCCTTAATGACTATAGCGGTTAGTAACCGCTAAGGTGATTAAGGGGTTAGGGGCCATTAGAATGTCTTTATTATGTATATATGTTTTCTTGCAACGGAGAACAGAGGGACCTGCTGTTGTGGTAAGTATAACTGTATTTATTTACTTTATTTATGTATGCTAATGCAGTGTTTAATAATGGCCAAATAATCTATTATCTATATCTGGATAATAGTCATTTTGCACATTATTGTACTGTATGTGTTAGGGCAGGGGGGGTCGTGTCTTGATGTTTGTTAAAAAAATTTTTTATATACATGTGTTTCATAGTGTAGATGTGCAGGGGGTCTCTGGAGCTGAACCGCATTGGTTTCAGGTCCGAGGACCCCCTACTTCAGGAGATATAGGCCCCGTTATGGGGTGCCGGTATTCCCTGCATTTTCAAGCGTCCACGTCACGTGACCGGGACATTGAAATTCTGCAGGTGATACCGGCACCCCATATCTGGGCCTGTATCTTCTGAAGTAGGGGGTCCTCGGACCTGAAACCAATGCTGTTCAGCTCCCGAGACCCCCTGCTCATGTACACTATTATTAAAATTTATTTATTTAGTGTATGATCGCCTGTTACAGCCTTGCATGGAGATACAGAATCTCCATGCAAATGTTACATGCGGCTTTTTTGAAGTGAAACTTCCTTAGTGGCACCTTATTCGAACTAGGGCAAAAAAGAATTGTGGAGACAGAAATGAAACGGATGTGACGTCAGTGCTGGCAGTTGAGGCCGGGCTGTGTTCTGGCTCAGCCCGACCCCAACACTGACATCACACCCGCTCCAAAAATCAATGCGGCGGCGGCGGCAATAGCCGCCGTCGCCGCTCCTAACGGCCTGATAGCCGCCGCACTCCCCACACGGCCGCTGACATATGCGGCGCCGGCGGCGATAGCCGCTGGCGCTGCTACTAATAGCCGCCGTTCTCGCATCCATGCCGCGCATGCGCTGTTGTGTTTTGATGGCTAACCCCTCCCCTCAGCCCCGGCCGCTCCAGCACATGCGCCATTCCCCCCAGATGCATTATTACATCGGCTCCCCGCGGGGCTGGAGGCCGCTGACCCGGCTGCCGGAGGAAGCCAACAATGGCTGCGGGGTCTGCGTGCTGCTCAACTGTGTATCGGGGGCGAGTGAACTTCCGCCATTGCCGCTCCTATGCCGCGCATGCGCAGCAGTGATGGCGGCAGAAGAGGCTGTTGTGCTATGCGTCCTCCACAGCATAATCAGAGGGAAGAGCGCCCCATGCACATTACCGTGCCCTCCTGTAACCCCCTTGTGTGGACCTGGCTGCAGCAGGACACGCAGCTCTACCAGGGTTAGAGAATGGGGACTGCGCCGCGGTCGTGTACCTCCGGGGGGGGGGGGTGACGGGAACACAGGACACAGGACACAGACAGGACACAGACAGGACACAGAAAGAGACATACACACCACACAAACACTGACTGACACATACACACACACACTGACTGACACACATACACTGACTGACACACACACATATATACAAACACACAGACACTAATTGACACACACACAAGGAATTCACACTCTCAGTCACGCGCACACTCACAGTCACGCACACACTCACAGTCACACAGTCACACGCACGCACACACAGTCACACGCACGCACACTCAGTCACACGCATACTAAGTCACACGCACATTCAGTCACACGCACGCACACTCAGTCTCACGCACACACAGTCACACGCACACTCAGTCACACGCACGCACACTCAGTCTCACTCACACACAGTCACACGCACACTCAGTCATGCACACACAGTCACACGCACAGTCACACACAGTCACATGCACACTCACAGTCACATGCACACTCATAGTCACACACACAGTCACATGCACACTCACACGCACACGCACAGTCAGTCACACTCACAGTCACACGCACACTCAGTCACACGCACACTCAGTCACACGCACACTCAGTCACACGCACACTCTCAGTCACACGCCCACTCTCAGTCACACGCACACACTCTGTCACACGCACACACTCTGTCACAAGCACACATTCTGTCACACGCACACACTCTGTCACACACACACACTCTGTCACACGCACACACTCTGTCACATGCACACACTCTGTCACACGCACACACTCTGTCACACGCACACTCTCTGTCACACGCACACTCTCTGTCACACACACACTCTCTGTCACACGCACACTCTCTGTCACACGCACACTCTCTGTCACACGCACACTCTCTGTCACACGCACACTCTCTGTCACACGCACACTCTCAGTCACACGCACACACGAGGAATTCACACTTAGTGCAAATAGCTAATACAGGGGATGTGTGCCGAGCACGCGCGTTATAAATCAAATTTATTTGCGTTTTGTCAATGAAATTGTATTTTGATTTTTAATTAAAACATTACAAACACAAATACAATTTCTGTGACAAAAGTCAAAGAAGTTTCACTTACTATGCGCGTGCACAGCACACACAGCTTTTTTTCTATCAGCTAGCGTACGTGAAGTTTAAGAACGCTAGCGGGGGGGGGGAAAGCAACACGTACGCTGTGGGTGTTTTGAGCATGTACGTTAAAAAATGGGCTCAAGGCCTTAGTGAATCGCGTCCCCGGCCTCACTTTTTAACGGACGTGCTTTTTTGGAACATCAGAACGCAAACCCATTGAGCTTAGTGCATAGCCCCCTATGTCAGCAAGAACAAATTTAATGGGAAATTATTAGAGCAATGAATATAAATACAAAAGGGAGGCTTATAAATGGAATGATAAATATCTATACCATATTATTATAGGAAATATTTTAGATCCCACTGTGAATTTAGCCCCTTAGGGGCCAAAGTATCCAATGAGAAAATCCAGTATGCCTCTATTTTATATAGTGCATTAATTCTATCACCTCCCCTAAAATGCATATGGACATGTTCTATGGCTACACACTTAAAATGGTCAAGTGAACCATTCTGACATTCTTTAAAGTGTAAAGAAACTGGGTGATTTTGATCTTTTTTTATTATCAATCTTATGTGTTCCATGATGCGAATTTTGAATTTCCTTGTAGTAAGACCTACATATCTTCTATTACATCCACAGATGAGCATGTATATAATAAATTCAGAGTTACAGTTGATAAAAGACAAGATGCGATGTGATCTAATACCCTCCATATTATCAAAAGTTTGTGTCATGGTCTCAAGCATCTTCGGGAGGAGACAAAAATAAACGAGAAAGGGCTCCAATCCCAGCGGGACAGAGGGTTCTCTTCCTCCATCCACTCTCATTCAAGTCACAGAGATATCTAGAATGAGAGTGGAAGGATGGGCTTTGGCCGTGGTAAGCCCGAGCTTCCCACAAACAGGGGAGGTATGTAACAGGGGACTTATCCCTGTTCACAAAGGTGCCTCTAATCCAGCAGTGTGGTGGTTAACTGCTGGTAGCAAATTAACTAGCACCACCTGCCTGATTACAGGTAGTAGAAAAAGCCTGCCTTTGAGACAGGAAGTAACTCCTCCCTAGCTCTGACTGAGAGCTGACCTTTGGATAGACAGAGCAGAGGTTCTTGAGTCCCAGGAGAGACTGACCAAAAGAAACCCAGATCTCTGGATCTGAGCGGTCTTGAGCTCTGCACAGCAGAGCTGAATTCAAGACACAGGGAAAACTACTGCACCTGAAGCTGAACCAGGAAGTGAGATTTTCCCTCCAAGAAACAGATACGACTTTTATTCTTACGAGACTGCTTATATCTGCTTATTTTCATGCTATATTTTTTGGGGCTGCGAGAACTGCTTGACTAAGGGAGATGTGAACTAATTGCATAGGATTGCACTAGAAATACTCCCAAGTGAATGGAAGCTTTGTTCCCCCTCTGTGTTTGGATAATTTCCTGATGAAAAGGAACAGGCACAATAAAGCCTGTTATAATTTCACATTATAAAGCCTCCTAATTGTGTACCTCTGTGAACGTCCGTCTACATATGGTGTCCGAGGTGGGACAAGAGGTGTCTTTGTAGTTAAAAAGGACCGGAGATTTTTATGTGAATTTTTTTTTAATGCTTTTTGCCTACAAACAGTCTGAGAAAAAAAAAAAAAAAACCTCTCATGCAGCAGAGGCAGAGTTAAAGGGATACACACCACTGAAACTTACAAAAACCCAGAAGAGACTGCTGAAGTAGCTAAACATTATTTTGCCTATCACAAAGTGTAATATGGTCATTGAAATAGGGGTCTTTGCCTTTCAGCCATAATCAGGGTTCAAGAAGTGAGTCAGCCCTTGGAAAGGGATAGGTGTTTGTTGTTTTCAAAAGTTTCGCTGAAGCAGTGAATACAGATGGTGACCCACGAGTGGTACTGATTTTGCAGATAAAGGTTACCACACCGCATAGGACTACCAGCTGTGAATGGAGTATATGCAGAAAAGTGTGAAAATTGATACAAGACTGTGCTGAAGCAGGGGAATTTTTAGCAAACAAATGTGAGTGTAAAATTGCCCTATAAAGGAAAAAGGTTTTTCAAAGCCAATTGCTGAGTGTTTAGTCACTCTGCCGGGAATGAAAGAAATAGTCCACTGCAAAGAATGTTTTTTTTCTGCAAGTAAAAAAGTATGCCTATTATCTTGGGAGCAAAACAGACACCCAAAGAGTGAAGTGTGAATGCAATAATACCCAAAGATGGGACTGAAAATTACTGAACTCAGGCAGAAAACCAAATTCTGTTACTGAAGCGGAGTAATTGCACCCAGCAAGTAAATGGTGAATAGCAATTAGACTTTTTTTTACCTAGCCGCTGCACAACTTGTATACCTGATAAAAGAAAATGCATGCACAGTACTGCTGATATTGAAAAAAAAAATTATCCAAGAAAGAAAAGTCTACAGAGATGCCTGTGAGAGCTACGACCTCTACAAGCAAAAGATGCCCATCTGTAGGTCTACCAATATTGGGGGTTCTAGCAAATACAGTGGCAACAGCTGCAATAGCGCCTCCTGAGGTCAGGAAGAAAATTACACCGCTGCTAGCCTAAAAATGGAGAACAAGATGCAGCGTTCCTGTAATGAACCCTACCTCACGGAAGAGTGGCCCTTCCAGTCCAATAAAGAGGAAGACATCTCTTACGGGGAACCTGAACCGAGTCACACCCACTAAACACCCCAAGAATGGTGGGGGTGCCTGAACTCGGCACGAACAGAAAAGACCGCTCCCTTTGATGACGAATATGATCAGCAGGAGACAGAGCGGGAGCAGTGGATCACCGAATATTTCTGTCAGCTAAAGCAGCTGCAAGAAAAGCCTGGCGTATATAATGAAGCTGCTAAAACTTCAAATGAAGATGGAGACCCCAGTATCCCTGAAGGGACGGTGTCATCCAAATCAAAAAGGAAGAAAAAGAAAAGCAGTTCTTCACTTAATGTGGAAGGAACAGACACGTCCGCAGATCCTGTGGAGGAAAAGGGGGACCGAGTTGCCCTGCAGCCTAGAGAAAATGGAGAATTCGTCCCACGGTTAACCGAATATCCAGAGGGCCCAAGGCAGAAGTCGTGTACCCCAAAGAAGTGTCTGTCCGGTGCCAACAGTGAGGAACCCTCAACTAGTCATCCCAGGGAAGCGGAGCCGGAACCAGTGAGTGACGATCCCTTGACCAGCCCTGAAGACGCCCTGAAAATTGCCAGGCATGACTGTGATCTGCTCTGTGAAGAATTAGGAAGAGAGAGAAAAAATAATGCTGAGCTACAGAAGACTGTGCTCGCAATTTATTCTGCGGCCAAGACCGAATTGGAGGATCTCATGACTGAGCTAGATACTGCAAAGGCTACTATCTCCGCCATGGATGAAAAGCAGAGCCAATCTGTTAAAATGGTGGCTACGCTAAAGCGGAAGTTTGAGGAGGCACTGAAGCAGATGACAGTCTTCCAGAAAGAGGTTCACACTCTTCGTATAGAGCTTGATGTCTCACATCATGAGACCAACAGCTGCCGCACAGACCTGGAAGTTTCCAGAAAGGAACTACACAGTCTCACTGAGGAGCTGGACATTGCTAACGAAACTATTGGTAATCTTGGTACAGTTCTCAAAGTCTCTCAGAAGGAGCTTCAGACCCTAAACCTAGAGAAGGAAGTCTCACACCAGGAGATTGTCATTCTCAAAGCAGATGTGCGTAAACGGAAGGCGGACTGCAAAGAAGCCCTGAAGAATACAGAGACTCAAGAAGGAGAAAGTTCAAGATTAAAAAGAGAAAACTTAAAACTGAAAGAAGAAAATTTTCAGTTAACAGAAGAAGTCAAGGAAAAGTTTGACGCAGAGCACCGACTGCAGAACCAACTGCAATGTCCGCGTACACACCTCCTGTATGCTGAGGAGAAGCAGCAAACGCTGCAGGAAGAAAAGCTGCAGGCTGCTAAAGAGGTACAAGCACTGCAGGAACGTCTGAATACCCAGTACGTCCCCACAGAGCAGTTTGAGGAGCTAAAGGCCATGCTGCATGTCTTCAGAGCATCGTTGGAAGCGGAGCTTCAATACCAGGTGACTCTGTATGAGAGGGAGAGTGAGAAGGCTCAGAAACTGGAGCAAGAGCTTGAGAGACAGAGAAACTGTTCCATTCCCTTGAGTCAGTACACCAAGGAGAAAACAGACACAGCGGCAAC
Organism: Ascaphus truei; assembly: GCF_040206685.1. NCBI lineage: Eukaryota > Metazoa > Chordata > Amphibia > Anura > Ascaphidae > Ascaphus > Ascaphus truei. Next base: position 423,616,626 of record NC_134483.1, on the reverse strand, counting down.
CTTGACGACAAAAAAGCTCCAGAAAATGAAGGAGACTCTGATACAGATTCCTCCAATACGGAAAAAGTTATTGGCTCTGCCCAAGCACCAGTATCCCACAGTAACTAATGCCCATAAGTACAAGGGTACAGTGAGAGTTGGGGACTCCACGCAACTTCAAAACAAAATTACAAAGTTTGAGCCACCAAATAAAGCACTAGCCAAACCTACAGCTGCCCAACAGGCAACAAACAGTGGTAGGAGTGCAGAATCAAAGCCAGAAGCCTTAGCTGAAGAAGCTGAACTACTGTAGCGACTCTGGTGTTGTGGAGAAGCTGCAGAAAGTCCACTTCAAGAGCAGAAAACTCTAAGGGCTAGTCCTAACTGCTCTACAACTGTTGCCATACACTTTGTCTACAAAAAGAGGAGTGCCCGACGCAACAGAAATCTCAAGACCACGCACGCGATAAAAATACTTTACGTTTAAAAAGTTCTCCTCGAGCGACTGAGGAATGCTGATCTCAAGCATCTTCGGGAGGAGACAAAAATAAACGAGAAAGGGCTCCAATCCCAGCGGGACAGAGGGTTCTCTTCCTCCATCCACTCTCATTCAAGTCACAGAGATATCTAGAATGAGAGTGGAAGGATGGGCTTTGGCCGTGGTAAGCCCGAGCTTCCCACAAACAGGGGAGGTATGTAACAGGGGACTTAACCCTGTTCACAAAGGTGCCTCTAATCCAGCAGTGTGGTGGTTAACTGCTGGTAGCAAATTAACAAGCACCACCTGCCTGATTACAGGTAGTAGAAAAAGCCTGCCTTTGAGACAGGAAGTAACTCCTCCCTAGCTCTGACTGAGAGCTGACCTTTGGAGAGACAGAGCAGAGGTTCTTGAGTCCCAGGAGAGACTGACCAAAAGAAACCCAGATCTCTGGAGCTGAGCGGTCTTGAGCTCTGCACAGCAGAGCTGAATTCAAGACACAGGGAAAACTACTGCACCTGAAGCTGAACCAGGAAGAGAGATTTTCCCTCCAAGAAACAGATAAGACTTTTATTCTTAAGAGACTGCTTATATCTGCTTATTTTCATGCTATATTTTTTGGGGCTGCGAGAACTGCTTGACTAAGGGAGATGTGAACTAATTGCATAGGATTGCACTAGAAATACTCCCAAGTGAATGGAAGCTTTGTTCCCCCTCTGTGTTTGGATAATTTCCTGATGAAAAGGAACAGGCACAATAAAGCCTATTATAATTTCACATTATAAAGCCTCCTAATTGTGTACCTCTGTGAACGTCCATCCACAGTGACATATTTGCAAATTTTGCAGCGTCCGCAAGGGAAGCATCTTTTAAATTTGGAAAGCATTCTCTTTTGACAATGTTTTTTTTTTTATCACACTGGGAGACATAAGATTACCCAAGGTTTGTGATTTGCTAAACATAAATCTTGTCTTCATTGATGTAATGCTCTTTAGAAAAGGGTTTATAGAAAGTATTCCCCAGTGTTTGTCTAAAAATATATTCTCTACGGCGCTGCGTAGGAACCTTCTGTCGTACTTTGGATGATCACCTCCGGAGGCCGTTTAACCCACTCTTAAAGTACTGGACAGGAAAAGACAAGCAGCTCGGAGGAGAAGTAATTGAGTCAGACACCAGTGAGCATTGTCAAAAACTTCTCCTGTTTATTAAAGGTTTACAGTCAGGTTATATAGGCAAGCGAGCGTAGAAAAAACACGTATACGTGAAAAACTTACTTCCCTTTATGTTTATCTAGAAAGTGACAGATGGAAAGTTACGATTTGGGAACTAGTCTAGCTGCCCGATCATGGGGCAGTCTAGGAAGCGTCATAATTCTTGTTGTTAAGACATTTCATTGTTTAAGACATTGGTAAATTCAGGCTCAGCACGGCTGGCTAAACTTCCTGTTTCTACATGGTGAAATAAGTCTGAACAAACATAGTTCAGTAGTTCGGCCACCATTAAGTGGGTAAAAGTTCAGTTTAACATCTGACTCAAAAGCACAATGGCATAATGGCATAATGAGTAATGGTTATATAGCAGTCAAAATGGAGTCCCCCCTTGATACACACATTATCAATCCCTCCTTTTGTCATAAAATGACAATCCCTAGGATACAGGGGTCTCGTACTGGATTTGAATATTATCATAATCCACTAAAGGTATCGGGACACTGGTGGTTGTAGTTCTAGAGTTATATGTTACATTTGGGAAACTAGGACTAGGGGCATTAATGTCCAGTGAAGCATACGTGTGATTAACTGACTTAACAGAAGGCATAATAATTTTACAAAAAGATGAACACATTAATTTGCAGCATGAAATAATAACAACTAATACTACAAACATGCAAGCGATAAATATCAGTCCCATAATAATTTTCTTTCCCAACTCTCCAATCCATGCGCCTAACCCAAAAGTCCAATCAAACTGATCGACTCTCCCAGCAATGTCTGCAACAAGACTTTTGATGTTGGACATATGATTCTGCACATACTTTGAATGATCAGATAGATTAAAACAGCACATTCCCTCAAAATCTTGACATCCATGCTCATGTTTAAGCAAACGATAATCAATTGCCGCACGATTTTCTAAAATTGCTTTGCGTGTACCTTGTAAATCTACCATCAGTTCATCTAGGGCATGGGAGGTATGATGTAATCCATTGGCTACAGCACATGCCAGTTTCTTGATAGTTTTTGCTGAATACACAGCCAATCCAGGTACTCCAAAAAGGGAGACTGCTAGACTTAGAATTTCAGCATCTGATAGTAGAAACACATGTGAATTGCATTCTTCAGTGACTGAAGCAGTGGATCGCTTAACTTTGGTTTGATGTGGGCCAAGCTCTACAGAGAACATCATTATCCCTAACCTGGTGAGAGTACATGGTCCCCGGAGATGTTTCCTGGTATATATGTGTACGTAGTATTACCGCAAGAAAACAACCATCCGACGGGAAGTTTAACAGAATATATATGACTTGGTGTGCTTATTGTGTGATTACAGCTCATAGTATTATTGACGTTGAAACATCTATCATCAGCTCGATTACACAATATTTGGGTCATATTGGTGGATGTTGAGGGTGTCAATTTTACTTGTTTACATTTGCCTATTTTTTCAGGATTACATGTTATTTGATAACATATGTCACCCTGTGTTATATTCTGGGTCGTAATTTGTGTCATATTAGCCCACTTTTCACCAATACACTGGGGACAGTCACGACAGTATTCATATATAGAGAAATGCTGTCGCACATCATGATCTTCTGCCAAACTATCATTATTGCCTGTGCTAAACACTTTTAACAAAATCTCTACTGGTGTGGGTACTGCTATTAAACAGCTTGTGATTATGTCAGTTGTGCTGGTCATGTCGGCTAAACAAAAATATGACATATTCAGTACCTCAACAGCCAAATGTTTCCAGATATTAGTTTTGACTTCTGTCAGAAATGAAGCCATACGTTTAGAGCGTGTGTAATGTTTTTCTGGCAGATTGGAGAAGTTCGACTGGACCTGTGGTACATGGGTTTCGCTTTCATCTTGTTCTCTGGAAAGGAGAGAAGAAATTTCACCTTCCCCAGAGGAAAAAGAGCTTTCTGTTGAACTGTGGTGAGGGCAGCTAACAGAGGTGCTAGTATGTGTCTTAACTAATTCTTTCACGCATATGTGGTAAATAACGCATACCAATAATATACATATGCTAAATATTGCGAGAAAGTGTATACATTTGAGCCGATTCTTCTGAGATCGTGTCTCTACTCCTTCATGGATTTGAAACCGTGTCTCTACTCCTTTGTTGATTTGATACGTGACGCGTGGATCCATGTTGATTATTCTTCAGTCAGCACGGCTGTACGGGTCACTGCTAGGATCGTGGTTGGAAGTCCGTAGGGAGGCTCTGTCGTCCCTCCTTTGGCGGGAAGACGCTTGACCACTACCTTGTCTCCGGGCTGGAAAGGATGTGTCGGCTTATCTGAAGGGAGCGGAAGAGAAGAAGAAACATCACCATAGATGCCATTCAATTTCTGTATCAAGTGATAAACATAATTCTCTTGAATTTGTTCTAGGTCTCCAACTTCCTTCGGGCAATACATACCATGAGCCCAGGGAGTTGGAAACGGCCGCTCCATTAAGATTTCAAATGGTGACAATTTGGTAGTACTATTTGGGGTCATTCTGATTTCTGCAAGGACTGCGGGAAGGACATCTGGCCATCTTGAAAAGGTACCATTTGTTCCTTTACACAGTTTATCCTTGATCGTGCGATTGGTCCTTTCTACCTGACCGGAAGACTGTGGGTGGTATGGTATGTGAAACTTCCAATCTATAGCAAGAGTCTTAGCAACTCCTTGAGTCACCTGGGATGTAAAATGTGTTCCTCTATCACTATTTATTTGAAGAGGGCATCCCCACCGGGGAATGATTTCTTTACAAAGTATTTTTACAACGGTCTTTGAGCTTTCGTTCGTTGTAGGGAATGCTTCAACCCATTTGCTAAATTGATCTACCATTACCAGTAGGTATCTTAGTTTCTCGCAGCTGTTGGCATCTGTGTGAAATCAATCTGTATTTGCTCCATTGGGCCACTAGGTGGCGGTAGATGTTCATGTTTTGCGGGTCGTGTGCCCTGTGTGTTGTTTCTGATGCATGTTAGACATCTGGCTAATTGTATCTCGACTGCATGATCAATGTCTCTTACTAAAAACAATTCCTTAATCTGATCACCTGTCGCTTTCTTTCCCTTATGCCAAATTCCATGAAAATGTGAGATTAAAATAGGGCTAGCTATTTTAGGAAAACCTATCACTGTGCCCGTAGTCCAAATCCCATTCTCATCTTTGCTCAAACCCTTTTCCTCCCATAGCTCTACATCTTTTTCCTCTGCAAGTTCCTGTAACATTTTAAGATCATAGTCTGGGAGATGGCATGTCATTACCATATTGAGCTGTGTGTCAACAGTGGTGTTGTAGGCTGGAAACATAATCTGTGATTGTGCAGCCTCTTTAGCGTAAAAATCAGCCAACTCATTACCTTTGGCCTCATCTGTCTCTCCTCCAGCATGTCCTTTACATTTAACAATTGCTAGTTTACTGGGTAGCAACATGGCATCCAGCAACTGCTCTACCAATGTGGCATGTGATATGCCCTTACCATCGGCACTTACAAAACCACGATTTTTTCATATTACGCCAAAATCGTGTACCACTCCGTATGCATAACGAGAGTCTGTGTAAATGGTTACTGTATTCTGTGATGATGCTTTACATGCTTCTGTCAATGCTACTAACTCTGCTGCTTGAGCTGAAACAAACGGTAACACTCCAGAACAGATTACTGTGTCTGGTAACCTAACTACTGCAAATCCTGTCAGATATACTCCATCTGCGGGTTTAGAGCATGAACCATCTACAAACAATACATCTCCCTCTTTAAGGGGCGTACTTTCTAAGTCGCTCCTTACTGACGTCGTGTTGTGTATGTTTTGAAGGCAGTCATGGTCTTCATTGTCTATGTCAGAGTTGTGCAGTAACAGATTAGTCAGAATTTGAGCTGGACCAGTGTGTGGTGGGTGATATTTGACAGTGAGATTTGAGGTAGATGTGAGGATGGTTTCGTACCCTGTTCTACGCTGTGCAGTCATATGCTGCGTAGTGAGATTCCTGAGAACATGTAGTACCTGGTGTGATGTATGCAAGGTTAGCTTGTGTGACAGCACAATAGGTTGTACTGTTTCTACCAAAATAGCGCATGCAGCCACCTGTCTTAAACATGCCAGGAACCCCTGCACAATCTCCTGCAGTTTCTTAGAATAGAATGCCACCGGCCTATAGCCCGAGCCATGCTCTTGTGCCAGTACTCCAACAACCGCGGTGCCTGTCTCGCTGCAAAACAAATGGAAAGGCAGGTTATAGTTCGGCAAACCCAGAGCAGTGCTTGAACACAATGCAGTCTTAAGTTCGGTGAATGCAGTGAGAGTCTCTGGTGTCCATTGCAGTGTGTCTGGCTTATGCATCAATGTCAATTGTCTCAAAATGTTATCCCAGTGGGAACAGTTCTGTATCCATTGGCGGCAATAGGTGATTATCCCCAGAAAAGACAACATAGCAGCTTTCGTCTTGGGCTTGGGGAGATTGGCAATTACCTTGACTCGTTCTGGTGATAGGTGTCTCTGTCCTGGCTGCAGTATGAAGCCTAAATATTTGACAGTTTGTTGCGCCATCTGTACTTGTGTGGTGAAACCTTATGACCCGTAGCAGCGAGATGCTCCATCAGACTGTGAGTGTCCAGAGTGCATTTTTCTTCCGTTTGGCTGCAAATCATCCACATACTGCAGCAAAACAGAGTCACCGGGCGGACACCAGTCAGCAAGAGTCATACGCACGACGGTACTGTAAGCCGTTGGTGAATCGCAAAACCCTTGTGGGAGGCGACACCAGCGAAATTGATCACCTTTAAAGGTGAATGCAAACAAAGATCTTGTGTTGGGGTGCACCGGAATGGAAAAGAATGCTGAATTCAAATCTATTACTGTGAAATATGTTGCTGTTGCAGGTATGGCTGTAATGATTGCTGTGACATCTGGTACTATAGGCGCTAATGGTTGCACTAACTCATTGACTGCGCACAAATCTTGTGTAAAACGCCACTGCGAGCTTTTAGGTTTAGGGACAGGGTTAACTGGTGTGTTGTACGGTGAGACAGTTGGTTCTATCACTCCCTTTGCAAGTAATTCCCTGATAATAGGTTCTATCCCTGCTTCCTTCTCTGCAGATAATGGGTATTGTTTGATGTAGACTGGACTTACTCCTGGCTTTAGTGTGGCCTCATATGGTGTGCATGAGATGAGACCTGGGTCAGTGTTAGAAGTCGCCCATACCGTGGGTCAATGTCCTGTAATGATAAAGGTATGTCAGCAGAATAAAGATTCCATTCTATATCCCATATCTCGTCAATAGGTAAATACTTGTCCTGTAATACAAGCTGCTGTCCCTGAGCCCATATGAAGGCCCCTTTGTCTGATGCAATGTATATAGTAGTTGGTGTGATCCATACACCTTCAATTCAAGCAGACACATCCGTGTGTGCTTTAGGATCATGCATCTCTGCTTCTGGATCATAGATGATTCATGAAATAGGATTAGCAAATGTCATACGTGTTTAAGGCATATCCCCATGGGTAGCAAAATCTGACAATTTGGTCAGTTGTTCAACTAATCTCTCTGGCATTGTTAACCCTCAAACTTTGAGTCTGCCAGTGTCATGCTGAAAGAGAGAAAGATCATAATTATTGGGGGACAGATGTGGAGAACTTACAATAATCCCTCCCTTGTCATCAATACTTATGTCAATTTGCATTTTGGCCATTAAATCACGTCCCAATAAATTTACTGGACATTGTGGAATAACCCGAAATGGGTGATCCCATTTTTTGTCAGACCTAGGATTTAATTGTACCGACAAAACAGGTGTGTTGTAACATTTGGTCAGTGTACCCTCAATACCCATAGAGGACTCGTCTGCTTGCTTCATTGGACCTTTGTAAGAATGTTTATTAAGACAAGAATGCGTTGTGCCTGTGTCTACAAGGAAATCGGTTAATCTTCCGTTGACATACAATGATAATAGTGGTATATCTAACCATCCATTAGACACAGAGGCTTGTGGGCAGACGAGGGTTTCTGTCCCCGGACATCCATTTTGGCTATAGGGCATCTCTTGGTTCCACGCAACATTAAAGTTAGGGCTGGAAGCATTTTGCCCCTGATAATTTTGATTCTGATGTTGCCTCTGGGTATTCTGCTGCTGATTATTGCCCTGGCTTTGCTGACCATAGCCCTGATTTTGCCTGTTATTTCCCTGACTCTGATAACCCTGCTGCTGATTTTATTGTTGGTTGTTACCCTGAGAAGGGGCCCAACATTCATTTCTCCAGTGTCCTGGTTTCCCACAATTAAAACAAACACCTGGTTTGCGCTGATTATTCCCTTGCTGTCCCCTTCCCCTTCCTCTATTCTGTCCTCCCTTGCTTCTGTAATTATTGCCTCTATAATTCTGCAGTGAGCCATCATGAGCATGCATTATAGAGGCAGGTGGGGGAGGGGGGGGGTAAAGGTGTACGATCGGGAAAAGCTCCCGCACCATCCTTAATGGCCAGGTCACCCACTATTTTCTCAGGTGTCATTGTTTGCCATCCGGTCACTGTCATGTAAACAATTTGCCTATGCTGCTCGCATAAACCATTTAGTAAAGATTGTACATACAAAATGTTCATCTCATCATCTGTTGCCTTAGGGTATTGCATTCCTGCTGTGTTCACCCACTAATTTTTAAATCTACGGCAAAAATCTGTGACTGACTCATCCTCTTTTTGTTTAATGGTCATTATCAGACCCACAGTTTTCCTTGATCTGCCCTGATCAAAAAAATATTTCTGCAACAGATCCCACATTTTGGAAACAACTCGGGGATCATTCCAGACAAACTCACCATCTGCGGGTGCAGCCTCTTTGGCATCATATCTGGAACTGGAACTATTACCGGGTGCATCATACTTTTTACTTAAGTAACGGTCAGCCTTAGACCAATCAATATCAATGTGTCCAGTTAAACAATCCAAACAAAATCTGATAACCCCTCCTGTAAACTGATATCCCTGACTTCTCTTTTTCAGGTATTTAATGGCACCATTGGGATTTTTAAAAGGGTCAGGGCATCCTGTAGCCCATGATTCCATTAGTGTGGTGTCTACGGAGTGTATCAGAATATCCTTGCCTAAAGTCATAAAAGGCAATGATAAATCAACCTCTGCTTCCGCACAATCCTGTGTGTCAGCCTGTTTCCTCATCAGGGTGTCACGTAATGCCTGTCGTGTCCTAGCTGATATTGGCCTGTTCTGTCCTGGAGAATTCCTGTTTCTGATTTGCTCAGAGAGTTCTATTGTGTCAGCTAAAGTGTCAGCTAAAAGTATCTCATATTCCCTTTTACTAGCAGTGCGAGTGTCATCCTTCCGTGTAATTGTAGTGTTTTTAGGTGTGGGAAAGGATGATTGAGGTGTTGCAAGTACGGGTTTGGTATTATGTGTGGGTGTCAGTGTTACTGCAAGTGATTCGGTCATTACATCTTTAAATTCTTTAAATTCCTCAGCCACTATTTTCCCAGAGGCACAGAACTCCTTAACTCTTTCATTGCTGGCTTCTGCAGATGACTGAGACGTCACTGAAGCTGCCGGAGCAATGGTAGCTTTATGTTTTTGTAAGGGCAATTGGCGAGGGGATGATGGCAAGTCGGAATGGGAAGATGATTCCGAACTTGAGTCTTCCTCTTCACCCTCCCTGGAGACAGGGGGTGAGACTCTTGTGGGGCTTAGGGCAGTGGGAATCTGTCTGTTTGGGCTTCCTTTAAAGGAAGACATATCAGGCAAAGCCTCAGAGAGGAGTGCCACCTCTGATTCTGTAGTATTTCTCAACTCCGTATATGTGGGTTGAGATGACTGGGGACAAAAATCATTATCATCCCACCTGTGTATGGGTGCGGGAGGTTTGTGGTGAGTAGATGGATGCGTACCTGCAGCATTGTATGATAAAGCTGCCAATATGGTAGGATCCAAACTTGGATATAGTGGCACGGGTGTGTTAGGGGTATACGGGGGTGATTGTAACATCACACAAGGCGGCAGCGGTGGGGGTACAACAACTGGAGGTAAAAACTCCTGTGGGGGTGCATTAGGGGCTTAGGAATACACCATTGTAAGGTGCTCAGGCGGGGGTGGCCATAATGGCTCTTCAGATTTTGGGTTATTCATTTGTGTTGCCTCATCAATTTGAGGTGCCACTTTTACCCAAATGCGGCCACATAATGCCATATATTTCATGTCCCACTCGGGATCCGGCTGAAACCATAGCCATTCAGGATCACCACCCAAACATAAGCCCCTTATCATTGTCATATGGAATGTGGCAAAACTACCTTCCCTCGGAAAAGGGTTGGAAGATTGCATTTTCACAGACCAGCCAGCCATGTTATCAACAAAAGGGTTAGAATAATAGTCGGCCATGCAGGCACTCACATATTCTTTGGGTGTTTCTATGTCAGGGTTATATTGTCTGTTAATGATATGTGTAACAGTAGGTTTGGGCTTGGAAGTCTTACCATCTGTGTCAACAGTTCTCTCGCTATCTTGCTTAACATTTTTGCCTGGATTGTTATGTTTAGAATCATATGTTTCCCTAGGGCATCGTTTACTATTTGAAATCCCCATCCTAACACAGTACAATTCTTACTTGACTAAAATATCCAGCAAACAAGCAAGCACAGCACAGTAAAAATATGAGCAACACAGCGTATTCTTATGCACTTATGCACTTATGCACTTATGCACTTCTATATATCTTATACTATATATATATAAAAACATGCACATGCACAGTAATACAGTAATCTCCCCCCCATAAAAGAAAAAAATTAACTTTTCCACAGACACTTTAAGAGTATTTCAAGCAGATAAACACATATATCGCTTATTCCTTCTCAGCAGGGACTATAACCCTGGCTCTATTTAACTCAGTCAAGGATTATATAATCCTGACTCATATGAGTCCCTTACTCATATGTTTCTATATTTTTCCTAAATCATCCAGTACAGAGGTATATCTTAACCCAGGGCTCTGGACAAGGAGACACATAAGGATAATATACAGATAAATAGTATCTTGTACTTACCCAGCCGTGACTTCCCATCCCACTTCTGACACCAAATTGTAAAAATATATTCTCTACGGCGCTGCGTAGGAACCTTCTCTCGTACTTTGGATGATCACCTCTGGAGGCCGTTTAACCCACTCTTAAAGTGCTGGACAGGAAATGACAAGCAGCTCGGAGGAGAAGTAATTGAGTCAGACACCAGTGAGCGTTGTCAAAAACCTCTCCTGTTTATTAAGAGTTTACAGTCAGGTTATATAGGCAAGCGAGCGTAGAAAAAACACGTATACGTGAGAAACTTACTTCCCTTTATGTTTATCTAGAAAGTGACAGATGGAAAGTTACAATTTGGGAACTAGTCTAGCTGCCCGATCATGGGGCAGTCTAGGAAGTGTCATAATTCTTGTTGTTAAGACATTTCATTGTTTAAGACATTGGTAAATTCAGGCTCAGCACGGCTGGCTAAACTTCCTGTTTCAACATGGTGAAATAAGTCTGAACAAACATAGTTCGGTAGTTCGGCCACCATTAAGTGGGTAAAAGTTCAGTTTAACATCTGACTCAAAAGCACAATGGCATAATGAGTATAAAATGGTTATATAGCAGTCAAAATGGAGTCCCCCCTTGATACACACATTTGATTGCATGGGATTGATTACTAAATTGAGTTATAAAATATGGTGAGTCAAGATCAAAAGCATCATGTCTTTGAACAATATTTACATTTCTCCCAATTTTTTTGGAACCTATCAAATCTTCCTTATTTTTACTGAGGGCATTATGATATGCTTGGTCAAGAGTAACTTTATTATAACCTCTGGAAATAAAACAATCTGTAAGTTCCATTGCTCTGGATTTAAAGACTTCTAGATTAGAACAATTTCGACGTAGTCAAATGTATTGCCCCATGGGTATACCTCTAAATAAACTTTGATTATGTCCACTTTTGGCATGTAGGAGTGTATTTCTACTATTCTCTTTTCGAAAAATATCTGTTTGAACTTTTTTGTCCAAACCAACAGATAGATTTAAATCTAAAAAGTGGATATGATGAGAGTGATATTGAGACGTGAACTGTAAGTTAAGTGAATTTGTATTGATATATTGAATAAAGTCCCTTAACTCTTCTACAGAGCCATTTCAAATAATTAGAAGATCGTCTAAATATCGACGAAATAAATGAATGTGATGCCTATAGGGGTTTCTATCTCCAAACATGTAGGACGCCTCCCACCAACCCATGAAAAGGTTGGCGTATGAGGGTGCAAAGCATGTACCCATTGCAGTCCCACGTGTTTGGAGATAGAAAACCCCTGAAAATAAAAAATAATTATGTGTTAAAAGAAAATGAATGACATCTATCAAAAAAGTAGTATGTGCCAGTGAAAAAGAAGAATTATGTTCTAAAAAGTGTCGAATGGCCGTAATGCCATCATTGTGAGAAATAATAGTGTATAATGAAGATACGTCAAGGGTAACCCACAAAAAGTCTGGAAACCAAGGGTAGTCTTGAAGTAAAGTGAGTAAATGTGAAGTGTCCAATAAATGTGAGCGAAGTGTAGTCACAATATGTTGTAGATAATGATCTATATAGATAGATAGATGTTCACCCATGGAGCCAATACTTGAAACTTTGTGACGTCCAAGAGGTGTCTGCAAATATTTATGGATTTTGGGAAGGTGATGAAAAATTGGGATAACAGGATGGAGACAGTGTAGATAATCAAATTCTTTCGAAGACAATACTCCCAATATTTATCCAAACTCTAATAAATCATACAATTTAATCAAAAATGATTTAGTAGGATCAGATTTAAGTGTGGTATAGGAAAGTTGGTCATTCAGTTGAATGGAAGCTTCTGCTAAATAAAGGGTTTTATCAAGCACCACGACAGCACCGCAGTTATCCGCCTTTTTAATGACGATGCTGTCGTTGTCTGTCAAAGAGACAATAGCTTTTCTCAATTCAGGGCGCATATTATCAGAATATTTAGTTTTTGTTGTATACTGTATACCCTTAGACAAAAGCAGAAGATCCCTCTCAACCATTTGTTTGAACAAATCAATGGCACTATTTTTCATTACACCTGGGCAAAATATGGATCTATTGTGTAGACTTTATGGATTAAAACCAAAAAATCCAAGAGATGGATCAATTTGTTCAACATTCGCCTCTAATAAATCTGACATATCCTGAAAAAAACAATGACCATGGAATGTAAACTGTTGAGATATATCAAATATAGGCACTGTATTCATACATTGTCTGTCCTTTAAGATAGTGGAATCCTGTGAAACGAGATTCATAGACTTAGCATTAAAAAAACATTTCAGTGACAGTTTTCTTACAAATTTATATAAGTCTACCGTAGTATTAAACAAATTAAAGTTCTTGTCAGGGGCGAATGTTAAGCCTAGATCGAGAACTCTATATTCGTCTTGTGTAAGTGGATGTTGAGAAATGTTAATGACATTTGTATTATCACAGGTTAGTATCTCCTCTTATTTGGTGGTTGATTTCCTGGATCTCGATCTCTCTTTCCTCCTTCTCCGTTTTTTGATGAAGAGCTGCTTCTGATGGTACCCTTTGAACTGGAATAAGATTTTCCTGAAGTGTTCAGCTCATCAGCTGAGGAGGCTTGGGAGTCATACTCAGAAAAGGAGACACTATGGGGGTCATGCACTAAGCAGTGATAAGTGGGTTTTCTGGGCGCTATGCACAAAGCAGTGATAAGTGCTTTTAAGTGAGATAAATGCCTTTATAGCGTGATACTGTCTGTTGTGAGATTCACAAAGCAGTGATAACAGTGCAGTATCGTGCTATAATGGCTTTTTTTCCCACTTAAAAGCACTTATCACTGCTTTGTGAATCTCATAGCAGACAGTATCATGCTATAATGGCTTTTTATCTCACTTAAAAGCACTTATCACTGCTTAGTGCATAACCCCCTAAGTGTAGTGCAGTCATTATCTGTTGTGTCAGAATCAGCTGATCTCTCACTGGATTTTGTATTAGACTTCTTTAGGATAGATTTAGTATGTTTCTTTGATGTTTGTTTCTTGTTAATATTCTTTGAGTGATTTTTTTGTTGTTGAGGTTTATGCCAGATATATATTTGGTTTCGCTCGTAATCGAGCTTATCTCGTTCAAATTTATTGTGTTTGATCTGCATTATATTTTTTTCAAATTTGATGATGTTAATTGCTAATTTGTCATCTAATTCTTTAAACTGATCCATACTAGTAAAGTCCTGTAATTTATTTTGCAAATCTTTAACTTTTTTAAAGGCTGCAGCTTTTTCTTTGGTTTTGTGTTGTAATATTAATTCGATGAGCCTGAAGGATCAATTGTCCAGAATTTGACTCCATTGTGCTTCAAACTCCCTATTTTCAAAACCAAATGTAGGTGCCTTTGTCATTCGCAGCCCTCTTGAGATGCGTTTTCTTGCTTGATAGTTTTCTAGTGTAGTTATTACCCACCAAATTCTTAAGTCATTAGAAATTAACTTTTCTAGACGAAAAAAATATTTTTTCAAATCTTGTGAATCCTCACATCAGAGATCATGGTTACTGTCAAAGACAGAATTAGCTTTTTTTTGTCTTGTTAGTGTATCAAAATAATTAAATGCAAAATGAGAATCTGATTTTAATAAACCACAAATGTTCCCAGCACTCAAACGAAAAGAGCAAAAGATAATGGATCAGTCAAAAAAGCATTTATTGGTACACGAATGATGCACAAACTGGTCGCAGACCAAAATAAAGCAATATGTGCTGGGGCAGGGACAAGGACAGGGAAGGGGAAAAGGGAGAGGGGAGGGGGGAAAAAGGGAAAAACAGGGGTAAAAAGTCCAGGGCAAGGGGGGCAACGTCCCATTTCGGGGTATGAGGACCCCTTCTACAGGCCCGTTCCCAGGTAGACCGTAGCCACCTGGTACTTCCCTATACCCTGCAACAATGTCCCTGGGAGACACAGTGACCAACTATCACTGAATATCCCAACAGTATGAAAATAGGCTGTGAGGCACAAGAATCAGAACAACTAACCCTAAGCAAGTGATGTAAATGACAGGGGAACTGGATGGTCAGGATCTGAACCTCAAAAGAATATACCAACACTATACAGGAGAGTTAGCTGGCAAAGCAGGGTGCTAAAGGGTTAATGACCCACTGTGGGGAACCTGTGGAAGCAAGGGATATACAGACCTCACATAAGACAAAAATAGATGCAGAAAGAACACTGTAAATGCCCACATATACAGAGAAAGAGAACATACTTAGAGTCCAGTTAGTGCAGGAAATGTCCAAATGCAAAAACGGGTCATGGCAGCATACTTCTCCTAGTGCAAGCAGCCCAGCAATGTGTAGGTAGCGCTGTCTGAGTGTCTTAAGTCAGCGCGACCCAATGACCTCACGGCTGGCAGGCAATGCTCGTTAGACCATTGGTGCTGTGATCTTCTCTTGACACCTTAGTCTCCTCCACCTCTGCCTCACCATCCCTTTCCCTGTCCTGATAATTCATCCCATTGGAATATACTTACCCTGTTTGACACTAATAGTTCCTGTTACTACTTGGGATCTCCTACACTGGCGACACACTTTATTCGAGCTTGGCTAGTCCCACGAATTCGGGTATACCCGGGTGTATTGAGGTTTGTGACTGTTTTCTGCCCGAGTGCATTGAGTTATTTTCCAAGCAGGGATTGAAGCATTTTATTCCCGCTGGCTGCAATACTGCACAGTATATATATATATACTGCATTACAATTCATGAATTTATGCCCTCTGGTAGACACGCAAAGCATTGCAGCCTATTAAATCCTAATCATTATCATTTAACAGATCAGCCGCCCATCAGCCAGGCATGAACCCAGGCTGGGAAGGCAAACGCAACGGGGCTTGTCAGAGGTGAGAAGCGGCGCATTCCAGGTATCTGCCAGGTACATACCGGGTATTTGCTCGAATAAAGTGTGTCGGTGCAGTACATATAGCTAGGTATACATATTTAAATATATGAATAGATAACCTAAATTATATTTCATAAAATGTAATAACCAATAGATATACAAATAACATATTAGTTGTGACATAATAGAAGAGATGGAGAATAAAAATATAAATGCTAAAATAGATATCAATATAAACATATCAATAATTAAAAAAAAATCAAATGAAAGAGTGTATATATAGGGACAATACCCAGTTGATACACCAGAGATGGATATGTAGTGAATATTATTTGTTTATATATATATATACACTACCGGCACACTTTATTTGAGTGCGGCTAGCTCCGCAAGCCTGGGGATGCCCCGGCATGCTAGCCGCACTCCCGCGTCATCGGGTGCCTGCACCCCCTGCACACGCGTCCAGGGCTCCCCGAGGGAGCCCTAGTGTCCCGCGATGTGGGGGACGGCGGCAGGGGGTTCCGGGGGACCCGGCGGACCCGGCAGCGGAAGAGAGAAAGCCCCGATTGGAGGGCGCTCCTCCGTGTCTTCGGCGCGTGCCCGGCACCCTCTGGCGCGCGCCAGGTTACTGCTTCTTCCAAGAACGGGCAAATGCTCAAATAAACTCGGCCGCAGCAGTATATATATATATATATATATATATATATATATATATATATATATGTGTAACCCATATCCCCCCCCCCCAATCGCAGATAGGGTGTAGGTGAGGTGATCTATATGCATTACCCAGTGTGGTGCTTTACCGGTTAGGCTCACAGGAGGCCTAAGCCTCCACCACGGAGAGCCTGGGGCACGTATGACACAATATGAATAACCTCGTACTTGGTGCAGCGCCTCCACCTGCGATGGCTCCCACCAGAAGGGGAGTGGTTCCTCGCAGGACACTATATATATCACTCCACACACAGGGGGCTATGCACTAAGCTCCGAGCTTTCGTGCTGGCCTGAAAAAAATTAGCACGTCCGATAAAAAATGAAGCCGGCGGCGCGATTCACTAAGGCCTGCAGCCCATTTTTTATCGGACGTGCCCTAAATAGGCTTATCGTGCGTGCAATGTATTTCCCACCTGCTATCGCACTTAAAGTTCCCGTACGCTAGCTGATTGAAAAAAAAGCCGCTTGTAACATTTGCATGGAGATTTGCCATCTCCATACAAGGCTGTTACAGGCGATCGTACAATAAATAAATATATTTTAATTATAGTGTACATGAGCAGGGGGTCTCCCGAGCTGAACCGCATTGGTTTCAGGTCCGAGGACCCCCTACTTCAGGAGATACAGGCCCCGTTATGGGGTGCCGGTATCCCCTGCAGAATTTCATTGTCCCGGTCACGTGACGCGGGCGCTTGAAAGTGCAGGGGATACCGGCACCCCATAACGGGGCCTGTATCTCCTTAAGTAGGGGGTCCTCGAACCTGAAACCAACGCGGGTCAGCTCTGGAGACCCCCTGCACATCTACACTATAATTAAAATGTATATTAAAAAAAGAATTATCAAACATCAATACACGGCCCCCCTCCCGCCCTCCTCCCTAACACATACAGTACAATAATGTGCAAAATAACTATTATCCAGATATGGCTAATAGATTATTTGCCTATTATTAAACACTGCATTAGCATACCTAAATAAAGTCAATAACAACAGTAGCCAGCTAATCCAATCAATACAAGCAGTAACAACATCAACAATTAATTAATTAAACCATTAACCAATGAAACAAATTAATTCCTAAACCAACTCAAAATGAAGAGTAACACTAACCAATCAAACCAATTAATTACAACAACATTAATGAATGTAACATTAAAAGACAAAGAAATACATTCAAACAATCTCTGAAATAACCATAAAACGCATTAGCCAACATAATACAACATTAACTACAAACGAACACCAATCACAAACATTTTATTACATTAAGCAGGAAAAAAACAAACAATTACATCCACCTAAGAAACTGACATTAAAAAAACCAACAGCAATACAAAGCCACAAATGCCCCCCAAATATTGTCATAATAATGTATAATCTGTACCCTAAAGTGGTACAGATTAATATATTATCAGTCAATGTGCCTCCCCCAAAAAATCAACACTCACATCCAATGAAAAAACCTGTAAAAAGAGAAATTTACAAACATTGAATATATTACTTACCATTAGAAGCGGTGGCCCTCCGACTCCCGGGAAACAGGAAGCTCATGTACCTTGAAGGCCTCCAACAGCATCCGATGCCATCCGCCATGAAGATCCGGCTCAGATATCCCAATCTTCTTTTATCTTTCTTTAATCACCTTCTTCTATCTTCATCTGTAACATTTCTTGTTCTTCTTTATCTTCTTTCTTCATCTGTCAATCCAAAATACCCCATGTTAAATCCCAGCCGATGCTGTCTCGTTGGCTTCTTGGGCTCAAATGAGGCGTCACAGCCTTAAATATGGCTTGTGACGTCACATTTAGCCTCAAAATGGTTAACAGCCACCTGATTGGCTGTTAAAACCATGTGCAGACTTTAATTTTTTTTTTTTGCCATGACGTCACTTAAAGGGAATGATGGCAGCCAATCAGAATGGCTGTGCTTCATTTGCCTTTAAGATGAAGTCACGAAGCCGGCGTCACATGGTATATATATATATAATATATATATATATATATATATATATATATATAGACCATACATACCGGTTGCAACACGACATATATATATTATATATATTGGCATGATGAAGCCACATTGATTTATGGATCTGTGGGAGATGGTAAAAGATGGGCACCACTGGATGGACCGGATACAGAAAACCCAACTATTTGGAATTAAGGACATATTGCACCTAACCAATTTCTAATAAAGTTCTAAATTCCTGTTGGAAGGCCTGGGTGGGATCTGATGTCAATTTTTTGTATGATTTAATATCACTTAGTTGTCTGAATGCCTCAATTTTATAATCCTCAGAGGATTGAACCACAATTGCTCCTCCCTTGTCTGCATTTTATATGAATGAACCAGAAGAGAAAGAACTCAGTTTAAAATAGCACTCTATTATCTGTAGTAGTATAGTGTGGTTGATTTAAAAATATATCTTTATTGAATTAAATGTTGAAATATTGGTGCATGGAGTGGAATAAAAAGATCATTGGACACTTTCTGATGACTCAGAGTGTTTCACATATAGTGATGACAACTTGTGTCTAATAGCTGGAACTGTGCCAGCTGTAGCATGTCGCTACCATTGATTAGACCGCTGTTAGCAGTCTAGAGATGACAGTGTCAGATGTGCTAATAGATGAGTAGTTACATTCCCCCTGGCCAGAAGAGGAATGCAGTGTACACAGAGGCGGATTAGTTTCAATTGCTATTTGATATAGCCTAGAGCAGCAGAGTATGCTGCATAGTAGGAGGGTGATGGTCTGTAACTTTGTTTGAAAGACTCTGCTAATTGGCAAGTCAGCTGTAACTGTTCTGCCTAACCCCTGTTAGGAGTGTACAGCTCTGTCTTTCTTACAGTGGATCCTTGTATTAAACCCCCATGCTGACAGTTGCTGTGAGCAGTAGACTCAGAGTTCCACTGATGCTGGGGCGAGTAAGCTGCAGGTATTCTGCCTAACCCCTGTAATGAGTGTGCAGCTCTGTCTTGCTTACAGTGGACCCTTGTATTCAACCCCCATGCAAGCAGTTACTGTGGAGAGTAAATTCAGAGTTCCACAGATGCTGGCTAATTGTCAGCTGGAAGCATGAATCTTTATGTGCACAGAGTACTTTCCTGGATAGTATGCCTGTAATCAGATTAAGTAGATGGTGTTCTGAACCATTCACCTCAATAATCGCAGCCTTGTAACTAAGTGTAGTCTACCCCCTAAGAAGCAAACCTGACACTGTCCATAAGTTAAAAGAGCCCTTGTCGACGATATTTTTGCGTCTGCTGCTTTTTCAAGACTTCTGGTTCAGAACGCCATCTCCTTAATCTGATTACAGGCATACTATCCAGGAAAGTACTCTGTGCACATAAAGATCCATGCTTCCAGCTGACAATTAGCCAGCAGGGATACTTACCCCAGCATCTGTGGAACTCTGAATTTACTCTCCACAGTAACTGTTTGCATGGGGGTTGAATACAAGGGTCCACTGTAAGCAAGACAGAGCTGCACACTCCTTACAGGGGTTAGGCAGAATACCTGCAGTTTACTCGCCCCAGCATCAGTGGAACTCTGAGTCTACTGCTCACAGCAACTGTCAGCATGGGGGTTTAATACAAGATCCACTGTAAGAAAGGCAGAGCTGTACACTCCTAACAGGTTTTAGGCAGAACAGTTACAGCTGACTTGCCAATTAGCAGAGTCTTTCAAACAAAGTTACAGACCATCACCCTCTTACTATGCAGCATACTCTGCTGCTCTAGGCTATATCAAATAGCAATTGAAACAAATCCGCCTCTGTGTACACTGCATTCCTCTTCTGGCCAGGGGGAATGTAACTACTCATCTATTATCACATCTGACACTGTCATCTCTAGACTGCTAACAGCGGTCTAATCAATGGTAGCGACATGCTACAGCTGGCACAGTTCCAGCTATTAGACACAAGTTGTCATCACTATATGTGAAACACTCTGAGTCATCAGGCAGTGACCATTGATCTTTTTATTCCACTCCATGCCCCAATATTTTAACATTTAATTCAATAAAGATATATTTTTAAATCAACCACACTATCCTACTACAGATAATAGAGTGCTACTTTAAACTGAGTTCTTTCTCTTCTGGTTCATTAATCAATACATTCTCAGTCTAGCACCTTATCTACCCTATACTTTAATTTAGCTTGAGCAGAGGTTCCTTTACCTTTCCTGCCCCTCCCCCTCCTTTCCCACGGTATATCTGCATTTTGTATGACAAGGGATTTGTCTTATTGGAGACTCAGCAATTCACATTGTTCATTCTCTGTCAGATTATTACTCCTTGGGGTGCCAAATGTATGTACTTCAGCCAATATTCTAAGGTCCCTCTCCACAAACTTCTCAAAAGTGGCAACAAAGGGTCCCTTAGAAGCATTGGCACAAAAGACCGTTTTTTTCCTAAAATGTGTATGCTGATGGCTAAAAAAAATCAGACAAAATGTCTTCTAATGATATCACATCCCTCCATATCAAATAACACACAATGTTCTTTAAAGATAAGATAGCGATTTAGGGGGCCTGGGTCCAAATCACTTTCCCCAAAAACATTTTGAGGAGGTTGAGTGAATTCCAAAATGGCCTCCTCTGATGTATTCCCATCTGCAAAGAATTTCTTTAGGCCGAGTTTGCGGGTAAAATGTTGCAGGTCTATAATGGTATCATAGAGGCTGAAGTTACTATGTGGGGCGGAATTAAGACCCTTATTCAAGAGTGTCAGTTGATTTGTTGTGAGAATAGCATTAGAGATATTAATTACATTATTCCTTATATGTCTTATGATTATTTCTTTCTTTTCATCGTCCCCCTTTGCTCTTCTCCTCTTCCTCCTTGACCTCTGTGTCCTAAAAAAAGGTCTTGGTTCCCCATCCGTCTGTATCTGCGTTGAAGGTCCTGCCTGACCTGGAGTGGAAGAGTCCCTATGTACTCCCTCTTTGTTGTTCCTTGTTCTCCAAATATCCTCTCTATGGTCAAACGACACTGAGGTACCCCTATTCACCCCATCAGAAGCATCTTACTTGCATCATAAAAAACAAAAAATAATTGTCTATAATCCCATATTTTTTCATTATCGGAGATTGATAACTCTAGGCCAAGATCCTTAGGACATTTGAACCTCGAATTTTCAATAATTCCTGGTGTAAAAGTAAATTTACTGGATTGACCTCAAATGGTGAAGAGGTTCACATTTTAAATACTGTAGTCAACAACTAGTACAGTTATAAATTAAATGTTGCATATGAGTAAAATTGTAAAGATTTCAAGAAAACTGTAAAAAAAAAAAAAAATGAAAAAGAACTGCACACTTTATCCTTTAGATGTATTTAAATATCTTTTTTATATAGTGTACTGATTTTTAACTTTCGGACAAAAAAAAAATAGGAAACATTTATATATTTTTATGAATTTTTCACATTAGATGAAAGGGACATATTTTTTCTTATTCGTTTTGGATGCTAAATTGCATACACAAACCTAAACAGTAATTTCCTTGTTACTTGAAATGTGTGGACTTTGGATTTGAGAAAAAGTTTAGGTTACAGATTTCATCAATTTGAATTTGCCTAATTGATGAAAGAATACCATTTTAAAATTCATACAGAGCTCATTAAGTCAGCAAGTCTAAACCAATTGCTCTGAAGCTGAATAACAATGTCTGCATAAAAGATATGCCTTTACAGTATCCTCACCAACATTGCTTGGAATTATTTTTCTCACAAACATTTTCATAAACTATTGAGTTTAGGAGAATGTTTATTCCTAATGTATAAATTAAATGTTGAAGGTAAACATATCCCATACGAAGAATATGTCCGTTTAGTTGGGGAAAAGTTCACTGTTCAGTTTGCTACAGTGACCTCTAGAAAAAAACTTTATACTGGGTATTTTATTTTAGTTCACTGGCATCTAAATTGATAAATAGTTTTAACTTAATCCAAATTGTAATGCAAAACAGAAGGTGATGATTTGGGAAACAATGTTTCCAAATGTTTTTAATGTTATACATGCAACTTGAAAGTCATAACTGCTGATGCCAAACATTTTGCCTTTGCCTTTAAAATTATGGATGGAAATTCAATTTGTCGTTTTGTTCTCCAATGCAACTACAACACACATCACTGCGAAATGCTCAAAGAACTAGATTGGTCATCACTAGAGTCTAGGCGCAAAGTTCACCTTTCCTGTCTCACCCTCAAATACTTTCTGGGCAAGCTACCCAGCTACCTGAACAAGCTCCTCACCCCTACCACATGCAGTACCTATCACCTGAGATCAGACTCCAAAAGACTATTCATGGTCCCAAGACTCAACAAAGTATCCGGACGTTCCTCCTTCTCCTTCCGTGCACCCCAAAACTGGAACAACCTACCAGAGACTCTCATATCCACCACCAGCTTAAGTTCTTTCAAATCTAAGGCTGTCTCACACTTTAATCTGGTCTGTAACTGTTTCATAAGCTCATAATATATATTTTCTTTAACTGTGCATGCAATGTCTTGTATATAAATGTATACCTTGTTCATTTATGTAACTGTATTTGTAACCATGTATTATTTGTTTTACTCTGTGCCCAGGACATACTTGAAAACGAGAGGTAACTCTCAATGTATTACTTCCTGGTAAAATATTTTATAAATAAATAAATAAAATAAATAAATCTAAAGTTGAAAATGCAGATGGAGGGAATTCATTGGCAAGTTGATGGCACTGGCACACTAATGTGTGTACAATATCTGTATACAAATAACAATCCAGTCAATTATATTGTTTAGTTGAATATAACCCAAGCAAGGATTTAGTAGCCAAGTTGTACAATTTCTTATTCTTAAAAGGGATTTTACATTGAAAAATGAAAATCGTTAAGCAAAGTATGTTGAAAAAAATTGGTTTAGAAGAGATAAATAAGGCATGCACCTCACTAATTGTTTTTTTATGAAAGAATAGGAATTGCAGCATTACTATCTTTGGTTTTCCTATGTCTTGATATAGCACTTGAGCTTTCCTGAATTCTTATTTTAATTTTTGTCACTTTTGCTCTGCGATGGTAAGGAAACCTCGGATTGTTTGTTGTGTATACGTTTGTCTAGTCTGGGTCCACCCTGGTCCCCCGGTTGTCCCCTACCTCCTGCTGCAGCTGTGACTGACAGCAGAGGCTGGGGGAGCGTGGGAAAAGGTGCAGGAACCTGCGGGCAGTTAGGGAGGGCGACCGGGTCGCTGGAGGTCTGCTGTTGCCATCTTGGCCCACCCCCACACATGCGCAGAGTCTCTCCATAGTCCTGCGGTCATTTCAGAGCTTGCGCATGCGCAGAAGCACAGAAAGCGGCAGCCATTACAGAAACAGGGCTCTGGGAGGACTACAAGCCCCACAATGCACAGGGGCAGGCAGTCATATGTTGTGCAACAGACAATAGGGCTGCTGGAATCCCCTGTGAGCTCAGCACTCCAGTCAGAGCTGGGACATCAGAAGGGTAGTGTGTGCGTGTGCAGGGTATCAGTGGCCCCTGCACTAGGCCAGAGACCCCCTTAAGCCCCAGATAGGCCCCAACTCACCCCAGCTTGTGGTTGCTGCAGGGACAGGCCCATCAGTTAGGGACACTGCCCCTGTAGTACAAGTGTGAGGGACACAGCCAGGATGTGGCTGCATCCTGGCCTCCGGTGGTCTGGGACCAGGCCATCAGCTACATATGAGAGACTATCTTCATGGTGGGACACTCCAACCTGATACCACCCCACGTGGAGGTATACGCCATCGCAGACCACATCGCTGGATCAGTGGATCCCTTATCTTTGTTTGATGCTACCAGGTGTTGGATCACCCGATATGTATATCACCATTCTACAAGTGCACCAACAGTAACACGTGGGTGTGGGCAGTTCTGTCACAACCCCTTTGGGTGGGTTGACTCTGTGGACACCAGGGTGGTTATGTGTCATGGTGCACCACCGTACTTCCGTGTAAACCCCACCGGGGTGTGGACACAGTGTTGGGTGCACGGTTTGAGGTTACGGCCTGCGAGGCGTGAGTAGTTTTATTATTATTGTTATTATTCTTTTCATGTATGCAGTAAACTGTTATTACTATTAGTTTGTGTATTACAGTATTGGGTCCTGTCACGGGGTTATCCCACATAGTAGGATCCCGTTCAGGTTGAGGCGCTGTCACCAGACGGATCAGCAACTCCCAGCACATACATGATAGCCACCTTATATCCCCCAGGGGGTGGGGGAAGGTGTGCTATATTAGAATTAGACATAGGTGTCATATATACAGTATACTAAAATTAATGCATTTTTTAAAATAAAAATATAGTTAAATTACTACGATATTGTTAAAATAATTGATTTGCTTGGCAATCAAAGAAGTTATAAAATGCCTTATTGTAATCAGCTAAAAATAATATTAAAGAAATTACTTGCAAATATACTGTCACTAGATCTAAAACAGGGTTTCCCAAACTTTTTTTTCCGTGACCCGGTTATTTTTTAACTTATTTTTCGTGACCCACTAAAAAAATTATCGCCTATACTGGCCTATAGGGCCTGCACAGACACACACACAGCCACTGATATACAAACACACACACACACACACACACACACACACACACACACACACACACACACACACACACACACACACACACACACACACACACACACACACACACACACACACACACACACACACACACACACACACACACACACACAGCCACTGATACACACAAAGACACACACACAGCCGCTGATACACACACACAGCCACTGATACACACACATACACAGCTACTGATACACACACACACACACACACACACACACACACACACAGCCACTGACACACGCAGCCACTGACACACACGCACAGAGCCACTGATACACACACAGCCACTGACACACACGCAGCCACGCAGACACAACTACACACACACACACACACTGATACACACACACACTGATACTGTACACACACAGAGACACTGCTACACACACAGAGACACTGCTACACACACAGAGACACACACACACAGACACTGATACACACACACACTTACACTGATACTGATACACACAAACACTGATTCACACACAGACACACACACACACTGATACAGATACACACAGATACACACACACAGACACTGATACACACACACACTCGCTCTCCCCTATACGCACACAGACACAAACAGTGAATTACAGGCAACGACGGATGTGAGTGACTGGAGGGGGGGCCAGGGACACTTTGGTGGGAGAGGGGGGTGGCAGGGACACTTGGGTGAGAAATATTACTGTACTAGGCGTGTCGTTGCTTACAGTTATTTTAAACATTTCCGCTGCTTTTATAGTGTCTTCCCAATATAAGCATACCTACATCTATATATGTATATGTATGTTTCTCTCTCTCATATATATATATGTGTCAAATTAGACATATATGTTGTAGTCCTACTAAAAGCAGTAACTAATATACCACGTTGCATTGCGTGCTCATTTGCATGTGAATTCCCACTATGCTTTGCTGCAGTGGAAGCAATTTATGGTGGGCGAAGATGGGGAACAACAGGGTAGCACACATGTGTAACACATGCTAATGAGAAATTATTACTAGCTACTGTTACAGAACATAAATATGTATAATATTAATGTGTATATTATTTATTTAACTCATACAAACACGACATTACTGGCTATTCTAATCATGCATCGAATATATTGCATGCAACGGCCTACAAACATCACTTGCACTAACACATGTATAGTTGTTTATTAAAAGGTCCATTTTTGCTTTATGTCATATACAGACAGCATAATGAGGCACACGTAGCATATGTTATGTCATTGTGTTCATAACTTGCACACTTTAGACGACTATTTTGCTCCTCTACCATTGTGTTAAAGCAGCTGCAATGAATATGTCATCACAGCATACACGTCAACAGAGGGGGTGGGGTTCAGCACACACACAAATTACAGGGTCATCTTACGGTCAACTTAGTTCACACCATTTTCACCTGTTTGAAGTAATTGTAAGGTCTGCCTGATTAGGGTTTTTGGGGAAGGGAATACCGTTCTTACAACCTGACTAGCAAAACTGAAGGTAATCACACTCATTTGAAAGCTTCACTCTAGGTACTAAATCCCCCAACAAGTCATTACTTATCAAACCGTACGTCACACATTCGTTCACTCATATCTATAGTTCAACTGATATCAACAACACATTATCACACACTGCATGTGTTGTGTTGTTGAGTGACAGCCACATTCAGGTGTGCCACAGCTTCTATTAATGTACCACACATATCCTCTACCAAAAACGAAGCTTTTTGCTATATGACCACCTTCATGATAACCATTGTGAATGTTCATCTCATGATACTTATGTACATTATGATACTGATATGACGACACAACATATGATTTGTATCTACAAATTTAATCAATTTAATCCTAACGCATTACTGCAGAAACATAGTATGTTGTATGTTAGGGAACTCAAAAGTTCTAAGTACACAGGCATGCACATTGTTATTACAAATATTTATGTTCACTTTCTCACACACATTTTCGGTTAAGGAACTGATGCTGTTAGTTACTCATAAATACAGAACATACAATAACTGTTTGTTCAATATTTACACATGTAAATGTACAACTGATGTTATTGTTATATATAGTTGCCCCTGGAGGACATGTGTCACCTGAGACGGAACAAGTGTCTTCACTTGGGTCATGCAGCTCAACACACCTAGAAGGTGGGTGTATGAGGTGGTGGCCATATAATATGTGCACTTCTATATGTTATGTTGTCATGTTCATTATTTGTTTTGCACATGTTCTTTAAATAGGATTACTTAGTGTCAGTGAAAATTAAGTTTAAGACAACATGTATTGTGTTTGTGATGTTAAGTATCATGTAGGAGGTGTGAGTTTAGAACAACTATTCATTCATTCTTATTTCATACTGAGTCCAAATATTATTCGTAAGTCAAGGTAGTTTTTAATGGGACGTTATAAAACGTATGGAAACATGTTAGTTGTTACTTATGACACAGTATAATTACATAGTAAAACAGCAGAGATTAACATGCCATTTCATAATGTGTACATTTATTTTTAGAACATGATGATGAAGATGATGATGATGATGAAGATGATGATGATGATGATGATGATGCCACCATAGACACAGAAAAGCAACCAAGTGACCATGAAGAGGTTCCCATTGAAACAGTTACACAGCCAATTCGTCCATCAAGTAACACATACGATGCAATAGTAGCTTCAGAGGGAAAAATTGTGGAAGCTGAAAATCGTCGCCATTCTGATCTGATGACAGTGCTCGAAAGGATGATTTCACTTCAGGAAGAAACGATATCACAATTGGCACATCTCCACAGAGTCTTCATTGAAGTGCCTAAACAAATGCAAAAAATAAACACGTCATTAGAAGCAATGGTTGTGCAGCAAACCCAAGCTAATTACTTGAGAATGACTACTGTACCAAATTTCAACTTCAACACCTCACAGGCAGGATCTTTACATGCTGGTAATTTTTCACCACATGCATCTGATGTTCATTCCCCAGGTCGGAATGTTACCGGTCAAGTAGCAGACATTTCTGTGCAGGTTCCTGACGACATCCTACCGCTGCCATCTGTAGAAAATCAGGAGCTGACACCTACAAAGGAGGCGACAAAAACAAAAAACCACAAGCACTTACTACTGACCAGGAAACATGAAACGGACCAACCATGTGTTGTGCACGGTGTACCAACTTGCTCACATGTGTCACTACCCACAAGCCCTGTCGGTGAGTCACTGTCCACAAGCCCTGTCGGTGAGTTACTGCCCACAAGCCCTGTCCGTGAACAGTCACTGGCCACAAGCCCTGTCCGTGAACAGTCACTGCCCACAAGCCCTGTCGGTGAACAGTCAATGCCCACAAGCTATGTCCGTGAACAGTCACTGCCCACAAGCCCTGTCCGTGAACAGTCATGGCCCACAAGCCCTGTCCGTGAACAGTCACTGCCCACAAGCCCTGTCGGTGAGTCACTGCCCACAAGCCCTGTCGGTGAGTCACTGGCCACAAGCCCTTTCCGTGAACAGTCACTGGCCACAAGCCCTGCCCGTGAAGTGCCAGAGGCCACAAGCCCTGCCCGTGAAGTGCCAGAGGCCACAAGCCCTGCCCGTGAAGTGCCAGAGGCCACTTAAAGTGGCTCTGTTGTGCCTAAAGTTGTTGCTAAACGAAAAAGGAAAATCCAAGAGACAACAAGCAGGCCTGTTACTCGCTCTCAAAAGGAAGAAAAAAAATGTTAGAATTCACTAAATATGTCTTTGGCCTTGTTTTGTTGACTTCAGATTAGCTAATTAATATTGTATGTATACTGAAGACTGTGTTGTTTCCAAACTTTCAAGTATGTTCTTGTACACGTGAAGTTTTGGAAATGTTAACAGTCCTAATTAATGAATAGTGTTATTAATATTGATGTATTAATCATCTGTTCAGTAATGGTCCACCAGGAGCCAGTTGCTATGTTTAGAGAAGCTGCCATTGACTTACCTGCAAAACATTGTATTTGGGTGTGTTACTTGATGTAATCATTGCATGTTAATATTATTCACATGCAATTAAAAACACACATGTATTTAACTGCAAACATCTTTCTTGTCCGTGTACAGCAGGATTAAGTGTAAAATATTACTTACCTTCACCTTGCTTGCCCATTGTAATGTTGTCCTTTAATCATTTATGTGTTCTTGTTTCAAGAACATATCTGTGAATGTATACTAATATATATGTAGTATGTATGGATATATGTACACACACAGTGTGTGTGTATATATATATATATATATATATATATATATATATATATATATATATATATATATATATATATATATATATATATATATATATATATATATATATATATATATATATATATATATATATATATATGAATGATTTGTACTATCTAAACTGGTATAGATGTATTTTCAGAAAACATACACTTCATGCTTCCTTGTGAAAACACAGTATTTTAATAATACAGGCCTAATGTTTGTGAACTATACTAACTGTGATCCTATAACAGTATTGGCCTAAAACAAATGTTTATTACTTAATTCACTCATGTTTATCACCATTTAAATAGGTTTCATACAAGGCCTACTTACTGCCATCAATATGTTCTGTGTACACCTGCATTACAGAGATATTATTGGTTGTAACACTACAGGCCTTCTAAATTCAAAAAAACCCTTGTTTGATGGTAAATCACATTTACCAGACAGGTCAATGCAATAGGCCATAAAACATTTTAAGCCTCTATTATTTAAACCTTTAAATAAATCACACCAATATCCCCTTATCTCCTCATAAAGAGATAAGATTGCTGCTGAACTCAAACGATAGCGACTTACTATCTCCTCCTCACTCATCCCATCTAACAGGGTTCTCTCCCTGTACTGCACCGACACACTTTATTCGAGCAAATACCCAGTATGTACCTGGCAGATACCTGGAATGCGCCGCTCCTCACCTCTGACAAGCCCCGTTGCGTTTGCCTTCCCAGCCTGGGTTCATGCCTGGCTGACCGGCGGCTGATCTGTTAAATGATAATGATTAGGATTTAATAGACTGCAATACTTCGCGTGTCTACCAGATGGCATAAATTCATGAATTGTAATGCAGTATATATATATATACTGTGCAGTATTGCAGCCAGCGGGAATAAAATGCTTCAATCCCTGCTTGGAAAATACCTCAATGCACTCGGGAAGAAAACAGTCACAAACCTCAATACACCCGGGTATACCCGAATTCGTGGGACTAGCCGAGCTCGAATAAAGTGTGTCGCCAGTGTACACACGCGGACGAGGCACAACTTGTCTCCTCTGTCTTCTCCTCTGATTTCCTGTCCCTCTACCTCTCCCTCGGCCTGTCCCTCTCCCTGTCCCTGTCGTATCCGCGTGCCTGTCCCTGTCACTGTCCCTGCCTCTGTCCCTCCCTTGCCCTATGTCATTCTCTTGATCAGCAAGCATGTCATGGAAAAGAATGTTCCTCCGTCTCCTAAACAATAGTAACATTTTGAAATGAGTAGCTGTGAATGAGCAGGTAATGGGCGTCCTTTAAATAGGTATGTGATGATGTCAGGTGACATAGTAAAATGCAAGGTGTTACATTAACATATTAAAGTACTTCTGTCCCAAGCTGTCTGCTGTTGATCTTAGAAGTATTTGTTCTGTGTATTCTGCAGGGAATCATGATATTTGACAATGATGTCACGTGAAGCTTTGTACAAACATTGCTTGAAAATAATTAGTGTAATGTGCAATGCATGTAACACTTCTGAACGCAACAGTCAGTCATGTAATTAGACAAAAAGCCTGAGATTGACGTGGAAAATGTTTGCTGCAACATGTGTAATTAGCCATGTTATTGTCACATGTTGACAACAATGAATTGTCGTGTGCATATGCATGCATTTATGTAATGAGGATAGTTGCTATAGAATCAGTTTGAAAGGTGTCACAATGATTAATTACTGTACATGTGTGTAGACGTTAGGTTGAAGTGCTTGTAATGCAACGTTTACAATGTAAACATGCAATGTGATTGAGTGTCCAATAAGTGACGTCATGAAAAAAGGGAGGACCCAAAAAGTACATGTAAACATGAGAAGAAAGATGTACATGAACGTTTCAAGATGCGTTACATATTACAAGCATTGTGTAATGTAAAGCAACATAAATATACGGTGTATGTGTTAGATGTGTGACATGTGTAACATCATATAAAGAATTGTCGCTCAGTTCAGTAAAATGTGTGATATGATGTGAGGTTCTCCTTTAAGAGTTAAGTATAGGATTTTCCCTTGACACATCATCACATGATGAGTAATGTGACACGCAAATGATGAAAACATCTAAAAGTACAATGTTATGCAAATAATACATGTCAGCTGTGACACAATGCAGGGAATGCCCCCCACACTGTAATGCAAATCACCTTTGTATTGTGAGCAATGAAACGTAAACAGTACTATACTGTTATACGTCCCCGCTCCATTGACTCCATTGATGTACAGAAGAGTTTTTTTTCTAAGTGCCGTTCCGGCAGCCTTAGCGATCGTTCTCCCCTCCAACTTGCCAACTTTAGTTGGCGGGAGAAATTGGCCATAACATCTCAATTTCCTAGTGCCGATCAGCCCCGATAAGCTGATTTTGGTACTTGAATCCAGCCGATTTAAAAAAGTGGCGATCAGTGCCGAAAACAGGCTTATCGGCAGCCGACTGGCCATAACAAAATTATCGGCTACGAAACCTGCCGAAATCAAGCACTTATCGGCGCTTACTGAATCTCAAACCCAATTTTGACTATAAAATGCCGAAAAAATCCTTATCAATGCTTACTGCATGAGGCCCTTAGTCTCTGCAGGGCAGACATTCCTAGCTTCAAAATTTAGCCGGTTGCTCTGCTATTCGTGACAGAGCAATGTTGAATAGCCCGCCCTAGCTTCATAGACACAATCAGTAGATGGTCTGGTTCTCTGAGTTGGCTTCCTCCTTACATACCTTCCGCTGTTCTATGTTCAGGATAGAGGAAGGAAGAGCGACCAATCAGAGCTAGGGAATTCACTCCCACTAGCCAATAGGAACAAGGGCTCCTCCTTTGGCTGATGTCAGAGGAGGGGTGGTGCCAAGCCAGCACAGGATGCCCTGTGGGAGGGACATATGAATTGTCCAATGGGGAAATGACAAAATTCTGCCGCTTCCCCCAATCAAACCATTGCCACCTACTGGGTAGGCTCCACTGTGTCTGACAGACCAGGGTGTCCTCCCGCAGGGATTCTCTGTTCTCTGGACAAAGTACTCCACCCTGGCACTTAACAACACGACAACTCTCTTTGAACTCCAATGTCTATCCAGACTTCCTGGCAACTACTGTATATGGATGCCAGGGCTGACTGAATAGATATTTATAGTAAATGCACAACTATAATAAAACATACAATAATTCATATTATAACTTGGGGAGACCCACAGCTGTAAGGAAATAGGACTGGGATATCTTGGCTTGATAACCAGGAGTCTGGGGGACATTGGGCAGCCCCGGTGTAATTCAACCAGCGTACAGGAAATTCATGACTGCACGCTGGGAGAATTATGGGACTAACTTTGGCCCCCGAACTTCTGCAAACAAAACAATTGCATTTCTACCCAAATTTCCCACTAAAACTTACACATACAAAGTTTCATGAGTCTAGGGCAAAGGGAAGATGAAAAGTGGAAATGCAGGGGTTTGACTTATATAATGTTCTCAGGGGTAACCAGATAGGCTTAACCTTTATTGTATAGCCTGGTTACCCCCTTACCATCACACCTCCTCCCTCAAGATGAAGGCTCTTGGGCAGCCATGTCGTCTGTGGCTCCGCAAGCCTGGAAGCTCTGGGGAAGCTTTGGGTCACTGGGGATTTCCTGTCAGGAGAGTAAATCAGCATTGCCATGCTCAATGCCCTTCTTGTGCTGAAAACTAAAGTCAAATAACTGCAGGGCATGACTCCAGTGAAGCAACTTTCCGTTCTCCCCTGACACCCGCTGTAACCATCGGAGAGCATTGAGACCAGTGATCACGGTGAAGGCTCTACCATGAGGTAGGGCTGGAGTTTCTTCAGTGTCCACAAAATTTCAAGGCACTCCTTATCAATGGTGGCATAAGTCAACTCCCGAGGCAACAGTTTACGACTCATAGATAGATGAACAGGTGTTCTCCCCCATATTCGACTACATAGCTCAGTAGAGCACCGATACCATAGTACGAGGCATCGGTCTGCACCGGGAATTTTTTGCTGTAATTGGGTGCTACCAGGATGGGAGCACGAGCCATGGCAGATTTCAGAGCATGGAATGCCTCCTCACAAGCAGGAGACCAGGCAACCAGAACCGAGAGTGTCTTCTGGGCCATCAGTCAGTGGTTTTGCCAGGGCACTGTACTATAGTAGCCAGCGGTGCCTAAGAAAGCCATACTGTAACTTGATTCTTTGTTCGGGGCACTGGCCACTCGATAATTTCCTCTACCTTAGCCTGCTCCGGCTTGAGATGCCCCCCACCTACTGAATGCCTGAGGTACAGTACCTCATTGATAAACACAGCTATGTCATCCAGGTATGCCCTTGCAAAACTTTGCATCCCTTCCAGTAACCTATTGACCAGGTGTTGAAAGGAAGCCAGGGCATTCTTCATCCCGAATGGCACAAATAAAATTTCATATAAAACACTCAGAGTGATGAGTGCTGACTTGTCCTGTGCCTCCGGGGTCAGAGGGATTTGCCAGTATCCCCTGGACAAATGCATGGTAGTAAGATAACTTGCCACCGCGAACTCATCTAAAAGCTCATCCATGCGGGTCATGGGATAGGCATCTGACACCGTCAGAGCGTTGAGCTGCCAGTAGTCCACAGAGAACGAGTTGTTCCGTCCTTCTTAGGTACCAAGACTACCAGTGAAGCCCAAGCACTCTGAGACGGTACTATTACTCTTGGGGCCAGCATCTCTTCTACCTCTTCCTCTATGCTCCTCTTCACATCTGTTCATAGTGAGAATAAACCGTGTTATCTAATAGCGCTTAAATCTACTTAATTGCAAAGTGAAAACAGTGTAAGGGTATAAGTGAATATCCCAAAAAAATAGTGCTATAATGTTCTCAAATTAAAATCAACTCAAATAGTGATTTTTGTGCTTATAATTAAATAAAATACAGACTTAATCCGATGCTGCTCAACCCTTGATAGGGATTGCTTTCTCAATCCACGATTTGCATTGGTGTCCAGGAAGATCAGGGAGCGCAAGGTCATGTGAATAAAAAACATATACAAATGGTGCAATATGTCTTAAGTCTTTTGTTTTCAGTAAATTTTCAATACCCCGTTCCAATTTATTCTCACAGATTTCTCTGCATTATGGTATATGTAAAGGTTTCTTTATCTTTCAATCTTATTGGGGTTGTATCATCTGTGGAACCGCTTAAGGTAAAGGATCCTCACCGCATATACCGGGTTGAAAGAAGAGGAACAAACATAGTGCAAAATTGCAAAACACTTATTTTATCTGCATGAAAGGGTAAAATCACACTCACATGGTTTCTGAAATATATGCGCAGATAGATCAAAACATGATCAAACATCGCCGCGGAGGTTGCAGAGTTGTCTCTCTGCTCAATGCTCACGGTACACTGTGACGTCTGCGTCTTTTGATTCCCGAACTTCCGGGTTCAATCCCCGGATGTAGACCCTGGAGGCTCTCTGAAGTAAACAGATGATTCTGTATGGAGTCTCCCCCTTGGTCTCTGCTGGGCACTGGAAACAGATTACACTCTACACCTCCTCCTTGGAGGTTTCATCAGGAGTGTTGAGTAATGGTAGATTGACTCCATATATACCTAACCTACGTTGACTATTGGTGAGATAATCAACCAACCACAATGTGCTAATTAGCATAATGGCGCATATAATCACTCATATGAGTGCCTCAGTGAAAATAAAATTTAAACCTACAAACTAAACATATTTGCAGTCCAAAAAACATAAAAACATGATTAACAAATGAAGTATAAGCAATGATATAATTATATAAAAAGTACAGAATATATATAAAAAAATTATGATTATTAAAAAATGTGGAATGGAATGGAATAAAGGATGCTGGTTAAAGTCTGTGAATATAGGAAACAGAAATTAGGAACTGAATGGTTGCATAAAAACAGGAACTGAACGGTAGCATAAAAACAGGGAGTATAAATTTAAAGAAACACACTTATATCAAGATCAATATTTAGACCTGAGGGGGACAAAGTCTTTAATTCATAGATCCAAAAGGATTCTCTTTTGATTAAAGCTGCTTCTCTGTCACCCCCGCTCCAATGTGACAAAACCTGTTCTATGCCCATATGTCTACGTCCAACTGGATCTGCATTGTGGACATGTAAAAAATATTTAGATACATTATGTGTGATCAATTTCCTTTTAATATTCCCAATATGCTCTAAAATTTGGGACCTAAGAGGTCGGATGGTTTTCCCTACGTATTGTAAGCCACAAGGGCATACAAGCAGGTAAACTATATATTTAGATCTACAGTTGATATGTTTTTTGATGTTATAATTTCTGCCTGTTGCATTTGAATGTATCACATGAAATGCCTTGTTGGCAGGCTAGACAATTTTTGCACTCATAAAAAACCTTTTGGAAGATCTAACCATCCTTGTGTTCTGACCTCATTGGTTATCCTTAGGGTGCTTGGCGCCAGTTGGTTTTTGATATTGGGTGCTTTAATATATAAAACTTGAGCTCTTTCTGGAAGGAAGTCACCTAGTATTGGATCATTTTTTAATATATGCCAATGTTTGTTCAGGATGTTTTTAATACCTCCCGCTGCTTTATTGAATTGTGTTAAAAAGGGTATCTCGAACCTGATATTCTTAGCTTTTACACTAGGGGCCAAAATGAAATCTCTCGTAGATGAGATGGTTTTATCTAGGGATTCTTTTACACTTACAGTAGAGGCAGCGATTATTCTAACAAAAACCAGTGGCAATTCCCCAAAAGACCCAGGTACACCCAGGTACATTCTGAATACATTTCCTTAAACTAGCCCCAGCATTTTTGCATTGATTAATGGCCGGGGGTCCCTGGCAGTCCCATTCAAACTGAATGGGAATGCCAGGGATCCCTGCTGTGTTAATCCTATGGGTCGTTAGTCAATGCAGAAATGCCTTAAACGTGCCTCAAACTAGCCCAGAACATACCCAGCACATACCCTGAATGTAACCCGGCTAGTTTAAGGCAAATGTTAGAATAAGCGTTGCCTCTACTATATACTATCATATTTTCTTTCCATAAATTTCTTAGTTAAGACCCCTGATTGTTCTAGGAATGTTTGGTCATCTGTACATTTTCGTTTGATTCTCCTATTTTGGCCTATAGGAATATTTTTGACCCAATTTTTATGATGACAACTTGATGGGAGGATGAAATTATTGGCATCCACTTCTTTAAAATAAATTTTCGTTTTTATCTCATCTCCCTCAATATAAATTGTTAAATCTAAAAAAATGACAGAGGAGTTGCTAATTACAGAGGTGAATTTCAAATTAACTTGATTTGCATTCACGTGTATAAGAAAACTATCAAGATCGTCAATAGGCCCCTTCCAAATAAAGAAAATGTCATCTATATAACGCTGAGAATCATACTACACTCGTTCCCAGCGTCTACCAGCATATATACACATATCATACTTACTACCTTAATAAAGGAAGTACGCAGACTATGCCAGTGTGTGATATGTTACTTCAGTACCTTTATTAGCACACCCAGGAACCCACACCCATCACAAAGGTCCACATCAGGATCTATGTGCCTTTTTGATACCAGTGTTCCAATATAGTTATATCTGGTATATAAGATATTACCTGATCCGGAGCCAACACGGCTACTATTATTCAGGATCAACCCACCTCCAGCACGTTGTTCCAACATCCACTATCTTAATATATGCTAATAATAAAGTTTATGTTTTAAACCACTCATCTACCATCAGAGCGTGAACCTGAGTGCTATACAGGGTTCTCTCTCTATTCCTTCACTACTGTATTACACCCTAAGCACCGTTCATCATTCCTTCTATTAGTGTGGCTGCAGCAGGGGCCCCCTACTATTCTAACATCTATATAACGACGCCAGGAGACCAGGTTCGCGTCAAGCCCCGCCCATGACCAAATATGGTCATTCTCCCATACGCTCATGAAGAGATTCGCGTAGCTTGGCGCGAACCTGGTCCCCATCGCCGTTCCACACAGTTAAAGGAAAAATCTCCATTGAACCAGAATTTTTTTTTTGGGAGGATAAATTTCATACATTTTATCAAAAACTCAATTTGTGACATATGCATTTTTCCACTATTTTCTAATATTTTTAAAACTGCCTCGCACCCATCGTCATGTCTGATTGATGTATAAAGGGCAGTTACGTCCGTAGTTACCAAATAGTAGTTATTCTCCCATTTAATATCTCTTAGCATCAGTAAGACATCATTCGTATCTTTAAGATAAGACCTTTGTTCTTTAACAAAATTCTGTAGAAAACTGTCAATATATTCAGATAGGTTGGATGTCATAGATCCTATGCCGGATATAATAGGTCTTCCGGGGTTTTTTGTATATCTTTATGCCCTTTAGGTGAAAAGTAGAACACAGGGAACATAGGGTGTTCTACCAACAGAAATTTGTATTCATTTTCATTTAGTATCCCCATTCTCTTCCCTTCTTCTAGTAACACTTTAAGTTCTTTAATAAATGTTCCTGACTTCCTTCTCTAATCTTGTTTTACTTTTTGGTGGATCTAAATGTCTTGTTTTCTCTTTGGCCTTACCACCAACATTTAATAATAATAATAATAATAATAATAATAATAATAATAATAATAGCATGTTTTTGTATAGCGCTGCTTGTTATACGTAGCGCTTTACAGAGACATTTTGCAGGCACAGGTCCCTGCCCCGTGGAGCTTACAATCTATGTTTATGGTGCCTGAGGCACAGGGAGATAAAGTGACTTGCCCAAGGTCACAAGGAGCCGACACCGGGAATTGAACCAGGCTCCCCTGCTTCAAACTCTCAGTGCCAGTCAGTGTATTTTACTCACTGAGCCACTCCCTCTCACATTTGTGGGATTAGGTTCACTATTCTTCTTTGCAAAGACAACCAAGAAAAAGACAAATGTCAGAGGGAGACGAGGAAAAAGAAAAAGGAAAAACAAGGAGAATTCACAAGTTTTAAAGAATAAAAACATTTTTAACCTAAGTAAAAAGATTCTCACTCAGAGTCAAGAGGAGGTGATTCACATGGGGTTAACCTTCGCCCCTACTTTAGGACCTAACAAATTTAATCTATATATAGATGCACACAAATATTTAAGGACCCTTACTAGGAAACGATTTTCCTTAATAAAGATATAGAAGTAAGGAATTGGACCAGTTCAACTAATACAGAAGCAATTATTGCTCAAAATGATGAGGATTATATGCATTCAAAATTTAAACCGAATTCAAAATTCTTCCCCACTTTTGCTAAATGTAACCACCTTGATGTGTTCTTCCAATTAATAACCAAAGATTTGGAAAAACTTGCAGACAATAAAAGCAAAAACACATTATAACCTGTCCAGAGCACAAAAGGAAGAATTAGATGAGTTAGCATCAGACACAGATATAGTAATTAAACAGGCGGACAAAGGGGGAGGAGTGGTCGTGATGGATCGCAGCTACTATATGAAAGAAGCAGAATGCATTTTTGGTGACCCTATGACATAGAAAATTAGGGTCTAATCCTACAGGAACTTTTATTAAAGAACTTAAAGTGTTACTAGAAGAAAGGAAGGGAACGGGGATACTAAATGAAAATGAATACAAATTTCTGTTAGTAGGACACCCTATGTTACCCGTGTTCTACTTTTTACCCAAAGTGCATAAAGATATCCAAAAAAAACCAGGAAGACCTATTATATCCGGCATAGGATCTATGTATGACATCCAACCTATCTGAATATATTGACAGTTTTCTACAGAATTTTGTTAAAGAACAAAGGTCTTATCTAAAGGTAAGAATGATGTCTTACTGATGCTAAGAGATATTAAATGGAAGAATAACTACTATTTGGTAACTACGGACGTAACTGCCCTTTATACATCAATCAGACATGACGATGGGTGCGAGGCAGTTTGAAAAATATTAGAAAATAGTGGAAAAATGCATATGTCACAAATTGAGTTTTTAATAAAATATATGAAATTTATCCTCCCAAAAAAAAATTCTGGTTCAATGGAGATTTTTTCCTTCAACTGTGTGGAACGGCGATGGTGACCAGGTTCGTGCCAAGCTACGCGAATCTCTTCATGAGCGTATGGGAGAATGACCATATTTGGTCATGGGCAGGTCTTGACGCGAACCTGGTCTCCTGGCGTCATTATATAGACGACATTTTCTTTAATTGGAAGAGGCCAATTGAGGACCTTGATAGTTTTTTTAAATACTTGAATGCAACTCAAGTTATTTTGAAATTCACCTCTGTAATTAGCAACTCCTCTGTCAATTTTTTAGATTTAACAATTTATATTGAGGGAGATGAGATAAAAATAAAAAAATATTTTAAAGAAGTGGATGCCAATAATTTCATCCTCCCATCAAGTTGTCATCATACAAATTGGGTCAAAAATATTCCTATAGGCCAAAATAGGAAAATCAAACGAAATTGTAAAGATGACCAAACATTCCTAGAACAATCAGGGGTCTTAACTAAGAAATTTATGGAAAGAAAATATGATAGCATAAGTGTAAAAGAATCCCTAGATAAAACCATCTCCACTACGAGAGATTCCATTTTGGCCCCAAGTGTAAAAGCTAAGAATATCAGGTTCGAGATACCCTTTTTAACACAACTCAATAAAGCAGCGGGAGGTATTAAAAACATCCTGAACAAACATTGGCATACACTGGCGACACACTTTATTCGAGCTTGGCTTGTCCCACGAATTCGGGTATACCCGGGTGTATTGAGGTTTGTGACTGTTTTCTGCCCGAGTGCATTGAGTTATTTTCCAAGCAGGGATTGAAGCATTTTATTCCCGCTGTCTGCAATACTGCACAGTATATATATATATATACTGCATTACAATTCATGAATTTATGCCATCTGGTAGACACGCGAAGCATTGCAGCCTATTAAATCCTAATCATTATCATTTAACAGATCAGCCGCCCGTCAGCCAGGCATGAACCCAGGCTGGGAAGGCAAACGCAACGGGGCTTGTCAGAGGTGAGGAGCGGCGCATTCCAGGTATCTGCCAGGTACATACCGGGTATTTGCTCGAATAAAGTGTGTCGGTGCAGTATATTAAAAAATGATCCAATACTAGGTGACTTCCTTCCAGAAAGAGCACAAGTTTTATATCGTAAAGCCCCCAATGTCAAAAACCAACTGGCACCAAGCACCCTAAGGAAAACCAATGACGTCAGAACACAAGGATGGTACTGCTGCGGCTCATCTGAGTCTAACACATCGCCGGTTTTTCCCTGGATTTTTCCTGAAATGCGACGCACTTCACCTGGAGCATGCCGCATTCATTTTGCGTTCTCAGCCACGGGTCATGCGCGGTTGACGCGCGGTTGATGTGTTTATTGAGAATGGTTCGGATTTAATAGGTTGCAATTCTTCGCGTGTCCGCCAGATGGCAGATATTCATGAATTGTAATGCACATACGCTTCAGTAATGTGGCGACTTGCAGGTGTTTCGTTTAAAAAAGATACCACAGTGTGCTTTTGTAACTTGGCCTTGAGACTGAAAGAAGAGTTTGCAAAAATGAATCAATTTAGGCTTTTCATATTAACGAAAGACAAAGACCAGTTTCGGTTACAGTATTCTCCAGAGACCCGCCGCCCGCCATGAGTGTTCAAGTGCAGCCCGTTTTCCAAAAACCCAACAGAAGTTACGCGTATTTGATATGGGCCGCGATTAATGCAACAGATGATAAGATGGCAACAGTTATTCAAATTTATCAGTATTTTATCGAAAACTATGACTTTTACAAATTTCCGCCAGCTCCTCATACGTGGAAGCGTGCAATAAGGAAAAGGTTATGTAGCGATCCCTGTTTTTATCGTATTGAGCCACAATTTGTTGGAGGGTGTTGGTGTGTATCACCGGCTTTTTCCTGTATCTATGATCATGCAGACGGCAAAAGGCAAAGGGTTGTGTTAAAACCAACTAAGAAACGACAGTCGCTGGCAAGCAATGAACCGGCACCGGCTTCCAATAACGGTCCCATCGTCAGTGACAACCCTGAGCCTGAGTCGGATTTCGCTTGCAGTTTCGATCAAACTTGCATGTACCTAAGCAATTTCCAGCCTCATCAGCTGCCAACAGGTGGACTAGTCCCGCTGCAAACTATCGACGCGGATGATCAAGAACACTGGACTTGCAGTGGACCGGGCCGGCGCCAGCTTAATGGGAAATTCTATGGTGAGTATTGTTGCCGTATTATTT
This sequence comes from Ascaphus truei, assembly GCF_040206685.1. Lineage (NCBI taxonomy): Eukaryota > Metazoa > Chordata > Amphibia > Anura > Ascaphidae > Ascaphus > Ascaphus truei. The sequence continues at coordinate 423,575,166 of NC_134483.1, read as the reverse complement.
TCAGTGTTTTTTTATTTTGACAATACAGTATCAATATCGGTGCGATTCAAAAGTCAAGCGATTCTCCTGTAAGCAATATCATTGGCTGAGCGGCTTCTACAGTACTGTACTGTAGATACTGAACAATTGGTGGAACGCTATGCGCATGCGCATTGGAACCTTCTTGAAACGCATATGCATGTCATTACATCGACCGTAGGCGCATGTGCATGTGAACAGGAGACGCCCCCGAGAAAATTATTGGTGGGACTGGCTGGGAACTTCTTTAGAACATTACAGTAAAACTTTTCTTTTTCTTTTTCCTCAGAAAACAAAGCGGCTAATGGAGGGATTTTGATGGATAATATCGCTTTGTGTAACAATGCCTGCACATTGCTGAATCGGATTTAAAAGCCACGTACCGAGTCTACAGTTTAGTGGCCGTTGTTATTGATTAGGATAGAATACTGTACCTGAAACAGTATGCTGATGTTTTCCGGCCGTACAGTATACAATACTTTTTTATATACAGTATACTGTGTAATAAACCCGAAAAAATAAAAACTATGCATTTATTCTACATGTATTACAGTGCCAGTACATACAGTACAGTATGTGTCTTCTATTTTTTTTAATACTCTTATTCTGAGCATGCCTACAGTATACAGTGCAGTATGCCTCGACATTCTAGAAACACTGTATTCTGTTACAGTAGCAAAGGAGACAATGGAACAATGTAAAACAAATAAACATGTTCTTTAATTGGTGGAGTAAGTACAAAAACATTTATTTACAAATACTGTACAATGTAAAAACATTTTAAGTGCACAGAAATTCAAAACATCTACTGCTACAGTAGTGAAAACATTTATGTATAGAAATTAAAAACATTTACAGTCAGTCAGTATGGTTTACAGTCGCGTGTTTTAAAAACAAATTCTTTATTCATAAAATATACAAACCCCAACATCTCCTATATTAAAGTCAAAACATATACAGTGGGATGGTCTGCAAAACAGTCTGCACCAGAACAGTCCTCGAGGGCAGCAGACAGGCGCAGTTTTCAGGACAACCTTGAAAACTGTGCCTGTTTGCGGCCCTCAGGGACTGGAAATGTGCAGGTCCTGTGTGTGTGTACAGCAAGTTAAAACATTTCTGTATAAATACAAGTTAAACAACACACAACAACATCTCCTTTATTTAAGTACAGCAGGTCAAAACATGTACAATAAAGTTCAGTACAACAGTATGGTCTTACCTGTGATTAAAAAAAATCTTTATTCATAAAATACAGTATACAAAATGCAACATCTCCTTTATTAAAGAAACATACAGTATATTGTACAGTGGGATGGTGTGCAAAACTGTCAGTCAGGCCTGCACCACTACAGCCCTCGAGGGCAGCAGACATGCCCGGTTTTCAGGACAACCTTGAAAAACGTGCCTGTTTGCAGCCCTCGGGGACTGGAATTGTGCAGGTCCTGTGTGTGTGTGTACAGCAAGTTAAAACAGTAAGTTAAATACAGTTAAATACAGTTCAGCACAACAGTATGGTCTTACAGTTCCCGTGATTAAACCAAAAAGTCCACCACATTGTCCGTCCATGGACAATTCCTTGCATGGTGCAAAACGCCATTAATGCAGTCTCGAACGCCTTTCATTACAGGATCTGTAATTGGATAAAAGCGCCGCATTTCATCCAGAATGTTCTTTCTTAAATTGGCAGGAAGCGCCTTTTTTATGCGATTTCCGTCGTAGTTCACTCTGAACACCCACTCGCAGTACAACGTGAAGGGAACATGGTGCTTAAAAAGTAACAAGGCATACTTGTGGGGTGCACCAGCACTCATCACCCTATACTTCTCCCTGAGCGCCGGTAGCAGATCGCACAGGGTGATGTCGGCACCGTATCGATGCGAGCGAATGTAGGTCTTTTGTGAGCGGGTGTGCTTGAGGAAATGGGCGATGGTAGGTTGTCTGGGAGGAAGCTTTCCTCCGGTCTTGGTCGCCGTGTTGTCTGCTGACGTGGTCTTGACGGGGTTGTCACGTCCTCCTCAACGGCATACATGTACACTACATCTTCTGGTAGAGGGGGTGCACTTGGTGATGGAAGGGGGTCGATGCTCCCATTCATCACATCCAGGCCACCCCCCTGCTCCGGCGTCGGGGAAACAGGGGCATTAACACCGAGCAAATGATGTATACCCGCTATGTCAGCCTCTATCTTCTCCATCCGTCGATCCATCCGTTGAACGATATCTAGCATCCGTTGATCCATATGTAGCATCCGTTGATCCATATGTATCATCCGTTGCTCCACATTTAACATGGGCTCCAGAAGCAAATCTATCTTTGCTAGCACAATAGAGTTCCCGGGGAGATCCACACTTTTCCCATTCAGCATGCGGTCTAACGAGCTGCTTCTTGTGCATGGCGTATGGACATCAGGGTGGATGGGTGCAACGGAGGATGAGATGGGGGTTCCATGGAGAGAAGCATCAGCGACGTCGAAGAAGGGTGGAGGAGGTGACCTGTGGATATCCGGTAGAGGAGAAGCGGCAGCGGCGTTGAAGAGGGATGGAGAAAGTGACCTTTGGATTTCCGGGCGAGAAGCAGAGTCGTCTAAGAGCAAAGGAGAAAGTGACCCGTGGATTTCAGAGGTGGCAGCATCGTTGGATAGAACCGGAGAAGATGGCCTGTGGGTTTCCGGGAGGATGAGGGGTGGAGAAGACGGGCTGAAAATTTCCGGGACAGCGGCGGCAGAGTCGTCGAAGCGTTTGTGAGGAAGTGGTCTGCGGGTTCGATGGGTTGGCTGCTAATCGTTTTGCGTCGAGAGTACATCACTCTTGACATAATAAGGCTGACGTCTATGAAAACCCTTAGCCTTTGGGGTCAGCAGAAGGTTTTCTTTATTGGCCTTAGCCTGTTGCTTTTGCCTTGGCGTGGAAACAGCAACCGCCTTTCGCTTTTTCTGCATGACAGGAACGGCAGAGGCGAGTGGGTTACTGTGTCCATAGAATCGGGGTTGCTCCTTGGAAGCAGGTGGCACAATGCAGTATCTGGAGAAGGGCAAGTTCAGATAAAGATCATCGAGTGGTGGGCTATGCAAAGTGTGTAACCTTTTATGCATGGCAGGGAGGTACAGGTGTTGAAAGTGGGTGTACTCTAATGTGAGTCATTAACGTATAAATACACCATCCATTTTGTGGATTCACTGTACATTGAATACACATCGACTAAACATGGAATATACATTCTTGTGTTTATATTTCTTTCTACTCGCAGCAATGGTTTTTAATAAGATTTCCAAGGATCTCAGCATGCGAATTAAGGAGATGTACACGAGCGGACACCGAATTGCTGCTATCCAACGCTGGTTAGCTACTTCTGGCCTCGTTGTGCCAGCAACCACCATGAGCTATCATGCACACGGAAAAAACAGAGACCGCAAAAGGGCACCAAGGGTAACTAACGCGTAAGTATATTTATAAAACTTTAAAAAAAAAATTAGATCTAAAAATTTACTGTACATCTACAGTACTGTATCTAATATTTTTGTTATTTCTGTAGATTTATATTACAACAGTATATATATTTTGTATATTTATATTTATATTACAACAGTATATATAATATGTATATTTATATGTATATTACAACAGTATATATATTTTTTATATTTATATTAAAACAGTATATATATTTTGTATATTTATATTTATATTACAACAGTATATATAATATGTATATTTATATGTATATTACAACAGTATATATATTTTTTATATTTATATTTATATTAAAACAGTATATATATTTTGTATATTTATATTTATATTACAACAGGATATATATTTTGTATTTTCATATTTATATTACAACAGTATACTGTATATATTTTGTATATTTATATTTATATTACAACAGTATATATAATTTGTATATTTATATTTATATTACAACAGTTTTATAATGCTGCATATTAATAGAACAATATATTGTATCCTGTTGATCTACTGTCTCTAATATTTTTACTTACCGGAATGTTTTTCTTTACATTGTAGGGAGACAACTCTTCTGGTGGACAAAATAAGTGAGGAGAATAATGAGAAGAGTGCATTAAGGGTCAAATACACTCTGCAGGAAAATCACAATCTCACTGTATCCGAGACCAGCATAAAGAAGATGAGACGCAGCATTGGATGGAAATATGGACTTGTGAGGTTAGTACTGGACAGTACAGGAGGTAAAAGTGTTGTTTAGGAAACTGTACTGTACCGCTAAAATTATTTATTCCTTGTCATTACAGAGCGTACCCCATGATAAGGTACACAAACAAAATCAAAGTATGGTCCAGGCCCAGGCATGGATCGACAGTGGGAAAACTTTCCAGGATTGCATCTTCACTGACGAGTCTACTGTGTCGCTGGAGAGATTTGCAAGCTTTGCGTTCCACAAAAAAGGCCGCATATCTTTGAAGCCGCGGCCAAAACACCCCATGAAGCTGCATGTGTGGGGTGCCATCTCTAGGCGTGGACCAGGATGCATTGTCATCTTTGAAGGTAAAATATATGAAATGTAATGTAGCCTTATGCACTGCACTTTACTAGTGTAGCCTTACTGTACTATTGTGCAGTTTTTTGAGCACTTTTCTTTTCTTGCTATAGGAATTATGAATAAATATTTCTTCCAAGACAACATTGTCCCTGAGATAGTGCAATACATCACACGCGCGTTCCCCAATGGTCACCGCTTCTACCAGGACAACGATCTGAAGCACACCGCGTCAACAGCTCATATCCTTGAGCGCAGTATCAACTGGGTGAAGACGCCAGCGGAGTAAGTGCAGTACACCATGTCTCATTTTTTTCCCCACTGTTTTTACTGTGTACTGTATCTCTTAAACCAATTGTCCTTTTTTTCCAATGACAGATCGCCAGACTTCAATCCGATCGAAATGGTCTGGCATCAGCTGAAGGACCATATCTGGAAAGTGGCGAAACCCTCCAAAAAGGACGAGTTGTTGAAAGGCATAATGAGTTTTTGGAACGATGTACTCACCATGGAACGCTGCAATAAATATATAGACCATATTGCCACTGTGTTGCCCATTGTGATCGTGCGTAATGGGCAAGCATCAGGAAAGTAGTACTGTGCTGTAGTATTGTAAGTACAGTATGATACAGGTAAGTATGGCACAGATTTTTTCTTTCCCAATAGTCAGAGTATACAGTAGTTACAGTTTTTTCTTTACAGAGAGAGCAGCACCAGCCATCCGGTTACAGTTCATAGTATTTAACAGTAGTCAGAGTATACAGTAGTTCCAGTATACAGTAGACTAGTTTGACAGTACTACAGTAACTGCCTACTAATTGTTCAATTTTTTTTTCAGAGAAAGCAGCACCAGCCATTACAGTAGTACTACACATCACACAATGCCATAATACAGTACACACATAACTGCACTATTTTTTTGTTTTCTTGTCGTTTCAGGAAAAAAGGTGGCCTGGGGGGAGGTGGGGTGTTGTGTCCAGTCTAATCTGCTTGTACAGTCAAATGTACAGTATATAAACAGCAGTAATGATGTACACAAAACCTCTCCTCTCTCAATGAACTACTGTACTATACACAGAATGAGGAACAAGATAAAGACGGAAAAAATAATATTACTATATACATATATATATATATTATACATTACAGTATATATTATTAAATAATATTCTTATAAATGTGCATTATTCATGTTTCCTCATGTTTTACAAATGTTTTCTAAATGTTTATCCAATTTCAATCTGCCAGAAGAACTTAATAAAGACAGCATTATGTATTATTCATGATTATTTTTATATTTGTATTTTTTGGTTCCTGATAAAATAAAATGAATATTTATTCACATTCCTGATAATCATAATCATTGACAACAACCACAACCCCCTCCCCCCCACCCCTTCAGTACACCAATGAATAAGAATGAATGACAAAACAACATGAATCAGTTAATGTTTTTTTTAACTCTCAATTCTCACAATGCTGTGCAAATCAGATTTACATTTCAAAATCGAGAAGGGATTTTCCAAAGTGTTACCGTAAACTAAGCCTCAAAGGGTTGGGGGAGTGGGGGGTGGGGTGAGTCATGTGCAGTAAGCAGCTAGCTCCCATCTCAAATAGGATTACACAATGGCAATATTCAGAAAATTAACGACTCTGTGGAGAAAGGGGGTTGGGTGACTCATGCGCAGTAAGCAGCAAGCTCCCATCTCTAAAAGGATTAGAGTACACGCAGGCGCAGTGAGGCGATTGACGCTCGGCTAGGGATGGATTAAAAACACAATGACTAACTAACTTCAGAAAATTAATGACTCTGTGGAGGTGTCTGTCGATAAGAGTTTGTGTGTGCGTGGGGGAGGGATGAAGGATTAGTCGTGCAGCAGTTCAAAGAAATAACATACTGTACTGTAGAGTACAGTAATTTCAAAAGGCAGTTCATCATAATACTGTAATTTGATCCCTACACCCCCCAAATACTGTACATAAAAAGCACACAAATCAACCATGTGCAGGCAAACACACAGATTTAATAACGTAATATCAAGATTGTTTTTGCAGGCTTGTGGATAAAATAACAGTTAAAAGTTACAGGTGCATGAGTAGGAATAAACTAGCTCCCATCCGAAAGAGGATTACACACAGGCGCATAGAGAGGTGATGCTCTGTGCAAATCAAATTCGAGAAGGGATTTTCCAAAGCGTTGCCGTAAACAAAGCCTCAAAATTCCCATCTCAAAGAGAATTACACGCAGGCGCAGTGAGGCTTTGTAGCTCGGCTATGGACGGATTCAGAACACAATGGCAAGATTCAGTAAATTAACGACTCTGTGGAAAGGGGGGGGTTGGGTGACTCATGCGCAGTAAGCAGCTCCCATCTCAAAAAGGATTACACGCAGGTGCACTGAGGCTTTGTAGCTCGGCTATGGACGGATTAAGAACACAATGGCAAGATTCAGAAAATGAACGACTCCGTGGAATTTCAAATCCTTGAGCTAGCGTTCGTGGGGGAGGGGGCTACAGGTACAGATGCATGAAGTTCAAAGCTAAAGACATACTTTAATTTCAAAAGGCAGTTCATTATAATAATACACCCCCAAATACAGTATGTAAAAAGCACATCATAATAATACACCCCCAAATACAGTATGTAAAAAGCACACAAATCAACCATGTGCAGTCAAACGCACAGGGTCACAGTCAAAAGCTACAGCACAGATTGAATATCATAATACAGTAAGATGGTTTTTGCAGGCTTGTGGAGAAAAAAAAATTACAATAAAAAATTTTTTTTAATTTTTTTTTGGTCATTCACTCAGGCAAGCAAGCAATGGTGGGCGAAGTTACAGGTGCATGCGCAGTAAATCCCTGCTGTCAAGCAGGAATGTGATTGAAACCAGACACACGTTCAAAGGAATGGTGTGGGAGAGATGTACTACATTGCACAGAAGATAAGAAGTTGAAATACCCTGCAGTGCAGTTAATTATCCTGAGCGAGGGGAGAGCGCTGTATATGCAGAAATGTGACACTGTTACAGTACTGTACACGCCTATGCGTTTCAACAATTTTCAAATGAGACATACTGTACAGCAGCACAGCACTGCAAATGCATGTATACTTTAAATATGCAAATTTACAATTACTGCGCGCGCACACACAGACTGTGTACTGACGTAGGTTGAACCGCGAAGGTATTAGACTTCCAAGACAACAGCTCGCAAACGCCCCCTGAGTTTTTATACGGCATTGCAGTATTGCAGACAGCGAGAATAATATACTAATATCAGGAGCGCGAAAATAACGCAGTTCACTCCGGGCGAAAACGACAAAAAAACGCACCTAACCGGGATAATCTGAAAGCCGCGGATCTAGCCGATTTAGACTCAGATCGGTCGCCACTGTAGATCTTCCAAAAAGTTTTTTTTGAGTTCAAAAATTGTCTAGCCTGCCAACAATGCATTTCATGTGATACATTCACATCAAATGCAATAGGCAGAAATTATAACATCAAAAAACATATCAACTGTAGATCTAAATATATAGTTTATCAGAAATTAGAGGGAAAGGTGTGTTATCACCATCTCTCTTACTGAAAGCTCATTGATAGATGCACTCTGGGGCTATTAAAACGTAACATTTATTGGGTTTACAACTAAAATAAAGTCTACATACATGAAGTTCTAAAAATAGATAATGTGTGATTTAATAAAAATATATAGGGTGGGAACGAGGCAGGGGTGGTAGAGTTGAGATAAAGGTGTATTGCCAAATCCGGGCTGACTACCATGATTAGAGGATATGTATGCAATTTTTACCACCTTAAGACACCTATCATGTGATAGGGTAACTGAACCTCAAGGGTGCCTCTGCAATATGTAGCTGTAGTGTGTTCTGCTCATGCTAATATAGAATGTAGTCACTAGCAAAGCATACCGATCAAACCAACCGAAGATTGTAAAGCGTAGAACCAGCCTGCTATAATAATATACAATACTGGAAATGGAATATGATGGTAGTGACATACCTAGATGGAATAACAGGTCAGCAAATCCCTAATGAACCTCAAGCCAATATGTAGGTGTAATTCTGGGTTCCTGTAATGCATACAGTTGAGGTTCAACACAATAGTAGGTTGGTGGTATGTGGGTTAAGCCTGTGCAGGACAACAACTCTATACATAAGTATGATACATCAATGTCTCACTACAAATAGGATAAAACATTGTCGTGTATAATAAAGTACTCTGTTTAGTGTAGTGATGACTAACATTGTTGTGACTGCGTTGGTAAGTTGGACAATCAATTCTCAGCATTGCAGTAACTCATAATCATGATCAATACACCTGTTATATAATAGTTATCTATTCCTTGGGTCACCGTGGGCCACAATTGGGTCCCCACGGTAGGCCCGCAGATGTCTGGGAGCCCTGGGTCAGACCCACAGGTGTCTGCAGGGCCTCGGGTGGTTTTCATGGGGGTCTTGGGGAACTCACGAGTGCTCACTATGGGTCCGCGGTGCCCCCACGGATGTGGGACTACCGGTTCTTCCCCGCACACCGGTTCATCCCTGCACATTACGGGTCCGCGGTGCCCCCACAGATGTGGGACCACCGGTTTATCCCCGCAGGTGTCACCCGTGGAACCACCAGCCTGATACCCGTGAGATACCCGAGGATACCGCAGGTGGTCTCCAGTAGTCTCACGCATAACCAAGGAACCAACCCTGAATGTAAAAAAAATAAACCTGGCCTATACATTCAATACATACATCCCCCCTCCCCCCAACACCTAAAGTACAATAATGTGCAAAATAACTATTATCCAGATAGGGATAATAGATTATTTGCCCATTATTAAACACATTAACTAGCATATTAAAATAAATAAGTACTACTGACCTCATCAATAAGAAGCCCCCGTCGCCAGCATAATAACATCTGTTCTCCCCCAAGCCTCTGTCACATGGTATACTAGAGCCAATCAGAGTTGGGATGGAGTTCCCACGCTCTGATTGGCTACCTTACCATGTGAGCCCGGCCATGTTTCTTTAAAATGACGTAATCTTAAAGGCAATTGAAGCAAAGCCATTCTGATTGGCTGTGCTTTCATTGCCTTTAAGTGACGTCATCATTTTTCTCGGCCAAAACACATGGTTTTCACGGCCCAATCAGGGCCGTGGGAACCATGACATAAAATGTGACGTCATAGGCCTTTAAAAACCTATGTCGTCTCATTTTGAAGGCAGACGCCGAGGAGGAAGGACCTCCTACAGAAGAAGAAGGCCAGGGCGTGGCCGTAGAAGACATGAAGACCGTGGAAGAGAGCAGCAGATAGAAGAAAGAAGAATACAGATGAAGATGGATTACAAAGAGAAGACCCGTGGATTGTTTTGGATTTTTATTTTAATATTTATTATTTTATGGTTTTTTATTTTATGGGTTCCTGTGCGTGGTGGATTGGTTCGAGAGTAAGCTGTTCAATGGGAGTCGGTGAGTGGGTCAAGTAATGGTAAGTGAACTAAAGAAATGTATTTTATTTAACTTGTTGTTTTTTTAAAGCTTTTTTACATGTGTATTTATTTATTTTTGGTATATCATTTCTTGCCACTGTATGTATGTATGTATGTATGTACTGCACCGACACACTTTATTCGAGCAAATACCCAGTATGTACCTGGCAGATACCTGGAATGCGCCGCTCCTCACCTCTGACAAGCCCCGTTGCGTTTGCCTTCCCAGCCTGGGTTCATGCCTGGCTGACGGGCGGCTGATCTGTTAAATGATAATGATTAGGATTTAATAGGCTGCAATGCTTCGCGTGTCTACCAGATGGCATAAATTCATGAATTGTAATGCAGTATATATATATATACTGTGCAGTATTGCAGCCAGTGGGAATAAAATGCTTCAATCCCTGCCTGGAAAATACCTCAATGCACTCGGGCAGAAAACAGTCACAAACCTCAATACACCCGGGTATACCCGAATTCGTGGGACTAGCCGAGCTCGAATAAAGTGTGTCGCCAGTGTATGTATGTATGTATGTATGTATGTATGTATGTATGTATGCTGTGTGTATTATATAGTATATGCAAGTGATACAATGCTAGGTAAAAACCATCTCTAAATCATCATTGAAGCCTTTGCTGTGTGTATTATATAGTATATGCAAGTGATCCAATGCTAGGTAAAAACCATCTCTAAATCATCATTGAAGCCTTTGCTGTGTGTATTATATAGTATATGCAAGTGATCCAATGCTAGGTAAAAACCATCTCTAAATCATCATTGAAGCCTTTGCTGTGTGTATTATATAGTATATGCAAGTGATCCAATGCTAGGTAAAAACCATCTCTAAATCATCATTGAAGCCTTTGCTGTGTGTATTATATAGTATATGCAAGTGATCCAATGCTAGGTAAAAACCATATTTGAATGCTGTTTTCTGTCTACCCCTAATCAAATTAAGTGTTGCCACCTTGGCAGGGAACACCCTGTGTAGAAAACCATTTGTTTGAATGTGCCTCAGATGTGCTAATTAAGCAGACAGAACAACACTGTCAGGTGACTTTTTAGGCCTATATAAACCCAGTCAGAACATCTAGTCTGCTTGCAGCCCATATCCAAGTGGCCCATTATAAGTGGCATGACTATTGAACAACTGAAGTTTAAAAGGAAGTGGCCCATTATAAGTGGCATGTCTACTGAACAACTGAAGTTTAAAAGGAAGTGGCCCATTATAAGTGGCATGACTATTGAACAACTGAAGTTTAAAAGGAAGTTCAAAAGAAGTGAGGAAGAAGTGGACACCCCATCTGGCCCTGATTCCTGCATTTGAACTACGCTGGAAAGGAGGATATCATCAATACCAGACTGCATCATTACTGCTGTGATGCTGCCTTTACCATTTATATTTGCTGTGACTTCACTTCTTCTCAAATTATGCACTTCTTTTTACCAGCCTCAGTATGTCTCTAACTCTATTCATATATCTCCATCTCTCCTTCCATCACCACTTCTCTGTTCACATGAACTCCTTTCTTACCTGCGTCCTCTGACACCACACAGCTATATCCCCTACACTAAAACACACCCCTATAAATCATCCTCACACATCCTCTTTCTATCCATGCTTCTCCTCCTTGCTTCTGGGATATCTCTCCCAATCCTGGTCCCTGTCTTATTCCTACATGCGCTCGTCCTCGCCTGCCAACTGCAACCTCTACTCCTTCTGGTGTCAACCCCTCCAACCTCATACCCATCCCCTGCCACCCTCCCTCCTCTCTCCCTTTCTCCTGTGCCCTTTGGAATTCATGCTCCCTCTCTAACAAGTTCCTCTCTGTGCATGACTTCTTTCTCTCTCACTCCCTGCTTCTCTTTGCTATAACTGAGACCTGGCTCACTCAGTCTGACTCTGCTCTGGAAGCTGCCCTCTCCTACGGTGGCCTTTCCTTCTCCCACACTCCGCGCACTGATGGCAGGGGTAGAGGCGTGGGGCTCCTGCTCTCCTCTCTCTGTCGTTACCGAACCCTTCCTATTCCTCCCTCTCTTGCTTTTCCCTCCTTTGAGGCTCACACTGTCCAGATTTTCTCTCCTCTCCCTGTTCATGTGGCGATCAACTATTGCCCACCTACCTCTACTCATCCCCCTTCTGCCTTTCTCTCTCACTTTGAATCCTGGCTCTCTTTCTTCCTCTCCTCAGACTCCCCTGTTCTTCTCCTTGGGGACTTCAATTGCCACATTGATGACCCCTCTCTCCCTTGGGCTTCCCGCTTTCTTTCTCTAACCTCTTATTTTGGCCTTCAACAGTGGACTGCAGCCAGCACCCACAAGGATGGCCACTACTTAGACCTGGTTTTCACTAAGAACTTCTCTCTCTCCGATTTCTCCATTTCCCCTTTTCCTCTCTCTGACCATCATCTCATCTCATTTTCTCTATCGCGCTTCTCCCCTTCTCCACCTCCATCTACACCCCGGTTCTGCAGAAACCTGCGCTCTATTCACTTACCTGACTTTGAGTCCACTTTACGCTCCTCTCTCCTCTCTCAGCTCTGCTACAGACCCCGACAACCTGGTCAGGAACTACAACTCTGTCTTGTCCTCCTCTCTTGATCTACATGCCCCACTTTCTCTCTGCCGCACTCGCCCTTCTAACCCTAGACCCTGGCTAAATTCCCACACACGCATGCTGCGTTCCTCCACTCGTTCCTCTGAACGCCTCTGGAGGAAGTCTCACACTCTAGCAGACTTCCTTCACTACAAATGTATGCTATCCTGTTTCAACTCTGCCCTCTCGCAAGCTAAACAAGCCTACTTTTCTGCACTAATCAACATGCACAAGTCTAACCCACGCCGACTGTTCTCTGTCTTTGATACTCTACTCAAACCACCCTCAGCTGCCTCTCCTTCCTCCATCTCCGCTCAGGACTTTGCTGACTATTTTAAGGAAAAGGTGGAATCCATACGTCAGAACATCCCCTCTGTTTCTTCTTCCCATCCTACACCTCTTCCTAACTCTCCTCCTGCCTTCCTTGACTCTTTTTCCACTGTCTCAGAGGAGGATGTGTCGCTGTTGATCGCCACGTCTCCCTCTACCACTTGCCCTCTTGACCCCATTCCCTCCCATCTCCTAAAACCTCTTGCTCCTACTATAATCCCTACGCTCACACACATTTTTAACTCCTCCGCTCTGGAACCTTTCCTTCCACCTTCAAACATGCAACAGTCATACCATTACTCAAAAACAGCAAGCTTGACCCTACCTGTCTTTCTAACTATCGACCTGTCTCCCTCCTGCCTTTTGCCTCTAAACTCCTTGAACGTCTTGTATTCTCTCGCTTGCTTCATTTTCTCAACACCTATTCTCTCCTAGACCCTCTACAATCTGGCTTCTGCACTGCTCACTCCACGGAAACAGCCCTCACTAAAATAACCGACGACCTCCATGCTGCCAAAGACAGAGGTCATTACACTCTGCTCAAATTACTCGACCTCTCTGCAGCATTTGACACCGTGGACCACCCTCTTCTCCTTCACATTCTCCATACTCTTGGTATTCGGAACAAAGCTCTATCCTGGATCTCATCCTACCTCTCCCATCGTACTTTCAGTGTCTCTTCTGCTAACACCTCATCCTCCTCTATTGATCTCTCTGTGGGGGTACCCCAGGGCTCTGTCCTGGGACCTCTTCTCTTTTCTCTGTACACACTCTCTCTAGGTGACCTAATAACATCTTTTGGGTTTAAATATCACCTCTATGCTGACGACACACAAATATATTTCTTAACACCTGACCTTACACCTGCTATACAGACCAAAGTTTCTGAATGTCTCTCTGCTATATCATCCTGGATGGCCCTCCGTCGCCTTAAACTCAACATGGCTAAAACAGAGCTCCTCATTCTTCCTCCCAAACCTGGCCCTACTACCTCCTTCCACATTACTGTTGGAACTACGATCATCCACCCAGTAGCCCAAGCACGCTGCCTAGGGGTCACACTCGACTCCTCTCTCACATTCGCCCCTCATATTCAAAACATTTCTAAAACTTGTCGCTTTTTCCTCCGCAATATAACAAAGATACGCCCTTTCCTCTGTTGCTCGACTGCTAAAACTCTGACTCAGGCCCTCATTCTCTCCCGTCTTGATTACTGTAACCTCCTACTGTCCGGCCTTCCTGCCTCTCACCTGTGTCCCCTACAATCTATCCTAAATGCTGCTGCCAGAATTACTCTACTCTTTCCTAGATCTGTCTCAGCATCTCCCCTCCTGAAATCCCTCTCCTGGCTTCCAATCAAATCCCGCATCTCACACTCCATTCTTCTCCTCACTTTTAAAGCTTTACACTCTTCTGCCCCTCCTTACATCTCAGCCCTAATTTCTCGCTATGCACCACCCCGACTCTTGCGTTCTGCTCAAGGATGTCTTCTTTCTACCCCCTTTTTATCTAAAGCCCTCTCCCGCCTTAAACCTTTTTCACTGACTGCCCCACACCTCTGGAATGCCCTTCCCCTCAGTACCCGACTATCATCCTCTCTATCCACCTTTAAGACCCACCTTAAGACACACTTGCTTAAAGAAGCATACGAATAGCACTGTGGATATTCTGAACACATGATCCATAAAGCTTGGCCCCCTGCAGACGCACTTACCAGAACTCCCTCCTACTGTCTCTGTACGTTCTCCCTACCTACCAATTAGATTGTAAGCTCCTCGGGGCAGGGACTCCTCTTCCTTAATGTTACTTTTATGTCTAAAGCACTTATCCCCATGACCTGTTATTTATATTATCTCTTATTTATTTGATTACCACATGTATTACTACTGTGAAGCGCTATGTACATTAATGGCGCTATATAAATAAAGACATACAATACAATACAATACAATGTCTAGATCGATATATACATACAGGGTAAGAAATTATGTTGTTTTAAAAGCTTGATTTGCTGTGTTTTAAAATATGTTGGCTATGCTGCTATGCATAAATGTGTGTGTCATGTATTTTAAAATTAGATAGATGTAATTTTTGCTATTGTATGGTGTACTTTAGATCAGGGTGAGGCTTGCTTTTGTATATTTTATTTTTTGGTGTCCCTCTATTTTGTATGATGGTAACTTGTTCTCTTTAACGGTTGCTATAGTTAATTGTGTAATTGGTATGGATACTATTTTAATTGTTTGGGATGTAATTAATGTATGCAAATTGATTGATGGTGACTTTATTGAATTACATAGTATACTTTTTTAGATGTAATGCTATTTTCTTTGGAATATTGTATGGTTAACATTGATTTGCAACGTCTACATGTTGCTTAGATTTAATGCATCATTTATACAATGTAAATGCAATGTTTTCAGTTGCATTTGAGGCTTTTGATTGGCATTTGATGCTTTAGATTGGATGATTACATTTGATTTGTTTTAGGAAATAGCATTGTATTTCATTGTGGATGTTATAGAGAAGTGGTATTTTTATTTAAGCATGTTTTTGTTAACCCTGAGACATTTATTTGTATATTGGTTCATCATGTGTAAGGTGGCACTGAGTGCTCATTTGCATGTCATTTCCCAGAATCCCTTGCTGCAGTGGAAGCGCTATATGCTGGGCGATAATGGGGAAAGATAGGGTTGCAGACCTGTCTAAGACATGCAAATGAACATACAGTAATATTTACAGTTGCTTTATGCTTTACTGTGGAGGATTTCTGTCACTTTTTTTACCCACCATAACCTTAATAATATTGGTGATTAACTAGTCTATAGTCTCAAAACCAGCTTAGCCATTACAACCAACCCCACACTGATGAGACCCATAAAGGTCGAAACAGCTGTGTAGCTGAGACTGTGTCCCCTTGGCCTTGAGTCATCGTCCCTTCGGGGACTAAAGACTCCTGCTGCTTTTGGGGGGCACGCCATCTCGAGCTGAGAGGAGTGATCCTGAGTGAGCGGTTCTGAGCGAGCAGATGCGGAAGTGAGGGGCCGGCGCCTTTGCCTGGTGGGATCACCTGAAAGGGCTTAACCCATCTGCTGCAATTAGGGTGCCGCACCTGAGCTTATTCAAGGCGGACGATGGCTTTCGGTGGGATGAGGAATACAGTCCGGTTCCTGGTCGAGGAAGCCGAGAGAGACTGCGTGAGACTGCAACATGTGGTGGAGAAAGTCCTTGGAGAGATGCTGGAGCTGGACGAGACGAAGGTGTACTGCCTCCAAGACTTGCCGAGTCAGAGCATTTATGACCTGACCCTGAATACAGATGCGGATTGCTGGAACATCTATGAAATGTGCCGTGAGAGGAAAGAGGATCCATGGCTGTTGGGAATCAGCATGGCCCCGAGATTTATGCTGGAGGACAAGCCGCTTATTGTGCATATGTTTAACCCTTTTGTACTGAAGGAAGACATAGTGTGTTTCCTGAGGAGATATTGTTCTCTGGTAAGGGGAGGAGAAATTTTAAGAAACGCTTATGGCTTTTTTAATGGAAAACGGTGTTTTTGGGTGCGTTTTAAGCCTGACCCAGAACGAGGAGGAGGAGTAATGCAACCGCCTGCAAGTTTTGCCATTGGTGGGGAAAGGGGCTTCTTAAACTACCCTGGCCAGCCTGTTTATTGCAGGAATTGTCACAAATATGGACATACCAAGGTGGAGTGTGACAAAGTTGGGACTGTATGCCGCAATTGCGGTGAAGAAGGACACACAGCAATGGCTTGTCGAGTCCCAAAAAAGTGCGACTTGTGTGGGGAACGTGGACATTTTGCACGGCAGTGCACAAAAAGAAAATCTTACGCCCAAGCGGCAAGGGGTAGTGAGCCGGGAAATACCGCAGAGTTTGTTGGACTGATCTTTGGGAAGGGACAGACGGAAGAGGGAAGGATGGACTTACAGGAGGGGGGATCTCAGAAGTGGAGGAAACCCCTGAGTTTCTACAAGGAGAAACTTCAGGAGAAGAAATTGAATAAACTTGGCTGGTTCTACAAGCGATATTTTGGAGAAAAAAGAGGAAGATCTCTTCCTGGACTCCTTAGCCCAGAAACTGGAGGTGGGGGGAGGGGAGGAGACGGGAGCAGTCCATCAGAAAGATGCGGGGGAGGGGGAAATACGGTCATTGAGTGTGGTGGAACCTAGCTGGGCGGAAAGAATGGAGTTTCAAGATGCACAAAGGGTGAGGGAAGGTCCCCAAGATATCTTGGAGGAGGAAATGGAAATAGGAGGGAATAAAGCTCAAAAGCGTAAAAATCTGCAAGGGATAGAAACAAAGGAAGATAAGGATAGGCATAGGCATCATGTGCGGGAGGAGTGACACACCCACCAGCCATATTCAATATCAGAGGAGACAGAAGATTTTTGTTTTACCCGGGACAGCCTCTATATTGTAGGCATTGCCACACTTATGGACATACAAAGGAGGGTTGCACGAAAACGGGAATTGTGTGCCGTAATTGTGGGGAAGAGGGACATACTGCAGCCAACTGTGGAGTCCCTAAGAGATGCCATCTATGCGGAGAGGAAGGACACTTGGCATTGTAGTGCAAAAAGGACATATGCCCAGGCAGCAAAAGGGGGCATTGTGCTAGAAGAAGAGGAAGAGACAGTGGAGGGTCTGGGAATTTGTGAGATGGAGAGTTCCCAAGAGGGAGGGCTTGATCCGGCTATAACAGCGATGTATGATGAGGATTTAAGAAGGGAAGAAATGGTAGAGAGTGGCCCAATAGAGGGGGAGGTGGAAGTGGAAATAATGGACACGACCGGACCCAAGAAAGGGGTGCAAAAACGTAGTTTACAAAGTGACAATGATGTTTGTACAGTTGAAGGGGAGGGGAAGAGTGAGTTACGGCAAGATAGGGTGATGAAGTCAAAGTTTTGTGTGCTGGATTTGTCCAGTATTGACGGAGTGGGGAAGAGGAACAGACCGTGAGTAAAGGAAAAGAGGAAAATAAGAAGTTAGATAGGGAAGCGCAAGAAACAGAGGAGAAGGCAGGCCCTGGTGGTGTGAGTGGAAAAGGTAAAGAGTGAAAGAGTAAGTATAAAGGGTTTGTTGTTAGTGGAAGCAAAAACGAGTCTTCGCAAGGGATAGAAACAAAGGAAGATAAGGATAGCCAGAGTAAAGTGGAGCCTAGAGAGAAGGGTGTAGAGGGTAAAGATGGAAAAGTATCAGGGAAGGTAACCCTAAAAGAGAAAAAGGAACATTTTGAGAACGCAGTGGGAGATGTTCTGTTTTGGGTGGGTATTTTCCGAAGCAGCATGGGGGTAGTAGTGATGAACAGATAATAGAAAGATTGGAAAAAATGATGTACCAAAGAAAAAAGCTGACAAAATAGCAATATGAAGAATTAAAAAAGGAGCATGTACAGTGGGTTAAAATAAAAGAGCCAAGGGGAGAAGTGAGGGAGAAAGAGAGTAGTGAGAGTAATAGCTCGTCCTCACAAAAAAGTCAGATGAACGTGGAGGGAACTAAAATACCGAGAAGTGTAAGTGGAGTAAGTGGGAATGAGATTGAAGAAAAGGCAGGCCAAAAGAGTGGGGGTGAAGGGGGAGAAGGAGAAAGTAAGGAGGAGAACTTGGCGAGGAGAAAGTTAGAAATTATGAAGGGTTTGGAAAGTGAGAAGAGGCAGCGGTATGTAAAAGGCTGATAGAAAGTTTAAATAGGCAGGCAGGCATCTCAGTAGCGTCAGATGCTACAAAAACGGATTCGTTGAGAGAAGATTTTCAAAAAGCAAACGTGTCTTTAGAGGAAGTAAGAAAATTAGTGAAAAGTTGTGATACGTGTAATATCAATGTTTTCTTAGAGAAGTTGCTGGGATAAAAGAAGTAAGTAGATGTATGTGTTCTGGAGAAAGTACGAAAAGCCTAGCGTAGGACTTGGGAAGTAATTCATGTTTAGGTATTGTGGTGTTTTGTGTTTTTTCTGGCAATGTAAGGAATGTATAGTGATGTTTTCTGTTTATTACTGGTTGAAATTAAGTGAATCGTTAATAAAACTTTAAAAGGAAAAAAAAAAAAAGGTTGAAACATGTCTGAGAGTGGAATTAATGGCTTTGCATCTCATCCCAGCCTCTGTCTAAAAGCTGTGTTTAAAACAGCATGCATTGGCTTGAGGATTTGCATGTGTAATACGAGCTTGAGACAAAAGGTGGCACTGAGTGCTCATTTGCATGTCATTTCCCAGAATCCCTTGCTGCAGTGGAAGCGCTGTATGCTGGGTGATAATGGGGAAAGACAGGGTTGCAGACCTGTCTAAGACATGCAAATGAACATATAGTAATATTTACAGTTTATGCTTTACTGTGGAGGGTTTTTGTCACTTTTTTTACCCACCATAACCTTAATAATTTTGGTGATTACCTAGTCTATAGTCTCAAAACCAGCTTAGCCATTACAACCAACCTCACACTGATGATACCCATCAAGGTTGAAACATGTCTGTGAGTGGGTTTAATGGCTTTGCATTTCATCCCAGCCTCTGTCTAAAAGCTGTGTTTAAAACAGCATGCATTGGCTTGAGGATTTGCATGTGTAATACGAGCTTGAGACAAAAGCTGGCACTGAGTGCTCATTTGCATGTCATTTCCCAGAATCCCTTGCTGCAGTGGAAGCGCTGTATGCTGGGCGATAATGGGGAAAGACAGGGTTGCAGACCTGTCAAAGACATGCAAATGAACATACAGTAATATTTACAGTATATATATATATACAGGTAAACCCCGTTATAGCGCGACCTGTGGTGTAGCTGTAGAACTCTTGGTGTAGTGGTAGAACTCTTAACCAACATATGAAAGGGTCCTGGGTTCAATTCCTGTATGAAATGGTATAATTCAATTTTTTAATAAATTATTATTTTAATTATATTGCATAATTTATAAATATATAATTATTTATTATTCTTTATTAAGTAATAATTATTTATTAATCAATAATGATGTATTAATAATAATTCTTTATTAATAATTCATTATTAATCATTCTTTATGATTAATTATGTATTATTAATAAGTATGATTAATAATTATTATTATTATTAACAGTTAATTAACTAATTAATAATTATTACTAAATACTTAATAATAATTATTAATACTTACTTATTAATAAAACGTATTAATACTTAATAATTATTAATAATTAGTAAGTATTAATACTTGTTATTAATAATTATTAATAATTACTAATTAATACTTAATAATTATTAACATCCAATTAGTAATAATAATTATTAACATCCAATTAGTAATAATAATTATTAATACTTAATTATTAATAACAATTATTAATACTTACTAATAATTAATAATTAAGTATTAATAATTATTATTACTAATTGGGTATTAATAATTATACCCAATTAGTAATAATAATTATTAATACTTAATAAATTTTAACGCTGTCTTGGGGTTGTGGACCCCAAGGACCACGTTATAACGGGGTTCAGCTGTATATATATATATATATATATATATATATTGTATTTTGTTTTTAATTTTTTTTTCATGCTGAAGCCACTGTACAAAGGAATGTGTGAATGGTGGGTATCGGGCCAGGGTGGCTTAACCCCTTAATTACCTTTGCGGTTAGTGTCCGATAAGGTGATTAAGGGGTTCATTGATATGTGAATGTAATTGCAATGTATTGGCTATGTATTATTTTGGCAACGGACTACAATGATTATGGTGGCGATGGGGCCTTCTTATTGATGAGGTCAGTAGAAGTTTCTTTATTTTACTATGCTATCTAATGTGTTTAATAATGGCCAAATAATCTATTATCCCTATCTGGATAATAGTTATTTGGCACATTATTGTACTGTATGTGTTGGGGTGGGGGGAGGGGGTATTGGCCCCAAGGGTATGTGGGTAGGCCTCCCTTGTGGGTAGTGGTGAGGGTGGTTAGGCCTCACAGGTGGTTAGGGGTTATTGGTGGAGGGTATGTAGGCGTCCCGAGTGGTGGGTGAGGGTGGGTTAACCCCTTAATGACTGTAGCGGTTAATAACCGCTATGCTGATTAAGGGGTTAGGGGACATTACATTGGATGTTTTTATTCTTGTTTCTGTTTTGCAGAAGTGGAGGGGGAATTAGCAAGATGATAATGAGGATGGCCTTCATCGTGGCAGCCGGACAAGGGTGAGTGCAATATGTATTTAATGTATTTATTGTTCTCTATGTATTTTAAATGGACAACTACACTATTATCCATTTGTGGATAATAGTAAGTTTGCCCATTACTGTATTGTATGTTGTGTATTGCAATGTTTATTGGGGGCAATTGTCCCCAATAAACATGCTATTATGCGTTAACCACTTCATTGCCTTAGCGGCTATCCGCTATGGTAATGAAGCAGCATTAATGTATTTTAATAAAATTGTGCGGGAGCAGGGGGTCCCCTGAGCTGAACCGCATTGATTTATGACTCAGAGACCCCCTGCTTCCCGAGTTACAGGCCCCGGTTTGGGGCATCGGTTACAGTGTCGACGCCATCTTTATTGCGGGCACGTAGCGTATGGGACGCTATAAACATGGCGGCGACACTGCCCACCCAATCACACATACTGGGGCCTGTAACTCGGGAAGCAGGGGGTCCCGACAAAAGGGACAAAGCAATGCGGTTCAGCTCAGGGAACCCCCTGCTCACTGTACAGTATTATTAAAAATATATTCATGCTGCTTCGTTACCATTTAAAACCAGAGACATAACATAAAACACAGACAAAGCTCAGTGCACATCCAGAAATCTTATATACGGTACAGTGCCTAAATATACATGTATAAATAACTAATAAATAAAATGGTCTTTTAGTTTAACATTTTGGCCAAATTGTTGTAAGCCCTTGAGCCAAACTTCACGGCAGACCACGTTTCAAGGGTCCCTACACTAATATAAATTCTTAATAACCTGTGCATTGCCAGGAAGAATGATTTATAATAAATCTGTCAATATAAGTTGCAAAAGGTCAGAGTGCTTTTCCTGGTAATGTACAGGTTAATAAAAGCTTCAATCAGACTTGGAACTTTTGCAACTTATATTGACAGATTTATTATAAATCATTCTTCCTGGCAATGCACAGGTTATTAAGAATTTATATTAGTGTAGGGACCCTTGAAACGTGGTCTGCCGCGAAGTTTGGCTCAAGGGCTTACAACAATTTGGCCAAAATGTTAAACTAAAAGACCATTTTATTTATTAGTTATTTATACATGTATATTTAGGCACTGTACCGTATATAAGTTTTTCTGGATGTGCACTGAGCTTTGTCTGTGTTTTATGTTATGTCTCTGGTTTAAAATATATATTGCCATGCTCAGTAGCACTCCTCTGTGAAACTTATATGCTTATATATATGTTGTGGTATTTTGGGGGTTCAATTTGAGCTTGTAGGTGTTCTGTATGTTTTATAATTCTTGTGCAGCTAGTCTTGGCTGTTTTGGAGGGTGGCAACCTCCTATCCAATTGAAGCTCACTCCCTCCCACATTTAAATGGTTAAAAGCTCACTCCATGGCATCTCCAACTTTCAGGGGAACTTGCCTGCATGCAGTGTGATTGTGACAAATCTATTACAGAGTGCTTTTCCTGGTAATGTACAGGTTAATAAAAGCTTCAATCAGACTTGGAACTTTTGCAACTTATATTGACAGATTTATTATAAATCATTCTTCCTGGCAATGCACAGGTTATTAAGAATTTATATTAGTGTAGGGACCCTTGAAACGTGGTCTGCCGTCAAGTTTGGCTCAAGGGCTTACAACAATTTGGCCAAAATGTTAAACTAAAAGACCATTTTATTTATTAGTTATTTATACATGTATATTTAGGCACTGTACCGTATATAAGTTTTTCTGGATGTGCACTGAGCTTTGTCTGTGTTTTATGTTATGTCTCTGGTTTTAAATATATATTGCCATGCTCAGTAGCACTCCTCTGTGAAACTTATATGCTTATATATATGTTGTGGGTATTTTGGGGGTTCAATTTGAGCTTGTAGGTGTTCTGTATGTTTTATAATGCTTCGTTACCATAGCAGATAGCCGCAAAGGTAAGGAATGATTGTGTATTGATATGTGTGTTTTATTCATAGTGTAGATGTGCAGAGGGTCTCCGGAGCTGAACCGCTTTGGTTTTAGGTCCGGGGACCCCCTGCTTCCCGAGATACAGGCCCCTTTAGGGGGTGCCGGTATCCATCTGCTTTGTTTACATTCCGCAGTCACGTGATCGGGACCTTTAAATGCAGAGGGATACCGGCACCCCCTAAAGAGGCCTGTATCTTGGGAAGCAGGGGGTTCCCGGACCTGAAACCAATGCGGTTTAGCTCCGGAGACCCCCTGCACATGTAGACTATGAATACACTATGAATAAAAATGGTTTATAAAATAATTTTTAATGTGCCGATGTTTGCGCAGAGAGAGCGGCGGATCTCTCTCTGCTGCAGACATATCTCGGCAGGGGACGGCTTCTCAGCAGCTTCTCGCCAGGCAGCCGTCTCACCACCGGTTACTAGCCATTTCATCAAATGGTGGTGGCACATTCATTCGCCAGGGATTCGGCCCTTACAGCATACAGCGAGTTTAACACGCCAAAAACATGGCTAGTTCCAAAACTGGCGGATGCTTTTTTCGCTGCTTACTGCATAGACCCCTTAGGGCAACTTAGAACAGCAATAGCCTTTGTGTCTCCAGACCATTCACTCGATAGGACAAGCAAGGCAATAGTTCCATAGCGGGGCAAATGGTCCCTTGTTATGATATGCCTGGGTCCCCTGAACACTATACCTAGCCACCTTCCTACATTAGCACTTGTTCTGAATGCGTAACTTGTTACATCCAGCTTTTTTTTGCTGTAAACCTGTACTATTACAGCTCTCAGCATCACCTATAAATGTAACTGTGTTTCCCCCATCCAATCGCAGATAGGGGCCATTACAGTGTGTGTGGTGCAGATACCTGCTGGCAACATGAGGCTGAGTCATCTGCTGATGGTAGCGGGGACACAGGAACATGCTTCTGGGGTTCATACCCCACATATCTCCTTAGCTGAGCTGTGCCTCCATCTGCCATAGGCTCCAGGAACTGAAGGTGATCTCCCACGGTAGAACTTATTACCTGTCCCCCCAGTAAGGTGACGCACCAGGCAGGAGGTATATTGCAAAACAGGAACGGGTTTCTTACTACACTCTGCTGTAACAGTTACATGCAGTCTTCTGACGGATGCAGTCTGTTTGATCAGCTATCACTGAAGATGGTCCTTGGACCGTCACTACAGGCCAAGGGCACCCACAGCCACCCTAGCTCTTCCCCACCTCCATAGTGGAGGAACAGGTATTGTCACACTCACTCTCCCCTGGAGGGAAGAGCTCATTGGAAGGCCCCAATCTCAGGCTCCCAGTTGTGTGACTTGCCTTCCTCAGAGGCAACTCCTAACTTTAGTGCAGTCCTGCCCTTAAGTACAGCCAGAAGGCAGGCACCCCGTAGTCCCAGCTATAACAGGATGCTTCTGCTGTCACTCAAGTGCAGTACCAAAGGTGAGGGGGAAAACCCCATACCAACTACTGGCAACCTGATAGTAACCTGATGGGGTTTATTGCCAGCTCATTCGGCAGAATAGCAGTCAGGGGGACCCTGCAACATAAGTAAAAAAAATGAGGTGTGAATATTTAAGTAATAATCTTTCAGATCTCCTAGATAGGCGTATGTTACGATGGGTACAGCTAGTATAATATAATACATTCTAAACACTTAGGTTAAAGTTATGTAAATAGCTTAAAAGTTTAGTGCATGTGCACCTGAATAACGTAATTTGGTGAGCAAATCAGGAGTGTTGTGTCACATATTATTGTGCTACAATTAGAGTGACCAGATTTGTCCCAGCCAAAGACAGCACATGCGCGATGAGCACTTGGCAACGTGCAAGAGCGATCGGCTCTTCCTAGCTGCTCTTGCACATGCATGATAGTCCGTTGCCAACTGAGCATGCGCAATGGGTTTTTGCTGGTCGCTCTTGTGCATGCTCTATCGGAGTTTAACTCAGTCGGCAAATGCTAATCATGCATGCACAGGAGCAGCCAGGAAGTGCTGATGGCACATGTGTTGTCGGAAAGTACTCTTTGCACATGCAAAACAAGGACAGAGCCTGAAAAAGTCAGGACAGAGAATGAAAATTCTGGACGGTCCAAGCTAAACTGGGACGTCTTGTCACCCTAGAATAATGGGTGCAATAAAATACGCTACATCTTTAAATATGTTCCTGTGACGGTGAGGGGGTAACCAGACTTTATAATAAAGTTTAAGCCCACTTGGTTGCCCCTGAACTGTGTTTTGGGGTCCTAGAGAGTCAGCTATTGGATCCGTGTATTGTGCATGCATTACTGTACCATGTAATAAAATATGGAACAATTGCAATTTTTTATGTTTTACCCTGTAAAGGAGTGCTAGCAAGTGGAGACGACCAGGCTGTGAGTCTCAGGCTAGGTTTGACGGAGAAACTTCTTTCAGATTGGGTCTATTTAGTGAGGTTCCAAAGTTACTGATGACCCCAAAAACGTACCCAGGGATCAGGTTAGATTCCTGGCTACGTTGAAGCACAGTGCTCCGGTCAAAACTCTACCATGAAAGCATTCTTGCGACTCACCACTTGGAGGTCCTGCTTTAGCACAGACCAGAAAAGGTACAAAGAGGCACAGGGAGGAAAAGGGTCACTAAAACAGTCAAGGGGTCACTTATATAACAGGAGGGGCTGCCTAGTTCTTGCCCAGGTCATCCTAACTCTGGTATAAGGAGTTTAGGTAATACTCCAGCCAGGTATAAGGCTGAGAAGTTTTAATTAGAATAAAAAAAAGTTTATGTTTGTGGAGTACAAGGGATATGGCTTGGGGGGACAGGCAATTTAGTTCCCCCTCTATCCCTCACCCCCAAAAGACTTAAGTGATTTCTAATAAAGTGTGCCAAGTATGTTAGTATGTTTTCCTGACTGGGGTGCTCCAGCCATATATAAGGCAGAGCAGGTTTTTATCAAAATAAGAAGTTTATTTATTAATGTGACAATCGAGGGGGGCCAGGCCAGTAATAAAGGGGTTACACCTGGCTGGCAGCCTCTAAATCGTGTTGGGACTGAAGGGGTTAATGTGTAAACTGTGTGTAATAACTTGCATTCACCTTCACCATCTGTATTTGTCCCAGATTGCAGCTGAATTTCCCAGCTGCAATGCGTTTTAAACGGTGTGTCCACTAAATCCTCTTGGGAGGGAAAGGGTTAACTGTATTGGGTGTATAATCCTGTATTCTCTGCCCTAAAACACGATTCCTTCACTGGAAAATGTATCATGGGGTCGCAATAAGCTAGCAGCCTAATTTTTGGAGGCAAGCCAGTACACATATCGGAAAGACTGCACATATATTTATAACATATTTCTCTCAATAGAAGGTATAGTTTAGAACCTGTAATACTTCTTGCTATATGTTATAATGGATGGCAGAATTGACCATATGAGGCTTTTGATGTGTTAAGTGTATGCAAGGGGGATAATTAGTGGCTTTGTGCAAGCCAGGGATAGTAAAGATGTGATAACCATTTGACTTGTCAGAAGTCACACCTTTAGACAAAGCCCTACCAGTCTAAATGTCACCCCATCCAGAGTCACGTCTCCAGATATTCTGGGCCCTTTTTACTAAGCAGTGCTACCAAGCTGCTCACTGAGCATGCTCAGAGTTACCTGGGTTGGCCTTATGAACATTTCCCACGTTACCTGGCAGGTTTTGAAAGGAGGAAGATATTCTCCCAACAATGGAATTGAGCGAAGGTTAGGTATAGGGATCCCTGTCTATAAAGACGCGTGTAACCCTCATTCCTGTGCTGTTGTTGAATCCTGTGAAGATCTAATCCTGAGGAACGAACTTCTACCTGTGTGACCTTGTATTTCGTTCCTGTGATTGCTGTAAGTGTTTTTATCCCATGTTATTCATTTTACTGTGTGTGTTAGTCTGAAAAGAAATAAACTTACAAGTTTATTTTATTGCTGTCTTGCTGCAATCAGTTTCCAGTGTTTTTGAGTTGATAAGTTTGTGTCCACCATGACAATTGAGTGTCAGAATGTCACTGGAGACCAAATCTTATTAACACCTTAATACCGGGATTCTGGATTGAGCACAACAAGGAGGGTAAAATAAATTGCAATGTATTTCCTTTTAAGACAAACACACAATTCTTCACAATTACAATCAATATACACTTACTGGGATAGGGATACGAAATATAATGTCAATGGAACGAATAACTGGAAAACAAAGTCTCTCTGCATCACTGCACGGGAGAAGGGTGATGTGCGGATAGAGCCATGCGACAGTCCTTGACAAGGGGCGTGGAATGCTGCCCCTGTATCTCAGCCAAAGGAAAACTTTTCGTTGTGTCCTTACAGGATTCGTTCGGGAATCCTTAGCTCAAACGAATTCTGGAAGAGGGGTGCAATTCTTGGTTACTATGTTTAACCCCTCACACTATGGAACTTCGCTGATGCTGGAACGGACCTTGGTTGACACTTAAGATGTTTCTTATCTGAATCTTAGGTGAATCTGATTCAAAACTGGGCTGCAGGCATTCTTATAGACTTAAGACTCCTATCCTTAACCTGTACAGCCAATCCCCCCGTGGGAATAACTTTTTCACCTATCCCAGACTTGCCAGTAGCTCATAAACCTGGCAGAGGTGGCTTCCCGGTCTGCTAAGAGCATGCGCTAACTTAGCACCTATGCCTCTTAGCATACGGGACCCAACCCCTTACCTGTCGACAGTAAATCTGGATGTTGGCTATCATTTGCTGTTAACCTGTACTTCACACCGGTACGGGCAGGGTACTTTACTGTATCCCGCCCGCCCTAACACTTCAGGGTATCTGAGGCTTTCAACTCCGGACTTCTCTAGAAATTGGGGTACAAGCCCAGTAGGGTGCTCTTTGAAGTACGGAGTTGGAAATCCATCAGTTAATTTATCCCAAACATATGCACATGTTAATGGATTCACTGCCGGGCTGACAGGAAAGGGTTCCTGTTTTCATATTTTAAAGTACCTTAAACAAGGTTTATTTTCATATTTGACTTCTATATCATTTTGTGGTATTATAACAACAAGTATGTGTATTATTAGTCCTTATTCTTACGAAATCCAGTGGGAGCATGGGGGTGAGAAGAAAACAGCAACACAGAAAATTTAAGTGCAGACGTAGGAACAAAGTGGAAATGTAGAAGTTGTATTCTTGGCCCTCTGCCCAGCCTACACACCGGAAAGAAGTAATCAACGAGCGTTGAGGGATAAAATCCCACGAATGAATGATGTGTGCGTCTCCTCCAATGTCACAGCAATAGATGTATGCTCCAACCAAAAAAAGAGAAGAAGGACTACATAGCACAGATCAATTATAATAAAGGAATTCCTTATATTAAAATGTAGAAAACGCACTTACAATAGTGCCAATAAAAACAGGCATGTATCACTAAATAAGTGAACCACAGTAGGATCGCCAAGTCTCTCACCGCCTCCTGCAATGTGTGGGGTCACCCGCATCAGCTGTAGGGGATCCCCCCCCCCTCCCGTGCCGAGTGCCGGTGTCTTTAGTCAGCTGGGTAAATTCTCCACTGCACCCTCCATCTCGGCGTGTTCATACACTCACAGACAGCTCGGTGCAATGCTGACATCACACTGCGGGCGGTTTTGGAGTAAGGTTCCTCTGTGTGGCCAAAATTCCTCCACTCTACGCGTTTCACCCAGTTTTCACTGTTTAGTAGTTCGTCAGGAGTGTAGATTGATGGCTACTGTGCTATATTTATAGTCATTCTCATAATTGTATTAATTAAATCATTAAGTTGATTGCAAACAGTAAATTGGTATATACTATCATTAACAGACCAGGGAATCAACAGGGACACTATTAGAGCACCATCTAGTGTTCTCTTTACATATTATATTTATTATCAATGCAATAAAAGAGAGCATGTCACATTATACTTATGAGTTTGTCCATCAAAGGGTTATTAACCCATAATTATATGGAGGATGGATAGAGACTTATTATAAAGTCAAGGTGTTTAATCAACAAAAAATGTAAATGTATATTATTATCATAAGGAAAGAGGTAATTATAAAATCTCCATCTAGGACAAAATAGATGTAGCTAAGAGGAAGAAATAAAACCTCTAAATAGAGGAAAGTGATGGTCATATTCTAAAAGGGTGGGCAGCAAAAAAAATATATAAGCATATATAATATAAAATATAAAAAAATATATAATAACAAATATATGAATAAAAAAATTTTTTAAAAAAAAATAACATAAAAAATCCAAAAAATATATTTGCATAAATACTCAGTAGTGTATGAACATATCATCAAAATATATACTATTAATCTGTAGAGAGAAGGAATGGCCAGCTCTATCACATGAATTCACTACACAGTGGATATATATATATATATATATATATATATATATATATATATATATATATATATATATATATATATATATATATATATATATATATATATACATATATATATATATACATATATATATATATATATACATATATATATATATATATATATATATATATATATATATATATATATATACATATATACATATATATATATATATATATATATATATATATATATATATATATATATATATATATATATATATATACATATATACATATATATATATATATATATATATATATATATATATATATATATATATATATATAAATAAATATAC
The DNA here is from genome assembly GCF_040206685.1 of Ascaphus truei. Taxonomy (NCBI): domain Eukaryota; kingdom Metazoa; phylum Chordata; class Amphibia; order Anura; family Ascaphidae; genus Ascaphus; species Ascaphus truei. The sequence goes on along the minus strand of NC_134483.1, from coordinate 423,545,387 downwards.
ACTGAATATCTGATAACAGACAGACTGATGAATAATAGTTGATATTAGACAGAGTGTATAACCACAACCATAAACAATGTGCATGATATTCAACTATGTAGTCTTAATGCTGAAGGAAATAGAACAGGGAGACAAGTAAACAAATGGTTAGAGTGATATTATTGAGGAAGACTCATATATATAAACATCCCTCCAACAATGATTATTTTTTAAAAAGGTGTCAGATCAATTTCTAGGTTCAATCCCTTTGGAGTAAGCGTTTTTAAGCGATGGATCCAGAACGCTTCTCGTTTAAGAAGCTCTAGATCCCTGTCTCCTCCTCTCCAGTGGTTCTGGACTTGTTCGATGGCAATGAACTGCAGGCCTGTTGGATCCCATCGTGAACATCAAGAAAATGATTACGTACACTATGATTAGTAATCTTCCTTTTAATACTGCTGAGATGTTCAATGATCCTCGTTCTAACTGGTCGGATCGTCTTTCCTACATACTGCAACCTGCAGGTACATTACAAAAGATAAATCACATGGTCTGTCCTGCAGGTAATGCAGGATTCTACGTTGAAGGTTTCACCAGTGACATTGGAGCAAAAATTTGTATGATTATGAGATCTAAATTGACAGGCCCTACAGTCCCTGCAAATGAAAAAGCCTTTGCCACTGCTCAACCAACTAGTGTCTTTCACTCTTGTTTCTCTTAAAGCACTGGGAGCAAGCTTGTTTTTGAGATTACTAGCTCTTTTGAAAATAAGGTTAGGTCTATCTGGAATATCTTGACCCAGAACTGGATCATTCTTAAGGATGTCGCAATGCTTCGTGAGGATGTTTCTTATCTTCCCTGCCTCTCTATTATATCCTGTTAGGAATGCAAAATCAAATTTTTTATTTATAGTACAGTACTATTCTTTTGTTTTGGTTTCAAAAGTTCACTCCTCTCTGTTTTCTCTACCTTTTCCAAGGCCATATTCAATACTTTTTCTTTTCTTTTTTCTCAAGAAATCAATGTTTGATCTTATCTGCCTGAATGTGAAATTGTTCGTCATCCGTGCAGTTCCTCTTAATCCTGGTGAGTTGACTAGATGGTACATTATCTATCCACCTAGGTAAATGGCAACTGTCCCTGAGAATAAAGTTGTTTTTATCAATGTCTTTGAAATATGTCTTGATTTTAATTAAGTTGTTTTCTACATAGATAGTTAAATCAAGAAAATTAATCTGTTTATGATCCCAAACTGTGGTGAATTTTAAATCATGTGAGTTATTACTTAAAGTATTTAAAAAAAGAATTAAACTCTTCTCTCCCCCCCTCCAAATAAAGAATATATCATCAATGAAGCGACGATAGAGAACGAGACCCGCGCCAAGCTCCCCGCTTGACCAAACATGGTCGTTCTCCCAATCTGCCATATACAGATTCGTGTAGCTTGGCGCGAATCTCGGCCCCATCGCCGTTTCACATTTTTGTAAATAAAATGATTCATTAAACCCCAAAAAATTATGACTTAATATAAATAGAATACTATCAATAATAAATTCAACTTGTAAGTCTGGTATTGCTTTATCACTCTGTAGAATTTTTCTTACTGCCTCACACCCTTTGTTATGTTTGATAACAGTATATAGCGACGTAACGTCGCACGTTAATAATATGTCATCCTCCTCCCATTCAGTGTTCATCAGAATGTTGAGTATGTCTGAGATATCCCGTAGGTAGGCCCTCTGTTGAATAACGTTTTTCTGCAGGAATAGGTCGATGTACATAGAAAGATACGTCAGCATTGCGCCCGAGCTGTCTGTGAGTGTATGAACACGCCGAGACGGAGGGTGCAGTGGAGAATTTCCCAGCTGACTAAAGACACCGGCACTCGGCACGGGAGGCGGGGGATCCCCTACAGCTGATGCGGGTGACCCCACACATTGCAGGAGGCGGTGAGAGACTCGGCGATCCTACTGTGGTTCACTTATTTAGTGATTCATGCCTGTTTTTATTGGTACTATTGTAAGTGCGTTTTCTACATTGTAATATAAAGAATTCCATTATTATAATTGATCTGTGCTATGTAGTCCTTCTTCTCTTTTTTTCGTTGGAGCATACATCTATTGCTGTGACATTGGAGGAGACGCACAAATCATTCATTCATGGGATTTTATCCCTCAACGCTCTTTGATTACTTCTTTCCTGTGAGTAGGCTGGGCATAGGCTGGGCATAGGGCCAAGAATACAACTTCTACATTTCCACTTTGTTCCTACGTCTGCACTTAAATTTTCTGTGTCGCTGTTTGCTTCTCTCCCCCATGCACCCCCTGGATTTTGTAAGAATCATACTTCTGTTCTGGAACCCATGAAAACAGGTCCCACCGGAGGGTTTGAGCAGGGTTTTTTCAGATAATTATCACATTTATTTACTCACTTTTCACTTTGAGTTAATATTTAAATTTTTATAAATATTTTATACCTTAACGTTTTGGGCGATTGCGCCTATAATATCACTGTCACGTACTTATTATTAGTCCTTAGCCGTCTGCATTTCAAAAATTAGAGTGCTAGCTCACTCTTAACACACGTTAGCCCCTTAATTGAATGTGATGTGGTTTGCGGTTTGACTTATAATTGTTCTGTGGTTAGAAGCCGGTATACAATGTAGCTTGTCGGGATCAATAACCGCAGAAGCACTTTAACAATTTGACTTAATTGGTTAACGAGACCGCCGGATACATTGTTGCACTCTGCCACTTCAACTAGACCACAAGCCACTTATCCACTTGAGTTTGTGGTTAAGGCTTTCCCTGAGCGGTTTGCGGTTAAGGAAGTGATTCAGGGCTTCAATGCAGCCGCTCACTGCAGGCACGCTTATTCAATTAACTCTTTCCACAGAGCTAGGGGCCACCACTGCTTACCGGGCACATTCTACAAATACAGTATATATTACCATGATTGCAGCTAGGTTCTGAGCTGCAGAACTGACACTCCATTTCTACGGTATGACCCAGGGGACATCACAGGTGATATACATGGAAAACATGGCATTCGGTGACCATATAGTTAACCCCTTCATCCCCAACCGGGCTTAGAGGCAACCAGCCAGGCATAATACCTTTATTATTGGTCTGGTTACCCCTTCACCGTCACACAGAGATTTGGCTAGTCAGGAAAATCTCCCACACCAAATAGAATTAGCACATTTTAATAAAGAAGAGTAGAAAAGTATAGTTTATTAAAAGCTGGTATGTTTTAAAATGTTATGTACTTTTAACTGTAACATAAGGCAGGCGCTTTCATCTCCTGGCCACCTGGGGCTTTGGTTCCGGTGAGTCTACTCCTAGGTCCCTAGATTAAAGTGACACTAGTTGCCAGAGGTGTGACATCCGTTTAAACAGGCTAGCTGAGTTAAGTGTTCAAGTCCTGGCCAGTTGTCACCTTCCTAGACTTGGAGGCCCTGAGCTTGCGGGGGGACCTTTGAAAAGTAAGTGGGCAAAATGGTGGTTTGTGCACATGCCCTCTCACTTTTTGAAGCCATTGGTGCCAGCTTTCACAAACCTACAAAATGTGTTAGTGGCTAGAGATGAAGTTCCCACGATACGGATTGGCTGTAATACTACAGGAATGACTTTGAAAAGGTTATAAAAAAGTGGGCAGCCAGCACTGAGAGCGGGTTTTTCCCCAGTGATTCAATGTTTTTGCCAAGATTTCCAAGTTCTCAAGATCCTAAGTCCTAGGAGTTCTAAGTGACTCTAAGCCCATAGAAGCCTCGTGGAGACAACAAGGAAACAGCTACAGGACTTTAAGCAGAAAAGTTCCTAAGTCAGACTTTCAGTACCATTTGGAATGGAAAGCGTGGGTGCTTCTGGAGGCTCATGCCGATTTGGGCTCCAGAACATTTTGGGCTAAGTCCCGGTCAACCAACAGACTATTTACAGACTTTATTTCAACTACGAAAGTTAGTGTTTCCACCCCAAACCCCCAGTAAGTATATTTTTCTTCTGCCTATTGTAATTCAATGTGTGTTTGCCTGTTTCTACGGAATAAATTACAATTTATTTTACTTCTTGGCTTTGCTCAGTGATATGATCCCGGTTTTAAGTGTGTAAGTACCTGGTACCTCATAACAGTTCCCTAAGTAGCTTCATGGTTTAGACTTAGAGACCTAGCAATGGTTAATTTTATCTTTAATTTTGGATCCCCAATATTGGAAAGAAAACTAGACATGCAACTGTATTCATTGATTTGTTTGCTCTTGTCATCCTCCTCCCATAATACTGGGTTCAGAGTAGGCTATTTAAAATAGTTCATGTTAAAACTGTATAATTGCAACTATTAATAAAAGTAATATTTTAATCCATCAATATCCTCTTTTATTTGTCTCTTTTTACTATGTAATATGTACACTTTAGACTATTACTCTACTTTTCAGCAGCAGTTATAACTTTGGGAATAATTTTTTTATACAGCCTTGTCTTCTTCTGATTCATTATTAGTTCAAGTGTCAACTCTTGTTAAAATAAAAGACAACATACTGTAACAAGGCAATATAATTTACAAATCTGAAAATGTATGATCAGTATCATTCGGTCACTGTCAATTCATTTGACATATTAAGTATAATGCTATAAATGTAAATACTTTTAGGAATACATAAACTCTACAGTATATCATGTCACACTTTTGAAATGTTTTGTTATCCATTAAAGCAAACAAATGACAAGTGCATATGTCATAATAGCTAGTATAGATAAAAATACATATTATTGTCCAACCAGCAGGATTTGTGAGAATTGCTCTTGTGTTAAGATGTCTGGTGGGATTTATGCATTTATTTTCGTTTGCTGAAGGAGATTGCTAAACATATTTAACTGTCATGAGAAGAATACCATGATAACCCATGACAATTTATGCATTAAAATAATCAATGATCTCATTTATTTTTAATAGAAATCATTTTGAAAGTCACTGGTTTACTTCAAAGTAATCTTTTTCTCTATCAAACTAACAGCGGGAACGTCTAATAAAAGAAAGGATTTCCTCCAGAGGAAACTGAGAAGAAAAGTAGGCTTTTTATGCACTGACGGGTCAGGTCAACATGGCACAAAATGTACTTTCACAATCCTTTGGAGAAGAGATGAGTTTTGTAGCTGTGGGAAATGTAATGATTTTAACCTTGAATTGAATGCCACAAAAAGTTAAATATGGAAGTATTAAAGATGAATAGGGAAAATGAACATTGAAATATCAGCACTGTTCACTCTCATGTTCTACGGTTTATGATTGTATTTTCACAGACCAGGGGGAGCATATTGGAAAAAACAACACTAAAAAACAAATCTAAGTGCAGATGATAGTGCAATTAAGGGTATATCAGCTTGACTCTTGGCTCTTATGTGCAGCCTACTCACAAGATGTCACATGTATTAAAGCAACTCCAAACTGTGTCTTACCAGGTCAGGGTGTGCATCGAATGGAAGTGCCATCAGACAGGGTATCAGGAGAGATGAACCTCAGCAGTATAAGAGAAAGGTATCCATATCACAGATCAATATGGTAAAAAAAATGTTCATATTAAAATTATAGGAAATTCACTTACAATAATTCAAAATTAAATTAGTGTTACGTGCCTTTTAATTTTGCATTATTGTAAGTGAATTTTCTATTGTTTTATTGTAAACATTTTTTTACCATATTGATCTGTGCTATAGATACTTTTCTCTTATACTGCTGAGGTTCATATCTCCTGATACCCCTGTCTGGTAACACTTCCATTCGATGCACACCTTGACCTGTATGCATGTATGTATGTATGTATGTATGTATGTATGTATGTATGTATGTCTTTATTTATATAGCACCATTAATGTACATAGTGCTTTAAAGAAGTAATACATGTGACAACCATATAAATAACAAATAATACAAATAACAGGGAATAACATGGGAATACAGTAAGTGCTTCTGGTTTAAAGACACAGGGCTCTATGCAGTAAGCGCCGATAAGCCTTTTTTCGGCATTTTTTGCCCTCCCGATTCAGTAAGCGCCGATAAGTGGGAATTATTGTCAAGTTTTGTTCCCGATAAAAACTTATCGGCAGCAGGCTGCCAATAAACCACTTATCGGGACTTTTTGAACTCGGCTGAATTCAAGTAGCCCCGATCAGCTTTTCGCTGCTGATCGGCACTCCAGAATGGAGAGTTTTTCGGCAATGCAGCCCGCCAACTAAAGTTGGCAACTTGGTGGAGGAGAAGAATTGGCAAGGGCGACACTTAGAAAAAATCAGCCCTTTTTCCTGCCTGAAATTGATGCCGGGGGTCTCTGGAGCTGATACCCATTAATACCAGCAACGAAGGCCCCCGGCATGCATCCGAGGCAGGAAAAAGGCATGTACAGCCCACTTCATTAACTTAGCGGATAACCGCTAAGGCAATGAAGGGGTTAACCCACTGTGCCAGCTTTATTGTGGGTAGCGGGGGTGGGTGAAGGGGGTATTTGGCCCTTGTTGTTTGTTTAGGGCTTGCGGGTAGGTTGCGGGTGCACTTAACCCCTTCACGACCATAGCAGTTAATACCGCTACGGTCATGAAGGGGTTAAGGCCTATCGCTACCCACCCGCAAGCCCTAAACAACCACCGTGGGGGCTAATACCCCCTTTACCCACACCCGCTACCCACAATTAAAAAAAATACTCACACACAGCAGCCCCACACGAAATAAATAAATAAATATCTCTAAATAAATAAATGAATATAAATAAATAAATAAATAAATATATATATATATATATACAGTGTTCGACAAACCTATACATTTGCTCGCCCCGGGAGAGTGGATTTAACCCCCGGGCGAGTAAATATTGGCCCAAGCAGCACACGTTTGGTACTAGGTGGCGAGTAGATTTTTTTGTGTGGCGAGTAGATTTTTTGGTGATTTGTCAACCACTGTGTGTATATATATATATATATATATATATATATATATATATATATATATATATATATATATATATATATATATATATATATAACCCAACAACCCCTAACTTACACATATATGCACATCAATGATACTATATGCCGGTGGGGGCCCTCAGGTGTTACTCGCAGGCCGGCAGTACCAATTATGTGCCCCCCCCAAACTAATGTTTGGGCCCCCCTAAACTCAAAACACATACATACTTATAAAGAAATAATCTCCCCCCCCTTAACACATACAGTATAGTAATGGGCACAATTACTATTATCCACAAATGGATAATAGTGAATGTGCCCATTTTAAATACATAAACACCAATCAAGACATTAAATACATATAGTACTCACCCATGTCCGGCTGCCACGATGAAGGCCATCCTCATCTTCATCCTGCCCATGCCTCCTCCGCTGCTGCAAAACAGACACAAGAATAAAAACATCCAAAGTAATGTCCCTTAACCTCTTAATAACCATAGCGATTATTAACCGCTACAGTCATTAAGGGGTTAACCCACCCTCACCCACCACTCGGGACGCCTACATAACCTCCCACACTAACCCCCCCACCCCGTGAGGCCTAACCACCCTCACCTACTACCCACAAGGGAGGCCTACCCACATACCGTTGGGGAAAATACCCCCCCCCCCCAGTATCCACAAAAAAAACAATACACAGCCCCACAATAAGCATCATTCTATTTATTAAATATATTATCCACCCCCTGTGCCCCCACATAAATACATGATTTATCCTTTTACAAACAGGGTTCATAACACAGCACCACGCGAGTCCCCGGTGGGCTGGCGGGGCACCTGACAGACCTACAGGGTACCAACAGCTCGTTTCAAACAGGTTCTGGAGGCCTGTTGGTGGGTCCTGCCAAATGGCCCCCAGGTGGTCTCCTTGGGTCACCGTGGGCCACAATTGGGTCCCCATGGTAGGCCCACAGATGTCTGGGAGCTCCGGGTCAGACCCACAGGTGTCTGCGGGGCCTCGGGTGGTTCCCACAGGGGACTGGGGAACTCACGAGTGCTCACTACGGGTCCGCGGTGCCCCCACAGATGTGGGACCACCGCTTCATCCCCGCACCTATGGGTCCGCGGTGCCACCACGGATGTGGGACCACCGCTTCATCCCGGCAGACTACGGGTCCGCGGTGCCACCACAGATGTGAGGCCACCGCTTCATCCCCGCAGGTGTCACCCGTGGAACCACCAGCCTGATACACGTAAGGTAACCGAGGAGACCGCAGGTGGTCTCCAGAGGTCTCACGCAGAACCACGGAACAAACCCTGAATGTAAAAAAAAACCTGGCCTATACATTCAATACATACACCCCCCCCCCAACACCTACAGTACAATAATGTGCAAATAACTATTATCCAGATAGGGATAATAGATTATTTGCCCATTATTAATCACATTAACTAGCATATTACAATAAATAAAGCACTACTGACCTCATCAATAAGAAGCCCCCGTCGCCAGCAACATCCTGGTCTTTCGTTGCCCACAAAATACATAGCCAATACAAAACCAATACATTGCAATTACATTCAGATATCAATTAACCCCTTAAACACCTTATCGGATAATAACCGCAAAGGTAATAAAGGGGTTAAGCCACATTGGCCCGATACCCACCCTTCACGCATGAATGTGTACAGTGGCTTCATCATGCAACTATATATATATATATATATCTATATCTATATCTATATCTATATCTATATCTATCTATCTATCTATCTATCTATCTATCTATCTATCTATCTATCTATCTATCTATCTATCTATCTATCTACCTATCTACTGTAACCCACCATAACCTTAATAGTGGTGTGTATATATATATATATATATATATATATATATATATATATATATATATATATATATATATATACATACATATATATGTATATAGATATATATATACACACACACACACATGATGAACCAATATACAAATAAATGTAGAAGGGTTATCAAAAACATGCTGTACTACAAATAACACTTCTCCATACAGACACACTACAATAAAATCAATTTCCTTTAATAATCCTATCTGATCTTCCAATCAAAATCCTCAAATGCCAATCAAAAACCTCAAATGACTATCAAAACATTGCATTTACAGTGTATATATGATGCATACAATCTATGCACCATATACATTCTGCAAATGAATGTTAACAATAACATTCAAAACAAAATACCAATACCCCCAAACAAGTATACTATTTTAAGCAATCCAGTAAACATACATCAATTAGCATTCATTAATGACATCCCTAAACAATTTAAATGCCATCCCTAACAATTAAACAATTAACTAATTCAAGCGTTCAACAGAACAAATTATCCTGTGAAAAAATATAAGTACCAACAAGAATACAATACAGAAAAGCAAGGCTGACCCTGACCTAAACTACACCATACTATAGCAACAATTACTTCTATCTAATTTTAAATTACATTATACACACATTTAAGCATAGCAGCATAGCCAAATTAATGTAAAACACAACAAATCAGCTTTAAAAACAACATAATTTCTTACCCTGTATGTATGTATATCTCTAGACATACATACATACATACATACATACATACAGTGGCAAGAAATAATATAGCAAAGAATAAAAAATATACACATGTAAAAAGCCTTTAAAATAAAAATCAAGTTAAATAAAATACATTTCTTTAGTTCACTTACCATTACTTGACCCTACCGACTCGCGTTGAACAGCTTACTCATGAACCAATCCACCAGGCACAGGAACCCATAAAATAATAAACCATAAAAAAATAAACATTACACTAAAAATCCAAATCAATCCACGGGTCTTCTATTTGTAATCCATCTTCACCTGTATTCTTCTTTCTTCTATCTTCTTCCGGGGTCTTCTTCCCGTCTTCAGCCATGCCCTGGCCTTCTTCTTCTGTATCCACAATTGGTTATATAATGTAATAAAAATGAATAAAGTTATGTGCGTGTCTGTCAGTAATTGTGTGATCTTTATTATTATAAATGAACTGATTGTAACAGTAATGATACCAGGTAGGTCAAAAATAAACCGGTGTTTGAAAAAAAAATATGACTAATGAGATCCTGAATGTCAGTAAGTGGAAAAGAGGGGCTTAGATAAATACAAATCCCTCGTTGAGCCCTTTGGGTGACAGTGATTTCAGCGTATAAATCCACCGTGCCTCTTTCTGGAGCAAGATGGAATCCACATGACCTCATCTAGGACCAGTTGAAAATTGGTAAATGCCTATAAATTCAATGGCATTCTGATCTTCATTGTGACATAGGTTAGTGTGCCTAGCGACAGGAGTCTATATGCCCAAGTACCCGTTGTTTAAACTGTCTCTTGTTTTTGCTCACATAAATTTTCCCACATATGCACACTCCTTGATAAATTACCCCAAAACTTTAACAATTGATGTACTCTCTAATTTGATATGTGCGAGACTTATCCCAATTGAAGAATGTTATAGTAGTCCAAATATGCTGACAGATTTTACACTGCTGGCAACTGTAAGTGCCAGTTGGTTTGGATGGTAGCCAAGTTCTTGCTGGTAACTGGTAACTCAGAAAAATGACTGTGGACTAGAATGGCCCAAAGGTTGTGAGCCCTTCTGCTCACCATAGAGGGATGAGTATCTATAACATCCTTAATGTCCAAATCTGATCTTAGAATATGCCAGTGCCTCTCAAGAATCATTTGTGCCTGGTGCCACTGCTTGTTGTAAGTCCCAATGAACCTTACTACTTTCTCATCTGTCTGCTCCCTACGTGGTACAGTAGGTACTTAGCTTTTTTGTATGCTTTTTTGAGTATCTTCATGCTGTAGACTCTCTCTTGGAAGTGCTTGGTCAAGATACTGCTCAAAACATCCAGGGGGAGCATAAGGGAAGATAAGAGAACAAAATATATATATAAGTGCAGACGTTATGTAATTAGATGAGTATTTCAGCAGTGTCTTGGCTCGTATGGCTATTCTACTCACAGGAGCAAGGTATATTCAAAGCAGTTGGCAAATTGGGTTGCCACCCTTGAAGATGTCTATGATAATTTGCACAAAGTTAAAAAGCATGTATCACATAATGTGAATGGAGGGTGTCCCGAAACAGCTCACCGCCTCCTTCTGGTCAGTCTGCTGGCTTCCGCGGCTCTGTGTCCTGGACCGGAGCTTCCTTCTGCGCGCCCGTCTGCAAGGTGTGAAGTCACTGCATACAGAGCTGGTTTCTACGGATCCTCTTCAAGACCAAAATAGGTCCGCAGGTATAACTCTACGCGTTTCGCCCAGCTACCAAACTGTTTCTCGGCTTCGTGACGAAGCCGAGAAACAGTTTGGTAGCTGGGCGAAACGCGTAGAGTTATACCTGCGGACCTATTTTGGTCTTGGAGAGGATCCGTAGAAACCAGCTCTGTATGCAGTGACGTCACACCTTGCAGACGGGCGCGCAGAAGGAAGCTCCGGTCCAGGACACAGAGCCGCGGAAGCCAGCAGACTGACCAGAAGGAGGCGGTGAGCTGTTTCGGGACACCCTCCATTCACATTATGTGATACATGCTTTTTACCTTTGTGCAAATTATCATAGACATCTTCAAGGGTGGCAACCCAATTTGCCAACTGCTTTGAATATACCTTGCTCCTGTGAGTAGAATAGCCATACGAGCCAAGACACTGCTGAAATACTCATCTAATTACATAACGTCTGCACTTATATATATATTTTGTTCTCTTATCTTCCCTTATGCTCCCCCTGGATGTTTTGAGCAATACTTAATCCTTGGAACCCGTGAAACAGGTCCCACCAGTGAGGTTTGAGCAAGGGGTTGGGTCACCCATTTCTCTCTATCACTTTTCCACTTATTATTTATTGGTTTCATCTGACAAGTAGCGCCTGTCTTTTACCTTTATCTACACAATTTTGGTCAAGATACTGTACATGCTTGGGCTTCATACTCGTCGTTATTGCTACAGTTCCTCCTGATCCTCAAGAACTGGCCCACAGGAATAACCTGAATAAATGTATGTGGATGGTGGCAGGAGGCCTCCAGAATGTTATTAGTAGTAGTGGTCTTCCAAAAAATAGTTGTCTCAGTTTGATCATCTGGACCCCTTGATATTATCAGGTCGAGGAAGCATATCGTATTTTTGTCATGCTCCAATGTCAGATGTAGATTCAGTTGATTTTTGTTCAGAATGCCAACAAATTCATTGAGTGATGCTAAAGTGCCCTGCCATAAGATCAGCACGTCCTCAATAAAGCGTACCCATAAAATGATATGTGATGTAAGTGTAACCCTGCTTCCCCCCATCCCCCAGACTCTACGGTGGTGTCTAGGGTGCATGAGGGCAGATTACATACGGTGTGGTGCGTACCTGTGAGGAACAGAAGGGCCTGAGCTTCCCGCGATGTTGTGGGGGAGCCAGGACCGGGCTTCTGGGGTGATAGCCTCCATCTTCTCTTAGTGGTGCAGCGCCTCCATCTTCTATACTCCCAGGAATATGGGACAGGACCTGTATAGAAGAACCCCTTGGGTCCCAGGGTAATACCTTCCAATTCACACACAGTCTTTGGTAATAACCAATAGTCTCTTTTATTGACAGATCAGCAATCTCCCAACGGTAGTGGCTTCCAGTAGCCGCAACAACAGCAAAGACTTGTTATTACGCCGCTCTCCTTCCACACAGATAATTCCTCCTCTTCTTCCCTCCGAGTCTCTCCTCCGACAGGATGGTCTGGGCTGGAGCTTCAATACCCCGTGTCCCACCCCCGAGGTTATCCTCGCGGTGGATCTTGGATTCTCCCCATCACCCCTGGCAGTGGGGTGAGGGCATTAGTCCACCAAGTCTATAATTCTATCAGCTCTACTAAAGGAAGCTGAATCTTTCCACTCCTCTCTCTCTCTCTCTTGCACTCTGCGCAGGGGAGACCGCGGTCTCCTCCAACTCCTCGGACCAATCCGCAGGATTCTTCGACGAACTGCATACTGCATACTTCCGGCATAACGAACCGGCAACTCCAGACTCTCGATATCACATCAAAGACTAACTCTACTCACCGGAGTTGGCTGCTAAATATAGAGCTTGCTCGTGATGTCAGCAGAACCTCCCGTCTTGCTCACGCCTGCAGCAGAGTCCAGGCCTGCATCTACCACTCAGGATAGGGCTATGAATTTGGGAAAACCCATGATGATTACTGGTGCCTGATCTTAACAGGACTTACCACAGTAGAAGGAAGATAGGTATAGCCTGTGCTGTTTACAGGGGGCTACACTCTCCCTATGGTGGAATCCAATGGTCCCCACTTGGACCTATTTTTAGCAGACCCATCCTGTGGTGAACAACCTGGGAAACAGCACACATAACATTGTCATAATACATGCATAATTAGGTAGTTCAATACAAGTACACCCGGGTACTCCCAACATGGAGAACCCTAGAGATAGTGCCTTGGATCAGGCATTCTTACCCGCCGTCCATTATGATCCGTGACGGTCACAGCGAACGACTGAACCGGCCCATGCTCAGGCCTGTATGTAACACCGTGCATGTAAATACACCTACCGATGCTCCACATACGTACTAGCTCACTAATCTTATCCTCATTGTGATACCCTCCCTGACCGAACTTGGTCCGAAGGTATTCCTGGACTGCCTCCCTAAGCCAACTGTCTCGGTTCTCTTCAATTTCTCTCATGATGGGCTCAGGCACATAGGGATACTCATACCCGTGTGACTGCCGGTATCTAGCGACTATGGCCCGGTCAGCTCGACTTAGTTTGGTGAGTGTGCGGTGCCCTGCCCTGCTTGGCAGTACCCAAAATACAGGCTCCTCTGGAGCTACCTCATCGTACAATACACTGGGGCCTCGAGGTACAATACGTTTCTGTTCTATCTCCCTAAACCGGTGATCTAACTCATCCTCCATCTCCTGCGGAGTGAAAGAACCAGCCGCCCACCAATGATCTACTACATCGTTCTTAATTAACAAGAACCGCGTATGGTCAATCCCCTCGTGGTATCCGGTAAACAAAGGCGCCCACCATTTGTCACGGTGTTCGTACTCTGCGGACTGACTAGTGCGTTCTACATCAGACTCTACCTGTGATGATACACCGGACGTACCCGCATCAGTAGATCGCGAGCAATCTCTCTTTCCCTTGGCATTATAATACCTAGTGGGGTTCATTTTGTGCACCACTTTGCTGGTAGACCCAGCCTCTACTGGAGTGTGAAACCCATGGGCCCTTCCTCTAGCTGCAGGAGAAAACGGCACAGGGTTAGGTACAGGTATAATACTTGAATACGGTATCTCCCCATCGGACCCTTCTTCACTCAACTCCCAGTCCCACAAGTCATTAGCGTATTTGGGGGATTTACATAACTTATCCCTGGTAGGTCCCGGTGGCACCACTCGTGACGGGGCAGGGGCAGTGACCGGGGCAGTAGGGCCGGGGCTGGAGGAACGTCCAGGGCATTGTCCAGCAAGCGGGTGACACCACGCCAAAGGAACCGATGTTTAGAGGCATTCCCCACCATACTTCTGGCTTCTCAGGAGGGGCCTCGACTTTGTAGGGCAGCCAGGGCAATGGCTGCGTCTATGCTTCAAGAGGAGAACACTCCTCCAGGACTTTTCTTCCCGGGGGAACCGGAAACGACGTCGTCATGATCGCCTGCAGAATCTCCATCCGCTCCGTGTTCACGCACCGGAAGTGCGTCGAGGACCTTCGGGGGCGGTGGCGGAGCATCCGGTACACGGTCGAACAAGTAGGCCTCAAGCCTCTCTTTCTCGTTCGCCGTGAGGGCGGTCAGCGCCTGGCGGGAGTAAGGGGGTGGTGGAGTCTCCTTACCGCTCCGCTGCTTTTTGATGACATCAGGCTCCTCTAGGATCGTCTTGGTCTCCGTCTCTGTCGCACTGGGAGTCACCACTGTGGTGGGACTCTTACGGGCCTCCGGCCTCACCAGCACACGCCGTCGGATGGTTTCTGGACTTGTCTGCTCTCTCTTGATGCCTTTGGGGTGGTTCTCCGGTAGGCGCATCGCCACCGATGTCACATCGATCTCGTCACCTGAAGAAATCACAATCGGCTTCTTCGCTGGGGAGTCACCTGGTTCTTCGGCGATACAACCTTTGGGTATAGGTACAAAGTGTTCTCGCTCTGGTACCTCCACTGCGGTCGCGCTCTTCTCTGTTGCCAGCTCGCTCAGTTTAATAGCGAGCGGAGCCTTGGTTCCTCCCGATATGGTATAATGGGGACCCAGGGCAGTCTTTTCTTTACCTTCCGCCACCTCCATCAAGGTTCCCGGAAAGGCACCCCATGGAGTTCCGAATAAAGGCCACGGCTCGTTCGGCCAAAGATAAAATGCGCCACATTGAGGTCATCGGGCCCTGGTGCTTGGTACCACGCCCGGTATCCCGCAGTGGACGCACAAACACCGAATGTATTCGTGCACAACTACCTCCACTACCAGTAGGCCTCCTGGTAATTGGTAGATGGAAGTACTCATCTCGGACATGGTTCGCTCAGGGTGAGAACAGCTCAGTGTTCCAGCTCCTTGCTCCTCGAATGCCAGACAAAAGGGACGCTCTTTGCTCAGGCTTCCGGTCCCTCCCTTCGCTGGGGAGGACTCTCCTGATTGGTTCTCCATGTGCCCTGTCCCTCTGGTGGAATCCAGAGGTGGGATCTTTTCTTCGTCAGAGTGACATGGCCTGGCCTTCTGACCATTCACGGCACAGGTGGGTGGGCTTTCAGCTTTCGCGCTGCTCCGCTCCCCTTGCAAAGAATCCGGGTTTGGCGCCAAATTATTACACATGTCCCGCCACATTCTCCTGATTTTCTCTGTGCACAACGCACGTGCTTGCTCCAGGCTTGGCGGGAACCGCCATTTTAGATCA
This sequence comes from Ascaphus truei, assembly GCF_040206685.1. Taxonomy (NCBI): domain Eukaryota; kingdom Metazoa; phylum Chordata; class Amphibia; order Anura; family Ascaphidae; genus Ascaphus; species Ascaphus truei. Next base: position 423,529,511 of record NC_134483.1, on the reverse strand, counting down.
CTTTCCTTGCTCCGCGGAGCACATGTAGGGATGGCCGCCATCTTGGACGAATCCTCCAAACGCCCATGTGCCCTATCCTCAGTGTCTAATGGGTATCTCGTACCTAAAATACTGACTGTTAACTGTGTACTCTGCATCTTGTTTTTCACTAAATTGAGGTGGCTTGTACCCCAGGCTCAGCGGAACTCCTCTCCTCCATGCACTGTGCTCGATGTCTACCATGCAAGTGTTGTGTGGTGCGTGTGTGTGGGTGATAGCTATGGTACCTCTTTTCTAGGTTTGGGCGTCTCCTGCTTTTGGCCACTCATAGCGTGGGCCCTGTGCCATGGTCCCTGGACTGGTTAACAGGCTGACCCCCCCAGTTGCCTCACGCTACCTGCCTCAAGGGACTCGGTCAGCTCTAACTATTCACCCTTCCAACGCCACCTCCTATGGGCGCCCATCCTTCTCCAACACTTGCACGGAGAGTGCATCTCGCTCTGCCCGTTCCGCCTTGCTATAAGCCGGTCCTGTTCTGAAATATCTCTCAGCAGCGCCTCCAAATGTAACCCTGCTTCCCCCCATCCCCCAGACTCTACGGTGGTGTCTAGGGTGCATGAGGGCAGATTACATGCGGTGTGGTGCGTACCTGTGAGGAACAGGAGGGCCTGAGCTTCCCGCGATGTTGTGGAGGAGCCAGGACTGGGCTTCTGGGGTGATAGCCTCCATCTTCTCTTAGTGGTGCAGCGCCTCCATTTTCTATACTCCCAGGAATATGGGACAGGACCTGTATAGAAGAACCCCTTGGGTCCCAGGGTAATACCTTCCATTTCACACACAGTCTTTGGTAATAACGAATAGTCTATTTTATTGACAGATCAGCAATCTCCCAACGGTAGTGGCTTCCATTAGCCGCAATAACAACAGCAAAGACTTGTTATTATGCTGCTCTCCTTCCACACAGATAATTCCTCCTCTCCTTCCCACCAAGACTCTCCTCCGACAGGATGGTCTGGGCTGGGGCTTCAATACCCCGTGGCCCACCCCCGAGGTTATCCTCGCGGTGGGTCTTGGATTCTCCCTATCACCCCTGGCAGTGGGGTGAGGGCATTAGTCCACCAAGTCTATAATTCTATCAGCTCTACTAAAGGAAGCTGAATCTTTCCACTCCTCTCTCTCTCTCTCTCTTGCACTCTGCGCAGGGGAGACCGCGGTCTCCTCCAACTCCTCGGACCGATCCGCAGGATTCTTCGACTCAAGGCATACTAACTGAACTGCATACTTCCGGCATAACTAACCGGCAACTCCAGACTCTCGATATCACATCAAAGACTAACTCTACTCACCGGAGTTGGCTGCTAAATATAGAGCTAGCCCTGCCCCTCGTGATGTCATCAGAACCTCCCCTCTAGCTCACGCCTGCAGCAGAGTCCAGGCCTGCATCTACCACTCAGGATAGGGCTATGAAGGGGGGAAACCCCATGATGATTACTGGTGCCTGATCTTAACAGGACTTACCACAGTAGAAGGGAGATAGGTATAGCCTGTGATGTTTACAGGGGGCTACATAAGGTGTTCAAGTTCTTCCGTGAATACAATTTTGGACACCCACCAACCTAAATATAGGTTGGCGTAAGATGGTGTGCACTTAGTATTCACTTAGTATCCATCGCCGTCCCCTGTTTTTGGTTATAGATCTTGTTTCCAAAGAGAAAGTAATTTTTGGTAAGTACAAAGGTCAGCAGGTCAAGCACAAATTTGTTATGGGTTGTGTATAACTGTCCCCTAGTGTGTAGAAAATAGGACACTGCCTCAAGACTTTTCTGATGGTAGATGCTTGTATATAACCCTTCTACATCTAAGCTCACTAAGATCGTATCACTGCTGATGAAAACCCCCTTCAGTCTCTGTAGAACATCCTCCGTGTCTCTAAGGTAAGGGTGCAGTGACACCACAAATGGCCTGAGTACCTGATCCACATAGCTGCTAGCTTTCTCAGTTAAATTGCCTACCCCTGAAACGATAGGGTGGCCTTGTGTTGTACTTTCTTTTTGTGAAGAAGAAAAAAGCCATATGGTGCTCAAACAAAGATCAGTAGCTTGTGCAAGCATATACTGAGTACACTGAATATTCACTGTGCAAATCCTTGGAGTATCACATATAAATGTGTAGACCTATACTCAAATAATGACTACACCACTATCCACCGTTAATCGAATAGCTGGATGGAGTTCCACTTCTGGATTAGTAACAACTCCCACTGGCTAGTGTCCAGACATATATGCATCGATGTGGACAAATAAAAGGGTGTACTAGAGTAATGTTTCTCACATCTGTATGGTGGTCTGTGTGATTTTCCTCCACAGGTGTGTGATTCCGTTTCTCCATGAAATCTAAACAGGCAGGCAAAGGAAAGTTGGAGCACCACTATGAACAGTGAAAAAAGAAACTGCAAGAGAGTGTGTCCCATAATATAAAAATATTTAATGAATCAAAGCATCAGCCACAAACAAAAGAGCCCACAGGCCCCCACCAACGCGTTTCGAGCGATACGTTCTTTATCAAGGTGTATACTGATCCTACCTGGTAAGGTCTTGTTCTCCGCTTTGTAATCAGATGTGCGTGGAGTGACTAAATTAACGCCTTGATCTGAGGGCTTCCCTACAATCTCATTGTTTGCCTCAAATTTGTTAAGGGTGGAAATTTCAGAGTAGGTGAGGTTATCTAACAATTTCCTCTTGGGTAATGTCTTGAGATCTTTGGTAACTATGTTAGCAAAGTTCTCACTGTACGGCAAGAACTTTGATTTCAGCCTTAAGTTAGTGAAGGGCCCTTCACCGGAATTCTATCTGATTCTGCCAATATAGAGGAGAGGTTGTCAAGAACATCTGTATTAAGAGGGTCTAGAGGGGGGATATCATGTGAGTCAGCAATTCTGAGTTCACGCATCCAAAAGAATTTGTGGAGTTTAAGCTTTCTGGCAAAAAGATTTATATCCTTAACACACTTGAATATGTCAATATTAGATGATGGTGAGAAAGATAACCCCTTATTGAGGACCTTGATATGGTCTTCACTTAGTGGAAATTCAGATAGATTCACTATTAACGATTTGCCGTTATCTGTTTGAGATTTCAATACTGTTGCTGCTTCACCCTCTTTTTGCCTGTTGGAGGTGGTGGGTCTCTGCTTCTCAGGGTCCACACCTTTCCCCCTTCTAGTCTTCCTCTTCCTCGTATGGGTCTCTGCTGTTCTAAAAATGGGACCAGGGAGGGGAAGTGTGTAGCTGATGTCTTTCACCTGGATCCTGTCTCTCGCCCTCACAATAAGTAATTTCCCACTCTGTCGAGGAATTCTGATAGTTAGATGGGGGCTTCTGAGTTTTAGCTTTATGCGCAAATTTGTAATGAAACACTTTAACCTCTTTGAAATCTTTGGTGTCCTTTAAAAATGTACACCTTTTCCTCTCCTTAAGTTCAGCTGAGAACTTGTCTATGTTGGATTTAAGCTTACCCTCTAAATCATGAAATTTGGGATTTGACTTCCAATTCTCTACTTCTTTTTGTTTTCTTTCTAATTCTATATTCAATGTTGTAAGTCTATTATTTTGGTAATTTACCAAAAGCTGCATCATTATGATGGAGCATTGTGTTTGAACTAGTTCCCAGGAATTATTGAAATGTTCACCTGTTATTTGATGCGCTGGGGGTAGGTTTACTCTAAGACCTCTCGGGACAATATCAGCCTTGAGGTAGTTATTAAAACTAAACACTTCCCACCAGGTTCTTAGCTGGGACGTAAATGTTTTATCTAGCTCGTAGAAAAAATTGGAAATGTCGGGTTGTGAACTAGGAGCCTTAGCCACATAATCAGTTGCAAACAAACTTTCTGCCTCAGTTTGCCAGTCCTGGTAGTTTGACAGACTGGATAAAAATCCTGACATACAGTACTGTTTCTTAGTAAGGTAGTGTGCTGAGGGCAAGGAAGGGGTCAACCCCTATAGTAATGTGACGAACTAGGGAGAAACACCCGCTACAGCTTGGTAATTATATTGTGTGGGTGACGCTGCTAATTTGGGAAATATTACTGTAACAACTGTAAAGAAGAAGAACCCCAAATTTATAGCACTCTGTCACTAGGATTGATGATTGATGTATTAATTAAAATGTATTTTATTAGGAACAAACAATAAAATAATGGTCTATAAGAAAAACAATTAAATAATGCATTGGGAATCCAATGGGAGTATCAAAACCCCGGATAACACTCAATGATTAGTACAGTGTGAAAATACACAACTCTGTGCTTTGGTGTAAATTATATAAAATCAACTACCAAGGAAAAAGGGATAAAGGGGAACAAATCTTGAAAACCATGATAAAATGCCAACAGCTAATATGAGTAACTGAATTGGTACACAGTGGATGACCATATATATACAGTACACAATGGTTAGTAATATAATCACGGTGTATTATAGTGATCTGTCAAATAAAATGTCCATACTGCACCGACACACTTTATTCGAGCAAATACCCAGTATGTACCTGGCAGATACCTGGAATGCGCCGCTCCTCACCTCTGACAAGCCCCGTTGCATTTGCCTTCCCAGCCTGGGTTCATGCCTGGCTGACGGGCGGCTGATCTGTTAAATGATAATGATTAGGATTTAATAGGCTGCAATGCTTCGCGTGTCTACCAGATGGCATAAATTCATGAATTGTAATGCAGTATATATATATATACTGTGCAGTATTGCAGCCAGCGGGAATAAAATGCTTCAATCCCTGCCTGGAAAATACCCCAATGCACTCGGGCAGAAAACAGTCACAAACCTCAATACACCCGGGTATACCCGAATTCGTGGGACTAGCCGAGCTCGAATAAAGTGTGTCGCCAGTGTAGACATAATATGGTCTAGGTGAGCCAATTAAGGTAAGTAATAGGCAAATGTCTAAGATGCAGATGGTTGCCTACAAAATATACATGATTATAGTTAACCTAAGGAGGTAACATAAGTAGAAGCGTATAAATGCCACAAACAAATGTGTGAGCAGGCATCTTGAAGTGTCAAGATCCTTAACTACACTACTTTAAGTACTCAGAATGAGAATCAGCTGTGTCTTAAAGCTGCAGTTCAGTCAATATCCTGCATGTGGTTTTTTTTAATAAATCAGTTCTGTAGTAAAAAAAATACTTTTAGCATTTTCCGTTTTTAAAAAAACAACTTTGAAAGACCAATTTTCTTGTATTCTATTTTAACAGCCATTTATAAGGCACTGCCCCTTCATGTCCTGTCACAAGCCCTGGCACACCCCTTTGTCAGCCCTGCCCTCCCTCTAGCACTTGTCAGTGCAGGAGTGCTCCTGAATATTCATGAGCTTCCACTGACTGACAAGCAGAATATAAACAAATCCCAGCTTTTAATATGTCACCAAATTTCGACCTATCAATACATGGAGAACGAATTGACTGGCAGCTAGACAGTTCTATAGGTAATTAGAGATTGCACACATGAAACTGTTGAAGTAAAAAAATAAATGTAAAAAAAAAAAACAGACTGAACTGCAGCTTTAATTAGGGCATTGTTGTAGTCTCTTCTCTGCAACAGCAAAGAGGACCGCAACTTCACAACAGACTGTGTTAAATAAACAGTATCAGTGTTCCCTAGGAAAGAACACTGTAGCTAAATGGTATGTCATGGTTGTATACATGGTGATGAAATGCATCTCAGAGGTTGATAAAATGTTGCAACTCCCTGACCTCCATGTAGCCTTGCCCCCATATGCTGTAGGAGAATGTATCCTTTATTACCTATTCTCCAAAAATCTGAAAGTAAGAGACACAAGAGATTACATTTGAATTGCATACAGTAGTTTGTGTTGCTGTAAAAACTCACATTTTATACCAAATAAAAACAGATAATTAATTATTAATGATAATGTTTTTGTTCTCACATAGCTCTATATTTTATTATGATACTGTCCCACGATCAATCGTACAAAGCAGATCAATATATCTGTGCCCCAAAGAGTAGTCCTAATCTAATCTTTAAAGCACATGGAAAGTCACTGATTGTCACAAACAATGGAATTGAAGGGAGATTGTTACTGGTTCACAGTGGGCACTAATAGGTAGGCAAGGTATCGCATTCATTTGATTTTTATTCTTAATACAGCTAAACCCTGTTATAGCGCGGTCCTCGAGGTCCACCCGAGACCACCGCGTTAGTAAGGGGGTCGCGATTTTTTTTTTTAAATGGCCGCCATGATCTGGGACTCCGCGCTGTCGAAGGGGGAGAGCTGAGATAACTCTCCCAGAGCCCAGCATCACAATGGCAGGCCCCCGGACCCCCCCCCACTCCCAGCAGCACTTACCCTTACCCAGCATCTGCAGCAGTTGATCTGTGCAGAGAAGCTGCAAGGGGGAGGAGAGCTCACGCAGCCTTTACTGGGATGTCAGTTGTTTCGGAGTTCCTCGGCCAGGGATCAGCTCCCTTCAATCCTCCCCCACAGCAACAGAGATACAGGCAGGGAGAGGGGGGGGCTCTCCCTGAGCCCAGCGTCGCAGCGGCAGGCCCCAAACAGTGTGCTGTGAGAGTGTGCAGTGAGAGTGTGCAGTGAGTGTGCAGTGAGAGCGTGTGCAGTGTGCAGTGAGAGTGTGTGCAGTGTACAGGAGAGTGTGTGCTGTGAGCAGTGTGCAGTGAGTGCTGGGAGTGTGTGTAGTGAACAGTGTGTGCATTGAGAGTGTGTGCAGTGAGAGTGTGTGCAGTGAGAGTGTGTGCAGTGTGCAGTGAGAGTGTGTGCAGTGTGGCAGTGCGCAGTGTGCAGTGTGCATTGTGCAGTGTGCAGTGTGCAAAAAAAATGTAAAAAAAAAATGTAATTTTTTTTTTTTACATCAAAAAAAAAACCCGGGAGGCACGTGAAAACAGTATTATAAGCGGATTCGCGTTATAATGGGTTGCGCTATAACGGGGTTTAGCTGTATCATGATTGCTGCTGCTGCTGCTACTGCTGCTGCTGCTTCTGCTATTATTCACATGTATGCAATCAAAATGAGAATCTTAGTGATACAGTACTTGTGCAAGGTAAAATATCCAGTTGGAGCTGGATTCATATGAATGGAGGTTAAGGTTTGCTAAAGCTTCCACTATTTTACGGATCTGTGTCAAAGACACAAAGCATCCATTATTTAAAAACTTCTCATTCTGAAGCATTTGGAATTGAGAAAACTAAGGATTACCTTGAAGGTTTGGGACATTTTAAGAAATAAGCTACATTGAGTTACTGTATGCCTTTTTTTGTACAGTTTTAAAAGTTTGCACATAGTCTCATACATAGTACTTTATGTATAAATATAAATTCTGCTATACATCACAGTGGTAGTGATAAAATTGGATTTATGTATTTGTGACTGGGCCAATAATTTTTTTCCCTATATGAATGCTATCACTACACTTGATAGACTGGTATTCAGGGGATTATTATCATCCATAATACCTACTAACTGGGATATGTGTATATATCTTATCACTACATAACTCATATTATTACCATTGTTCTTAGCACATTATTACCTCTCCCTTACATGGGTTTAGGTTACTCATATCTATGACAATAGATTCTATGTCAGCTATCCTCTTGCCGTATTTTTACTATATGTTTGTATATTTCACTTTTTATATGTGTAAGGGGGTCACCCCCGGTTCCCCTGATCTTCCTTTGCCCCCTGCCTTACCCCTGTGGCAGTGGGGGAAGGGGACGGCGACTTCTCCCGGCGGGCACCGCCATCTTGGTTGCGATGCGAGGTTCGCACAATGCGCAGAGGTTGGCCAGGGTAGCGGTGGCCATCGCCAGTGTGCCGGAGCTCTGGGAGGTTGCGCAGGCGCAGTTCAGCGTAGTGGCGGCCATTACAGCGTCGCACATGCGCAGTAAAGATTGCGCATGCGATCCCCATAGGAAAGAGCTGTGCCAAGGACTACAATTCCCAGCAGCCTCTGGGGACTGCACTTTCACCCTGGTCACAGGCAGCATTGAAGCCAATAGAGCTGGCAGATGCTCATGCTGCAGAGTTGCAACAATGCAGACAGGGTTTTTGTTAGTTGGATCCAGGAAGAGATTGGGGAAGGTAGTGTACACAGAGCATGCCTCTGCTGTACTAGGCCAGAGAAACCCCAGGCCCCAGGTAGGCCCCACTCCCCACTAGGTTAGTGGGTAAGTTCATAGGGAAGGCCCCTAGGTTAGGGACTCTGCCCTTAGGTGCGTGTGAGGTGCAGCCTTGTCAGTGTCACGGCTGTCAGTGCTGTGAGTGCTGACAATAAGGCATAGTGTGTGCAGCCATTTGCTGCAGGTACCAAGCAGGTTGCAGTGCGTTGGTTGCAGTGCGTTGCTGCAGGTACAGTTAGTGCAGTGGGTTGCTGCAGGTGCTGGGAGTATTAGATAGCAGTCAGGACCAGGAAGAGCTAGGGGAACGGATTAGGCCAGTAACCCCCTAGGCCCCAGATAGGTCTTCACTCCCCAGCTTGTGGTGCTACAGGGACAGGCCCTAGGTTAGGGACCCTGTCACAGTAGTACTAGTGTTAGATAGGGCCACAGCGGACGCTGCGCTCCCCGTGAAGAGACTTGGGCTCAAGTCTGTAGCCCCAGAGAAAGAGACAGAGACTATCTCCAGGGTGGGATCGCCCCTGGCGGGCCCCGTGCGAGGCAACATCGGATCAGACGGGATCACCAAGCGGCAGATCCTTTTTGAAGTTGCTTGCAGGCCCGAGTGCAGGAGCGCTCGGCAGGTATCTTCCTATGTGCACCAACGTATCCTAACATATCACAACTACACATAGTTGCAGCGCTGACCACGGGACAAAGGGTTTGGGCTGTGGACACAGTGTGGGGATACACGGTGACTGTGGAGTTACTCCCTATGGGGAATGCTATGTGTGTGTTATTGCCTGCATATATATAAAGTGGTTATATACATTCCTGTGTATGTGGTTATTGTATATGCGGGTCCTGTGTCGGCAACCTTCTACATCCCTAGAACCCTACACAGGTGGAGGCGCTGAAACCGAGAACGTTCCAGAGGATTCACCCCAGGCTCTCACTAGCGGAGGCTCAGACCTCCTGTGAGCCTGACAGGTATACTGCACCACACCTGGTAACACATAGGTTTCCACCCACACACGGTATCTGTGATTGGGATAGAGGGAATACCCTTTACATATGTATACCACGATGTATGTCTTCCATTTGGAATAAATAAAGATTTTAAGACACTCCTGTCTGTATTTTATTAGGTATGTCACCGCTACTACTTTAAGCAGGAGGCATATATTTGATCTAGCCATCTAGTTTTTCTCCCCTTTTTTGTAGCTATTCTAACGCCTGCGAACATAGATTATTAATTTTAGAATGGATGTACATTTCAACAATTACTGTGGACTTGAGTGCAATACTAGTTTGGGGCTTTTTGTGGATCCTGCTCTAGGAGTCAACTTTTGTTTCTAATATTTCTAATACCAACAGGCTTTAGGATTCATAACAAGGCCTCAGCAAGTATGAATAATCTGGATTTTTGTACACGCTTGTATCAAATTCTAAAAGTTGCATCTTTAGAAGTGATTGAAGAAGTTGAAATCTAGCTTTTAACAGTTCACCAAGAACATTTAAAATCTGAACTAGAAACAAGACTTTCTAAACTTCACAATGGCTAACTGCAAGGAAGATACTGTAGATTGTCCCTCTGATTCAATAATGTTCAGTAAACAGTTTTATGTTCTAATTTTCATTTTAAGCAATCACATACTGTACAACAACCCTTCCCCCATACATAAAACCAAACAATTAAGAGGGAGAAATATTTTTCTTCGGACACCACCTCTGACTGACCTTTAACCACATGTTTTTAAGGAAATACAAAGAAAAAAAAGCAGAAGATCTTGTGGGAACAAAACAAAGCAACCGCCAAATCAAGGACCAGAACAAATTATCAATAGTGTTCATCTTTGCTCCAGTTTTATTCATTCAATAAGAAATACCTGTGAGTGTATTCATGGACCTCTCCAAGCATGATGTTTTCTCATATGTGAATTGACCTAGATAGAATTTTCCATGTAAGTACTATTTAGCTGGAACTGCTCTCTCTAGGGACTAAGTGTAAGGGTCCGCGAGGGTCGGGGTCATGCACCTCGTGGGGCAAGCCCGCCACAGCCCGCTATCGGGCGTCTCACCGAGATTCCTCTCCCTGGAACCTTCCGCAGCCTTGTAGATTCTGTCCATCGGGATCACCTCACGCATAGGCGCGACGCAGCTGGAGAGACTGCCGCCGCTGGTGCCACCCCCGGTCTCTGCCCCCGTGCTGGCGTCGGCAGTGCACAGTGCACATGGACGGCATGCGGGCGGTGCATGCACATAGACACAGAGCCCGGACTCTCTGCTTCACACCACGCCCCTTGCGGACTTCTCCCCTACCTATCACACAAGCACTTACTGCTGAGTTTCTTCCCTGCTGGCTCTCTATTGGTCCCTGGTGGTATATATGCTCAGTAAGCCCCTTGGTATATGGCTGAGGAGACAAATTATTTCAGTACGATGTGCTTACTGCATCATTGCCTCCCTGCCTTGCTACCTTGTCCTGTGTTTACTTCTAGTTCCACATCTGACCATTGGCTTGTACCCAGACTCCGACTCTCTCTGCTCCTGACCACGGCAAGTACTACAACAATCCGCAACTCTCAAACCCCTGACCACAGCAAGTACCTAAGACGATCCACACCTCTCCAACCCCTGACCACGGCAAGTACCTAAGAAGATCCCCACCTCTCTAATCCTGACCCGGCTAACGACTACGACCCTGCACTCCGGATGCGCTTGCATGGCTGGAAGTTGGTTTAATCCAACCCACACCTAGGCCTCACGGTCGCATTCTGTTTGTGGTGAGCACTCCATTACACTAAGGCCTGATAGTCAAATCAGCTGATAAAAAAAGGGCATTGTAGTCATGAACTACTGTACAAAAACTAAATGGAAAAAGTTCTATCACAACTAACAGAGAGTGATATTAATTAATATTAATATTAAATGGCTGAAAAAGTCATTTAAAGATTCAATTTTGTATGCTCTGTGAAAATGATGAGCCAGGGATTTGCACAGTGCAAAAAGAAACATCTCTGTTTGTGGGAATAAACCGGAGTTAGATAGTGAAGGTTCAGAAGACTGACAGCAGATATACAACCTTCAATAATGAATATATGCATTGTGCTTTGTCTCTCCATGCTAACAAGCCTACAATGAAAAGGTTAATCTATAGTTTGAAAGAGCCATGATTGAGAAATATTACCTCACAAAGAAACAGCTAATCAAATACACTGCTCTCCATCTTTAACCTATGTAACATCTCATTCATGCTAACTGATGCTTGGTATTGTAAAATGCCTCAGGAATACATATATTTGGACTGCAAGAAACCTGTATCGGGATCTGTATTTTCACACAGCAAAGAACCTATAGTATTGAAAGAACAAAATAAACACATCATTTTATTTTCAGATATCAGCTACATAGGTAGCATAATACAATTGGGTTTTAACAATGGCTGGATTGTTAGCAAAATATCTATTTTCTCCCTCATGTTGAATGAGACAACAGTATATAGACCACATTAATAATAATTTTTGTTAACTCTTCAAAGCTGAAGGGGAAGAACCACAGCAAGAGAGCAGGGATATAAATGGAAAAGAGGTGGATACAAGTCCATTTACAAAGTTGAAAGCTATAATGGAACTTTCAAATCTGAAAGTAAACAAATCAGTGGGCTTGGATTGGACATATCCATAAATATTAAAAGAGCTAGAGTACTGTACCTACCCGCACCAACACTACCATCACCACCAACACTAGTAGTACCATCTTAGACTTGTGAACATACATATACCAATATAACCCACATACACATGTGACATCTCTAGAACTGAGAGTGAGACCTACAGTACAGTACAATACTGCTATTTATTTTTATTAACACTCAATTGATTTCTACATGGATTAATTTTGTTCCATATATTCGTGCCTCTCAACTCACAATATCACAATACAATTTTATATATATATAAATATATAGTTCAGAAAAAATGAGCTCTTCAGTATTAGGTGATACCTTTTTTATTTGACTAACAATTTATGTCATAGGACAAACTTTCGAGAGTTATCCTCTCTTCTTCAGGACAGCAATACTGATATACAAAGGATTCAATGGCTAAAACAGTGTATAGAGAGGAAAAAAAAAACAACAGATATTTACTGTAGATAAGGTAGGGTGTTAAATGTGTTTGAAGCCAGGGGACAGTGTCAAAGAAAGGTGGGAGGGGGAGGGATACTGGGGGGGGGGGGGGAGAGAGAAAGTGTGGATAAGAATAGAGGCAAGCAGGATAATTACAAGCAATTTTGATAGAGTGTGAGATAGGGTTTTCTCACACCCTATCAAAATTACTTGTAATTATCCTGCTTGCCTCTATTCTTATCCACACTTTCTCTCTCCCCCCAAATATATATGGATGGAAAAACAAGGAGTATTAGTATGTGTAAGAGACAGCTGTCTCTTACACATCCTAAAACGCCTTGTTTTTCCATCTTTATACACCTATAGGGACCATATAGTATCCACACACACTTTTAGATGTGCTATAATCTCTCACATTTCCACACCTACCCACACCATTTATATCCACTCCCACTCCACACACACCTTTTGTAAAGCACTGTATATACTGTGGGCTCTCCATTCATTTATATTCACACAGATACACACACACTCTTACATCACTTGCTTTCAGGAACCTTTTGACACCTCTAGCCATAAAACACATCCACACCGGGGGAAGGACTAGCACAGATATCATTCCAAGAGACACTGTTTTTAAGTATACCTTTTGCTTGCTTCATTCATTGTAACATCGCCGGAAGAAGAGATCAGTGTATCTCGAAAGCTCGCACAAATAAAAGCATTTCGTTAGCCACAGAACGGTATCATCTATTTATTTTTTAATTATTGAAGCTCGGCTAACACGGTACTGATACCTCTACATGTATATATTTATATATATATATATATATATATATATATATATATATATATATACGAACACAGAAAGAAAAAAAGAGGGTTTGTTGAAAGCACACGAAAAATATGTGAAAGTACAAAATGGATTTTATTAGCAATACAAAACACAAAAATAATATTAAAATATACCTAAACACATACTAAATGTACACTGCTGAACCAAAGAATACACAATAAAAATGTAGGGACCCAAAATATGTAACATGCAAAATACATAGGTATGATAATGCAAATCCAGGGGAAAATAATTTCCCCTGGAAATGCAATGGAGTTCGGCCGATCAGCAACACATGATAATACAAATGACTGAAAAAAACAATATCTACACAAACCCAAATAAACACAGAAAAAAGAGCAACAATAAATATATAATAAATGAATACCCTAGATGCTGTGTAGCCAAAAGGTGGTGGCTAAACCCTGGCAGTTATAATAAAGAGCCAGAGAAAGACAGAAAATAAATGTCTAAAATATGCAGAGGTGGGGTCCCCTCAAAGACTAAAATGTAAACAATGAGTCAGCAGAGAAAACAAGGGAGAAAAATATGAGAAAATAACTCCCTAATGCCACAGCTAGGTGTAACTGATATAAGCTGTGGCAGACAAAAATGATAGTGTCCCAAAGGCTACCATGGAGCAAGGAAATGTCCAGATACTTGCTATGATGCTGCACAAGACATCCAGAGGAGAAGGGGAGTCCAAAACAGAGGTAAGTAAGAGGCAATGCAAGCCCCCGGCATCCCGTTCACTGTTAGCATCAGGCAGCAATCATACAGCAGTAACAGAGACCGGACAAAACAGCATCAGCAGTAAAGCTCCAAACAAGGAGATGGTCAGCATGGTGCAGCGGTGGGACACAGGAAAGTGAGTGGTATAGATACTCCAATGGCCGTTTTGTGCTTAAATTACAGAAAAAGTATTACAAAAACATAAAATTATAATAAATGCAGAACATTTTCTCAAAATAACAGGATAAAACATAAAATAGAAATCCCTATACAGTACATTACACAAATGCATAGGTTCTCACCCAGAGTGGTCACTGGTGTGGCAATGAGAAATCACGTATTTGGTCCAAAATATACCTCTGTTGAAATATGATTTTCATAAACCCTTGCTTAGCTTTAAGTACATTCTTTTCCCATGGAAAAAACATAAGCCCAAACCCATCGTAAATCAGTTGTTAAATTGACAGTTTTACGAGAGAGTAGAAAATCTCTACAAAAACTATGTTTAAACATCTCATCAATATCTAACCATACTCATATCTTCCCTTCTGTCCTATTTAGACACACATGAGTCACATCAGTAGATTCAGGTGGTCATTGCGGAGGCAAAAAGACTAAATATGACCATCTAATCCTAAATGTGAGCAATAAATGGATAGCTGTCCTTGACACCTGTGTGGAACGGTTTGATTTGTCTTCTTGTCATGGTTACAAATAGCTACCTGTTGTAATGCAGAGGAGATGATGTGACATTATATTCTTATTTTTAATAAAGTCACTCTTGGGTTGAATACTTTCTTAACCACGCCCCCTGAACCTTGCAGAGCCCTCCAGAGAATGCTTTTAAAGTTAGCTCTAGAAGGATCCTGTTTATAAAGTCGTCAGGAGAGCCATATTTTATTCCCATCTCTAGGAAAACAACTGCCCTTATCTCGAGACTCTATCAAACCACCAATCTGGTACTTTTATTGGACCATATCGGATAGCCCCCCCCCCAATTATGTTCCTTTGAATCTCAGAGAAGACCTATTAAAAGTCCTGACCTGTTACAAACACAATATATTGTATTTTTAAACCCAAGTTGTACCTTTTTAACCCCTGAAGCACCAGATGGATTAAAATACATAGGGGCTTGTGCACTAAAGGTTCATAAAAAAATCGCCAGGCCATTTAAATCGTTGTTTTAATGAGCGTTGCTATCACGGTATTCAGAAAGCGTTTTTTACCTGTGATAACAAAATTCACAAAACGGGTGAGTTGCCGGCGATATGATGAATGCCTCCCTGAAAAGGCCTTACCCGGCGAGTTATATCTGCTGCTGAGAGAGCTGCTCTGAGAGAGACACCTCTCCCTGTGCAAATCTCACCCGAAATGTATATTTTTTAAATTTACATTTTATTACTAGTGTAGATGAGCAGGGGGTGCTACATACACTAGTAATACAATTTATATTAAAATAAGTAATAACCACAAAAACACAACCCAGCCCCTGTACCCCACATAAAACCATATTTTATTTTTTATACACAGGATTGATACTATAGGCCAGAATGGATCCCTGTTTTTTCCTCACAGGTGTCAGGGAGCCTCCAGATGGTCACCATTGGTGTCTGGGAGCCCAGCAGTAGGTCCCAGGGTGGTCCCTACGTGTGTCTGGGGAACCCCGTGTCATTCCCACGAGGGTCTGGGGGTCCTCGGGTGGTTTACATGCGTGTCCAGGGGCCCCACAGCGGTCCCCGTGGGTGTCCGGGGGTCTCAATTGGTGATATTAATGGGTATCAGCTCCTGAGACTCTCGGCACCAATCTGATGCAGTAAAAAATATTTTTTTTTCTAAGTGCCATCTCTCAGCTTCTCAGCAGGTTTCCAACACCTTCACGCCAACTTTTTCTGGCGTGAGGATTTTGGGAGAAAATCACCATTCTAGATCGGCGATAGGCGATGATAACCTAATCGCTGCTCCTACACTGGCGACACGTTTAATTTGAGTAGGGCTAGTACCGCAAGCCGGGACATGTCCCGGCTTGCTAGCCCCACTCCCTCGGCGTGCCGCGGTCACGCGTCATCGGGAGCCTGCGCCCCCTGCACGCGCGTCCAGGGCTCCCCGAGGGTGCCCTGGTGTCCCGCGATGTGGGGGACGGCGGCAGGGGGTTCCGGGGGACCCGGCGGACCCGGCGAGCGGAGGGAGAAAGCCCCGATCGGAGGGCGCTCCTCCGTGGCTTCGGCGCGCGCCCGGCACCCTCCGGCGCGCGCCAGGTTACTGCTGCGGCCGAGACCGGGCAAATGCTCGAATAAACTCGGCCGCAGCAGTAGAATTGCACGAGTTTATGAACATGCCGAAAATCGATGAAAAGTGGCTTATCACTGCTCCCTCTGCTATTTTTTTTTGAGCACTTTTTTTGGATAATTCAGCCTTTTTCCGCGCACTATATATTTTAAGAGAAATTAATCTCCATGGGCTGCTACAGGAAATATTTGATCAAGTCATATTCAAGTACATGATATTTAAATTTCTTAAGTAAGAATCAGAAGGAAGTCCGTATGTAGAACTGTAATTCAAGACCAAATATAAAGTATACTGGAATAGAAACCAAATGAAGGCCCACAATAATGTACTGTAGGACAGCATATGGGATCATATAAAAATCAGCAACTCTAGGTCTGAGTACATGTATACTCTTTGATAAAGTGCCAGTTTGGCGAAAAACACGTCAGAGTGCCATTTCAGCTTCCTTAATGGGCATTTTGTGTTAATGAAACGTTTTATTTTTTCACCTTTGATCCTACCTCCAGTTCTCATTGATTTTTGCAGTGCTCCATGTTTTTTCTATTTACTTCTTTTTTCGCCCACTTATCGCCTTTTACTGAATAGCAGTATGCATTTTGGGTGATAAGTGCTTGATACGTGGCTTATGAACGCCTACTGCATAGGCCCAATAATATATCATGATATTATCATGACAAAGAAAAGGAAGTATTACTATTAATACTTCATTATCTGTTTTAATTTAGTATATATTTTGAGTTTTTTTAGCAACCCGAACTATGCAACTCAAATGAACTCATCCTATCTCTTCCTTTCAAATTCTGGGTGAATAAGTAATAAAGAATACATTCACCTATCTGGGGGCAAGGCTGCATGGAGGCCACCACCATTTGGAACAACAGGTTAGATTTACTAAGTGTCAATGTAGGAATGATGTTTGCAGTTACAGCTTGATAGGGGTGCAATACCACTAATTAGCACTTACTGAATCGAGGCATATGTGTCAGTCAGCTCTGAGCATTCCTTTCTCATCATTGCTATAAAGTGATCACTGCCAGCAAGCAATTTTAATGTAAACATTGATTACAGTACAGTAACATCTTCTTTTGACATCCATATAAGGTCAAAATCAGCAGTAAGAAGATAAATCTATGTTTTGTTTTGGGGGGGGGGGGGTATCTGAACTGTAACCTAGACCAAATATAATACACTGTAAGTGAATTACGTTTACTTTGGACAAAAATAACTGATTTATTAAGTTCACTAACAATATAATCTTAATAACCCTTTTGTAATATTAGGCTCATATTGTTATTTAGCAAGATGAATGATGACTTGCATTTATAAAACAATGTGTCACGGCCAAAAAATTAATTACAAAATTAATTTGCCATCTACTTAATGAAAAGGATGCTCTTGGTAGATTTGAGTCTTATATTTAATGCAAATTGTTCCCACTGGATCAGAACTGACTGTTCTCTATGCTTGTAGTTCCTACTGTATTAATGGTTGGATTTTTAACTTATTATGAACATTGTCACTAATATTCATAAAATGTAATTGTTCATTATTTGGAAAAGAACACCATCAATAACCCTTCAAAAGTCATTATTTCATTTAAATTAATTTACATGCTTGGTTACATCCTCATTTGTTTTGCACCACTTTCCTGCATGTAGATTGTGCTAGATTGTGAGCTAAAAGACCTCGTTTGTTGGAACGGCAAAAATATAATTATGGTAGTATTAATAATTAAAGCCAGAAATGTAATTTAATCAGCAAAAGAGATTGAAGAGCAATTACCTGCAAATAGCACTGACATATAAAGCATTTCTTATATCTGTTGATACAGTCAATCTTATCTACAATTTTTATTTTCATAAATACTTTTTATTAACACTCAATTGATTTCTACTGTACATGGATTAATTTTGTTCCATATATTCCTGCCTCTCAACTCACAATTGTGCAAAAAGGTGTAATAAAGGTGCTACGCCCTATAAATACCAAGTGACTAAACGTGATTTAAAGTGCTAAAACAGACTCACAAGTGGAAAATAAATATACAATCAAATGTAACAACCCCAAGCTTCAACCCTCCGGTGGGGTTGTTTTCACTCTTCCCCAAATGGTAGAACTTGTATCACACGATCTAGGGGGAGCATAAGGAAAAAAACATAAAAAACACTCTAAGTGTAGTGGTATAAACAGCGCTGGGAATAATTGTATCAATCTTGGCTCCTGTGTTATTCCTACTCACAAGAAAATAGGAGTTTTCAGGCAATAGGGATCAGTATGCAGACGAAGAAGTACCACTGGCCTCCGTCATTTAGGGGATGTACCTAAGCGAGTGAGGGAGAAGAACGCACATAGCACAGATCTGGCAACAATTTTTTTTATCGATATAAACTTATAAAATGCACATTTACAGTGTAATCTCCAGCAAGGGGTATAAAAAACAGAGGATTGTGCAATAATCTAAACAACTTTAATAGCGCCTCCAGGCTTGGTACAGAAATATACTCACAAGATTCGTGAGTTTTAAAATCAAATTAGAAACGCCTGACCCGGCTATCCCACAGCAACAAGCAGTCTCTGATAGTCCCTGCCAGTGACTGCGTGTGTCTCACGCTGTTCCGGCATGGGCGTGATGACGTCACCACTTTCGTTTTCCGACTGGTGATTGAATGAGTGTCCAGGTCGGCGTCTCTTTAGACTCCCCTGACGAAGTGACGTTCCCCTTCACGAAACGCGTAGGGAGGAGCCTAAAGAGATGCCGACCTGGACACTCATTCAATCACCAGTCGGAAAACGAAAGTGGTGACGTCATCACGCCCACGCCGGAACAGCGCAAGACACACGCAGTCACTGGCAGGGACTAGCAGAGACTGCTTTTTGCTGTGGGATAGCCAGGTCGGGCGTTTCTAATTTGATTTTAAAACTCATGAATCTTGTGAGTATATTTCTGTACCAAGCCTGGAGGCGCTATTAAAGTTGTTTAGATTATTGCGCAACCCTCTGTTTTTTATACCCCTTGCTGGAGATTACATACAGGAGACCGGGAACAGAATAAGGAGACAATTTCCTGAGATGAAGTTTCTTCCAGTGCCCAGAGGAATCGGGAACATCACGTGGGGTTCGTGTTAACCTGTTAACGTCTGGACCTGGAGGAACACATATACAGATTCTATCAACTGCATGCTGCCTACCCTGAATCTAGTAAGTGGGCATCTTATTGAGTCATATAAGGGAGGACTTCATCGCTGAAAATACAATACTGCGCAATGTTTTGTCCCTATTTTTTGTCTCATATCACAGGATAACAGTTTGCTGCAAAAGAGAAACTTTTTTCAATGTACATTGAGGACTGAGTCCATTGCCCTTTTATTCACTATTCCACGTCTGAAAAAAGGACTTCACTCGATCGTAACACATATATCCTTTATTCACCTTGATTTTGTAAAATCACAATATCTTTGTATATATGCGCCAGGTTTTAATTCCACATTTGTATTGTATATTGTTATAGGGTTACATTTGAGATAGTTCCCTTAGTTGAATCACCAGGCTGCTTTTTTCACATTTTGATGCACTGCACAATTATATATTTGGTCTAGCACTGGTTTAGTATTTTTGTTTTTAACACTTACAGTGTATAAGAATTAAAACAGCATTGCAGCTTATAAAAGCTTAGTGACGCGGCCTGGACGAAAGCCCACACCGTCTCTCACCACACCACCTCCCTCTGGAGCTCTGGTCGGATCACCCGATCCCACCGCCGATTACGAGAGACGCTGTTCTACTTCCGGTCGCGGGGCGATGTCATCACTTTCGGTCATGGCGTTACAGCGGACACCAGCTGTAAGCGTAGAGTACAGGGGCACCTTCTTCCACAGCTGCGTCACGTTGTGGTTGGTACAACTCTACGCGTTTCGCCTGTTGATTGGTTCGGCTTCCTCAGGATTGTACTTGCCCTATCCCATATCTGGTATATATATCTAAACTACATTTATTATACAATTAAACAATTAAACAATAAAATGCCTGATCTAAGTCTTTCAATTGGAAAGTGAATAAGCAATCACAAGATTCTATATAGAGGAGATGACCTAACAAAGGAAATATACCATACAACACTCTACAGTGGTATCAATGGGGAATAATAGTACCTCCACGGATCTACTAACATAGAGAATATATAATGTATATGCCAATTATGACTAATGGCCACAATATTTCAGGGATTAGTACTAGGAATTGATTATATTATATAGTGCTATCAATAAGAGACAATGATACCTCCACAGAGAGAATATAAAATGTATATACATTAAACCAATTACAACTAATGGTCACAATGTTTCGGGGGTTGATACTAGAAAATTGATTATACTCAATATAACACTAGAACTCCTAATCTCTAGACACAGCAGTATGAGGATAACAATATTAAATGACCTATATTAAACTGACACTAGCATCTCATAGATTTTAAAGTACAGAGTATCACAGATAACAATATACAATAGGGTAATTACAGTGGCGGCAGCTTTTATTTGAAGTATTGCTGGTGGCATGCCGGGATCTACTCCGGCTGTCACCAGTCAAAACCGCGCGCCACCGCGTTTCCCCCACGCACCCCCTCCACTTTGCGCGCAATTTACCCCCCCTTCCCGACCCCGAACCCGGCTCCTGCTCTGCCCCTCTGCTTCCCCGCACCCCCACTTACCTTACTTAAATCTCCAGGGGTGTCGGGGAAGCCCGGTGAAGCCGGGGAAGCCGGGGAAGCTGGGCGCGCACGTGACTGTGACGTCACAGTGCGCCGCAACGTGCCGCGTCTCCACGCTGCGCACACGCACCCGGCTGGCGGCATTGCTTCAAATAAAAGCTGCCGCTACTGTATATCAATAACAAGCAGTATAATTTAGCTCACAATATAATGAAGGAAACAAGAGAAGGATAGAGAGACAGGTATTAGTGACATCATAGAAAGGGTACAATATCAATCTCCAGGTTTAGACCCCTAGGAGATAATGTTTTCATTTTATGTATCCAGAATGTTTCTCTTTTCCTTAATTCCAAATTCCTGTCCCCTCCTCTCCAATGTTGCAGAACGTGTTCTATTGCAATAAAGGTCAAGCAAGCATTATCTCCCTGATGGAATTTTGCAAAGTGATTTGATACACTATGTGTTTCTAATTTCCTTTTAATACTACTCTAATGTTCCAGGATTCGTGTCCGAATAGGTCTTTCTGTTTTACCAATGTATTGCATTTTGCACGGACATTCTAAAAGATATATAACATGATCAGTTCTACAAGTCATACAAGAATCCACAAGGAATTTTTCCCCCGTAACATTTGAGATAAATTCTGTGTTGCTGGCGGACCTAAACTGACAAGTCCTACACGTTCTGCATCCATAAAAACCTTTATTTGTCTGCAACCAGCTATTTCCCCCTGATTTAGTTGTTATAAGTGCACTTGGTGCTAAATGGTGCTTTAAGTTGGCTGCTTTCCTAAAAATTATAGTTGGTTTATCAGGAATACTTGATCCCAAAATGGGGTCGTTTTTTTAAATATCCCAATGCTTATTGATAATTGATTTGATTTCTCCTGCTTCCCTATTATAATTTGTTAGAAATGCATAATCAAATCTACCTTCTCTAGTCTTTGTTTTTATCTTGGTTTTAGAAGGTTTTTTCTCTCTTTTTCATTCACCCTTTGTATCGCTTTATCTAGCATACTCTCATTATAGTTCTTATCTACAAATCTCTGTTTTAACATGTTAGCTTGTGACTTAAAAGACTCATTCTCACTGCAATTCCTCCTGATACGGGAAAATTGTCCAGCTGGCACGTTGTCTATCCATTTGGGCATGTGGTACAGTAGCTGGACCTGAGGAAATAGTTGTTCTTATCTGTATCTTTAAAGTATGTTTCAGTTTTCATTTTCCCATCTTCCACATATATAGTTA
Source organism: Ascaphus truei (assembly GCF_040206685.1). Classification (NCBI taxonomy): domain Eukaryota; kingdom Metazoa; phylum Chordata; class Amphibia; order Anura; family Ascaphidae; genus Ascaphus; species Ascaphus truei. The sequence continues at coordinate 423,507,454 of NC_134483.1, read as the reverse complement.
AATCAAGAAAATTGACGCTATCCTGGCCAAGTACGCTGGTGAACCTAAGGTTACTATCATTATCATTAAGTGTATTCAAAAATCCCTCCAGTGACTCGACATCACCTTTCCAAATCAAGAACGAGTCATCTATGAAATGGCGCCAGAGGACTAGGTTCGCCCCCGGTCCCTCATTGGACCAGATCTTAAAGTCTTCCCAAACTGCCTTAAACAAGTTTGCATAACTAGGGGCGAACCTAGCCCCCATTGCCGTTCCACATTTCTGTAAATAATAATCATCTCTGTACCAAAAGAAAATGTGCTCCAGAATGAATCTGATACTGTCCACAATAAACTTCGCTTGAATGTCAGGAGGGTCTTTATCTTTTTGTAATATCTTAAATATCACTTCACACCCTTTTGTGTGTTGAATGGATGTTTAAAGTGAGGTTACATCACAGGTTGCCATCAGAAAGTCTCCTTCCCACTTTATTTTATCTAATGTACTGTATTCAAGATGTCAGCTGTGTCACGTTAATACGCTCTTTGTTGTATTACATATTTCTGTAGAAATGTGTCAATAAATAACGAAAGGTTGGCCTTCAGCGAGTCAATCCCCGAGACAATAGGTCTGCCTGGGGGATTGACTATGCTTTTATGCACCTTGGGTAGATGATAAAATACAGGTAGCTTTGACTTTTTTCCTTGTATAATAATTTATATTCATCTTCGTCTAAAATTCCTAAATCTTTACCTTCAGTTCTTTAATTCTCCTGTAAAGACTTTTAATGGGTTTGTACTGAGTTTTAGACATGTATCTTGATCATTTAGTAACCTATATGATTCTTTATCATTGTCCGTTTTATCCATAAGGACTATCCCCCCCCCCCTTGTCGGCTTGTTTAATTACAAGGTCTTTATTCGCCATAAATTCCTTTAAAGCATTATTCTCTTCTTTAGATAAATTATGCTTCATTTTGGCTTTGTTTGACACCAGATTTTCAAAGTCATTGTTAATCATCTGGAAAAATACTTCCAGGTGATTACCTTTAGCAAAATGGGGATTAAAGGTGAATTTCGGTTTTAAACCTGAATGTACAAACTCTGACTCTTGTTGGACTACTGGGGGTACAATATTATCTAATCTCGGTTCAAGGTGTTTCCCCAAGAAATATCTTTTTACTGTAAGTTTGCGAAGGTATCTTTTAGCATCAATGAACAAGTCAAAGCTACTGTGTGACCTCATGGGTGCAAAAGACAAACCTTTTGACACTACGCTACTCTGGGTTTCTGTGAGACTGATGGAACTTAGATTAAAGATGTTATTATCTAATCTTGTGTGCTTCTCTTTGGTTCACTCTCTCTTTCTTCGCCCCCTCTTTCCACTGAATTTCTTCCCCTTTTTGTGGTTAGTCATATTTCTCTCTCCTTCAATGTGAGAAATCTGTTGTCTCTGTCCCTGGGAGTTGAGGGCCCTTCTGCCCCTAAAAAAGATTCCTGTCCAGACTCCCCTTGTTCCATCTCTGGACTATTTTCCCTTTTATTGTCTTTCTCTTGTATCTTTCCTTTCTGGCGAAGTTCTACATTTAAGGAGTCTTTCTTTTTCTCTTTTTTCGATTTTTTCTTGATCTATAGGAGTATGGTTGTCTCTCTCATCTCTCGTGGGTTCGGATCTATTTTTATGAATAGTTTTTTCTCTATGTGATGATTTGTTGGCCTTATTGACCTTAGTAAATTCTCCATGGTTACTATCCTGTTTAGGTCTTGTGTCCCTTGAATTAGATCTATCATTCTCATTTCTATTTTTACTATAATGCGATCATTCATTCATTCATTACTACCCCTATATTTGGGTCTCCCCTGATCCCATTTTTTATGGAAATTCTTATTCTTATTCCAATTTCTCTCCTCATGTTTAAGATAATCCTCCCTATCTTGCTGAAATTTTCCTAATTTATTGGTGTTAACTTCTTTAGCTAGAGTGTCTAATTTGTTCTGTAATTTCAGATCTCTTTCTCTAAATTCTGCGGTATTTTCCATTGGGGTGAGTTTTTCCTTAATGGCATCAATCTCATCATCAAGTATTTTTAAATGTGTTTTTTGTTGTTTCAATACTAACTCAATTAATTCTAAGGAACATCTGTCCAAGACAGCATTCCAGCTGTCCAGGAATTCTGTATCCTCGAAATCAAATGAGGGTTTCTTCAAAACTCTCAGACCCCTTGGGATCCTACCGCTTGTTTCCTTCATTATAATTGTGTTTATATCTGTGATACTCTGTAACTTTAAAATCTATGAGATGCTAGTGTCGGTTTAATATAGGTAATTTAATATTGTTATCCTCATACTGCTGTGTCTAGAGATTAGGAGTTATAGTGTTATATTGAGTATAATCAATTTTCTAGTATCAACCCCCAAAACATTGTGACCATTAGTTGTAATTGGTTTAATGTATATACATTTTATATTCTCTCTGTGGAGGTACAGTATCATTGTCTCCTATTGATACCACTATATAATATAATCAATTCCTAGTACTAATCCCTGAAATATTGTGGCCATTAGTCATAATTGGCTGTATGCATATACATTATATATTCTCTATGTTAGTAGATCCGTGGAGGTACTATTATTCCCCATTGATACCACTGTAGAGTGTTGTATGCTATATTTCCCTTGTTAGGTCATCTCCTCTATATAGGAACTTGTGATTGCTTATTCACTCTCCAATTGAAAAATTAAGATCAGGCATTTTATTGTTTAATTGTTTAATTGTATAATAAATGTAGTTTAGATATATATACCAGATATGGGATAGGGGCAAGTACAATCCTGAGGAAGCCGAACCAATCAACAGGCAAAACGCGTAGAGTTATACCACCCACAACGTGATGCAGCTGTGGAAGAAGGCGCCCATGTACTCTACGCTTACAGCTGGTGTCCGCTGTAACGCCATGACCGAAAGTGATGACATCGCCCCGCGACCGGAAGTAGAACAACGTCTCTCGCAATCGGCGGTGGGATCGGGTGATCCGACCAGAGCTCCAGAGGGAGGTGGTGTGGTGAGAGACAGTGTGGGCTTTCGTCCAGGCCGCGTCACTTAGCTTTTATAAGCTGCAATGCTGTTTTAATTCTTATACACTGTAAGTGTGCATTTTATAAGTTTATATCGATAAAAGAAATTGTTGCCAGATCTGTGCTATGTACGTTCTTCTCCCTCTCTCGCTGAGGTACATCCCCTGAATGACGGAGGCCAGTTGTACTTCTTCATCTGCATACTGATCTCTATTGCCTGAAAACTCCTATTTTCTTGTGAGTAGGATAACACAGGAGCCAAGACTGATAGGATTATTCCCAGCACTGTTTATACCACTACACAGAGTGTTTTTTTTATGTTTTTTTCCCTTATGCTCTCCCTGAATCTCAACTCACAATACCACAATATAATTATATATATATACAGCTCAACCCCGTTATAGCGCGATCCGCTATAACGCGGATTCGCTTATAACGTGGATCCGCTTATAACGCGGTTTGAGCGTGGACCCCGAATTAAAAAAAAAATGTTTTTTTGCACACACATTCACAGCACACTGCATACACTCGCAGCACACTGCATACACTCACAGCACACTGCATACATTCACAGCACACTGCACACACTCACAGCACACTGCACACACTCACAGCACACTGCACACACTCACAGAACACTGCACACAGTCACAGCACACTGCACACTCACAGTACATTGCATACACTCACAGCACACTGCATACACTCACAGCACACTGCAGACACTCACAGCACACTGCACACACTAAACAGCACACTACACACACACACACTCACAGCACACTGCACACACACAGCACACTGCACAGCACACTGCATACACTTATAGCACACACTCACAGCACACTGCATACATTCACAGCACACTGTATACACTCACAGCACACTGCACACACTGCACACACTCAGCACACACTCACAGCAAACTGCATACACATTCACAGCACCCTGCATACACTCACAGCACACTGCACACACTCACAGCACACTGCACACACACAGCACACTGCACACACACACACATATATATATATATATATATATATATATATATATATATATATATATATATATATATATATATATATATATATATATATATATATATCTACAGTGGTTGACAAATCACCAAAAAATCTACTCGCCGAACAAAAAGATCTACTCGCCACGTAGTACCACACGTGTGCTGCTTGGGCCAATAGGAGCTCGCCACGATGTTAAATATATATATATTCTGTACAGTATGTGTGTGTGTGTGTTCAATTGTGAGCACATTCACATGTCTTAGACAGGTCTGCAACCCTGCCATTCAACCATTATCACCAAGCATACAGTGCTCCCAGTGCAGCAAGGGAGGACATGCAAATGAGCACACAATGTGTCACCTTTTGCCTGGAATATTCATTCACATGGAGCTCATTTATGCTAATGCATCGCCATTCACACAGCTTAGTGTTGTCACAGCCGATTGTCGCTATGGCTACACACTGACGTTACGCTCCTGCTTTCAGTGTGGTTACTAAGGACGCTTTGCCACAATCGCCTCGCAGACCGGCCAGCCCCATTATGTGAGTAAACAACCAGGTTTACATAATCCACTTGAGGCATGAAGTCAGTTTTGGTGTTTTTTTTAAATTAAATGATTGCTTAAATGTGTGATTGCTTGGTTACCATTGGATGCTGTATTGCACTTTGTCATATCTGGGTGTATATATATCTGTGGTATTGTGATTAGTCTCCTCTCACCTCCCTGAAGAAGGTCCCATCTGGTGGACCGAAACATTGGTCTTTGATGTAAACCCTTCTTCATTGAATACACACTGAACAGATAACCCTGCTTCAGCTTAAATTGTATGGTAGGTGTTGGTGCTTTGAAGGGCTAATATTATAAGAGACCAGAGAGATTAGAAACCCTATGTAGCACTCTGTCACCTTGTGAGATGATGGTTTAATAAAAACATATTTAGCTTTTATTAGGAACACGTTAAAACAATGGGGTTTTAAAACAAGAATTAAATTGATTGCGAGCGCTGAAATGACTCCTAAGGTGTAGTAGACCCTATGGAGAGTAATGTGTTAACCAGTGTTTGTTTACCAGTGTTTTTGAATTCACTGGCCCTAGTAACACTTATATGAAGAAATCTCCTAGGGAATGTGTGAGGGAAGTTATGTAGTAAACCTTAGATGAAGTGCCAACAATATTATAAACTACTAGTGGGTGCAGCATAACTAAAGAATCTAGCACACGGCTGATGTGTTTTTCAGCCAAATGCCTTGGCAATGGATGTGGGTAACAATCCTGATAGGTTGTGCACTGTCACGGTGGACCAGTACTTATGAACACTTTTATATTTTTGGGATTCCCGATTGAACACAACAAGGAGGGCAAAATAAATTGTCATTTATTTCCTTAATAGACAAACACACGACAACCTCAGAATGCACTTAATACAACACTTACTGGGATGGGGAAACAAAATGAATTGTCCTTTGCACGAAAGCTGCAGAATTAAAGTCTCTGGCTTACAGTTCTTTTTGGCTAGGTTGCAAGTTGCCAACCTAATAACTTGTCCAAATTAAGAAAGTTCATTCTTGTTCATTAGAATTCGTTCAGGAGTCACCAGGGCTAACAAATTCCTGAATTAGGGGTAAATCCTTAGTTACGATGTTGTTAACCCCTTGCGTCCTGAACCGCTACCACTGTACTCGAACGGAATCTTGTGCAAAGCTTGGATCAGTCATGAATCACACAAGGGATAGTTCGGCAGGCAGTTTTATAGGGTTCACAGACCTATGTCTAACATGCATGTCCAATCCCCTCTGTGGGAACATTTAACCCACCAATCTCCGATTTGCTTGCAGTTTGCAGACCGGGCAAAAAGAGCTATCCGGTTTGTAAAGCGCATTTGTCAGCCTGACACCTATGCGGTTTATCATACCGGGGGTCCACACCTAACTTGGCGACCCTCAATCTAAGGTTTGGTCCCAAGTTGTCAATGGCTCATGCTGAGTACCAAGATCTGGCACTCAGCAACTTCCCGGCCATTTTCACTCTTGGAATCTCTGAGGATTTTCAACCCTGTACTTCACTAGACTCAGAGTCTCCACTTAGCAGGGGCTCTTTGAAGTACAGGGAGGAAAATACCCTCAGCTTATTCACCCTTAGCATATTTACATATTAAAGGATTTTCCCGGGCTTGCAGAAAAAAACCTTTCCTGCCTGTGCATTTAAAACTAACAGTAAAATACATTTTATTAGTAAAGTATGTTCTGCTTATGCTATGGGAATAAACTTTACGTGTGGGTGTATGGTTCTTTATTCGGGGCTGCACACCAAAAATCAGAGTGCTAGCCCCCTTGGTTCTCGAGTTAGCGTACTTAATTGAAAGGTGTCTATTGTTGTTTCCGTGGTTAACCTAGTTCTCACGGCAATAGACTTCCCCCTTTCAAGTTGAGAACGCTAACAAGATGAGAGATACATTTTGACAGAAACCACTTGAGTTGTAACCACAAAGCACTTATTCAATTGACCTTGCGGTTGCGTGTTCAAGTGCTTGGAAATGGATACCCATTCTTCAAAGTGGCCCACCCATACACAGCCACGTTTCTTCAATCTGCGCTTGGTTCAGCGCTCACAATGCCATCCTGTGTCTAAAAACCAATGATACAATTTGTATGCATTCTTATCACTGCAGGCAGGGAACAGGCTGAAAAATGGGGACAAGAAGGCTTGGACAGGTGCAAATACATCAGGGTAATGCATATACTTTTAACCCCTTCACTCCCAATGCGAGTTGGGGTTAATCAGCCATGTATAATGCCTTTATTAATGGCCTGATTAACCCCTCCATCACCACATGCACCACTACAGACCACGGACTTGTAGTACTAAGATTATAATGGTATAGGTGAATGTATCCGTGAGTGTACATACCACAAGATGTCGTGTGAGCTGAAGATCTGAAGTTGGCAGATCTATGGCTGACACTAGTACTTTAATGATATAACCTGTATAACAATAAGACACTGCTGAGACTCCTAGTTTGACCAAATAGGGAAATCTCAGCTAGGTAATAAACTTTATAGGATAAATGACAGGTATGTTCTAAGACTAAACCTCAGACCTAATAAGTGTAATGCCTTTCTATATAAGGTGGTATACTGACACATTAGAATCAATGAAGTATATGGATTGATTCTGAGAGGGACACCTGCAACCACACAGTGTACCAGAATAACCCTAAGTATTCTACTATACAGATAGGTTATAAGTATGTGGCTGTGGTATATCTGTTATAGAAAATAAGCCTGTTGCTAGCTCAAGGAGCAGCGCTGCATTTGTAATCATCAGTAGAAATATATTGATTTAGTTGCTCCGGTGACAGAAATGAGCACTATATGAAGGATATTAGGGTAGCCTCCAGGGGGAAGTGCGTCAGTAGTATCATAGATAAAATACAGCTGAAATATAAGCACAAGATTCCAATGAGAAGCTTTTATATGGCGTGGAGTGTACTATTATTCACGATCATTCGCCATGTCCCTTATCTCGTGGCCACATATTTGCAGTGAAGCACAGCGTTTCTATCGGCGTCTTGTCCAATCCTGGAATAGCAGCAGAGGGAAGGGGGATCGGTATGACGTCCAGACCTGAACAAACAATGGAACTCACCAGCCAAAAATTGAATAAAAAACCTTTATTAGGCTACATAAAAATGTGAACATCCACATGGAGAACCTAGCTCCTCCTCCCATGCATTTCCTTCCGGCAGTGGCGCTTTCTCAGGGAGCATGACAAAGAGGAGGGGAAGTACTATTTAAATCCCTCCTCACTGATTAAAACATTGCACACACCTGTGTGCTATACAAATGAGCTATGTAAGAGCAATTATATGGACTGAGCACGGACAGACATAGTTAGAGGAAAAAACAGGTGCACCAAAGAAGAGAATCCTAAATAAATTAACCCCTGAAATATAACTTATAATCAACAATTAGTAAAACATTTATAATCTAGTATAGATTGAAATATACTGTTTCAAATGATTTAATAAATAATAAAATAATAAACATATATTTAGTGTCATAATAATTAACCAACACTATAGTGTATTAAAATATATGTTATCATAAGTATAATTTATAATCTATTGTAATTAACAAAAGAATGTTGATGGGGTTGATGGATTCATTCTTATTTAATGAACCAATATTATTGTACCATATAAAAAATGTATAAAGACAATGATCCTTAAATGATCATTTAAGTCAATATGAAGATTACTATTAGAACACATTATGACTAAACTATATATATAATCACAAAATGTCATAATAGTTACTCATAACACTACGGAATATTTATGTGATATAACAAAATCCTATGAAAAAAGGAAAATATCCACAACAATGATATCAATGGGTAAAAAGAAAAGCATCTATAACATTAGAAAACAGAATTATTTAAATGGTAAAAAATAATTATCATATACAAAAGTCAGACTGCAATAAATTCTTGATGCCTAGTCAATGGACATTGTGTGTATACATGTTTATTTAAACATAATTCACAAAAAGATCTTAAGGTCCCATTGTGTGTTGACCTTTAGGTATCAATGTACCGATGGTAAAGATCCAGGACGCCTCTCTTTTATAGAGATAGTTCGTTCTGTCTCCCCCTCTTAAGTTGGTTTTAATATGCTCAATGGCTATGCATCTGAACTTCGACAAACTGGTTTTTTGACAATCTTTAAAGTGATAGGCAACTGGTTGTGTGAGATCTCCTTTAATAATGGATCTCACATGTTCTAGAATTCTTATTTTAAAGGCTCTAGTTGTTAAGCCTATGTACTTTTTTCCACAGCCACATATAAGCATATATATATATGATATATTCTGTTTTACATGTAATAAATGTCATTATGTTGAATTTTTTGGTCTCATCTTGATTGAAAAAATATATTGTCTTTAATACATATTTGCATATATTATATTTTGCACAAGGGTAGCAACAAAGCAAATTAGGAAAAAGTTGTTTTTTATTTGTATTTGATTGTTGTCTGGGTATGCTAGGTGATGCATCATTTCCAATAGTAGGAGATTTTCTAAATACAAATTTTGGATCTGATGAGACAAAGTTTCTCAAAAGAGGGTCAGTAGTCAGAATATTCCAATGCTTTTTAATTATAGCTTTTATACTCATTGCTTGGTTGCTATATTGAGTAATAAACATTGGTATATCACATTGAGTTGTGTTTTTAACATTATTAGAATTTGTATCATGTATAGATCCTGACCTTTGGTTGGAAACATTGGAAGTTTTTTGAACAAACAAGTCCTGTCTGGTTTTATCTTTAGCATTATTGTAAGCTTCTTGAATGATATGGGGATCATATCCCCTTTCAACAAATCTTGATGTAAGGTCATGTGCACTGTTCTCAAAATTTTCCATAGTAGAACAGTTCCTGCGTAATCGCAAGAACTGCCCATATGGAACTCCCCGAAACAAACTCTGATTGTGATAACTGGTGGCATGCAGTAAAGTTTTACGAGTGTGTGGCTTACGAAAAATATCAGTGTGTAACTTGAGATCAGGAGTGACATAAAGTAAAAGGTCTAAAAAGTGAATGTGATGGTGATGGAAGTGATGAGTGAAGTGCAGATTAAAGGGATTAGTGTTGATGTAAGAAATAAAGAAATATAGCTGAGTGACGGTGCCCTTCCAAATCAATAGTAGATCATCAATATAGCGTGATAAAAGGTTATAAGATGACGAGAGGGGTTGCTATCTCCAAACACGTGGGTCTGCTCCCACCAATCCATAAATAAGTTGGCGTAAGGAGGGGCAAAACAAGACCCCATGGCAGTCCCATGTCCCATGAAAGTCCCATCAAACATAAAATAGTTGTGTGTGAGTTAAAAGTGAATGCTGTCTGTGAGAAATGCTATGTGAGCAGGTAAAAGGTGTGAGCAGAGTGTAAAAAGTGTTCAATGGCACGAATACCATCGGTATGTGAGATGATCGTGTATAGAGAGGATACATCTAGTGTGACCCATAGAGAATTAGGTGTCCTAGTGTAATCAGAGAAAAGAGTAAGAACGTGAGATGTGTCGAGTAGATGAGAGGGAAGTGCTGTGACCAGAGGTTGCAAAAAATGATTAATGTATTGAGATAAATGCTCCCCCAGTGATCCAATACTGCAGATAATGGGTCTACCTGGGGGGCAATTAAGTGATTTATGTATTTTAGGTAAATGGTGAAATATGGGGAGTACAGGATGTGAACAAGTAAGAAAGTCAAATTATTGTACAGACAGAACTCATAGGTATTTACCAAAATCCAATAATTCTTGTAGTTGACAACCAAAGTCATATGTGGGATCTGATGACAACACCATGTATGAATCTTGATCACCAAGTTGGCACAAAGCCTCTTGCTTGTAGTAAGTGTAATCCAAGACAACTACTGCTCCACCTTTGTCTGCATTTTTGACAACTATGGAGCTGTTGTCTCTCAATGATTCCATAGCCTCTTGTAACCCTTTATCCAGATTATCTGGTCATGAATAGACTTGGTGAGTAGTATTAATGCCTTTAGATAATAAATGTAAGTCTCTCTCGACATTCCTGCTGGAACATATCTATGGCATGGCCTCTAAAGAACAATGGACAGAACTGAGATTTCTTTTTTAATCCATAGTCTTTACTTCCAAAGAATGATTGTATTGTGTCCTCGGGATGATATTAATCTTCTAAAAGTTCTACCATGATTTGTATGTTTGTGATGGTGCTCTGAAAGTGCTGGGACTGTTTTTGAAGGAAGGGAGCATTCACTGGGTAATCAGCAATTAAATGATTAGTACTGGGCCTTTAAGAGGGCATAAGGTACCCTGAAGGTTGGAGTGGGTTGCCAAAAGACACCCCCCCCTTCCTCATCGGGTAGCCCCAGGTATAGTACTCACTGTAGTATTCTTGTTCCTTTCCCAGTCTCCCTACCAAAGCGTGCAGCTGTAGTAGAATGTGATTCCAAAGCCAGGGTGTGCAGCGCACAGCAGTAAAGGAGGAGCAGGTCTTGCAGAAAAATAAGTCCTTTATTCAACAATTCATAATGTGAGACAGCAGCAAACCTTCAACGCGTTTCGTTCAAAGGAACTTTATCAAGAAGTGCTGTATAAGTTAAAACCAACAGTTTAAATACAGCTGACTGCCTGATTTCGCGCCAAATCGTGACATCATGAGATGTGTGTTGACCAATGAGAATCATAGTAGTCGCGCATGCGCGCGGCGCCAGAATACTCTATGTCCATCTCTATGGTATAACTGATCCCCGCGCATGCGCGCGACGCCAGAGTGTTAGGGATCCCCTGCTATTGTCAGCCGTGTCATACAGGAGACACACGCCCATCCGGGCGGTTCCAACATGATGCGCGCCTCTGACTACTACAGGGTAACACCCCCTCCTCCATGCCCCGCGCATGCGCTGAGACTTCCCCATATTAATAAATAAATCTCATCCCTATCCAAGCAGCAGGGTACAAGGGATGTCTGGGAAACTAACAACAATTATTAAACTGGGGGATATGAGGCAGTAAGCTGTATTGTGAGGAAATTACATGTAGGCAAAATATGAATATACAGATGTATATACAGACAAGCATAAATATTTTACATGAGCAGTTTAAAATGAACTCCCTCTTAGAAGGCTCCCTTAGACCATTGAGTCCTATGGGAGCATGTTACTGTGCAGGAGCTGAGCCACGCTGTCTTTCCCTAATGGAGTACAGATCAGCATCTGTGAAAAAGGGCTCTGCGTGTGCACGTGACTTCTGGTGCCGACGCAAGCGTTTTGCTGTGAATGCTTTGTCAAGGCCAGTAGGAAGGGGTGCCCCATGGTTCATGTGAGTATTTATAGTGCTACAATTTAACCTAATGTAACCTTTAAGTTTTGGTGCATGCGCATTGTCTTGCTGGTCTTTGAGTGTATCTATGTCCAGCATTAGAATGCAGTATGTCTACAGAGACTTGCAAATGCTTTGCATGCTAATGCTTGGAGCAAGTTGCAAATAATTGTTATAACTAGTCCAGATGTGAAAAAATAGCTGGATGATTTGTAGTGGCTCTCACTAATTTCCCACTATTGTTGATTGTTCAAATAAAGTGAATAAAATGAGTGTTTATCAGTTATTGTGTTGCTTTAATTCAATTGAAGGAAATGTGTATGTGCCTATTGATATTAGGCACTATGTACTGACAGCTGCTGGTCAGGCATCATGTTCCCCCTGAGTTAGATGCACCTATAGGATGCATTGTGGACCTACAAAAGTTGGACTGTAACTGAAAGAGATCTGTAATGTATATTATAGATAAAGGGACTAAACACAAAGCCTTCATTTAGAACTTTGGGCGATAGTGCTTGGAGGGTATATATCCACAGTGCTTCCACTATTTTCCATCTGCTTCTGTGTTCCTGCTGTCTGTGTTGTCACATAAAGTGGATAAATCAAGTGCATCTCCTTGTTCTGTCAAAATGCTTTATTTATAGTTTAGTGCATGTCCTCCTTATTTATTTATGCAGGGTAATGTTTTTAATGTATTTACAGTGAATCAAGTATGTAATTAGAATGTATTATATTATTAAAAAAATGTTTATAAAACGAAGACCTACAGTAGTAAATGTAATTGTTAACTTTTCTTTATATCTAACATTCACCTGTTTGCTCCAGTGATAATCATCAAGTACTGATAGATATAGAGAGTAAAATGGTCCCTGTGATACATTTTACAGATCAGTAAACACATTAGTATATACCATCTACTTAAAAAATGTGAGCTTAGTATGAGGTAGCAGTAATGTTTTCCTGTTCGAACAGTGCTACATGATACATACAGTAACACTTCTTTCAAACATTTGTATCAGCTCTTCAGCTGGAGGTGTTTCTCCCTTTTGATTCTTCTACTTTTTTGATGCTGTGGAAGTAACAGGATGTTCTGCAGAACCACTATTTAATATACCAGTAGATTAAGAAAATCACTTATCATTCAGGCAATGATGCCATTATTCAATGGCCTGCCTTTTGTTCTTCTCCTTCTCCTATGTCCATATAAAATTACTAAGAACTGCAACTCTCTCTCCCTCTATCTCACTCTCTCTCCCTATGTCTCCCTTGCTCTCCCTATCCAATATATTCTTTTGATGTGATAGGAAAAATTGCTTAGAATACACCTACATGATTACATAATTACATGATTACTGATATCTGTATTAGTTTATAAATGTTGACTGAGAAATTTGAATTGTGAACAGCACTACAGAAATAAATTAAAATATACAGCACTGTAGTTCATATGTACAGTATCAAGGCAAATGTAAAACAAGCCTGGGGCAATAAAATGGCACAATAGGAATCCAAGAATAATATCTAATTGAAATCAATGTAATCTTTCTTTGATACATTATCTGTTGCACAGTTTGTATTGCCCCAAATTTGCCCCACTTTTGCCTTGAAAATGTACAAAGTCCCATATGTCTGGAGGACATATGTACAGTAACTGATGAAAGATTGTATAAATTATTTAAAATGTGCTGTCATTGGTAAAAAATGTTAGAACATATTATTTGTGGAAATAAATACATTACTAGAATGTTGTTTACAGTCTACATAAATTCCATTTCCCTCTTATTCTCTGTACCCCAGAATGAATTGCATTTTTTAAATTTTATTTAGAAATACAGTACTCTATTAAAAAAAGGAACAACCATATTCTACTAAAAAAAATGATAGTTTTTTACATTGATGGTGTCAGTTATGAAGACCACATGTTTATTGTGAGGAAAAACATTTAACCTTTTTCTTGTGGCTGAAGGAGGCAAATGCAGTATTTTTTTATTAACATTGGCAGGTGATTTATTACCACTGTTTCTACTCCAGGAAAACCACATTAGACTTTGCTTGATGTATCATTTGTTATCTTCAGTCTACCCCATACGTTTTCTGCATACTTAATCTCTCTAAAAATTATTTACAGAGCTAAACAAACTGTAAAAAATTAATTATACGGTTCTACATTTAACAGAGATCTAAAAATGAACAACATACTGTTGCGGCAGCTTTTATTCTAACAAATCACTGGTTTGTCCCTGGCTGGTTCCTGGAATGCGACGCTGTTCACCTGGCGCATACCGCGTTCACCTTGCATTCAGAGCCACGGGTCATGCCCGGCTGATGCGTTTATTGATAATGGTTCGGATTTTAAAATGCTGCAATGCTTCGCGTGTCCGCCAGATGGCAGAAATTCATGAATTGTAATGCGCCGAATCAGTAATGTGTCGGCTTGCAGGTGTTTCGTTTAAAAAAGATACTGTACCACAGTGTGCTATTGTAACTTGGCCTTGGCCTTGAGACTGAAGGAAGAGTTGCAAAAATGTATCAATTTAGGCTTTTCATATTAAAGAAAGACAAAGACCAGTTTCAGTTTGTGTTACACTATTCTGCAGAGACCCACCATGAGTGTTCAAGTTCAGACCACTTTCCAAAAACCTGACAGAAGTTACGCGTATTTGATATGGGCCGCGATTAATGCAACAGATGATAAGATGGCATCAGTTGCTCAAATTTATCAGTATTTTATTGAAAACTATGACTTTGACAAATTTTCGCTAACTCCTCATACGTGGAAGCGTGCAGTAAGGAAAAGGTTATGTAGAGACCCCTGTTTTCACCGTATTGAGCCCCAATTTGTTAGAGGGTATTGGTGTGTGTCACCGGATTTTTCCCGTATCTATGATCATGGAGGCGGCAAAAGGCAAAGGGTCATGTTAAGACCAACTAAGAAGCGACAGTCGCTGCCAAGCAATGCACCAGCACCAGCACCGGCTTCCAATGACGGTCCCACTGTCAGTGACAACCCTGAGCCTGAGTCGGATTTGGCGTGCAGTTTTGATGAAGCTTGCATGTACCTAAGCGATTTCAAGCCTCACCAGCTGACTACAGGTGGACTAGTCCCGCTGCAAACTGTCGACGTGGATGATGAAGAAAGCTGGACTGGCAGTGGACCGGCGCCAGCTGAATGGGAAATTCTATGGTGAGTTGCCGTATTATTTTGGTGGGGCTGGCTGGGTACTTCTTTAGGGGGCTGACCATTACTGTACATTAAAACCTTTCTTTTTGTTTTTCATCAGAAAAGAAAACGGCTAATGGGGGGATTTCGATGGATAATATTGTACTGTATGCTGATGTTTTCCGGCCGTACAGTATAATGTGTAATAAACCCGAATAAATAAAACTATGCATTTATTCTACATGTTCAGTATCGTGTCATTATGTGTCTTCTACAGTATACTGTACAGTGGTATACAGTGCCTAACATCTATGGGCAAAAAGAATTTGATTTCTAGGTGCCCTAGAACAGAAGTTCCCACGCCAATTGACCGTGAACTTGACCGCGGCCCTAAGTAGTTCCCACACCAATTGCGCGAATATAATGTAAAATAACCCATTCTGTGGGTCTGAGCGGGTTGAAATTTGCCTGGTCCTCATGCGGGAGGACCCTTGCCATAGTGGCAAGATATCAGCCTTCCAAGACCCCCGGAACCGGAGGTACCAAAAGACAGTTTAAAAGCACATTACCAAAGTGGCTTTTTTTCTGCCATGCAAGTCAATGGCAGAAACCTGAACTTTAACATCACCCTGACTCCGTTCTGTTGCCACGAGAGGGTCGCAATTTGCCATGCAATCCTGCCGCAACTAGGACTACATGGTGACCGAATCTGAGCCCTCTAGGTCGAACAGAACCGGAGTTGTGGGTTCCAGGTTTCTGCTCATTCTGACTTAGCCGTTTCAAAGCTTTCTCCGCCATTACGCTCTATGGTAGGACCCTCCTCGCCGGCGTGACACATTCTCATCGCCATTACTGCTCGGACACTGTTGGGGTCAAGTGAGGGGGTTCCTAACATCTAGGGGCAAAATGAATTTTATTTCTAGGTGCCCTAGAACAGAAGTTCCCACGCCAATTGACCTAGTTCCCACGCCAATTGCCGTAGTTCCTACGCCAATTGCGCGACGAGGCAGTAAAAAAACAGTGCAGCAAGCCTCTACATTTGTTACACTGTCAAAGGAGCAAATGGAAACAATGTGAGGCAATTCAACATGTTCTTTTATTGGTGGGGTCAGTACAAAAACATTTATTTACAAATACTGTACAATGTTGTAACATTTAAAGTGCACAGCAATTCTAACCATCAACACACAATAATACATTCTGCAGCCTTTATTAAATTCTTCTGCCACAAAACATTTTTGGTGCATGGGGCACAGGGAGTTAAAGTGACTTGCTTTTTATATACTGTATTTGGGGGTTGTCTTTGGGGGTTTATTCATCAAATTATTATGATGAACTGCCCTTTGAAATTACAGTGCTGTTAACTATTTCAGCCATACACCTCCAGAGTTTTTAATCCCTCCCTAGCCAAGCGTCAATCGGCTGAGTCACCCTATCCTACCAACCCCCTCTCTCCACTGGGTCGTTAACCTTCTGCATATTGCCATTGTGTTCTTAATCCACTCATAGCAGAGCTACAAACACTCAGTACGCCTGCGTCTAATCACACTATCCCCCTCCCCCAACCCTTACAGGCCTGTTGTTTGAACGGTAATGCTTTGGAAAATCCCCTCTCGAATTTGAAATGTAAATCTGATCTGCACAGCACTGTGAGAATTGGGAGTACACTGATACTGTATTTCATCAGGGTGTGAAAATATTTGTCAGTCACTATGGTTTACAGTCACATGTTTTAAATACAATACAGTACATTCTTTAATATCTTTAAAATAAAAATATATAAATACTGTATATAAGTATAATGTAACATAATCCGTTCTGTGGGTCTGTAGGGGTGGCTTTCAATGATTATGATTCGCATGAAAGTGAATAAATATTTATTTTATTTTATCAGGAACCAAAAAATACAAATATAAATATAATCAGGAATAATAGATAATGTAGTCTTTATTAAGTTAATTTGGCAGCTTGAAATTGGATAACCATTTCGAAAACCTTTGTAAAACATGGGGAAACATGAGTAATGCACATTTATAAGAATATTATTTAATACTATACACAGTACAGTACTATAATGTACAGTATAATATACTGTATATACTATATACTGTATAGTAAAATTATATTTTCTTTAGTCTTTATCTTTTCCTCATTCTGTCTGCAGTACAGTAGTTCATTGAGAGAGGAGAGGTTTTGTGTACATCGTTCCTGCTGTTTATATACTGTACATTTCACTGTACAAGGAGATTTGACTGGACACAATGCCCCCATCTCCCACCTAGGCCACCCTTTTTACTGGAACGACAAGAAAACCAAAAATTAGTGCAGTTACTGTACTGTACTGTATGTGCGTACTGTACTGTATTATGGCAGAACTACTGTAGGTGGCTGGTGCAGCTTTCTCTGGAAAGAAAAAAATGGAGCGGTTAGTAGGCAGTTACTGTTGTACTGTAAAACTAGTCTACTGTATACTGTACTGGAACTACTGTATACTCTGACTACTGTTAAATTCTATGTACTGTAACCTGATGGCTGGTGCTGCTCTCTCTGTAAAGAAAAAACTAACTACTGTATACTCTTACTATCTGGAAAGAAAAAATCTGTGCCAAACTTACCTGTAACATACTGTACTTACAATACTACAGCACAGTACTACTTTCCTGATGCTTGCCCATTACGCGCAATGACAATGGGCAACACAGTGGCAATATGGTCTATATATTTATTGCAGCGTTCCACGGTGAGTACATCGTTCCAAAAACTCATTATGCCTTTCAACAACTCGTCTTTTTGGAGGGTTTCGCTACTTTCCGGATATGGTCCTTCAGCTGATGCCAGACCATTTCGATCGGATTGAAGTCTTGCGACCTGTTATTGGAAAGAAAGAACAATTGGTTTAAGAGCTAAAAACAGTGGGGAACAAAAATGCGACACGGTCTACTGCACTTACTCCGCTGGCGTCTTCACCCAGTTGATGCCGCGCTCAAGGATATGCTCCGTTGACGCGGTGTGCTTGGGATCGTTGTCCTGGTAGAAGCGGTGACCATTGGGGAAGTCGCATGTGATGTATTGCACAATGTTGTCTTGGAAGAAAGCTTTATTCATGATTCCTATAGCAAGAAAAGAAAAGTGCTCAAAAAACTGCACAATAGTACAGTAGAGTGCATACGGTAAGGCAACTCTAGTCAAGTACAGTGCATTAGGCGAAATTATATTTGATACATTTTACCTTCAAAGATGACAATGCATCCCAGTGCACGCATAGAGATGGCACCCCACACATGCAGCTTCACGGGGTGTTTTGGCCGCGGCTTCAAAGATATGCGGCCTTTTTTGTGGAACGCAAATCTTGCAAATTTCTCAAGCGACACAGTAGACTCATCAGTGAAGATGCAATCCTGGAAAGTCTCCCCGCTGTCGATCCATGCCTGGGCCTGGAGCACTCTTTTGATTTTGTTTGCATCCCGTATCATGGGGTACACTCTGTAATAACAAGGAATAAAATTTTTTTGCGGCACAGTGCAGTACAGTTTGCGAAACAACAGTTTTACCTCCTGTACTGTCCAGTACTAACCTCACACGTCCATATTTCCATCCAATGCTGCGTCTCATCTTCTTTATGCTGGTCTCGGTCAGGTTGTGCTTTTCCTACAGAGTGTTTTTAACCCTTAATGCACTCTTCTCATCATTCTCCTCACTTATTTTGTCCACCAGAACAGTTGTCTCCCTACAATGTAAAGAGATTATATTGTTTTATTAATATGCAGCAATATAAAATGTATATAAATGTAATGTTGTAATATACATTAAATATAAATAGACAAAATATATACATTATACTGTACTGTTGTACTATAAATATAAATATACAAAATAAATATACTGTTGTAATATAAATATAAATATACTGTACAGTACATCCTATACAGTATATACCGTTGTAAGATTAATTGAAATATACAAAAAATGTATACTGCTGTACTATAAATATAAATAGACAAACTACTGTACAGTATGTTGTAATATAAATCTACAGAAATAACAACAGTATTACAGTAGATACAGAACTGTACTGTAGATGCACAGTACAGTTTTCTATATTTTTTTTTTGTTAAGTTTTATACTGTAAATATACTTACGCGTTAGTTACCCTTGGTGCCTTTTTCCGGTCTCTGTTTTTTCCGTATGCATGATAGCTCACGGTGGTTAATGGCACAACGAGGTCAGAAGTAGCTAACCAGCGTTGGATAGCAGCAATTTGGTGTCCGCTCCTGTACATCTCCTTAATTCGCATGCTGAGATCCTTTGAAATCTTTTTAACAGGCATTGCTGCGAGTAGAAAGAAATACAAACACAAGAATGTATATTAGATGTTTAGTCGATGTGTATTCTATGTGCAGTCAATACACAAAATGGATGGTGTATTTATACAGTAATGACTCACATTAGAGTACACAAACTTTCAACAACTGTACCTGGCCGCCATGCATAAAAGGTCACACACTTTGCATAGCCCACCACTCCATGATCTTTATCTGAACTTGCCCTTGTCCAGATACTGTACTGCATTGTGCCACCTGCTTCCATGAAGCATCCCCGTTTCTATGGATGAAAGAACCCACTCACCTCTGCCGTGCCTGTCATGCTGAAAAAGCGAAAGGCGGTTGCCGTTTCCACGCCAAGGGCAAAGCGACAGGCTAAGGCCAATAAAGAAAACCTTCTGCTGACCCCAAAGGTTAAGGGTTTTCTTAGACGTTTAATATCACTCATTATGTGAAGAAGATATACAGTGATGTACTCTCGACACATAACGAATGGCAGCCAACCCATCGAATCCGCAGACCACTTCCTCCCATATGCTTCGACGACTCTGCTGTAGCTGTCCCGGAAATCTTCATCCCGTCTTCTCCACCCCATCTTCTCCGGTTCCATCTGACGACACTGCCGCTTCTGAAATCCACGGGTCACTTTCTACTTTGCTCTTAGACGACTCTGCTTCTCGCCCGGAAATCCAAAGGTCACCTTCTCCATCCATCTTCGACGACGCTGCCGCTTCTCCTCTACCGGGTATCCACAGGTCACCTCCTCCACTCTCCATCGATGCCGCTTCTGTCAATGGAACCCCCATCTCACCCTCTGTTGCACCCATCCCCCCTGATGTCCAGACGCCATGCACAAGAAGCAGCTCGTTGGACCGGATGCTGAATGGGATAAGTGTGGATCTCCCCGGGAATTCTATTGGGCTGGCAAAGATAGATCTGCTTCTGGAGACCATTTTAAATGTGGAGCAACAGATGGATCGACGGATGGAGAAGATAGAGGCTGACATTGCGGGCATACATTATTTGCTCGGTGCTAATGCCCCTGTTTCCCCGACGCCGGAGCAGGGGGGTGACATGGATGTGATGAATGGGACCTTCGACCCCCTTCCATCACCAAGCGCCCCCCCTCCACCACAAGATGTAGTGTACATATATGCCGTTGAGGAGGACATGACAACCCCGTCAAGACCACGCCAGGAGACAACACGGTGACCACGACCGGAGGAAAGCTTCCTCCCAGACAACCTACCATCGCCCGTCGCCACAAGCACACCCGCTCCCAAAAGACCTACACCCGCTCGCATCGAAACAGTGTCCGACATCACCCTGTGCGATCTGCCACCGGGGCTCAGGGAGAAGTATAGGGTGATGAGTGCTGGTGTACCCCACAAGTATGCCTTGATCATTTTTAAGCACCATGTTCCCTTCACGTTGTACTGCGAGTGGGTGTTCAAAGTGAACTACGAAGGAAATCGCGTTAAAAAGGCCCTTCCTGTCAATTTAAGGAAAAACATTGTGGAAGAAATGCGGCGCTTTTATGCAGTTAGAGATCCTGTAATGAAAGGCGTTCGAGACTGCATTAATGGGGTTTTGCGCCATGCAAGGAATCGGCCATGAATGGACAATGTGGAGGACTTTCAGTGAGACCATACTGTTGTGCTGAACTGTATTGTACTGTACATGTTTTGCCCTACAGTACCTGCTGTACTTAAACAAAGGAGATGTTGTTGTGTGTTTTTTTTCACAGGACATGCACAACTCCAGTCCCTGAGGGCCGCAAACAGGCACGGTTTTCAATGTTGCCCTGAAAACCTGCCCTGTTTGCTGCCCTCTAGGACTGAACTGGTGCAGGTCTGACTGATAGTGTTGCGCACCATCCCACTGTACTGTACTGTATACAGTACTGGGTTTCTTTAATAAAGGAGATGTTACTTAAAATGCTTCAACATAGTACAGTATTTGTAAATAAATATTTTTGTACTGACCCCACCAATAAAAGAACATGTTGAATTGCCTCACATTGTTTCCATTTGCTCCTTTGACAGTGTAACAAATGTAGAGGCTTGCTGCACTGTTTTTTAACTGCCTGGTCGCGCAATTGGCGTAGGAACTACGGCAATTGGCATGGGAACTAGGTCAATTGGCGTGGGAACTTCTGTTCTAGGGCACCTAGAAATAAAATTCATTTTGCCCCTAGATGTTAGGAACCCCCTCACTTGACCTCAACAGGGTCCGAGCAGTAATGGCGACGAGAAAGGGTCACGCCGGCAAGGAGAGTCCTACCATTGAGCGTAATGGCGGAGAAAGCTTTGAAATGGCTAAGTCAGAATGTGTAGAAACCTGGAACCCAAAACTCCGGTTCTGTTCGACCTAGAGGGCTCAGATTCGGTCACCATGTAGTTCTATTTGCGGCAGGATTGCATGGCAAATTGCGACCCTCTCGTGGCAACAGAACAGAGTCAGGGGGATGTTAAAGTTCAGGTTTCTGCCATTGACTTGCATGGCAGAAAAAAAGCCACTTTGGTAATGTGCTTTTAAACTGTCTTTTGGTATCTCCGGTTCCGGTGGTCTTGGAAGGCTAATATCTTGCCACTATGGCAAGGGTCCTCCCGCATGAGGACCAGGCAAATTTCAACCCACTCAGACCCACAGAACGGGTTATTTTACATTATATTCGCGCAATTGGCGTTGGAACTACTTAGGGCCGCGGTCAAGTTCACGGTCAATTGGCGTGGGAACTTCTGTTCTAGGGCACCTAGAAATCAAATTCTTTTTGCCCATAGATGTTAGGCACTGTATACCACTGTACAGTATACTGTAGAAGACACATAATGACACGATACTGAACATGTAGAATAAATGCATAGTTTTATTTATTCGGGTTTATTACACAGTATACTGTACGGCCGGAAAACATCAGCATACAGTAGAATATTATCCATCGAAATCCCCCCATTAACCGTTTTCTTTTCTGGGGAAAAACAAAAAGAAAAGTTTTAATGTACAGTAATGGTCAGCCCCCTAAAGAAGTACCCAGCCAGCCCCACCAAAATAATACTGCAACAAGACAGTACTCACCATAGAATTAAAATTAATTTCCCCCCAGATGTTAGGAACCCCCTCACTTCACCCCAACAGGGTCCGAGCATGTACAGTACAGTACTGTACTTTAAAATAAATTAAATATGCAATTTTACTATTACTGCACGCGCACGCACAGACTGTGTACTGTAGGTTGAACCGCGAAGGTATTAGACTTCAGAGACAACAGCTCGCAAACGCCCCCATGCGTTTTTACACGGCATTGCAGTATTGCAGCCAGCGGGAATAAAATGCTTAAATCACAGCCGCGAAAATAACGCAATACACCCCGGGAGAAAACGACACAAAACCGCACATCACCGGGATATTCTGAATAAAGTTGGTCGCCACTGTACATAGCAGTACTCAAAGTGATGGGCAAATATATTTACTATTAGAATCCAACACATTTTATCAATTGTATCACTGATATCACAGTTTTTTTATCCGAACAATTAAGCAATACCACAGTCATCCTCATCAACAACAGGAAACATAGAACACCTCAAGAACAATAGAAAAATCAGCCAACCTCCAATCATTTACAATATTTTTACAAAGATAGTACTTAATTGGCTGCAACAGACCCTGGGCGTGGCCAGCAAAGAAACAAGCGGGACAACACAATTGACTGCATCCAAGTTGTACAAGAAGTGATTTTGCCAAGTAATTAATATCTCATTTTAAAATTCATTCATTATGAAATAAATGATTTAGGAAGACAAAGTGTTGAAGCATATATTGATGTTATAAAAAACATTTTTTAGAACGCCACATCAACCAATAAATTACATGAAGATACACCAATGAGTGCAATAGGAAGACCCCATGCCATCAAAATGTTAACATCAGTACTTTAAGAATTGTTTAATATATTGAATTCAGAAGAAAAAAGAATAAAAATCAACAGTAAATACGTTGCTAAAATTAAAAAATAAAAGGAACACATTTTATGCTATAAAATAAAATAAACACAAGACAGAAATATACAAATCTAGGATGAACAGAATATAGAATAGACAGATACTGTAAGTATTAAATGAAACCCTAGTTTTATCAGTTAAATAATAATTAGAATCTTGTGTTTAAATAATTGTGTAGATCTTGAGGGGTCAGTTTGCGAGGTCCCACCTTATATACAGATCATACACTTTGTGGTTTTGATCTTCACCATACAGGTGTGTGGAAACATGTCATGCCACGATCAAATTAAATCTCTGAGTACTTGAGAAAAGCAGTTATTAATGCTCATCAATCTAGAAAGGGCTACAAAATAATTTCTAAAAATGTAGGGATCCACTAATCCACTGTAGACTGATAATCTACAAATGGGGAAAGTTCAAGAATCTCTACCCAGGAGTGGTCATCCTACCAAAATCTCACCAAGAACAAACCTGCAAATCATCCAAGAAGTCACAAATAACCCCAGAGTAACATTCAAGTATCTGCAGACCACTCTCGGCTTTGCTAATGTTAGTGTTCATTAATCAACTATCAGAAAAAGACTGAACATAAAATGGTGTTCATTGAAGGATAGCCAGAATTAAACCACTGCTTTCAAAAAAGAACATTGCTGCCCATCTGAAGTTCACCAAAGAGCAAAGAGATGATCCACAAGACTTTATGAACATGTTCTCTGGACAGGTGAGTCAAAGGTAGAACATTATGTTTGGTGAAAACCAAACACTGTGATCGAACAGAAGAACCTCATCCCAACTGTCAAGCAAGGTGGTGGGAGTGTGATGGTGTGGGGCTGCTTCGCTGCCTCAGGACCTGGATGTTTGCTATTATTGACATAATGTTGGCATTGTAACATAAGATTCCAGAGGATAATGTCAGGCCATTTTTCCGTGAACTGAAGCTGATACGAAAGTGGATCATGCAGCAAGACAATGATCCTAAACATAGAAGCAGATCTACAAAAGAATGGCTGCAGAAGAAGAAAAGTTATGATTTAGAATGGCCTAGTCAAAGTCCAGATCTAAACTCCATTGAAATATTGTAGCAGGACCTGAAGCGAGCTGTCCATGCAAGGAATCTTTCTTTATTATTAGGCTTTAGATTAAGATCTAATAACATTTTAGGTTTGAAATATGTGAAATATTTGAAAATCCTAATGGGTTCACAAATGTTTTCTTGCCACTGTATATAGAGAGTGAGATGTAGCCAATGTTATTTAAACCCATGACACAATTCCAGGGGTGAAATAATGCTATAGCCCAGCTGCCTTTCCAAATGCGACCGGTTCTCACGCAGGCGCATTGTATGTGTCCCACTGCAGCACGCAACGGGTTGCAATACTGTTTACTAAATCTGTATGATTTCATGAATTCATTTATTATTTGTGCATTAAAAAAACTTACTTCCTGAAGTTACCAAACTAAAATTATAGTCAATTCAGCTTTTCATCCATTCATGGTACTGTATATAACATGAGTAACTTTTGTGGCTGGTTAATACAGTGTACAGTGTACAGTTGTAAATATAACGTGATGCTTCAGAAACAGTTATATTTATTATAAAGAGTCAGATTTCATAGTTTTTCCACCAACTGATGATGCAAAAATGTTAATTTCAATAAAGAAAAAGGGTTTAAAAAAACTACAAAAAGAAACTTTCTAGTGAGTTAAATTAGTTTATAGAGAAACAGCATTTATAATTACAAAAACAGCTCAAAATAATGAGAGCATTAACACAAGCATATTGTTCTAAAGAAATTATGTGACACTGTATTTAGCAGAAAAATTGAACAATTGACTATAAATACAACGTTATCAAAATTAGCAATGCATAAATGGCAGAGTTTGATGAAAGCTAATTTATTAGACCATTTGTCAATATAATTCAAAAAACATCTGCACATTTAAGGATTTGTGGCATCTGGAAATAACAAGCAGGAGAAACAAATCTTTGGACTTATTGCTTTATTTAAAAATTGTTATGTGAAAGCTGTAAAAAATGTTACAACAAATATTCAGTTATCAAATGAGTTTATTCAGTGTGCACACAGCGGAGACAGCTTCAAAACAAAAGCTCTCCTGCAGATAATATGGTATGAGATACATTTATACCCTAAAAACTAAAGCCCCACCCCTTTATGGGGGGCTTGCTCGTCACTAAATATTATATATATATATATCATTTTGTAATACATAACAATACAAAAACTGATGTAAGTTTGTAATACATAACAAACTGAATAAATGTATGTCAGCTAAAAATCATTATGGGGTTAAATGTGATGTTTTCTGTTCTGTCACCTGACATATAAAAGTATGAGAAAAAGTTCCACTCTAAGAATCTGAACTTATCTGAACTTAACGAGGCTTCTCCTTATTTTCTGGCCTGTTTACACTTTCATTTAGGGCTGGTTGCCCGAGAAAAATCAACACACAAGACTTACAAACACAGGACAAAATGGCAGACAAAAGTTGTCAAAGTAGTCAAACATAATGGCTGCTTAATCCTAGTGCTGTTTACGTCAGACCCCCCTTAAAGTCCTTTTTTCTCAACTTTGTCAGTCCCTCCTCTTTATTCTTAAAACATTGCTTTTGAGAATTATTGACATGATGTTAGTCCAGAGACACATGTATTTTGGGGTGCTCCATCATGAGATAATGCTCATTGGTATAACTCAGAGGAAGAGGCCGCGTGCCCTTCACTGTCATAGTCTTGTATGGCGCTGTGGACAAACTCTTTTCCAGAGTTAGAACACTGTACTTGGCATCTTCTTTCTTCAAGGGACTGCTGTAGCTTGGATCTGCAAACAATGGCATCAGGTGGGGGTAGCACATTTGTGGATCATACCTTTGACAAAAGTGACACAAACATATATGACAACAAATACCACTAGCACACACAGTAAGGCATTCAAAAGTTTCGCTTCTAGGGATCCTACCCATCCACCAAGCCCCAAAGGATTCCATTCTGTGTCACCTCCTTTTGATGCTAAAATGTAATCTAAAGCCATTCTGTTTTGTAAGGCCATAAACCTAATCTGGACCTGTTCTTGATTTAGGGATGCAATGGCTATAGTGGTGTGATTGAGGACATCATCTAACACATCTGTTAATGTATAAAGCCTGTCACATAGTAACCCAACACCTACATTTGGAAATAAACTAGCCCAAAATTGTTTTTTCCATAAACTACTTTTCAGCCCTGCAGTGTTTGGTGTTTCAATTACGGCAGGAGTTAATCTTTCCTGGGTATAAGGGATGCCAATCCAGGGTGACTCCTGATTATGAGGCACATATCCACATACCCAGCAAGATTCGTTAACACCAGATCAATGGTATATTGTTCTGCATGTATCCATAAACGTATTGTCTCTTTCCCAAGGGGTTAAATGTAGATCTCACTTATCTTGGAGTGTAGCAATGGACTTTGTGATGTTGGTGGGTGCTATGGTGCTTAGAGTAGTGTTCCCTTGACCATGGTGATAGGTATCTGCGATGTATAAGGACCACAGGAAGAGGAGTATTGCTGACAAGGCCCAGCAGAGCATTCCCACTACAATCTTGTCATTTCTCTGTGGGTTACATTGTACTTTCGCAGGCCCAAAAGTGCATACATCTTAAAAGTCTAACTTAAACACACTTTAAAAGAATAAAAATATTGAGTTCTTAAAAAAAGAAAAGAAAAAAGAAATGTTCGAATAAGCCCGGCCTGGAGTCTTATTTCCCCCGTAGGTTAACGGTCAGAGTTTTATTTTTACTCTTCAAAACATTAACTTGAAGCGGCTGTGATTTGGGTGGAGCTGGATGAGCCTTACATGAGCCACGTGGATCCAGGAAGAAACCTCTGCCTCTTTAATTGCTGAATTGGTGATGAGTAGTATTTGAAATGGGCCTTTTCATCTGGGATGAAGAACGTGCTTGCGTAGGAAATACTTGACCATTAACTCTGTCTTGAGTAGGTGCACTTTCAACTTTTACCTGTAACTTTGACCTGTGCCTAGAGAGAGTCAAAAAATGTATTAGTTGCATATAATACTTACTAATTGTTTTATAATCAATAACTAACAAGGTCCTTAGTTCGTTCCTTTGAACTACTGAAAGTCATAAGTCATCCCATAAGTGTCTCATAGGGAGTTAATTTATACCTAAGAATACATTCTTGTATCCATTTCTCCTCAACTTAAAACTAAGCAGCCAATATGGACTTGACTTTGCTACATTCGAATTTCCTAAGACTTGATGCCGCAGCCATTGCCAAACCAATTGCTTCCATAGTCAACTCTATCCTGTCTGCAGGCCATATCCCTAAGAATCAGAAAAAGTGAGGGGTACAATGGTTTGTACTCCAAAAGAAATTCACTCAAATGCACACTACCTAAATTAAAATTTAACCTTTCATAGCTACTACTTAAAACATATATTACCAATTTGAAAATGTGATAACGTTTAAAAATAAATTAAATAAAGTAACTAGTGCAGATAAGCAGTCTCTAATGTTTGAATGTTCCAGTATATTATTAAAACTGGAAGATAGGAGGCTGCTAGGGTGCACACAGCCGGAGTGAGCAAACGAGCCCACTACTTCACTGATGATCCTGATAGATATTACACATCATGGGGGCTATTAGTATGGCCTCCTAATCAGGTCTTAACCTAATGCAGCAAATCCTGCCTGGCCACTGCCCTAATTTTTATATATATGGCTAATCTAATGAACGGCTGACAAGTACTGTATTAAAACAGCCCCATAAAGGGGACTGACATCATCAACACGCGTCCAACGCGCGTTTCCCTCCTACTACGGAGCTTCCTCAGGGACAAAATTTGTTTGGTAATATATGTTTTAAGTAGTACTGGTAGCTATTAAAGGTTAAATTTTAATTTAGGTAGTGTGCATTTGAGTGAATTTCTTTTGGAGTACAAACCATTGGTAAGGTAAGTGAGGCAAATATGTAAGTAACAAATCAATACATTTATTGGAAACAGCAAATTAATCACATAGTAAAACTCCCAGGTCTGCTCCTGAAGAAAAGTGGTGCGTCCTGCAGCAGATAACCCTGACACTGCGTCCGGAAGGCAATGAGGTGGAAGTACTGCGTGCGGCTGCTCACACTGACTACGGAGGCCCCCGTGGGTCAAGAACAACAAACTGGAGGGAGCTACGTGTTTTGCCGAGACATCGGCTTCGTCAGGCTCATGAGACCTGGGACTTTTTACTATGTGAGTGATTTGCTGTTACACTCCAATAACTGTATTGATTTGTTACTTACACATTTGCCTCACTTACCTTCTGCCGCTACACGTGGGAGCAATCGGGATGCTTTTGCCAAGCGGAGGAATTCCTCTGCCAGAACCCTGCCTGCGAGTGACACCTGATCCCTGTCGTGTTGACCAGTGTGGACGGGTGGGACCCCCACAGATACCACTCTCAATACCCGTACTTACACTAGGCCGTGTAAGTATTGTGGATTCTAATTTTTATATCCCCATTCCCCCTCTCCCTTCAGGAGGTCATATCCTCCTTTTGGAAGTTCCATTCGTATCAGATTTTGGGCACTTGATTGTCTTAACCCCTTGCTCCCCCTGTTTCCTGTTTTTATCTTATGATAAGGGTCTTGGATGGTCCTTCCTGTGGTTGAAGCAGAAGGGATTGCCATTTCCATAGGTCATCTCTCATTGTATAGAGAGACCTCTTATTACTTGTTGGTAACATTTGAATCATTTTTTTGTATGACTTAGAGGTTAAGGTGAGAACCTGGGTTCTCTGTTTTACCATTTGTGTCTGAAAGTTCCCCTCAAACCTTAGATTGTAAGCTCTTCAGGGCAGGGATTTCCTTTCCTATTATCTGATTTTGCCGCACTTACTATACTATTATAATTCCCTGTACTGTTGTAAGGGATCGGGGGACTCGCTCTTCCCAGCGTGTCCCCGTCACCTTGGTTCCTCCAGCCAACCCTCCCCTTTCCTTGCCTTCCCATTCTCTGCCTCATTCACTCGCAGCGCGGTCACGCTCCCGTTCGCGGTCTGTGCGCATACCCGGTCCCCTCACTCTGCGTGCGTTCCCGGTCCCTGGACTCCCGTCAGGGGACTCACGCCCCTCGGCGTACTTCTGTCTTCCTACCTGGTTCCTTCACTCCTTCCCCCTCTCATACTCACCAGCCAAGTACCTCCTCCACGATCCTTCCTCCGCGCTCTGGTACTCGCGCGTCGTGCGCGCGCGTGTGTTACAGAGGGCGCGCACACCCGCTCTACTTACCAATCCTCCCCAGGTACTGGCTCTGCCCCCCGGAGCTTGCAGGCTATTATCCTAGATTACCTCCCTGTTTCCTCCCCTGCAAGCTCCCAGACAAACCCCTGCTCCACCCCTTCCTGCTATTTGTCCTCCCTCCTTTATAACCCCAGTCTGTCCTCTCTTTCCTTGCTCTGCATAGTTTTCCTGTAGCTCCTGTGTGTGCAGTGTCTATGCCCAGCTCCCTTACCTGTTTCAGCTCTGGTTCCTGTCCCTGCCCCTGTTTGTATTTCCTTGGTTTGAACTTGAACTCTGCTTTAAACTTTGACTACGCTGCCTTCTCCTGCCCTTGAACTCTGGCTTTCGGACATCACTGCGCTGCTCTCTCCAATCCCTGGAATCTGGCTCTTGGGCAATATCTTCCGACCTCTGGCGCCCCGGACTCAGCAAGTATAACGTTAACCCTTACTCACCAGGCCCGGTAATGCAACTACCACACTCAGGTCACGCCCTCACTGCTGTGGGTGCATGTTATACCCTTACCCACCTCAGTACTGGGGACTGCCAAGTCTGCGGGCATACAGGTGTTACAACTGTATTCTTTGTGAAGTGCTGAGTACATTTTTGGCGCTATATGAATAAAGTCATATAATACAATACTATCCAAAGTCATGGACAAAAAATGTGTTCACTCCCAATTAAGCAATTACTATACCAAGACAAATTTCCCTAGCCAATTCCAGTCTGGCTTTCACCCCAAACACACCACTGTAACTATTCTGCTAAAAACATGAAATGCCTTGTATATAATGTACACCCTGCTCACTTATGTAACTGCATTTGTAACTATGTATCAGCTGTCATTTAACTATATGCCCAGGACACACGTAAAAACGAGAAGTGACTCCCAATGCACCACCCCAATGCACCACTTCCTGGCAAAACATTCTACAAATAAATAAATAAATTAGCAACTAGGATATTGTTTGCTTAATCAGCAGAACAAAAATTATATATATTATACAGTGATTTTGACAATAAATACTGCTTATAAAAAAATGGGACACCTATGGAAACAATTAATGGTTAAAAGTTATAAAATACATCACACATTCAGTTGATAGACAAATGATTTTGTATACTGCTGCGACACACTTTATTCGAGCAAATAACCAGTTTGTACCTGGCAGATACCTGGAATGCGCCGCTCCTCACCTCTGACAAGCCGCGTTGCATTTGCCTTCCCAGCCACGGTTCATGCCTGGCTGACGGGCGGCTGATCTGTTAAATGATAATGATCAGGATTTAATAGGCTGCAATGCTTCGCGTGTCCACCAGATGGCATAAATTCATGAATTGTAATGCAGTATATATATATAGTACTGTATATACACAGTATATATATAAATATATATATATATATATATATATATACTGTATAACAACAACCCCTATAACCCCTAACATACAGTACTGTACACATACAGTATTGTATATGCACATACATAAATGATACTCTGGGCCGGCGGGGGCGAGATTTGTTTGCAGCAGAGAGAGATCCACTGCTCTCTCTCTGCGCAAACATCGGCACATTAAAAAATATTTTAAATACATTTTTATTTATAGTGTAGATGTGCAGGGGGTCTCGGGAGCTGAACCGCACTGGTTTCAGGTCCGGGGACCCCCTGCATCCCGAGATACAGACCCGTTTATGAGGTGCCGGTATCCCTCTGCATTTAAAGGTCCCGATCACGTGATCGCGGCCTGTTAAACCAAGCAGAGGGATACCTGCACCCCCAAAAGGGGCCTGTATCTCGGGGAGCAGGGGGTCCCCGGACCTGAAACCAAAACGTTTCTGCTCCAGAGACCCTCTGCACATGTACAGTATAAATAAAACACATATATAAATAAACACTCGTTCTTTACCTTAGCGGCTATGCGCTATGGTAAAGAAGCAGCATTTCTGTATTTTTAATAATACTGTACAGTGAGCAGGGGGTTCCCTGAGCCAGAAATCTAAACTCAGGGGGCCCCCTGCTCCTGCTCAATATTATTAAAAATACAGAAATGCTGCTTCATTACCATAGCGTATAGCCGCTAAGGTAATGAAGGGGTTAAGGCATAATAAACAATTAATACATTCAATACATATTTTTAATGTCTGTGTTAAACCTCCCTGCCTTCATGTATTATCTATGTAAAAAACCCACCCCCTATTCTCTCTTTTAAACCTCCCTGCCTTCTCTCTAATCTATGTAAAAACCCTTCCCCCTATCCCCCTATTGTGTGCGTTAAGCTTCCCTGCAATCTATGTAAAAAAATCTCCCCCTATTGTGTGTTAAATCTCCCTGGCCTGACTTTCTGAGTGCAGTGTACTGTATGTAAATGTGGGGAGGGGGATCCCGTGTAAATAACCACACCCACCTCCGCTACCCACAATAAAAAAAAATCACACACAGCATCCCAACAATAAATAAATAAATCTAAATAAATCTAAATAAATAAATAAATACAAATAAATACATTTGAAATACATTTTTATTCCTAGTGTAGATGTGCAGGGGGTCTCGGGAGCTGAACCGCGTTGGTTTCAGGTCGGGGGACCCCCAGCTCCCCGAGATACAGACCCCTTTATGAGGTGCCGCTATCCCTCTGCGTTTAAAGGCCCCGATCACGTGACCGCGGCCTGTTAAATCAAGCAGAGGGATACCGGCACCCCCAAAAGGGGCCTGTATCTCGGGGGCAGGGGGTCCCCGGACCTGAAACCAAAACGTTTCTGCTCCGGAGACCCTCTGCATATCTACACTGTGAATAGAATACACACATCATTAAAGAATCATTCTTTACCTTAGCGGCTATGTGCTATGGTAAAGAAGCAGCATTTCTGTATTTTTAATAATATTGTACAGTGAGCAGGGGGTTCCCTGAGCCAGAAATTAATACTCAGGGGACCCCCTGCTCCTGCTCAATATTATTAAAAATACAGAAATGCTGCTTCATTACCATAGCGTATAGCCGCTAAGGTAATGAAGGGGTTAAGGCATGATAACCAATAAATACATTCAATACATTACCCACTACCCATGGCAACCTCCGCTGCTGCTGCTGTAAAACACAGAAAAAAATTAACACTTTCAAAGTAATGTCCCCTAACCCCTTAATCACCATAGCGGTTATTAACCGCTACAGTCATGAAGGGGTTAACCCACCCTCACCCACCACTCGGGATGCCTACATACCCTCCCACATTAACCCCCCCCCCGTGCGGCCTAACCACCCTCACCCAGTACCCACAAGGGAGGCCTACCACATACCGATGGGGAAACCCTCCCCCCCAACCCCCAGTACCCACAATAAAAACAGTACAGTGACCCACAATAAACATCATTCTATTTATTAAATACATTACCCACCCCCTGTGCCCCCCTATAAATACATGATTTATTCTTTTACATACAAGGTTCATAACGCAGCCCCACGCGAGTCCCCGGTGGGCTGGCGGGGCACCTAGACAGACCTACAGTTTACCAGCAGCCCTTTTTACACAGGTTCTGGAGGCCTGCTGGTGGATCCCGCCAGCACCATGGCTCCCACGTTGTCTCCTTGGGTCACCGTGGGCCACAATTGGGTCCCCACGGTAGGCCCGCGGATGTCTGGGAGCCCCGGGTCAGACTCAGAGGTGTCTGCGGGGCCTCGGGTGGTTCCCATGGGGGTCTGGGGAACTCACTGGTGCTCACTACGGGTCCGCGGTGCCCCCACAGAAGTGGGACCACACATCGTCATCCCCGCAGACTACGGGTCGGCGGTGCCCCCACAGAAGTGGGACCACACATCGTCATCCCCGCAGACTACGGGTCGGCGGTGCCCCCACAGAAGTGGGACCACATATCGTCATCCCCGCATGTGTCACCCGTGGAACCACCAGCCTGCTACCCTTGGGATATCCGAGGATACCCACAGGTGGTCTCCAGAGGTCCCACGCAGAACCACAGAACCAACCCTGAATGTAAAAAAAAATAAACCTGGCCTATACATTCAATACATGCACCCCCCCCCCCAACACCTACAGTACAATAATGTGCAAAATAACTATTATCCAGATATGGATAATAGATTATGTGCCCATTATTAAAAACATTATCTAGCATATTCAAATTAATAAAGTACTACTGACCTCATCAATACGAAGTGTCCGTCGCCAGCGCCTTCCTTCTCTTGCCCACACAAGACATAGCCAATACCAAGCCAATACATTGCAAGTACATTCAGATATCAATTAACCCCTTAAACACCTTATCGGATAATAACCGCAAAGGTAATTAAGGGGTTAAGCCACATTGGCCCGATACCCACCCTTCACCCATGAATTTGTACTGTGGCTTCATCATGCAACTATATATATATACTGTATATATATATACAGAGAGACAGAGAGAAAGAGAGAGAGAGATATATACAGTATATATATACATAGGTTATATACACACCCATGATAAACCAATATACAGTACAAATAAATGTAGAAGGGTTATCAAAACCATACTGTCCTACAACCAAACACTTCTCCATACATACACACTAAATTAAAATCAATTTCCTTTAATATTCATAACTGATCTCTCAATCTAAATCATCACTAAACCTCTGAAAAGCCATTTAAACAACTTACATTCCAATATAAATGATGCCTAAATATCTATGCACCATATATATTCTGCAAATTAATCAACCAAGTAAACAAAAATCAATTAGCAATCATTATTTACATCCCTAAACAATTCACACTACATCCCGAACAATGAAACCATTAACAAATTCACACCTAGAGCAGAACAATTAAGCCTTTGAAAAAATATAAGTACCGACAAAAATACAACCTTTACAACCAAGCCTATCCCTGACCTTCCTCAAACACACAATACAATACCAAGGAATACATCTATCTAATTTTAAAATACTTTAAATTCACAATAAAGCATAGCAGCATACACAAAATAATTTAAAACACATCTAATCCAGCTTTTAAAACATCATCATTTCTTACCCTGAATGTAGACTGTATATCTCTCTAGACATATATACATACATACATACAGTGTCAAGAAATGATATACCACAAAAAAAAAAATACACATGTTAAAAAAACCTTTTGAAAAAATTAACAAGTTAAATAAAATACATTTCTTTAGTTAACTTACCATTACTTGGCACCACCGATTCCCGTTGCGCAGCTTACTCACGAACCAATCCACGAACAGGAACCCATAAAATAATAAACCAGAAAAAAATAAACTTTAAACTAAAAATCCAAAACAATCCACGGGTCTTCTATTTGTAATCCATCTTCATCTGTGTTCTTCTTTCTTTTATCTCCTTCCAGCGGGCCGGGGGTCTTCTTTCCATCTTCAGCCACGCCCTGGTCTTCCTTCTTCCCCGGAGGTCCTTCCTCCGCGGCGCCTGGCTTCAAAATGAGACGACATAGGCTTTTAAAGGCCTATGACGTCACATTTTGCGTCATGATTCCCACGGTCCTGATTGGGCCGTGAAAACCATGTGTTTTGGCCGACAAAAATTAAAATGATGACGTCATCTTAAAGGCAATGAAAGCACAGCCAATCAGAATGGCTTTGCTTGAAATGCCTTTAAGGTGACGTCATTAAAACACACATGGCCGTGCACACATGGTACTAGAGCCAATCAGAGCGTGGGAACTTTATCCCTACTCTGATTGGCTCTGGTATACCATGTGTCAGGGGCTTGGGGAGAAAGGATGTGACGTCAATAAAAACCTGTCACGTGGTACGGTAGCCAATCAGAGTAGGCTAGGCGTGAATTTGTTAATGGTTTCATTGTTCTGGATGTAGTGTGAATTGTTTAGGGATGTAAATAATGATTGCTAATTGATTTTTGTTTACTTGGTTGATTAATTTGCAGAATGTGTATGGTGCATAGATATTTAGGCATAATTTATATCGGAATGTAAGTTGTTTAAATGGCTTTTCAGAGGTTTAGTGATGATTTAGATTGAGAGATCAGTTATGAATATTAAAGGAAATTGATTTTAATTTAGTGTGTATGTATGGAGAAGTGTTTGGTTGTAGGACAGTATGGTTTTGATAACCCTTCTACATTTATTTGTACTGTATATTGGTTTATCATGGGTGTGTATATATCACGTGTATATATATATGCTGTATATATCTCTCTCTCTTTCTCTCTGTCTCTCTGTATATATACAGTATATATATATATAGTTGCATGATGAAGCCACAGTACAAATTCATGGGTGAAGGGTGGGTATCGGGCCAATGTGGCTTAACCCCTTAATTACATTTGCGGTTATTATCCGATAAGGTGTTTAAGGGGTTAATTGATATCTGAATGTACTTGCAATGTATTGGCTTGGTATTGGCTATGTCTTGTGTTGGCAAGAGAAGGAAGACGCTGGAGACGGACACTTCGTATTGATGAGGTCAGTAGTACTTTATTAATTTGAATATGCTAGTTAATGTTTTTAATAATGGGCAGCACATAATCTATTATCCATTTCTGGATAATAGTTATTTTGCACATTATTGTACTGTAGGTGTGGGGGGGGGGGTGCATGTATTGAATGTATAGGCCAGGTTTATTTTTTGTTACATTCAGGGTTGGTTCCGTGGTTCTGCGTGGGACCTCTGGAGACCACCTGTGGGTATCCTCGGATATCCCAAGGGTAGCAGGCTGGTGGTTCCACGGGTAACACATGCGGGGATGACGATGTGTGGTCCCCTTCTGTGGGGGCACTGCCGACCCGTAGTCTGCGGGGATGACGATGTGTGGTCCCACTTCTGTGGGGGCACCGCCAACCCATAGGTGCGGGGATGATGATGTGTGGTCCCACTTCTGTGGGGGCACCGCGGACCCGTAGTGAGAACCAGTGAGTTCCCCAGACCCCCATGGGAACCACCCGAGGCCCCGCAGACACCTGTGGGTCTGACCCGGGGCTCCCAGACATCCGCGGGCCTACCGTGGGGACCCAATTGTGGCCCACGGTAACCCAAGGAGACAACGTGGGAGCCATGGTGCTGGCGGGATCCACCAGCAGGCCTCCAGAACCTGTGTAAAAAGGGCTGCTGGTAAACTGTAGGTCTGTCCAGGTGCCCCGCCAGCCCACCGGGGACTCGCGTGGGGCTGCGTTATGAACCTTGTATGTAAAAGAATAAATCATGTATTTATGGGGGGGCACAGGGGATGGGTAATGTATTTAATAAATAGAATGCTGTTTATTGTGGGTCACTGTACTGGTTTTTTGTGGGTACTGGGGGTTGGGGGGGGGGGTGTTTCCCCATCGGTATGTGGTAGGCCTCCCTTGTGGGTACTGGGTGAGGGTGGTTAGGCCGCACGGGGGGGGGTTAGTGTGGGAGGGTATGTAGGTATCCCGAGTGGTGGGTGAGGGTGGGTTAACCCCTTCATGACTGTAGCGGTTAATAACCGCTATGGTGATTAAGGGGTTAGGGGACATTACTTTGAAAGTGTTAATTTTTTTCTCTGTTTTACAGCAGCAGCAGCGGAGGTTGCCATGGGTAGTGGGTAGTGTATTGAATGTATTTATTGGTTATCATGCCTTAACCCCTTCATTACCTTAGTGGCTATACGCTATGGTAATGAAGCAGCATTTCTGTATTTTTAATAATATTGAGCAGGAGCAGGGGGTCCCCTGAGTATTAATTTCTGGCTCAGGGAGCCCCCTGCTCACTGTACAATATTATTAAAAATACAGAAATGCTGCTTCTTTACCATAGCACATAGCCGCTAAGGTAAAGAATGATTCTTTAATGATGTGTGTGTTTTATTCACAGTGTAGATGTGCAGAGGGTCTCCGGAGCAGAAACGTTTTGGTTTCAGGTCCGGGGACCCCCTGCCCCCCGATATACAGGCCCCTTTTGGGGGTGCCGGTATCCCTCTGCTTGATTTAGCAGGCCGCGGTCACGTGATCGGGGCCTTTAAACGCAGAGGGATACCGGCAACTCATAAAGGGGTCTGTATCTCGGGGAGCAGGGGGTCCCCCGACCTGAAACCAACGCGGTTCAGCTCCCGATACCCCCTGCACATCTACACTAGGAATAAAAATGTATTTCAAATGTATTTATTTGTATTTATTTATTTATTTATTTATTTAGATTTATTTAGATTTATTTATGTATTGTGGGGATGCTGTGTGTTATTTTTTTTATTGTGGGTAGCGGGGGTGGGTGTGGTTATTTACACGGGATCCCCCTCCCCACATTAACATACAGTACACTGCACTCAGAAACACAGGCCAGGGAGATTTAACACACAATAGGGGGAGTTTTTTTTACATAGATTGCAGGGAAGCTTAACGCACACAATAGGGGGATAGCGGGAGGGGTTTTTACATAGATTAGAGAGAAGGCAGGGAGGTTTAAAAGAGAGAATAGGGGGAGGGTTTTTTACATAGATTACAGTGAAGGCAGGGAGGTTTAACACAGACATTAAAAATATGTATTGAATGTATTAATTGTTTATTATGCCTTAACCCCTTCATTACCTTAGCGGCTATACGCTATGGTAATGAAGCAGCATTTCTGTACTTTTAATAATATTGTGCAGGAGCAGGGGGCCCCCTGAGTTTAGATTTCTGGCTCAGGGAACCCCCTGCTCACTGTACAATATTATTAAAAATACAGAAATGCTGCTTCTTAACCATAGCGCATAGCCGCTAAGGTAAAGAACGAGTGTTTATTTATATATGTGTTTTATTCATACTGTACATGTGCAGAGGGTCTCTGGAGCAGAAACGTTTTGGTTTCAGGTCCGGGGACCCCCTGCCCCCGAGATACAGGCCCCTTTTGGGGTGCCGGTATCCCTCTGCTTGGTTTAACAGGCAGCGGTCACGTGATCGGGGCTTTAACGCAGAGGGATACCGGCACCTCATAAAGGGGTCTGTATCTCAGGGGGCAGGGGGTCCCCGGTCCTGAAACCAATGCGGTTCAGCTCCCGAGACCCCCTGCACATCTACACTAGGAATAAAAATGTATTTCAAATGTATTTATTTGTATTTATTTATTTATTTATTTATGTATTGTTGGGATGCTGTGCGTGATTATTTTTTATTGTGGGTAGTGGGGGTGGGTGAAGGGGGTATTAGCCCCAACGGTGGTTATTTTGGGCTTGCGGGGGGGGGTCGCGGGAGTGGTTAACCCCTTCATGACCGTAGCGGTATTAACTGCTACGGTCGTGAAGGGGTTAAGTGCACCCACAACCCCCCCGCAAGTCCTAAACTCACACCAAGGGCCAAATACCCCCTTCACCCACCCCCACTACCCACAATAAAGCGGGCACGGTGGGTTAACCCCTTCATTGCCTTAGCGGATATACGCTATGGTAATGAAGCAGCATTTCTGTGTTTTTAATAATATTGAGCAGGAGCAGGGGGCCCCCTGAGTTTAGATTTCTGGCTCAGGGAACCCCCTGCTGACTGTACAATATTATTAAAAATACAGAAATGCTGCTTCTTTACCATAGCGCATAGCCGCTAAGGTAAAGAACGAGTGTTTATTTATATATGTGTTTTATTTATACTGTACATGTGCAGAGGGTCTCCGGAGCAGAAACGTTTTGGTTTCAGGTCCGGGGATCCCCTGCTCCCCGAGATACAGGCCCCTTTTGGGGGTGCCAGTATCCCTCTGCTTGGTTTAACAGGCCGCGATCACGTGATCGGTAACCTTTAAACGCAGAGGGATACCGGCACCTCATAAAGGGGTCTGTATCTCGGGAAGCAGGGGGTCCCCGGACCTGAAACCAGTGCGGTTCAGCTCCCGAGACCCCCTGCACATCTACACTAGGAATAAAAATGTATTTCAAATGTATTTATTTGTATTTATTTATTTATTTATTTATATAGATTTATTTAGATTTATTTATGTATTGTGGTGATGCTGTGTGTTATTTTTTTATTGTGGGTAGCGGGGGTGGGTGTGGTTATTTACACGGGATCCCCCTCCCCACATTTACATACAGTACACTGCACTCAGAAACACAGGCCAGGGAGATTTAACACACAATAGGGGGAGTTTTTTTTACATAGATTGCAGGGAAGCTTAACGCACACAATAGGGGTATAGCGGGATGGGTTTTTACATAGATTAGAGAGAAGGCAGGGAGGTTTAAAAGAGAGAATAGGGGGAGGGTTTTTTACATAGATTACAGTGAAGGCAGGGAGGTTTAACACAGACATTAAAAATATGTATTGAATGTATTAATTGTTTATTATGCCTTAACCCCTTCATTACCTTAGCGGCTATACGCTATGGTAATGAAGCAGCATTTCTGTACTTTTAATAATATTGTGCAGGAGCAGGGGGCCCCCTGAGTTTAGATTTCTGGCTCAGGGAACCCCCTGCTCACTGTACAATATTATTAAAAATACAGAAATGCTGCTTCTTAACCATAGCGCATAGCCGCTAAGGTAAAGAACGAGTGTTTATTTATATATGTGTTTTATTCATACTGTACATGTGCAGAGTGTCTCTGGAGCAGAAACATTTTGGTTTCAGGTCCGGGGACCCCCTGCCCCCGAAATACAGGCCCCTTTTTGGGGTGCCGGTATCCCTCTGCTTGGTTTAACAGGCAGCGGTCACGTGATCGGGGCTTTAACGCAGAGGGATACCGGCACCTCATAAAGGGGTCTGTATCTCAGGGGGCAGGGGGTCCCCGGTCCTGAAACCAATGCGGTTCAGCTCCCGAGACCCCCTGCACATCTACACTAGGAATAAAAATGTATTTCAAATGTATTTATTTGTATTTATTTATTTATTTATTTATGTATTGTTGGGATGCTGTGCGTGATTATTTTTTATTGTGGGTAGTGGGGGTGGGTGAAGGGGGTATTAGCCCCAACGGTGGTTATTTTGGGTTTGCGGGGGGGGGTCGCGGGAGTGGTTAACCCCTTCATGACCGTAGCGGTATTAACTGCTACGGTCGTGAAGGGGTTAAGTGCACCCACAACCCCCCCGCAAGTCCTAAACTCACACCAAGGGCCAAATACCCCCTTCACCCACCCCCGCTACCCACAATAAAGCGGGCACGGTGGGTTAACCCCTTCATTGCCTTAGCGGATATACGCTATGGTAATGAAGCAGCATTTCTGTATTTTTAATAATATTGAGCAGGAGCAGGGGGCCCCCTGAGTTTAGATTTCTGGCTCAGGGAACCCCCTGCTCACTGTACAATATTATTAAAAATACAGAAATGCTGCTTCTTTACCATAGCGCATAGCCGCTAAGGTAAAGAACGAGTGTTTATTTATATATGTGTTTTATTTATACTGTACATGTGCAGAGGGTCTCCGGAGCAGAAACGTTTTGGTTTCAGGTCCGGGGATCCCCTGCTCCCCGAGATACAGGCCCCTTTTGGG
This sequence comes from Ascaphus truei, assembly GCF_040206685.1. Lineage (NCBI taxonomy): Eukaryota > Metazoa > Chordata > Amphibia > Anura > Ascaphidae > Ascaphus > Ascaphus truei. The sequence goes on along the minus strand of NC_134483.1, from coordinate 423,466,332 downwards.
GGTGCCAGTATCCCTCTGCTTGGTTTAACAGGCCGCGATCACGTGATCGGTAACCTTTAAACGCAGAGGGATACCGGCACCTCATAAAGGGGTCTGTATCTCGGGAAGCAGGGGGTCCCCGGACCTGAAACCAGTGCGGTTCAGCTCCCGAGATCCCCTGCACATCTACACTATAAATAAAAATGTATTTAAAATAATTTTTAATGTGCTGATGTTTGCGCAGAGAGAGCAGTGGATCTCTCTCTGCTGCAAACACATCTCGCCCCCGCCGGCCCATAGTATCATTTATGTATGTGCATATACAGTACAGTACTGTATGTGTACAGTACTGTATGTTAGGGGTTATAGGGGCTGTTGTTATACAGTATATATACTGCACCGACACACTTTATTCGAGCAAATACCCGGTATGTACCTGGCAGATACCTGGAATGCGCCGCTCCTCACCTCTGACAAGCCCCGTTGCATTTGCCTTCCCAGCCTGGGTTCATGCCTGGCTGATGGGCGGCTGATCTGTTAAATGATAATGATTAGGATTTAATAGGCTGCAATGCTTCGCGTGTCTACCAGATGGCATAAATTCATGAATTGTAATGCAGTATATATATATGTACTGTGCAGTATTGCAGCCAACGGGAATAAAATGCTTCAATCCCTGCCGGAAAATACCTCAATGCACTCGGGCAGAAAACAGTCACAAACCTCAATACACCCGGGTATACCCGAATTCGTGGGACTAGCCGAGCTCGAATAAAGTGTGTCGCCAGTGTATATATACAGTATATATACTGCATTACAATTCATTATAGGGGACGGCTTCAAAGAGAACAGCTCGCAAGTGCCCCCATGTGTTTTTACACGGCATTGCAGTATTGCAGCCAGCTGGAATAAAATGCTTCAATCCCTGCCGGGAAAATAACGCTATACACTCCGGCAGAAAACGATCACAAACCTCAATACACCGGAGTATACCCAAATTCGCGGGACTAGCCGAGCGAGAATAAAGTGTGTCGCCACTGTAGGACTTCATTCACACTAATTTCTTGTAATATAATCTCTTTGCGAAGTGCCGAGCACACGGTCAGCTTTATAATTTTAAAGACACTCAGCATTATTCATATGACTAAAAAATATTTTCAAAGCTTGTTCTGGGCATAACACCAACGAGCTTTCCTGGGCATATCGCCAAATGACCTTCGGCAGATAACATACCAGTTTCTCCCGTAAATTAACTATTAATCACTGGATTGGAACATTAACTCTGAGTTAAAAAATTGAGCTTTCTCCACAGCCCTAAAAACTAAAACATTTTTATGGCCTCTTAAAAATAAAAATGGGACATTTATACAGAAGAGGTCAGATATTTTATAAACACACAATATATCATTTAAACAATACATGTGAGCTTTTACCAGCACATTTTTAAAATATTCTCAAACATATCCTAATTCTATAGAAATGCAATTGCCATGTGTTTTTACTGGTTTACACACAAATAGAAATACAATACTGAGCACAAAACTCATCTCATACACAGCCAACCAACATCATAAAAATAACAAACAAAAAAAAAGAAAAAGAAAAACATTTCTCACCTATTTACAAAACAATTTCATCCTGCAACTAAATTAATAAAAGTTTCCTTGTCTTTTTTTTATTCTCATAAATAACCTGAATTTAAAACTACTTTGATGCTCCGGTTTTTTTTTTTTTTAACTTTCGTATCTTTTGCACATTCCTCAAGCTGGGGAAAGGGTGGCGTGGTCTGTACTTGTGTTATTCTGACTCTCTTTCTAGATGACATTTGAACTGAAGGAAAAATAATATTTTCTGGTTTAAAAGACTTATTCGTCTGGCCAGAACAAACAAACCCTTTAAAATTTTTACCAGTTACCGGGATAGTTTATCATATGCCCATTCTTTTTCATTTGCTTCTTCTACTACTTCTTTCAGTGTTCTTCACTTTGTATTATAATGGGTGTACACCTTTTAGACTTTTGAACTTCATCGTGAGCAATTAATAATATTCGTGTTTATATAAGTACTGCACGTTCTTGGATGGTGATTTGTGTACACATGTGTTATCTTTCACACAGGTAGTAATTCAGGAAAAATTAATTAGGGTATCAAATCCATCTGATAACTCTCCATTAAGGGCTCAACAATTTTAATTGATGGCACCGAAACTTGAGTTTGTATCAGGAAATGACTTATTGGATAAATGGAAATGGAGATAAAGCTCATGCTTACACACCTGATTTCTGCTGCTTCATTCAGCCGGGCATGCCATGCATAACTTTAGCCACAAAAAACTCATAAAATCCGAAGATTTATACTGCCATAAACACACGGATTCAAACAAACTTTTTACATGAGGTGGCGTGTTTTTCACTGGGACTTGCATGTGTTTTTTCACTTGTTATTTATATTGTCTCTTTTTGTTCTTTGTATTCATTCTTTATTATTTTTATCTGCAGACACACAACCTTTTGAGAATTTTGGTTTCCCATTATCTCCGTTACAATAATCAAATGTAGCCAGGTCACCTTTTTCCCCCTTCGTCCTCCCAGGGAGCCTCCGTGGTCACGGACGCTGTCGGGTACTGTCAGAGGTCAGCGGCAGACGCGACGGCCATTCCGGAGGGTGGGGGCCGAGGAGGGAGCTCGCCGGAGTGCAGGAGATCTCTGGCGACTCTTGCGTAGGGCGCCGCCATGTTGCGCCGGTTCGCGCATGCGCAGAGAGTCCCCGGCGGCCCGAGATAGTCGCGCATGCGCAGAAGATCGCGCGAGGGCAGGAAAGAGTCGCGCGAGAGTAGGGATAGGTAGTGAGAGGTCGAGGCGGCCATTAGAGGTTAGTGCAGGCGCAGGGAAGGTGCGCACGCGGCCCCAATGTAAGTACAGCCTCCACGGGACTACAATTCCCATGAGGCTTAGGGCCAAGCACACCAGGTGCTACAGTGTGGCCAATGAGGGCCAAGAGTCTGACAGGCAAGTGGATACATTTTCGCGGGCTTGGAGCTGTGTGGGCAGTCAGAGACCGGAGCAGCCCAGGGAAGGAGGTAGGGTACAGGAGTCGGGGACTCCCTGTACTAGGCCAGCATCCCCAGGGCCCGAGATAGCTCATCTCCCCAGTAAGGTGAGTGTTGCCAGGGGCAGCCCTCAGGTTAGGGATCCTGCCACTTACATTAGTGGGAGCTGGGAAAGGAAGGTTATAGATAGTTGGAGTCAGGGAGCTGTGAGGGAAGGAAGGGTGCGGGGAGCGAGTGCAGCTCCTGCCCCATATAAGTACCCACACCCCAGGTAGGCCCCAACTCCCCACTAGATTAGTGGGTAAGTGCTTAGGGAGGCCCGAGATAGGGACACTGCCCTTAGTGTAGAGTGCTGCCTTGTCAGAGTCACGGCTGTTAGTGCTGTGAGGTCTGACAGGCAGGCACCTTGTTGCGCAGCACGTTGGCTGCAAGCATTTAGTGAGGCTGAAGGGACTTGGGTAGTTAGGGGAGTGGGACAGGCCATAACCCCTGCAGGCTCATAGGAGTTCCCCAAGCCACTACAGGTTGCTGTACTACAGGGACAGGCCCTAGGTTGGGGTTCCTGTCACGTTAGTACCACTTAGATAGATAGGGACACAGCGGCTTCTGCTGTTCCTGTTGAAGCGGTTCGGACCCACGTTGGGGTCCCCAGAGACTGTTCCCGAGTGGGACCGCCCTAGCGGTCCACGTGCGAGGAGTCCGGTTGGGGATCGGCGGACGTCATCCTGCAACAGACCCTTTTTGAAGATTTGCTGACCCGAGCACCGGAGTGCTCGGCAGGTATCACACATTCTTAAGTGCACCACCGGGCCCTTAACGTAATTAGTAACTGCACAGTCACCCACGTTCCCTCTGCAAGAGTGCGGGACATTGGGTGGGGGTTCTTTGGACACTGGGTGGGATCACCTAGGGTTGGGGAGCGTCCTGCGAGACGTCGCAGTAAGTGTCTCCTCGTGAGAGGGACACAGGTCATTATGAATGTGATGAGTTGTTATGCATGTTAGTAAAGCCATTAGTTATTATACCCCACTGTGTATGTGATTATTAGTGATTGTCCTGCGAGGAACCACTCCCCCTCTGGCGGGAGCCATCGCAGGTGGAGGCGCTGCATCGTGCAAGTGATCACCCCTAGTATTGTGTTATGTCCCAGGTTCCCCGTGGCGGAAGCTCAGCCCTCCTGTGAGCCAACAGGTAATGCACCACACCTATGGTAACACCGTATGTTCCTTGCACCCACATCAGATCTGCGATTGGGGGGGGGGGGAATACCCGTTACATAAATTTAATTGATAATGTACAATTCAGCGTTACAATAATCAAATTTAATTGACAATGTACAATTCTCTTGATACAATAATCAGCACAAGCTGATTACGTACAACTCTTTTGGCATGTTATTGATCTGAATAGTGTAAATATGCAATTAAGGACCTGTCACGAGACTGTTCCCCAATCATATTTTCTCATCATAACTATACCAAAGAAAAAACTTGAATAACTTCATCGGGTCCAACCCAGTCCTGATAAACCTTATACTTTTATAACATGGATACAGAGAGATACAAATAAAAACTTTTTAAACAGATATCCATGAATGAACTCACTTGGTATGTTAATGACAAGACAGAGCAAATATACAATCAGGGACCTGTCCTGTTCAGACAACAAAAGATATATCACAACCCAGGACAGTCTAAACACAATCCCTTAAGCATACTGCATAAACACTCCCTCTCATCACCAAAACACCAAAGCTTTTAGTGGGACTCTCACGTTAGCCCCTAACAACTCTTAACAACCCTTACACTTTAATAAAATGAATACAGGAACAGAGAATTATAAACTCACTTGAAACTGCAGGTATTCTGTCACTCAGAGAAAACACCCTTTAAGACTGAGCTCTCTACACATCACTCAAATATTTTAGACTTAGGCTTTTGCAAAAATGTGCCCTTACCTTGACTCTTTTGAGCACTCAAGTTTGAGTGATGGAGGAGTGGCCTGTCCAGGTGCTCTGCATCCGAGATATTGGAAACCATCCTCTGCTAACAAAACTGTGAAAGCTGTAAAAAATGCTACAACAAATATTCAGTTGTCAAATGAGTTTATTCAGTGTGCACACAGCGGAGACAGTTTCAAAACAAAAGCTCTCCTGCAGATAATGTGGTTTGAGACACATTTATACCCTAAAAACTAAAGCTCCCACCCCTTTATGGGGGGCTTTCGCGTCACTAAATATTACATCATTTTGTAACACATAACAATACTAAAACTGATGTAAGTTTGTAATACATAACAAACTGAATATATATACGTCAGCTAAAAATCATTATGGGGTTAAATGTGATGTTTTCTGTTCTGTCACCTGACATATAAAAGTATGAGAAAAAGTTCCACTGTAAGAATCTGAACTTATCTTAGACCGCTAATGAGACTTCTCATTATTTTCTGGCCTGTTTACACTTTCATTTGTGGCTGGTTGGACGATAAAAATCAACAAACATCAGCTAGGAGCGAAAAATATTCAATTTTCTGGTTCACACGTTTGTTCACACAGACATTCCTTCACATAGAAAAAATGACACACAAGACTTACAAACACAAGACAAAATGGCGGACAAAAGTAGTCAAACAAAATGGCTGCTTAAATCCTTGTGCTGTTTACATCAGACCCCCTTTAATGTCCTTTTTTCTCAACTTTGTCAGTTATTATTATTATTATTATTATTGTTATTATATTATCATAATTATTATTACTTGTTATTGATATATTTTGGGAGGAAGATACCAAAAGAATACAGCAACCATGAATTTTATGTAATTAATTAGAGCGATTACTTTCTCTTGCAAAAAAAATTGTTTTGTGAAAAACTTTTACATGTAAATTTTTCATTGTATATTTATATACCAAGTATCACTTGCTATCTTTGATCCTTATACATAGTTTTAACTTTTCTTTTTTTTAAATCTTGATCATATACAGTACTTCATTTGCAAACCTGGAAGCATATTTCATTTTTTTTAAATGGCCAAGTAAGACATAAAGAAGAGAGGCAATATTGCTTTACAGAAAGTCAGTCCATAAATACCACTAAGCATAGGTGGTGAAGGTTAATCAATGAATTCATTTAAATACTGTATGCATATAGTAAATTCACACTAGGGTAAGTTAGAGATTGAACATTACTGGAAACCAATGCAATCTAATATAACAGGTAAGTAAATGGGCCAAGTGGTTCTTTCATCAATTATCAATTTTTTGTGAAATAATACTTTTAGCACATTTTTATTTTATAAATGTATTCCACTGGTATTTTTGTTGACCTACTCCATCATTTAACCTTGATCAAAGAACAAAAATTGCCTCAATGTAGTTTAAAGCACCATGCTGGTAACCCAAATGATAGTGAAGTGTAACCACATTAAAGTTCAATCATAACATAGTTATCTTCATTCTGTATGAACGCACACGTATATTTTCCTAGCTGCTTTCTAAACTATTTATTCTCTTTTATGTCAAGTGGAAACATGCTACATTACCTATATAGCGATACTAACAGTCACACTAATGACTTAAGATGTGCGAACGTGATCAAATTCGGTTCTCTAATGTTTAGTTTAAACGTTCATAAAAGTTTGAAAATTCGCTATAAGTTTTTAGCCAAGAAAGTTTTTATTTTGTCAGCGAATAATCTATTTTCAGAGATACAGATAGTGACAGAGAGGAGTATATATAAATCCTTTTTTCATTTTTTTATTATCTTTTGTTCACTATTCTCTTTCCCATTTGGGTTTTTATTTCCTATATTTGTGCTTTTATTTGCTGTAAATATTTTCGGTTAGTATTCTTATTTATTTTAGATTTCTATTTTACATATTTAGAGAAAGTGAAACAGGTAGCTGCAGTAAATTCAGAGCCTCTCTCTATTTATCTCTCTCTCTTTCCATATTTCAGGTTCTGGAGACTTCTTCTTGCCAAATTGCTTGCAAACTTTGAAACTATTGAATCTTTTCGCAAAGCAAAAAAACTGCAAATTTCGCAAGATTTGCAATTTTGGGGGAAATGCTCACACATCTCAACAAGTGACCTCTTTTTTTATGGAACATATTTTCAAAATAATCCATGTTAACAAATACCTGTGCTACATACATACAATATTTATGTATATGATTTAAAACCACCCCAGCTAACCTTTGGGTAAATCTGTAGATAATATAATGAACTGTCACTACTAGTCCAAACCAATGGCCCATCAATACCAATAACTAGTATTCACATTCTACTCCCCGACCTTCCTTACTCTCACCAGTCTCCCTGCAATCTATCCTAAACTCTGCTGCTAGAATCACTCTACTCTCTTCTAAATCTATCTAAGCATCTCTCCTGCTTAAATCCCGCTCCTGGCTTACTATTAAATCCTGTAGTACTTACAAAATGTGCCTCCTCTCTTTAAGGCTATACGCTCTTACTGTATGCCCCTCCAGACATCTCAGCCCTTATTTTTCACTCTGTGTGACTCTTGCATTATGCTAAAGGATATTTTCTGTCTATCCCTTTTGTATCTAAAGCCCTCTCCCACCTATAACCTTTCTCACTAACTGCCTAAACCTCTGAAATGCCCTTCCCCTCAATATACGACTAACACCCTCACTCTCCATCTTTAAGACCCATTTTAAAACACACTTCTTTAACTAAGCATATGGGTAGCTCTGTTTGCTGATGCTTATATGTACATATGCATTGACCTTGGTCCCTTGAGAACAAACTTACCAAAACACCATCCTACTGTCCCTGTAAAGTCTTTCTACTTACCACTTAGATTGTAAGCTCTTCAAGGAAGGGACACATTTTCCTAATATTATTTTGATGTCCGAAGGGCTTATTCACAATTTTTATTATTATGTCACATGTATTGCTTCTGTGAAGCGCTGTGTACATGGATGGCGCTAAATAACTAAAGATATACATACAAACAACAGTGAGTAGCACTAGAAATTGCTAGAGAGAAAAAAGACCAGTACATCTATAGGGAATTAGAGCCCACATAAACATCTTCCTGGAAATGCATAGCCCATGTAGCATAACATTTGCGGACTCAAATTAAAATATTGCAAAACGTAATTTTTGGGAATTAGATTATTCAACATACTGTATATGATGACAGTTTATTTAATGCATCTGCTTTTTTCTCGCTAGTCATTGTCAGTGCTTTTGTACCCTTTTTCAGAAGGCAGCAAGTCTGGGGAGACTGACAGGTTTTCTAATTTCCATGAGTCTAGGATCAACACTTCTGCAAGACCTCCAACACTATTACTCAAGTACTGTAAGTTTAGAAAGACAATGCAAAGGCAGGGAAATCTGTGACGAGAAAGATTTATAAGTGCCTGGTTTGATTTTATTGGGGAGCTCCAGGGAATCTATGTATGAGTGTGCTTGTATAACTGATTGGCTGTATAGCTAAATTTGCATGTACTGTATTTATTTGACGTGTAGGTTATTTGAGTATGTTTATCTTCAAGTATGTGTGGGCTATATGTATGAATAAGCATGTGTTTTCATATGTCTGAGCATATGTTTGATTGTCTAAATGTAAATATGAAAGTGAATGCATGCCTGGATAAAAAAAAAAAAACCACCTGACTATATCTAGTGTGTTAGATTAATGGACATATTTACATTTCTGTGTCAGAAGACACCTTATGCAACCTCATGCAACTGATATGGTTGTAAAACATCTTCTGGAACTGTAATTTGTCTTGTGAAATAGCACTTTTTAGTAAATATGCACCTAAATGTCCTTACGGTCTTGTCTATGTTGAGAAGACCACATATAAAGACCACACCATCAGAATAGGATATTTCAGGTCATACATCAGACCCATTCTCAGCATAATGAGGAAGGGTCTGATGTTTTGAACCAATAGGCTTTTTTCTGATTGATTACATCAAACAAAACTACTATGTCTACAAATGTAGCCAGACTTGTCCATGACAAAAAGCTACATTTGCTACGTCCACCAGTACAGCTGTAGGGTCCCTAGGGCTTAACTCCAGACTGCAGTCTCCCTTTCCCCTCCTGGTACTTCTTCCTTTGACACAGGGGAATGTTTCATCAGAGGAGGTAGGACCAGTATGAGAGAGACAGCCTGCAATCTCCAGTTAACTCTTGAGGACTCTACAGCTGCAGAAGATAGGGACACTTGCCTTCCCAATGTCACCAACTCTCTCCAACCTCACTTTTCCTAACTTCTCACATTGTTTAAATAAAAAAAATATACTGCAACATAACAAGCCTTATAAGATTGAAGCCTTTTGACATTTTCAGGATGTCTTTAATATAAATACTGTACTACCCTGCCTCTCCTTTGTTTTCTATATACTGCAATACTGGATTTGGTAATATCAAACAATGTAGAAGTAATACTGCTGCGGCCAAGTTTATTCGAGCATTTGCCCGTTCTTGGCCGCAGCAGTAGCCTGGCGCGCGCCGGAGGGTGATGGGCGCGCGCCGAAGCAGCGGAAGAGCGCCCTCCGATCGGGGTGCTCTCCCTACCGCTGCCGGGTCCGCCGGGTCCCCCGGAACCCCCTGCCGCCGTCCCCCACATCGCGGGACACCAGGGCTCCCTCGGGGAGCCCTGGACGCGCGTGCAGGGGGCGCAGGCTCCCGAAGACGCGTGACCGCGCGTCGGTGACGCGCGGCACGCCGAGGGGCGGCCACTAGCAAGCCGGGAAATCTCCCGGCTTGCGGATCTGGCCGCACTGCGATTAAGTGTGTCGCCAGGGTACCAAATATTCAAGTCCTGGAACATTTGGGTAGCAGTGATCCTAATATGGTCTCATTTAAAATAAACAATCAAAAAAAAGATTACTTGGGTTCAACAAAGAATTTAAAATTTAGAAAGGCAGATTTTAATGAACAGAGAACTAATCTACAAGTGATACATTGGGATGATGTTTTTGCAGGTAAAAATGCAGAAGATAAAAGGCCAGTCTTTAAAACATTGTTAGAAAAGCACACTTATCAGTGTATACCCTTAGGTAATAAGTATAGCCTGGGTTCCCCTTTTCCCCCCGTTTGTACCCTTTCCTTCAGATAGGCAGTAGAGGCTGGGGAGAGTGCGGGGAGGTGTGCGGTTGCGTCCAGATGGGTGTGCGGGGGTGCTGCAGCCGATGAAGGGGCGACCGGGTGCTGTAGGCTCCTGGAGGCTACCTTAACAGGGAGTCGCCATCTTGTATTGTCCGTGCATGCGCAAGATGGTGCACACGCACAGAAAATATAGCGGCCATTACCAGGATCGCGTGTGTGCAGTGCAGGCGGTGGCCATATTTGTACTCCCGGAGCATGTGCAGTTGCACCCGAGCTGGCGACGGCAATATTGGCACACCTCGTGCATGCGCAGAGCACCGGATAGCTATGGTCATCTTGCCCCAAGGGAGTCTACAGGGGATCTATACTCCCCAGAATGCTGTAGGGGGATGATTATGTGGCGTGGCTCAGCCAATAGGGCATTAGCTTACAGTTAGGAGAGTTAGGACAGTTAGGACAGTTGGAGTGAGTTAGGACAGTTGGAGTGAGTTAGGACAATTGGAGACAGTTAGGACAGTTAGAGTCAGAATTAGAGGCAGAGAAAGGGAAGGTAGGGTCTGGGTGTCAGTGGCACCCAGACTAGATCAGACTAACCTAGTTTGTTTGTGAATGGTGCTCTAAAGTGCTGGAACTGTAGGGATGGAAGGGAGCATACACTGGTGTATTTTATAATGGTAGCAGTACTAAGCCTTAAGTGGGCATAGGATACCCTGAAGGTTGGGGTGGTTGTCCAAAGACACCCCCCCTTCCTCATTGGGTTAGCCCCCAGTAATGTACTCACTTTGTATTGTCCTTCCCAGGGTCTCCCTTCCAGAGCGTGCTGCTGTATTGTGTAAAGTTCCAAAGGCCAGGGTGTGCAGCGCACAGCAAAGATGAAAGAGCAGGTCTTGCAATAAAATCCTTTATTTTTCAAACATCTGGTGTGGGACAGCAGCAAACTTCAACGCGTTTCGTTCAAAAGAACTTTTTCAAGAAGTGCTGTTACAGTAAAAAGGGTCAGTTTAAATGCAGCTGTTCGCCCCGTTTTTGCACCAAAACTGACGTCATCATGCGTCATCCAACCAATAGAGTTCATTAGGCCGCGCATGCGTCGCGCGCCAGAGTGTCCCTGAATCCCCAACAAGCCTCAGCCGAGCTCAATCCGGATCGGCAAGCCTCTATGTGCAGCCTTTACTGAGAGCACGCCTCTGATGGCTCTGTAGGATCCTCCCACACTCCCCGTTTTGTGCACATGCGCAGATGAGGCCTCTGAGTCCCCCAGCCTAGAGACTTGGATGTAAGTCCACAGCCTGCCGGGGGAGAAATATATAAATAAACAATTCATGCTATGTGGATGATATTATGCCTCACGGGGCACTGAAACTGGGCAAACAGCTTGCAAACCACTACATACCTAACAAAACGAAAGTGCAACTGTATATAAATCAAAAGTGAAATACAAAAATATTCTATATACACTATTAAAGTTTTTATAAACTAATAAGCTTAAAAATATATCAATTATGGTCAGAAAATGTACAAAATTATTTACACAGTACAAAATATTCAACGAATCAACATATATGGAAAATACATATATAAACATATATTTATACCTAACTTAATTATATTTGTGGATTTAAACAACATTATTGTGACAGAATTACTTTATTAATTAAAAAATATGTTTTAAAAAAAATATATATATATATGTACTGTATAAAGATGTATATATAATATTATTACGACAAATTAAAAAGATATGATATCTTTGTACACATATTTGAAGAACAGCAGATTGCTTGCTCATATTGATGAAATGGAGATTATGTTATCTTTAGCATTTATAGTATTAATGCATCATTATGGAGTACTACATATTATGGATATTAGTCCATATGCACAAAAGTTTCTCTAATAAACAATCTTGTTATGCTGTGGTCAGATCAATGAGGAATGAATGCAACACTTATTTCAGTTCATTTTATACAATATGCATAATTCCAGAAAAACCAGAATATTTTAATTGGACAAATATGAATATATATACCAAATAAAACAGGGCGATGTCATGGGAATCAATTATTTAAGTTGGGTATAGAGTGTTAGGGAATGGGGTAGAATAATCAAGGGGTTATCCCCATCATATGCATGATGGATCTATATTATGTTGAATATATTTATTTCAGAAAATGGTTAATATTCCATTCTACATTCATCCCCTCTGGGTACCTGGTGTTTAGTGTGAATATCCAGAAGGATTCTCTGCAGTCTAATCTTTTAACAATATTTCCCCCTCTTTCTTTTTGGATTATCCTCTCAATGCCCACAAATGAGAAGCTATTTATGCCACCCTGTCTGCATTCCGTAAAATGCTTCGACACAGGATGATTAATGTCTTGTTTGCGAATCAATCTACAATGTTCCTGCATACTCGTTTTTAATGCCCTTGTGGTCCTACCGACATATCTCTTCCCACAGCCACAGGTGATGAGATACACGACAAAGGTGGTGTTACAATTGATAAAGCTATATATGGTGTGACGTCTATGTGGACTGTGGGAGAAGACATGTCGAGCAGGCTTCATAAAGTTACACCTACTACAGTGATTGCATCTATATGATCCCTTAGTAAAGAATCGTTCTTGATCTTTAACAGGTGTAGATATCACGCTAGGCGATAGAAATGTGGCCAGTGTCTTAGCTCTTCTATATACAAATTTTGGGCCTTTCTCTGTGTAGTTACGGAGTATGGGGTCCATTTTTTGTAATTCCCAATGCTTATTAACAATTTTGTTCACTTGATAACTTGATTTATTAAATTGGGAAATGAACAAAGGACAAGTCCTATCTTCCTTAGTCTCTTTTTTCTTTTTATTATTGTGGCGAGAGCCATCCCCCACTCTGGTTCCGGAGGGTAGTATAGTTTCACGTTCAATTTCTATGACTTCCTGTAATGTGGCTTGGAGTGTTTCCCGATCATACCCTCTTTCTATGAATCTTTTTGTCAATTCCCCAGACTGAGTAATGAAGTCGCTGTGAGTTGAGCAATTTCTCCTCAGCCTGAGGTACTGACCTTTGGGTATTCCCTTTATGACAGATCTTGGGTGGCAGCTGTCCGCTCTAAGAAATTAGTTCCTTGAATTAGGTTTTTTATAAACATCAGATTGTATGGTTTGATGAATGTCTATATAAAAGAGAATATCCAGGTAGCTTATGTGATGTGAATGATAATTGACAGTGAGGTGAATATCTGAAGTGTTATCATTTAAATAATTAATAAACTCTAATAGTGTGTCAGTGCTCCCGTGCCAAATGAAAACAAGGTCATCAATAAAGCGTTTGTAAAAAACAATATTGTGCCTATATGTGTTTGTGCTACCATAAATAAAAGTGTTTTCCCACCACCCCATAAAAAGGTTGGCATAGGAGGGGGCAAAACTTGTCCCCATTGCCGTACCCCGAAGTTGTAAATAAAATTTGTGCTCAAAAAGAAAATAATTGTGAGTGAGTAAAAAAAGTATCGATTCCATAATGAATGTAGTTGTGAGTATAGAACTACCTGGACATTCTATAAAATGGCGGACAGCTGTCATACCCAGATCATGTCGTATGATCGAATATAGGGAGACCACATCCATGGTAACCCACAAATAGTCCTGTTTCCATGTGATTTTTTGCATTTTAGTCAATAGATCTCCCGAGTCCAAAATGAAAGAGGGCAATGCCCTTACAAATGGCTGTAGATATTCATTTACATATTGAGACAAACCATCTCCCAAAGATCCAATGCTTGAGACTATTGGCCGACCAGGAGGGTCGACCAAAGTCTTGTGGATCTTTGGGAGATGGTGGTATATGGGAATGACGGGATGGGGATTGATGATGAAATCTGATTCAGTTTTTGTCAATACATGTGTGGCCATGCCCAGATCTATCAGCTCAAGGAGTTCCTTCAGAAAACAGTTTGTGGGGTCCCGTGGTAGCACAGAGTAGGAGGACACATCTCCAAGCTGGCGAAATGCCTCCCTGAGGTAGGCAGTCCTACTCTGTACCACCACAGCCCCCCCTTTATCTGCATTCTTAATGACTAACATAGGGTTATCCTGAAGGGTTTTGATAGCAATTCTTTCTTCCTTAGTAAGATTATCATTTCCCGTATGGGTGAAGGAAAACCCCTGAGCCAACAGTCTGAGATCACGAACTACCAAGTTCTCAAACATACTTAGCAAATTGGCCCTTAGCAAAGGTGGGGTAAAACACTGACTTTTCTTTCAAATTGGATCCCCACTCCCCCATTATGTGGGATTGTGTGTCGTCTATGGTATTACCCTGGATGAAAAGATCTTCCATGTCCCTAAGTGCACAGTCATCCCTGAATGATTCATGGATTCCTATGGGGGGAGAGTAGAGAGGGTTAGGTACATTGCAGATAGTTAAATCTTGTTTTTCATCTGGAGTTGTCACACTCTGAGAATCACCTCTCAAATTGGGTTTGTGAAAGAATTTTTTTAAAGTAAGCTTACGTACAAACCTATGGACATCAACCACTGCACCAAAGAGGTCGATCTCCATAGTGGGGGCATATTTAAGCCCTTTGTTTAGTAGTGAAATCTCTGCGTGTGACAATTCCATACCCGAAATGTTAATAACATTATTATTGTCAGCTAATAATTCTTTTTCCTCTTGTTTGCTCTTTTCCCTCCCATGTCTTTTCTTCCCCCCCCTCCTTGTCCTCTTTCGTCTCTCCTGAACATTTGGTAGTTTTTTGCCTGTTGATCATTTTGGTAAGTGTCACTTTGTTTGGCAGATGTCAATTCCCCCCTAGTAGTAGAGCTATCTGATGGACGTCTCTCCTCTCTGGATTGTGTAGTATTCCCACGTTGTGTATTGTTTGATCTATTTTCCATGTCCAAAAATGAAACTGAATGTGAAGCAGCTTCCACATCTGATAGTTCAGAATCAGCACTCTGATAATCAAAATTACTTGTCTTCAAAATTGATTTACTGGGGGTTGATCTGCGTGGCTGGTTATTAGATGAATCCCGCATGGTACGATCAAAAACAGGTCCTGTTCTTTGCCAATTGTATATCTGGTTTTTCTCGTAATCTATTCTATCACGATCATATTTATTTTGTTTGCGTATCATTATCTCTCTCTCTGCATCCTCCACAGTTTTAGCTAATATCTGATCATATTTTGAAAAGCCCTCAATGTCCTTGAATTTCCGCAGTTTTTCCTGTAGTTCTTTAATCTGTGTGTCTAATGTTGTTTTTTCCTTAATCTTATGTTGCAGTATTAATTCCATTAGGCCAAAGGAACAGGTGTTTAGTGTGATTATCCACTGTTCTTCAAAAGTTTTATCTGGGAAGCCAAAAGTTGGCGCTTTCTTCATTCTGAGGCCTATAGGGATTCTTTTGGTTTTTAAATAATTTTCTGTAGCGACAATGTCCCACCAGATACGGGTTTTATATATCAAGAGTCTTTCTAATTTTTGAAAATACATTTTTAAATCACAAATGTCATTAGTATCAGTTTCCACCACGTTATCAAAGACACGAAGGGCCTTCTTCCTTCTGCATGAGTCATCTCCACAATTAAACGTATATGCTGTAGGTAAATTCATTTCTTGTACATCCTCCATTTCATCCATTTTTTAATTTCTCACAGCCAAAATGTAATAAATGTCCATAGAAATAATAACAATGCAAAAGACCTGCTCTTATTGTATTATATACTTGTATCCTTCATATCAATTCATCAATATAATACCAGTCCATTGTGCACAAGCTACCATGAGAAAGTCAACGTAGTTTGTTTGTGAATGGTGCTCTAAAGTGCTGGAACTGTAGGGATGGAAGGGAGCATACACTGGTGTATTTTATAATGGTAGCAGTACTAAGCCTTAAGTGGGCATAGGATACCCTGAAGGTTGGGGTGGTTGTCCAAAGACACCCCCCCTTCCTCATTGGGTTAGCCCCCAGTAATGTACAGTACACACTTTGTATTGTCCTTCCCAGGGTCTCCCTTCCAGAGCGTGCTGCTGTATTGTATAAAGTTCCAAAGGCCAGGGTGTGCAGCGCACAGCAAAGATGAAAGAGCAGGTCTTGCAATAAAATCCTTTATTTTTCAAACATCTGGTGTGGGACAGCAGCAAACTTCAACGCGTTTCGTTCAAAAGAACTTTTTCAAGAAGTGCTGTTACAGTAAAAAGGGTCAGTTTAAATGAAGCTGTTCGCCCCGTTTTCGCGCCAAAACTGACGTCATCATGCGTCATCCAACCAATAGAGTTCATTAGGCCGCGCATGCGCCGCGCGCCAGAGTGTCCCTGAATCCCCAACAAGCCTCAGCCGAGCTCAATCCGGATCGGCAAGCCTCTATGTGCAGCCTTTACTGAGAGCACGCCTCTGATGGCTCTGTAGGATCCTCCCACACTCCCCGTTTTGTGCACATGCGCAGATGAGGCCTCTGAGTCCCCCAGCCTAGAGACTTGGATGTAAGTCCACAGCCTGCCGGGGGAGAAATATATAAATAAACAATTCATGCTATGTGGATGATATTATGCCTCACGGGGCACTGAAACTGGGCAAACAGCTTGCAAACCACTACATACCTAACAAAACGAAAGTGCAACTGTATATAAATCAAAAGTGAAATACAAAAATATTCTATATACACTATTAAAGTTTTTATAAACTAATAAGCTTAAAAATATATCAATTATGGTCAGAAAATGTACAAAATTATTTACACAGTACAAAATATTCAACGAATCAACATATATGGAAAATACATATATAAACATATATTTATACCTAACTTAATTATATTTGTGGATTTAAACAACATTATTGTGACAGAATTACTTTATTAATTAAAAAATATGTTTTAAAAAAAAATATATATATATATGTACTGTATAAAGATGTATATATAATATTATTACGACAAATTAAAAAGATATGATATCTTTGTACACATATTTGAAGAACAGCAGATTGCTTGCTCATATTGATGAAATGGAGATTATGTTATCTTTAGCATTTATAGTATTAATGCATCATTATGGAGTACTACATATTATGGATATTAGTCCATATGCACAAAAGTTTTTCTAATAAACAATCTTGTTATGCTGTGGTCAGATCAATGAGGAATGAATGCAACACTTATTTCAGTTCATTTTATACAATATGCATAATTCCAGAAAAACCAGAATATTTTAATTGGACAAATATGAATATATATACCAAATAAAACAGGGCGATGTCATGGGAATCAATTATTTAAGTTGGGTATAGAGTGTTAGGGAATGGGGTAGAATAATCAAGGGGTTATCCCCATCATATGCATGATGGATCTATATTATGTTGAATATATTTATTTCAGAAAATGGTTAATATTCCATTCTACATTCATCCCCTCTGGGTACCTGGTGTTTAGTGTGAATATCCAGAAGGATTCTCTGCAGTCTAATCTTTTAACAATATTTCCCCCTCTTTCTTTTTGGATTATCCTCTCAATGCCCACAAATGAGAAGCTATTTATGCCACCCTGTCTGCATTCCGTAAAATGCTTCGACACAGGATGATTAATGTCTTGTTTGCGAATCAATCTACAATGTTCCTGCATCCTCGTTTTTAATGCCCTTGTGGTCCTACCCCGGAACCCCCTGCCGCCCTCGGGGAGCCCTGGACGCGCGTGCAGGGGGCGCTGGCACCCGATGATGCGTGACCGCGCATCGGTGATGCGCGGCACGCTGAGGGAGTGCGGCTCGCAAGCCGGGACATTTCCCGGCTTGCGGAATGAGCCGCACTCGGATAAACTGTGTCGGCAGTGTAAATAGCTTCTCATTTGTGGGCATTGAGAGGATAATCCAAAAAGAAAGAGGGGGAAATATTGTTAAAAGATTAGCATGCAGAGAATCCTTCTGGATATTCACACTAAACACCAGGTACCCAGAGGGGATGAATGTAGAATGGAATATTAACCATTTTCTGAAATAAATATATTCAACATAATATAGATCCATCATGCATATGATGGGGATAACCCCTTGATTATTCTACCCCATTCCCTAACAGTCTATACCCAACTTAAATAATTGATTCCAATGACATCGCCCTGTTTTATTTGGTATATATATTCATATTTGTCCAATTAAAATATTCTGGTTTTTCTGGAATTATGCATATTGTATAAAATGAACTGAAATAAGTGTTGCATTCATTCCTCATTGATCTGACCACAGCATAACAAGATTGTTTATTAGAAAAACTTTTGTGCATATGGACTAATATCCATAATATGTAGTACTCCATAATGATGCATTAATACTATAAATGCTAAAGATAACATAATCTCCATGTCATCAATATGAGCAAGCAATCTGCTGTTCTTCAAATATGTGTACAAAGATATCATATCTTTTTAATTTGTCGTAATAATATTATATATACATCTTTATACATATATATATATATTTTTTTTTAAAACATATTTTTTAATTAATAAAGTAATTCTGTCACAATAATGTTGTTTAAATCCACAAATATAATTAAGTTAGGTATAAATATATGTTTATATATGTATTTTCCATATATGTTGATTCGTTGAATATTTTGTACTGTGTAAATAATTTTGTACATTTTCTGACCATAATTGATATATTTTTAAGCTTATTAGTTTATAAAAACTTTAATAGTGTATATAGAATATTTTTGTATTTCACTTTTGATTTATATACAGTTGCACTTTCGTTTTGTTAGGTATGTAGTGGTTTGCAAGCTGTTTGCCCAGTTTCAGTGCCCCGTGAGGCATAATATCATCCACATAGCATGAATTGTTTATTTATATATTTCTCCCCCGGCAGGCTGTGGACTTACATCCAAGTCTCTAGGCTGGGGGACTCAGAGGCCTCATCTGCGCATGTGCACAAAACGGGGAGTGTGGGAGGATCCTACAGAGCCATCAGAGGCGTGCTCTCAGTAAAGGCTGCACATAGAGGCTTGCCGATCCTGATTGAGCTCGGCTGAGGCTTGTTGGGGATTCAGGGACACTCTGGCGCGCGGCGCATGCGCGGCCTAATGAACTCTATTGTTGGATGACGCATGATGACGTCAGTTTTGGCGCGAAAACGGGGCGAACAGCTGCATTTAAACTGACCCTTTTTACTGTAACAGCACTTCTTGAAAAAGTTCTTTTGAACGAAACGCATTGAAGTTTGCTGCTGTCCCACACCAGATGTTTGAAAAATAAAGGATTTTATTGCAAGACCTGCTCTTTCATCTTTGCTGTGCGCTGCACACCCTGGCCTTTAGATCAGACTAACCCCCTTAGGTCCAAGATAGTCCCCAATCACTTAATCAGATTGTGGCTGCTGCAATGAAACCCCTAGATAGTGATATTTCCCCAATAAATGTATATAGTTAATGTATAGTGCCATTGAAGATGCCACGTTGTGAAGCATAGCCTGCGGTCTGGAACCAGATGCAGGCATCCACCATTAAAGACTATTTTATTGGAGCACACTTCAGCGGGAAACCTTCTTTAGGCAATCGCATGCGTATCAGACCGGGAGAGGATTCGTCCGGGTGCGGCGTGGGACCACGGCGTGGATCCACGGACTCAGCTACTTTGTTGACTTGGTCTGGACTGAGACCATAGAGGTATTACAGTATACAATGTGCACAGCCCAACACACTAGCGCTATACCACACATGCTCTTTTGGGAAGGACTGGTCTGTGGAAACTAATAGGTTGAGTGCCCAAACACTCCAGTACTTTGTGGGCTTCCACCAGGGAGGTGTTACTTTGGAAGATAGAATATTGTATGGCTTTATACATATTGTTGTGTCTTTCTATGTGTCAGTAAATACTGTCGTTATATACCCAGTTGTGTGTGTAATTACTGTCTGCATTGGGTTCCTGGGAAAGACTATCCTACTTTGTTAGGATCTTTCCTGGGTGGAGGCGCAGTGTAATATGAACATGATCACCCCATGCTCCCAGCAGGGGGGGATCAGGCCTCCTGTACGCCACTCCTTCAGTCAGAGGGAAAGAGGGCTACATCTGGAGGCGCAGCTGAGATTCTGACCTGGGGTGCCAAACTCAGTAGTGCAAATAACATGGAAATACCATGTTCTCCCCTTCCAAGCAACAGGTCCGCGTCTGGGCACTGGAGCTCAACGAGTCTCCCCACCACATAGTTGCAATGGGGGACGTGTCATTTGACATTCCCTCTCGAGAAGTCCTGGACCAACTCAGGCCCCTCCTGGGTTTTGCTAGCATCTGGCAAATAGGTTGAAAATGGGACCCCACTTTCCGTTGTAATATCCTCATCATGGTAACCAGCCACGAGATACATGAGGATGACACTCCACGAGCCCTACACTTTCCGGGGGCCCTGCAGTCTTCCCAGAACTTTCACCACCCATGGCGAATTTCAGTTCCAAACTCACCCCAGAGGTGCCATATCCCGCGAGAATTCCACGTCCATCCTATACCCCTGGAAAGTACAATTCCCTGCTCTCTGGGAGCTCATAACTATATTCAGATCCCCTCCTACCAGGGTGATTTTCAGTTCTGGGACCAAGCTGGAACCACCCCGCCTGGCTGAGCCCCTCGACCCTTCTACAACCCAGAGAACACAGGGTCAGTCTTAAACCCACCCATAGGCTAAGGCCAGAACCTCACACCCACCTGTCGACAGGGAACTCAGCATTGGGAGTAACTGTACCTCAACTGGTGGAAGCTCTGACACAGTCATCTCAGTCCTATCAATATCGCAAGCTAAAGGATTTCTCGGGACACGGCCTACACCCGAAGGAGAGGCAGAGTTCGAAGAATGGAAGGATCATGCGGGGCAAGTGCTTCCTGAGTGGACATGCTCTGATGCTGTAAAGCGGCAGTGAACCATAGAGTGCCTGCGACCTCCAGTCACCCATGTGGTACAATTCTACAATGATTTTTACCCCAACGCTGATGCACAAGCGCTAATATAGGCCCTAACCAAGACCTATGGCATTCCAATTGATGCCATATCTCTACTGGCCCGGTTCCATGCCCTCATGCAAGCCGAGGGAGAAAACGTGTTGGAGTTCCTCTGCTGGATCCTGTTGGCCCCATGGCCTCTGGTGAAAAAGAAAATCAT
This sequence comes from Ascaphus truei, assembly GCF_040206685.1. Classification (NCBI taxonomy): domain Eukaryota; kingdom Metazoa; phylum Chordata; class Amphibia; order Anura; family Ascaphidae; genus Ascaphus; species Ascaphus truei. The sequence continues at coordinate 423,445,084 of NC_134483.1, read as the reverse complement.
CCCAGCGTCCGAGGCTGACGGTCTTCGAATCCAGCAACTTCTGCAGGGCCCATTGCCTATGCACACAGTTGCTATATGTATCTGTTGCACCCTCTCTCCGGAAAAGTTTTTAATTTCGAAGACCTGATGGATAGAGTACAAGCCCAAGAGCGTCTTACGTTTTCATTTGTCCAAATCTCCCAGTGACTTTGCAAAAAGGGAACAGCCTGCTACTTTGCCAAGGACAATCGCAAGGACGAGCTCAAAGGGTGTCAACCCCAAAAGCCAATGAGGCAAAAAGCGATGAGGACTACCCTGCTCTCCAGGACACCCAGGAAATAATCTTTTGCCTCCAGGGCTGAGACGAACCTTTGACAAAGCGCCCAGTGCGTGAAACGCGTCAGAGGATCTGTCAGGATTTTTTGTCTATATGTTTTTTAATTAATAAAACTTTTATAGTGGTTCTTGGTTGTACCTGATTCTTTGTGAAGTTGTGCTCCGGCTTACTCTACATTTTTTTTCTACTTGCTGTGCCTATGCCTGGATGCACACGGAGCTGGAGGTCGCACAATCACTTTTATTCATTCCCTATCTCTGCCTGATGCCTAGAGAGTAAGGAGGTGATGTACAAGCAAGGCGACGCATGCGCAGCTGCTTCATCTGGGGCTCCAGTCATCACGACGACGCGAGATGGCGGATGCAGACTGAGCAGGAATCGAAGCAGATAGACCATCAGGAGGATCCCAGAGGAGGATTTCGGCTCTACAGGTCTCCCTGCCATGGCTCTCGATGCAGACTGATGCTACGGAGCTGGCTCAGTGTTCATTTACCTTCTCCCCACAGTTGGTGCTCTGACCTGACTCTACAAACCGTGAATTATGCACATTCAGAGTGTGCTGTTCCATATAAGTCAGATGTCCTGTTCATATTGACATTGTTATCACCAACATATTCAAGGGGAGAGGTAAAAGCAGTAGCACTTCATTGTGTCATTATTCATTAAGCAATGTATACTCCAGCAACAAAGTTTACCTCAAATGTTTTTTATTGAGCACCAACTCTACTAGGGAGTAGCCCTTGCACTCCCAGTTATCAATTATCCGAGACGAACCTGAATGACCCAATCTGCTACAATTATGGCCAAAAGGGTCACTTCTCTAGGAACTATCTGGAGCCCAGAAAAGCCTGAATATTTCACCCCAAGTCCATGACCTGCGAAGTACAGTCGACCGAAACATCCTCCACATCAACAAGAGAGCGCACCAGCGCCAAGCCCAGATGAAACATCCACATCGGACGCTTACAATCGCGTGGGACTGACCGTCATCATACCTGTCCTCGTGGATGGCGTATATGCATCGGCGTTGCTGGACACCGGGTCCCAAGTGACCATTGAATACAGTTCTTTCTACGACTAAAATCTTAAGCACCTGCCTATTGTAGTCGGCAGACAAGATTAAGTTGTGGGGGCTCTGCAATGAGGACTACCCCATTGACGTCATGGTGACGGTCCAGCTAGAGATACCACAGCAGAACACCGGTAAGTTTCACGTCATGGATATAGAGGCTCTGATATGCCCAGAGCCCCGCAAACATCCCAGCTCCCTAATCATCTTTGGAACTAATGCCGATGTGGTTCATTCGGTGATCCAAGCCTAACTACAGGAGACCGGTGAACACCCCCTGACATCTCTAAGGATCAATCCGATTCTGAAGTAAGAGTGCTGCAAGTTCTCAGCTCAGGAAGGATATGGGGACCTGATCAATCACACTAAGGGATTGACCAATATTCCACCAGGGGGAGTGAAAATCATGTACACTGTGCTGCTATCCGGGCCATGGCAAAACTGATAATCTCTCCTCTCTGGAGAGTACGCCAGAAGAAGTCGTCAACCATGGCTACAAGCTTGTGCCCGAAGTACGATAATGCCACAACCGGGGAGGATCAAGGTGTTTATCCAAAATATCTCTCATTACACCATGCCCCTCGACCAAGACAACGGTTAGGTAGGTGTGATTGTGAGGGGTTACCCATGCCATTAATAAAGGTATTTGGCCCGGTTGGGTGCACCTGATCCATAGTGCGGAATTGTGAATGTTAGCTCTTCAATCCAATCGTGGCATATAACTGCATTTGTAATAAAAGTGTATGTTTATTTTTACTGTTCCAGGAGTGCCAAACAGCGGAGATGTGCAGGGCATGAACTTCAGGGGCGATTTTATGGTAAAATGTTATCAGGGTGTGTTTCAGTAAAAGGGGGGCAGTGTTTCGGGTTACCTTGACACATGTACTCAGGAATCCCCCCAGATTCCTGAGGATATGAGGGACACAGACCACCAGATAAAATCCTCCCTAGAAAGCAGTTTGCAGCTCACCGCCAAATCTCCCTGCTTCTGCACAGACAAGAACAGTAAGACCGGGCAGGGAATTGAATTTCATTCAAAGCTCCACAGTTTTTTCCCAAGAACCCTAGAACCAAGGGGGGGGGGGCGCAGTGTATCTCCCACCAGGTATAAGGTGGTGAGTGTTACAGTAGAGGCAACATTTATTCTAACATTTGCCGTAAACTAGCCGGGTTACATTCTGGGTATGTGCTGGGTATGTGCTGGGTATGTTCTGTGCTAGTTTGAGGCACGTTTAAGGCATTTCTGCATTGACTAACGACCCATAGGATTAACACAGCAGGGATCCCTGGCAGTCCAATTCAGTTTGAATGGGACTGCCAGGGACCCCCGCTGTTAATCTGATAGGCCATTAATCAATGCAGAAATGCTGGGGCTAGTTTAAGGAAAGTTTAAGGCATGTATTCAGAATGTACCTGGGTGTTTCCTGGGTTTTTTGGGGAATTGCCACTGGTTTTTGTTCGAATAAGAGTTGCCTCTACTGTATATGTTTTTAAGTTAAAGTGTAAAATATGGCAGGGTTTCTCTGTATAAGTGGAAATGGTTTTAAAAGTCCCCAAGGTTAATATTTTTTTATTAAAGTAATATTCAGTGGAAGTCATTCAGATATGGAGGTGTTAAACCTTTTGTTAGCAAGGAGGGGGAAAGAAAGAACCACCCTGGCAAGTTGTCCCCTTTGGCGTTGAAGGGGATAATTGGGCCAATAATAAAGGTCTTATGCCCGGCTGGTTACCCCTAAATCTTGTTGGGGGGGAGGGGTTAATTGTTGGTCACTACAATGCCATGTTTCCCTTATATATCATCTGTAATGTCCCTGTTTTGCAGCTCAGAAACTAGCTGCAGTTCTATGAATGTATGTTGAATGTGCAAACTGTATTCGCAACACAAGGGGTAGCTTCTAGTGCTGTGCCAAGCGTTAATTGATTAAGTGCGTCTGTGGTAAACGGCTCCATTGAAGCTCTGTATCACTTCCTAAACCACAAAGCCCACCGGAGAAGTCTTACAGTAAGCACAAACTCAAGTGGATAAGTGGTTTGCGGTCTAGTTGAAGTGGCAGAATGCAACAATGTATCCTGTGGTCTCGTTAACCAATTAAGGTCAAAGGGTGGAGTGCTTCTGCGGTTACCGATTCCGGCAAGCAGTGATACATTGTATGCCATAGCTCAAACCGCAAACCACATCACAGAGCCTATTCAATTATGTAGCTAACTTTTGTTAGGAAGGAGCTAGCAATCTAATGTTTGGAATACAGATAGTTGAGACTGTAACATTCACATACATATTGTTTTTATATCACCCACATATACCTAAAGTACATATAAAAATAAAATGTGTGTTCAGGTATGTTTTAAAATGTAAAGGCAGGAACCCTTTCCTGCCAGTCCGGCAATGAATCCATTAGCATGTCAATGTTTTAAGGGTGGATGAGCTGAGGATTTTTTCATCTCCATACTTCAATGGGCACCCTGCTGAGTTGGTGCCCCAGTGTCTAGAGAAGTCCGAAGTTGAAAAGCCTCAGAGACCCTAGGTGTCAGGGTGGCCAGATTATTGCAAAGTACCAGATATCAGTACGATGTATGGGCTATCAACACTTGGTAGCCAAACCCCAGACTTATTGTCACAGGAAAGGGGTTGAGCCCGGTATGCTAAGCAGCTTAGGTGTCAAGTTAGCACATGCTCTGAGAAAACCGGGAAGCACTTCTGCCCTTTTTGTGAGCTACTTTCAAGTCTGGGATAGGTGGGAAAAGTTGTTCCACGGGAGGATTGGCTGGGTATGTTAGAGATAGGACCCTTAACCCTATAAAAATGCCTGCATCCCAGTCCTAGTTAGATTATTCTGAGTTCCATCTAAGACTCATCCAAATTACAACGTCAGCGGTTCCGGAGTGTGAGGGATTAACAAAATCGTAACCAAGGATTGTACCTCTCTTCCAGAATTTGTTTTAGCTAAGGATTCACAAACGAATCCTGTAAGGACCCAACGAAAAGATTCCTTTCGGCGGGGATACAGGGGTGGCAACTTGTGCCCCTAGCCAAGGATTGTCGCACAGCTCAAATCGTGCACCCACTTGCATGCATACAGGGGTGCCCAGAGACTTTGATTTCAAGTCATTCATTCCGTGGACATTTGATTCCGTTTCCCTATCCCAGTAAGTGTTTATTAAGTGTAATTGTGAAGAATTGTGTGTTTGTCTTAAAAGGAAATAAATTACAATTTATTTTGCCCTCCTTGTTGTGCTCAATCCAGAATCCCGGTATTAACGTGATGATAAGACTTGGTCTCCCATGGCATCCCCCTTTCCAGACTTTAAGTCACTGAGCCAGCAGGGGTCTGGCATGACAAGTGGGTAAAAGATGGCGTTTGTCGCACATGCCCATTTGCTATGCTGAATCTCCCAGTGCCAGGCTACACAGGAATGGCAAGCAGGTGAGTGGCTCAGCCTGGTTACTGGGGAGATCACTCAGGCATTTTGATTGGGCTGCAGATTTTCTGGGAATGAAACCCAGAGGTATTATAAATCCTGACACAGCTCAGTTTAGGGAGAGTCATCATGCTGTAACAGAGTCATCAGGCTGTAACAGAGTCATCATGCTGTAAGAGTTTCATACCATCTAAGGATTCATGCAAGAAACATCTACGTTTCAAGATTTTAAAGTTTCATCACGAAAGAAGTAGCTCCAGTGGAGTAAAGAGCAGCGGCAAGTTATGATGCTGACCGAGGACTGTTTCAGGCTCTTTTTGCGAGCAACTCCCACTCCTGGGAACTTGCTCCTAGAGACTTTGTTTTGGCAGCATTTTGTTTTGGGACCAGTTTATTTTGTTTGACCCAGTTCCAGTAAGTGTATTTTTCATTGCAATTGTAAATCAAGCTGGGTATGTTCATTCTGTAAATAAATCACAATTTATTTTATCTTTTGCTTTGCTCAATCAAAGTATCCGGGTATTTTGGTGTTGAAAGCTCTGGATCTAATTGAGCCTATGGTATAGTATCCTGCTGGATCCTATAGCATAGAGGGAGACTCGAAAGTTGCGAGCTCCCAAAGCAAGAGGTAGCATACACACGGTTTGCAAGAGAACAAAAAAATATAGTTACCCTTTGTCCCATAACTTTTTGCCTGCGGGTGAAACATGGACAAGCGAGCAGGACGATTGCGGACTTGGGATCGTGCCAAATCGTTGTCTGGTGTGAAGGTTATGGCTTACCGACGGCTAGTCGGTCAAAGGTGCAACTGGAAGATGATTTGGAACAGCATGAAGCAGGCATTGCTTATCCTGAGGGCATGGAGCCCGTCGCTGCATCTGCAGTGATAACACATCAGCCCGGGGTGCCAGAGATTCTTCCAGCCATGGCGGGAAATGGACAGGGGGATGGAGAGGGTGCTCACGTGGATAATGGTGAAGGACTGGGTTTTGGGGATGTGGAAGGGATAGTCCCTGTTGCTACTGGACTCGCTAACCCTTGACTCCGCACTTCTTGCCTCATGGGGGGAAAGAGCTACAGCAGATGAGAGAATTCGGATGCTGGCAGCTGTACACGGACAAGTGCCCCCTCACTCTCACTTGATCAAAGGAGAGCAGGCTGTCCCCAAGTCAATCACCAAAGCTTCAACAAGTTTGTCTGTGGTACAGACAAAATCAACGGTTTTCTATTAGACTTTGAAACTCAGTGCCTTAGATACTGGGTGCCACAATTGGACTGGGTGCTGTGGATGCTCCCCTTGTTGCTGGGATTGCTAAAGAAACCCTGCAGGGCATCTGTCACGGTGGACCAGAATTTATCAACCCTTTTTATATTTTGGGATTCTAGATTGAACACGACAAGGAGGCAAAATAAATTGTCATTTATTTCCTTGCTAGACAAACACAAAACAGCTTCAAAATACACGTACAGTAATACAACACTTAATGGGATGGGGTAACGAAATAGAACGTCCTTTGCAAGAAAGCGCAGGAAATTAAGTCTCTGTTTAAAGTCCCATTGGCTAGATCGCAAGTTGCCGATCTAATAACTTTGCCAAATCAAAGTATTTCGTTGAAGTTCGTAGGAATTAATTCGGGAGTTACCAGGGCTAACGAATTCCGAAGTTTAGGGTAAATTCTTGGTTGCAATGTTATTAACCCCTTGCGTCTTGGAACCGCTACCGTTGTACTTGAACGAAATTGCCACTTTTTCAAACCCGCTCAATTCTAGTAGCCCAATCAGCTTTTCACAGCTGATCGCCACTCTAGAATTGAGATTTTAATGCCAATCCGTCCCAACAACTCAAGTTGGCAAGTCGCTGGGGAGAAATATCGGCAATGCAGCCCGCCAACTAAAGTTGGCAACTTGGTGGAGGAGAAGAATTGGCAAGGGCGTCACTTAGAAAAAATCAGGCCTTTTTCCTGCCTCGGATTGATGCCGGGGGTCTCCGGAGCTGATACCCATTAATACCAGCACCGGAGCCCCCCGACATGCATCCAAGGCAGGAAAAATGCATTTACAGGAAGCAAAGCAGACTCCTCAGTGGGTACACAAGCCTGCAGCAGAGAACAGCGTTTCAAAAGCTGCAGAGTTTAAACATGAGAGGAGATGCTATCTCTGTAACAGAGTGGGTCACATCAGACCAGACTGTCCGGACCATGTAAAGTCCGGTGGACCCGATAAGGGGAAACGTTCTCCAGCTGCAAGGCCAGTCACCCGGGTGCGACAGGCACATACAGAGGAACCAAGTACAGCCACGGAATCAACCCACAGAGTGACGTCCACAGAGAGATCTGCACTTGTTTCAATGAGACAGAGAGACATGAGCTTGCATCAGTCAGGATGCAGCCCAGCGATGTCCGGCAGAAGCATCTGCGGAGGGTGACCATTGCAAATCGCCAAGCGGACACCTTGCTCGACTCCAGTGCCATCATTACCCTTGTCCGACCTGATATGGTCCGACCAGAGGGCTTTCTCCCAGGCATGGGGATGCAAGTGACAATGCCAGATGGAGGACCTCGGTCACTCCATGTTGCCTGGGTCTTTTTGGACGTGGCATGAGGGAGGTGGGTGTATTGCCTGGTTAGATGCCGAAGTTTTGCTCGGTAATGACCTGGGGCATGTAACCTGTGTGTTCACAGCAGAGCTGGCTCCTGTTCCAGCAATTACTAGGAGCCAGTCATCAGGGACTGCAGCTAAACCAACATCTGTCCCCCTGCATTTTGAACCAACAGTTACAAGGTTCTCTGTGGAGACCAGACAGGAAGTAAGACCACACCTTGAATATGGAGTACAATTTTGGGCACCACTTCTTAGAATAGACATTATGGAACTAGAGAGTGCAGAGAAGAGCCACCAAATTAATAAAGGGAGAGGACAATTTAACATATGAGGAGAGGCTAGCTAAATTAGAAAAGAGGCATCTAAGAGGGGATATAATTACTATATACAAATATATTCGGGGAAAGTACAAGGAGCTTTCAAAAGAACTATTCATCTCAGGGGCCATACAGAGGACACAGGGTCATCCCTTTAGGTTGGAGGAAGGAGATTTCACCAAAAACAAAGGAAAGGGTTCTTTACAGTTAAAATGTGGAATTCATTACCCATGGAGACTGTGATGGCAGATACAATAAATGTGTTCAAAAAAAAGTAGGACATCTTTTTAGAAAGAAAAGGTATACAGGGATATACCAAATAAGTAAACATGGGAAGAATGTTGTTCCAGGGAATAATCCTATTGCCAATTCTTGGAGTCAGGACGAAATTTATATTTCCCCTTATGAGATATCATTGGATGATATGACACTGGGGTTTTGTTTGCCTTCATCTGGATCAATAAGGAAGTATAGATATAGGAAAAAGTTTCTGTTCTCTAAATTTAGCATTGGTTGAACTTGATGGGCGTATGTCTTTTTTCAATCTCATCTACTATTTAACTATTGTACTATGTAATACTCTTGAAATCAAACAAGGCTTTCTTTTTTCTATTAGCTTAGACGAGACAAAAGACAAACTTGTCAGTCATTGTTCTTCATAGACTTCCCCACTATTTTTTTTCTTTTTTTCTCCTGTGTGGTTGAATATTATTTCCACCTGCCACATGTCGCCACCAGTCTAAGTTCTTTCAAAACTAAAGTTGTCTCACATTTTAATCTGGTCTGTAACTGTTACATACACATACACTGGCGACACACTTTATTCGAGCTCGGCTAGTCCCACGAATTCGGGTATACCCGGGTGTATTGAGGTTTGTGACTGTTTTCTGCCCGAGTGCATTGAGGTATTTTCCAAGCAGGGATTGAAGCATTTTATTCCCGCTGGCTGCAATACTGCACAGTATATATATATATACTGCATTACAATTCATGAATTTATGCCATCTGGTAGACACGCGAAGCATTGCAGCCTATTAAATCCTAATCATTATCATTTAACAGATCAGCCGCCCATCAGCCAGGCATGAACCCAGGCTGGGAAGGCAAACGCAACGGGGCTTGTCAGAGGTGAGGAGCGGCGCATTCCAGGTATCTGCCAGGTACATACTGGGTATTTGCTCGAATAAAGTGTGTCGGTGCAGTATAACATATATCATCTCTTACTGTGCATGCAATGTCTTGTATAGATGTATAATCCTGCTCACTTACTGTAAATATGTATTTGTCATCATGACTCTGTGCCCAGGACAAACTTGAAAATGAGTGGTAACTCTCTATGTATTACTTCCAGGTAAAATATTTTATAAATAAATGTGTATGATTTTTAGTCCCCCAATGTGTCTCCAGTTGTGGAAATGAATCTGGAACTCTTGATAGTAATACAGTATAAACGTAGCTTTGGTAACTGTTAATGCTGATCACATTTGTTTTACCCAGCGGGCGGTATGGGGCTGGCATTGGAAATCCATTGCTTGTAGGCATTGTAGAGGGAGAAAGGGGGTGGCCCGGTATTAAAGGGGTTGCACCCCATATGGCCATCCCCTGACCTCAACAGAGAGACAAGAGGTTAACTGGACTGCGGTCCAGGGATGAGGTTTGCACCTTGTTGTACCTTGAAAGTGTATGTTCCCCTGTTCCCATGTTTCATTATAAGCATGTATTTTAATGTTTTAAAGTGCATTTCTGTATCTCCAATTCTGGAGGTCGCAGAGAGTTCATATTTGGCCAATATCTGGAGTCACTGTAGGCATTTAAAACTGGCAAAGGTCGACCCACTGAGCCCACCAGAATGGAACTTATTAATATGTGTAGATATTAAAGTGTATATGTATTTTATTTTGGATCTGTTCTGAAAATGCAGACGCCATTTGCTAGGCTAATAAGTCATGAAGGGCAGACGGCTGAGTAGCCTAAGCACGGTGATCAAAAAGTAACTGCCCTGATTGTTACCCAATGTCTAGGGAGTAAGTATTAGTCAATCAACAAACTCTGCCAGTCTAATTGTTACCTGAGGGCATGGGTTAGTCTGTTAGTCTGTGTCTCCACATTAGAGATGGATACAGATAATTGTTCACCAATAGGCTGTGTCCAATGTTAAGAATAGGGTTGCACAGGTATATAAACTGTGTCAACCCTACAGTTTTTAGTTGTGCTGGAGTTGTGCTTCTGATTCCACCTGGAATGTCACTGGATTGATGGAGAATTGCTGGCTGATACTTCTCCATTCCCCAACCCTAAGTAAGTGTTATCTTCTTGTCTGTTAATTGTACTATATTACTGTGTTCACCTTATTTAAGGAATAAATTATATTTTATTATATCTAAGCCTCGTTCAGTTCAACCCAGATATTTGGTGTTCATTATATCTTGTCATAAGCTACCGTGACAAGCTCTATAATAACTGGTGGCAGCGGTGGGATTGAACTGGACCTGTGTTACAGTACTGCGGGATACTGTAACATAGTAGGAACTTGATGGTAATTGCAAGTTCCTGGGACTAAAGTTATTGAACTCACAGTAGTGCAACAGTTAACACAAGTTGTAACACCACCTCACTGCTGTGACTGAACCATGAGCGAGGCTGAAGGCTCATCCAACATGTGGACCCGAGCTCAGCTGAAGGACAAGTGCCGTGAATATGGACTGCCCTATGAGAACCAGGAGTTCACAGACATGGTTGACGCAATCGGTGAATATGAAGCCCGGCTTGCAGAGCCTCAGAATACGGCTCAGCTTGCCCTTTTACAGCCACCCGGAGATCAGGGAAGGAACCCAGTGCTGGGGCGGCGGAATCTCGGGGAGGGAATGAGTGCACCTCCCGGGAGCAGTGCAACAGGAGGGGTACTGGTTGCTGCGGCTACCAGTCCGTTCACTCCTGAAATGTTGGCACTAATTACTGCATGGGGAGACAGAGGGACACCGGAGGAGTGGCTGCAGTTTCTCACTATGGCGGTGAACAGACCCGCTTATTGCCCCCCTGTCCAACCCAACACAGATGAACTCAAGCTGGACCAGCACAGTCTCACCAAGTTCGTGGAAGGCACTGACCAGATTGACAGTTTCTTAAAGAACTTTGAAACGCAGTGCCGGCGGTACAAAGTGCTTCCACAGCATAGGGTTGCACGTTTGGACCCCTTACTGTCCGGATTGGCTAAGCAGACAATGATGGCGCTTCCAGATGAGTATGCTGATGACTACGAACACCTGAAAGAACTGTTATTGTTTCAGTATGGTTTTACCCCTGAAGCCTACCGGGGTAAATTCCGGTAGGAAGAGAGGCAGCCCCAGGAGTCCTATGTTACCTACGTGACCCGCATGGCTTTATACGGGATACGCTGGGTGGAGGGCTATGAGGCACGGACTTACCAACGCCTGCTGGACCTCATCTTTCAGGAGCAGCTCATGGAGCAGTGCCCGCCGGCGGTGAGGGCTTGGGTGTACGACAAGAAGCCCAAGACTTACCAGGAGGTGGCGAGGCTTGCAGATGACTATGTGGCCAGCCGAGCCCTGATGACCGCCAAAACAGTAGCCAAGGTGGCGGTGGCGGCGGCACCAGCCAGAAAGTCTGCCACTACCCCCCAATGGACTCAGAGGCCACCTGCAGGCAGCAGTCCACCGAAGGCGGGGGCGCTCCGGCACGAGCACCGGTGCTACAACTGCAACCGCCCTGGTCACATCCGACCAGATTGCCCGGAACCCCTGCATTCCAGCGGACCCCATCAGGGGCAACGCACCCCAGCTGCGAAGCCGGTAGCCCGCGTGCGGGTAGCTTCCACCAAAGACACCGGACCGGTCATGGAACCAACGCCCTGCGAGACGTCCCATGCAGCACCTGTCCCGGTTTCATCGGTGTCCACAGCCAGGAGCGGAGGACATCTCAGCGCAGACCTGCAGCAGACGGACGGCCAGAGCAGACAACTCTCCCCGGTCACAGTCGGTGACCGGCAAGCAGTCAGGAGCTGCAGTGACCCTGGTCCGACCTGACATGGTCCGGCCAGAGGAATTGATCCCAGGCCCTGGGATACAGATCACTGTGGCCAACGGAGAGCCACGTTTCCTGCAAGTGGCCAGAATATTTTTGGATTGGGGGAGGGCCAGGGTGTGCGGGAGGTGGGGGTTTTACCCGGTTTGGATGCCGATGTTCTTCTTGGCAATGATCTGGGACAGATGACCTGCACCTATGACCGAGTGCCCAAGCCCGCTGCAGTGGCGGTGGTTACCCGGAGCCAGACAGCAGCAATGGCGACGGCACCAGTCCCCCAGCCTTTGGGACCAACGTTAGCGGAGGGCGCGGTAAGCCAGGATCAGTTGCAACCACAGACTGACTTACTGTTCCCTCTCAACCTTCCCCATTCCCCTGACAATAACATGACTGGGGGGTGGCCATAATTGGGAGCCCAGTTTAGGGAGGCAGTGAAGGCAGACCCTACCCTGGCCGGCATGAGACTTCGGGCGTTCGAATCTCAGGCAGGGGAGGGCACTGAGCGCTGCCTATGGTATTAGGGACTCCTGTATAGAGAAGAAGGGAACCCAGGGATAGTGGAGGGATTGACCGGTAAGCGACAGCTAGTAGTGCCCCAGGGGTACCGACAGCAACTATTACGGTTAGCTCACTCTATTCCGATAGCGGGACATCAGGGGGTCAACAGAACGCAAGCCCGGTTATTACAGCGTTACTACTGGCCAGGGGCATCTCGAGATGTGGGCAATTTCTGCCACTCTTGTAATGCCTGCCAGCGAATGTGTAAGGCGGGCGACCATGTGAAGGCACCCCTGAAACCCCTACCGATAATAGGGGAACGCTTCTAGAAAGTAGCGATGGATCTTGTAGGACCCCTTATGATTTCTAGCAGGCAGGGAAACACTGTGGAGCAGGTGGAGATAGGGGCACAGTTGAGTGGTAGGCAGAAGGGAGAAGCCAGGGACATGCTAGCTAAGTATGGGGCCCTCTTCACTGACATGCCAGGGACCACACATCTCACAAAACACCCAGTGCTCACAGGGGACCTGCGGCCTCTGCATAAGCACGCTTATAGAGTGTCAGCAGAGTCCAAGACCAGTATGGAGAGGGAGATAGAGGAGATGCTGACCCTAGGGGTTATTACTCCATCCCAGAGTCCTTGGGCAAGCCCGGTAGTATTAGTTCATAAGAAGGACAAGACCACCCGGTTTTGCTCAACGCTGGGACGGTGTCAGATGCCTACCCCATCCCCGCATGGATGAGTTACTAGATGAACTCATGGGGACAAAGTATCTGACCACTATGGATTTGAGCAAAGGCTATTGGCAAATCCCACTGACCCTGGAGGCTAGGGAGAAGTCAGCATTCATCAATCCAAGTGGCCTCTATGAGTTTTTGGTGATGCCATTTGGGATGAAGAATGCCCCGGCTACCTTCCAACGCCTGGTCAATAGGTTACTGGAAGGGATACAGAGCTATGCCAGGGCTTACTTAGATGACATTGCTGTCTTTAGTAATTCCTGGGACTCCCACTTAGGACATGTAGCTGCGGTGCTGGAAAGGATCAGGGAGGCTGGGCTTACCTTGAAACCCACTAAGTGTATGGTAGGGATGGCAGAGGTCCTGTACTTAGGGCACAGGGTGGGTGGAGGGCACCTCAAACCAGAGCCAGCCAAGGTATAAGCCATAGTTCAGTGGCCTGTTCCAAAGACAAAGAAACAGGTCATGGCATTTTTGGCCACCGCAGGGTACTATAGGAAGTTTGTCCCACAGTACAGCGCCATGGCCAAACCCCTGACTGATTTAACTAAGAAGCAACTGCCTGTGCTTATCACCTGGACTCCTGCCTGTGAAACTGCTTTCCAGGCACTGAAAACTGCGCTTGCTGGGACCCCCATACTGGCTGCCCCAGACTATACCAAACATTTCCTCATACAGACTGATGCCTCGGACTATGGCATTGGGGCTGTGTTGAGCCAAGTGGGGGACGACGGCAGAGAGCACCCTGTTGTGTACCTCAGCCGAAAACTACTTCCCAGAGAGGTGGCCTATGCCACCATTGAGAAAGAGTACTTGGCCATTGTGTGGGCACTCAAAAAACTCCAGCCTTATGTGTATGGAAGGGCTTTCACGGTCCTCACAGACCACAACCCCCTGAGTTGGCTGCAGAGGGCATCAGGGGAGAATGCCAAGTTGCTAAGGTGGAGCTTGGCCTTGCAAGAGTTTGTTTATGATTCAGCACAAAAAGGGTAGTGAAAAAAGCAATGCTGATGGACTTTCACGTCAGGACTATCCCTCTGAGACTGAGTTCGTTAAGGGTGCCAGCAGTGCCCCTCTCCCCTTTAGGGCCAGTGGGCCACAGGTCACCCATTAAGAAGGGGAGGTGTAGAGGGAGAAAGGGGGTGGCCCGGTATTAAAGGGGTTGCACCCCATATGGCCATCCCCTGACCTCAACAGAGAGACAAGAGGTTAACTGGACTGCGGTCCAGGGATGAGGTTTGCACCTTGTTGTACCTTGAAAGTGTATGTTCCCCTGTTCCCATGTTTCATTATAAGCATGTATTTTAATGTTTAAAAAGTGCATTTCTGTATCTCCAATTCTGGAGGTCGCAGAGAGTTCATATTTGGCCAATATGTGGAGTCACTGTAGGCATTTAAAACTGGCAAAGGTCGACCCACTGAGCCCACCAGAATGGAACTTATTAATATGTGTAGATATTAAAGTGTATATGTATTTTATTTTGGATCTGTTCTGAAAATGCAGACGCCATTTGCTAGGCTAATAAGTCATGAAGGGCAGACGGCTGAGTAGCCTAAGCACGGTGATCAAAAACTAACTGCCCTGATTGTTACCCAATGTCTAGGGATTAAGTATTAGTCAATCAACAAACTCTGCCAGTCTAATTGTTACCTGAGGGTATGGGTTAGTCTGTTAGTCTGTGTCTCCACATTAGAGAGTGGATACAGATAATTATTCACCAATAGGCTGTGTCCAATGTTAAGAATAGGGTTGCACAGGTATATAAACTGTGTCAACCCTACAGTTTTTAGTTGTGCTGGAGTTGTGCTTCTGATTCCACCTGGAATGTCACTGGATTGATGGAGAATTGCTAGCTGATACTTCTCCATTCCCCAACCCTAAGTAAGTGTTACCTTCTTGTCTTTTAATTGTACTATATTGCTGTGTTCACCTTATTTAAGGAATAAATTATATTTTATTATATCTAAGCCTCGTTCAGTTCAACCCAGATATTTGGTGTTCATTATATCTTGTCATAAGCTACCGTGACAGGCATGATTCCCATTGGGCAGTTCGAATTTCCAACTTGCCGGCATCCTCACACCCTCTCTTCTGATGCGCACAGCCAGACGATCCCCAAGATCTGATTGGCTGGTACAGCTATGATCCATGATCTGATTTGTCGCCAGCCCCATCTCCATGTTGAACATAGCGCAACGAGGTATATGTAAGTGGACTGGCCGATCAGAGGACAAGACGATCTTGAGCGTGGTCCGGTTAAGCACTGGCAGGCTTTTCAAAAGTGTTTTGCGCCAAATAGCAAAACACTCAACACAGAGTTGCTGGAGAAGCGTGGCCTAGCTGAGGACTTCTGAGTTTGTGGTCAAGTTCCAGATTTTGTCTTGGTCGTGGTTTGCGGGTATAGCGAGGTACCTTTGCCGAAAAAGGTACCATGAAGTGTCTAGATGTGGAGCAGACAGGGTAAGCCTTCTGAAGCAGACACCCTGCACCTAGTTGAGGTTAGAGAATCCCACCAGACCACAAGTTAGGTTTGTATTCTACTGTATTTTGTGTATTATTTGTGTGTCTGCAAGTCTCACCAGAATAAACCTCATTATATTCCACTACCTTGTACTGGTTAGTAAATTGATCCCGGAAGGTAAAGGTGTTAAATGTACTAGTCTCCCTTGACACCCTCTTAATCTTAGAATGAATTTATACATTTAAAAGTGTATATTGCACATTAAAACATGTGTAATAGGAAATATTAGTACATTTAAAACAACAAATTTCTTAAAGATAAACTATTAAAATAATGTGTAGTGAATTGAAAAAACTTACAGTAAAGATTAGGACAAATTGTGTAAAATCAAGGGTTATGAAAAACATGGGAACATTCTAATTAAGCTTAGGGTATACTTGTAATGTTATTAGCACATATACAATACCCATCACTGATAAAATCATTATTGACTGAGCAGGAGTTCCGCTTCCTTGTTTTTCCTATATATTTAAATGGTAAGTTTTTTGTTTTTCAAAATTGCTACTCGTCTTTTTTAACACTGACAAAGGATGTATAGCAGATGGATAATATTTATTGTAGAATTTGGAGGACTTTTCTTTATGAAAATTTGTTTCCCTTGTTTATTCCTAGATGATGACAGAAAAGCCTTCTTTTCACAGGAGTTTGCTCTTTTATCACAGTGATTTTAAACCTTTTTTCTCTCTGGGCATCCTAATCAAAGTGATAAGTTGCTGAGGCACCCCCATAAAAAGACAAGATTACATAAAACAAAGAGCTAAAAGACACAGGAGAGAGACAGAAAGAGAGACACAGGAGAGACAGAGAGTCACAGGAGATAGAGAGACAGAGACAGTAAGAAGGGCAGAGAGAAAGAGGGGGCAGAGAGTCAGAGGGTTGAAAATTCAGAGAGGGTAGAGGGGCAGAAGGGGCAGAGAGCCAGAGGAGTCAAAGGGAGAAGAGAGTCAGAGGGTGTAGAGGGTCAGCTGAGGGGGGCGAGGGTCATGGATATAGGGCGCAGAGGGTCAGACGGGAAGGCAGAGAGGTCAGAGGAGTGAGTGGGGTCTTGTAGTCACAGAAAACCCTTCCACACAACCGGACAGAATAAATACACAAACCACAACAAAATGACAGAAGAAATACACACACACACACACACCAAAAGGAAATAATAAATACACACACACATCAATATCTTTATTTATTTTTTAAGTAAAAGCATGCCTCCACTTAAGGAAGCACAATAGTTTACAATCAATTTAATGAAAAACTAAAAATGTGCACAATTAATTTTGTTAGATAGGAAAATACAGAAGGAAGAAGAAGTCTTTCACCATGCCCGAAACAGTGGTAAATTCAATATAAACTTTGAGTTCTAGAGGAAATGGAAGGATTAGAAAAAACCTCCCATAGTAGAGCTCCAGAGAAAAATGAAACAAACAGCAGTCACTTGTTAAAGCATTAGCATATCAAATCCACGGTAATCCATCCAATAAATGATCCCATTGAAGCTCATATGTGGGGTGTAAACCAGCAATGGATTGGTTAATCAGGGAAGACCATAAGCCAGCCTGACTCCCAACTATCTTGATAAACAACACCCTAGAGCTGGATCTATGAATAAAAGATAACGTTGCAGTACTCAGTAAACTTGATTGAAGAAATCCGGATAGGCGTGCACCGGCTCAGCAATGAATGCAGGTAAGGAGAGATTCCAGCCAAGGGAAGAAGCGCCGTGCACTGCCGCCGTAATATCGCCGAGAAACAAGCTGATGCTGCTGGGTCGCTTAAAAGTAGTTTATTAGGTCATCGGTGCATACAAAATAGAAAAGTTCCTCACGGAGAGGCACTCTGACGTGTTTCGTGCCCCTTATGGCACTTTGTCAAAGAGTAACCTCCTCCGTGAAAGTGCTGGCATTAGTAGTCGCAGCCGTCTAATGTCCCGCCCCCAAAATATCAGCTGGTTGTAGTCTCGCGATACTAGATGACGAGATGCTCCCGGCATGACAGCATTGGGGGCAGCCATGACTACTAACAGACTGAACAATGCTGAAGCACATCTAATAGCATTAAAAACAGTACATACAATACAAACAAAGAAAAAGCAATAGCTTATTCTAAACAACACTACACATAGTTACAATTTGATAAATTAACAAAAGATGTAAAGTGGCAAAATAAGAAAAGAAAATAAGAGAATAATAAATGAAAATGAAAAATAACAAATACAAATACAAATTAAAAATAAACAAGATATAAACATGTGGAATTCTATAGGAATAAGCTACACAAAATGATACAATTTCCAATTAAATTAATGAAATTAAAAATAAGATCTGAAGGAACTCAATTGTCATAAACTATAGCTCCCAATATTTATTTGATAATGTTATTGTAATTCATATTGAATGGATGTTTTCATATCAAATTAATTCCTAATATGGAGTTGTGGGATACAATAATAAATACTAGCAATATTCTCATATTCCCATATATATATAAAAAGAAAAAAGTAGCGCCAAAGGTGATCAATTATGTGCTAATAAATGACAATAAATGTTAATATATAATACCCTAAAAAATTAAATGATACCAATTAATAATATTATACAGCAACAACACGAAGGGGTTGGGGAGTGATCACAGAACCACACCAATTGAGTAAAGTAATTAAATGAATTAATGTGGTAATCAAAATTGTGGGTGCAAACTGTGAACTGAAAAGTGAATCAGAAAAAGGGGAAGGGGAAAGACAAATTGGATGTGCCCCCTAAAAGAATTCACTAAACTGCACTCCTACAAAGTGTAAAAATTAACTTTTAATAAATTGTCTTAAAACATATATTACCAAAACGTTGTGTACTGTGAATTAAAAATAGCCTAGTGGTATATATTTAAGCAGGACTGTTGGACTTTCACCTATGTAATTGCTCACTGAGCAGTATACATCTATATATACTTACCATCTGGTCTTACAGTTGCTCCAGAGGGGTTAACACCCTGACTAATAGCATCCTCTGTCCTCTACATCCCATCAACATTTAGTTGCTAATTGGGATCGTATAATCATACATTCATTGACATGGATGCTGGGTATTGTTGATCTATCATACAGCAAGCAGCATTATACTAGAGCAAACACAAGGATACACAAGATTACAAAATCAAAGTCCAATGTCCAAACCCTATGATGAGTACTGACAGATAGCACCAGAACAAATGTACAGATCCCAGGGGTCCACGGCAGCTCTCACATGGAATAACCAGCTCCACAGCAAATTCTATAGAAAAAACAAAACAGAGAGCGCACGCCCCATAGTGTAACACTGTAACATTTAATATTGGGGAAGGGTGGATGGAGAGATTAAAAACACTCACAAAGTAAAAATTAGTTTTAAGCAGTATGTGATATATAATCACCACCAGACATGTCCAAACTGCAGCAGGGAGTCCAAGATTCGCTGGAAAAGGTCACTCAAACAGCGCTGTCCCTCCGGTTCACTTGAAATCTTCCAAAATCATTTGGTATCAGAGTTAGCCTTGAAATCACTACATGTGCTCCCCGGCCGTAAAGGAGCACACAACGTGATGACGTAGTGTTGTAGGTTACGTCCCTGACGCGTTTCGTCGCAACAAATGCAACTTTATCAAAGGGAATGTCCCTGAACAAGAATAACAGTGTTTAAGTACTGGAGGGTC
Organism: Ascaphus truei; assembly: GCF_040206685.1. Taxonomy (NCBI): domain Eukaryota; kingdom Metazoa; phylum Chordata; class Amphibia; order Anura; family Ascaphidae; genus Ascaphus; species Ascaphus truei. Next base: position 423,425,881 of record NC_134483.1, on the reverse strand, counting down.
CCAAATGTGATTGGTGGATGGACTAAATGAAAGTCCCACCCCTAGATTGGATCGTAGCTATAGGCTTGTATAATTTAATTTGCCCAACAGTTCAATTTAACTATTTATTAGTGATTAGTACATATCTTATTCTAAACGGTTGATTGATTCATAGGGTAAATGGACTCTCCAGTAGTGTAACAGTGTTATACTGTACATGTATGACATAGGATAATGATATATACTGCTTCAATGAGTATACTGTAGCATACACTATATAGTTGATGCAATACAAAATATAGGGAAGAGATATATAAGAAATATATGTAAAAAATATACAATACAAAACAACTTAAAAGTATAATATGTTACACTATTTAGTGCAAAATACATATGCAACAAATTTATTACACTTAGCTAAAATACTGTACACTTCTAATATAGTGATTGAAATATTCCTATTTAAAAAATCTTATATGTAAACATGTGTATAATATAATATCCAAAGACAATAGTTATGTATATATATATAAAAGACCAATCTCTCATTTCTATTTATACTAGTGTAAAAAAACAAAAAATTAAGTAAATTAAAAATTAAAATCAAAAATTATTAAAATTTACTCTAAAATGTCCACATGAATTATAAATGTATTTATTAATTAATTAACTTCTGAAGAAGAAAGGAGAGAAATGTTACCATCACATATATGGTGGGGATGGGTAGGGCCTGGAGGGGGGGGACAGGGGAAGAAGGAATGGGAAAGCGAATGGGGGGAAAGGGATGAGGGGAAGGGAGGGAAGGAAGGGAATGAGGGAAGAGAGAAGGGGGGGAGGGGAGGGGGAGGGAGGGGGGGGCGCGATGGAAGGATAGACAAAAGAGGGGGTTGGCAGAAAGAAGCAGCAGAAATTGATTCAGAGAAACAACACCCAAGATGTAAGGGCAGACTTATACCAGAGTACTGGTATCTAGACATTCATTTAGACCACCGGGGGTGAGTGTCCCCAACCGGTGTATCCAAAAGGTCTCCCTTCTACAAAGTGTTTTGAATCGGTCCCCTTCTGATTCACTAAGAGGAATGTGCTCAATACCTATAATTTTTAAGGATTCTGGATCCTTATTATGTTTACTGGAAAAATGTCTCGGCAAATTATGGGTACTGACACCATTTATCACATTCCTCCTGTGCTCCAGGAATCTAATACTAAGGGTCCGAGTGGTGCAACCTACATATTGGAGGCCGCATCCACATTGTATTAAATAAACGACAAATGTACTGAGGCAATTGATATTGCCCCTCACATTATGTTGTTCATCTTTGTGAAGGGAGGCAAACTCCATTTTGGTAATAAGATGTTTGCACGTGATGCAGCGGCCCCTGCCACATCTCTGATTACCAATAAGGTTCACAGAAGTGGCACTGGCAGTCGCAACCGTAGGTTTAAGTTTGCTAGGAGCTAGAATGTTTTTAATATTTTTTGCTTTCCTATATACAATGGGAATCTTCTCAGGAATAATATTCCCCAAATGGGGATCACATTTCAAAATGCTCCAATGGGTATTTAATATGCCCTGTATGGATCTGTGGGATTGGTTAAATGTGGTAATAAACCTTGAAACCCCATCTACTTGTAGTGATCCATTTCTTGGAGTATTATATCTCGTATTCTTATTTTTAATAATACACTTTTTAAGAAATGATGACCTGTCAGATAACATCACCTTGTTGAGAGAGTCAGATACCAGGTCAAGGTTATACCCCTTCAGCAAAAACTTTTCACTAAGTTCTTTGGATTGGTGACCAAAGTCACTGTCCCTGGAACAGTTCTTTTTGAGACGATGAAACTGTCCCAGGGGGATGCTTTTAAGTCACTGTGCATGGTGGTTACTTGAAGCATGAACATAATTGTTCACTGCAACAGGCTTGAAATGTGTGGTGGTAATGATATTGCCTTCCGGGTCTGCAGTTAAAACCAGATCCAGAAATACCACAGAAGTAGAACTAATTTCAAATGTAAATTTCAAGCCCATGGCATTGTGATTGAAGGAAGTAAGGACATTGGAAAAAACAGTGATGTCACCCTCCCAAATAATAATAATATCATCGATGAAACGACCATAGTATACAAGGCCCACCCCCAGCTCTGGGTTGGGCCAAATAGATGTTTCTTCCCAGTATCCCATAAAGAGATTGGCATAGCTGGGGGCAAACCTCGTACCCATGGCCGTTCCACAGATTTGTAGGTAGAAAAGTTCCTCAAAAGAAAAATAGTTGTGAGTAAGAATAAACATAATACTATCTAATAAGAAAATTTTGTGAATAGTGGGAATAGAGGGATCCGTGTTGAGCCAGAAGTCAATGGCCCTCACCCCCCTGGAATGATCTATTGATGTGTACAATGATGACACGTCACATGTAGCCCATAAATAATTGGGCTTCCATTTGATCTCAGATATCGAGTCGATGACATGCAGCGTATCCCTAATATGTGACCTGAGCTTGACTACAAAGGGTTGAAGATAATAATCAACATACTGGGATAGGCCAGACGTCATCGACCCTATCCCCGAGATAATAGGTCTCCCAGGGCGGTCTGCCAGAAACTTGTGGACCTTGGGTAAATGATAAAAAATGGGTGTGCGGGGGTGATCAGAATATAGAAATTTATACTCAGTCTTAGTGAGAATACCCTCCTCCAAGGCTGAAAGCAAATGTTGTTTCAGGAACACCTGATATTGTGATGTGGGATCATCCTGCAAGGGAATATAGGAGGCAGAGTCACCCAGCAATCGACCGGCCTCCATCAAATATGCCGATCTATCCTGGATGACTATGCCCCCACCCTTGTCAGCTTGTCTAATAACAATGTCCCTATTGTCCTTCAAATCACTTAATGCCTCAAGTTCACCTTTGGATAGGTTTTTGTTGAATCTAAAAGGTTTATTGCACAATGTCTCAAAATCTTTGAGTACCAAGTTATAAAAAGCATCAATGTACCGTCCCTTCGATTGATAGGGAAAAAAACAGTGACTTTGGCCTAAATGGGGAATGCATGATAATTGCCCCATCATCCAATTCCATGTCTGATGTTTGTGTTGGATGAATAGATAAATCAAATTTATCAAAAGCATTGCTAAAGGAACCCTGTGTCCCTTCTGACTCAATCAACAAGTCGGTGAGAGCATCTAGACAGACCTCTTGCTGAGTACTATTCCCAAAAATGGATCTATCTTGCTTTTTATTATTTTCCTGTATATTAAAATGATGTTTGAGTGTGAGTTTACGGATAAAGCTGTTTAAGTCCACAAATAGTTGGAAAGCATTTGGGCCTGTATTAGGTGCGAAGGAGAGTCCCTTTTCCAGAAGCAGTGATTGGTACATCGATAATTGAAAGTTTGAAAGATTAAAAATCCCACTGCTTTCTGGAAGGGTTAATTTTCTTCCGCTCTCCTTTTTTCTCTGGATGATTCTCCCACCTCTAACTTCCCTGCCCCTCTTTTTCCTAGTAAGACAGGTTTGTTTGGCATCCATAATGGATAGGACTTTCCCCTTTTTTTCTCCTTCATAGTTTTCTCCTGTTGTGGACTTCTGTCTAAAAAATGAAGGGGTTTATGTGTGTCACTACAGACCTTTCTTCGAGCACCCATGCCGGCATCAGAGGGGGTGGAGGAATCAGACGCACCCCTTTCAGGGAGCATCTCCACCTCCAAAACCGAGTATCTGCTCCCAGTGGCCTGCCCACCATCCATACCTTTTCGCAAGGTTTGATGTTCCTGGCGATGTGGCAGGCCAACAGGACCGGACCCTCCGGCTTCACCAGGTCTTATCTGCTGAACGTCATGGGCACTCGTCTGTGAATGAGAACAATAATATTTTTTCTTATTAAAATTCTTATAACTATTTGGTCATTTCCAAATCTTCACTTTGTCAGTGGCATAATCATCTTTGTCGCGATTTAATTTGTTTTGCTTCCTTGCTGTCAAATCTTGTTCAAAGCTTTTAACTCTTTTGATAGTCAAATTATCTAATTCTATAAATTATATAGATAATACAATATACTTAATACAATATTTAACATTAAGATAATCAAAGGAGAAAGGGCCTGATATATATATATATATATATATATATATATATATATATATATATATATAGTGTGGAGCAATAGAATATACCAAGGGGCCTATGCAGAGAGCAGCGAATTTTCGAAATTCGCCATTTTTTGGAGATAATCGCGCAGAAAACAGCAGAAAATGGAGATTTCCGAAAATCGCGCCAATTTTTCATTTCTATTTGTAAAACTCGCCTCGCGGCTGGCGAGAACCGCAATCTCGCCAGTTTAAAATATATCCGTATGCAGAGAGGCGCGAACGGCATCTAGCGGCTGTTCGCGCCAATAAAATGGCGCGATTGTCTCCGTTTTGCCTCGCCAAAAAAAACTGGCGCTCGCGGCCATTGCAAAGGGAAAAAAAAAGGCGCGAATTTGTTTTTACATGTTTCCGAAGCGCGCATCTCGCCAATTTAAACTCGCCAGACGCATCCATGTTAAACATAGCAGAATTCGCACTTTTCTGCATATGGAGATTAAAACTCTCCAAAAAAGCTCCTTTTTATGAAATTCGCCATTTTTAAAATTCGCTGCTCTCTGCATAGGCCCCCAAGTTTAACAAGTTTAATAGAATATAAACATTCAAAGATATAAGAAAATTCATATTCATATGGAGAGGTGCTATTGAAGATGTATTAATCTAGTCAAGTAACTAATTGCATATAAATTAGATGGTACAAAAATATGACTAGATATATCTCTATTAATAGAGTAGTCAAAATATATACAAGATGGACATAAGCATCAGTCAATCAAAAATTGTTTTAATTCCCACTCTGTATTAATTCCAAATGGAACCAGAGTGTTAAGGGTGAATATCCAGACATTGCACGTTTGTTTAGAATGTTCTGTCTATTCCCCTTTCTAACATTGCTGCATATTAATAGAACTATATATTGTATAGATCTATCTAATTTTATAGTTATTTCGGTATATTTATATAACTACACTATATAATACAGTATATCTATTATTGTTTATATTGCTGCATATTAATAGAACTATATATTGTGTAGATCTATCTAATTTTATACTATTTTTACTGTAAATGATGTGCTGTACTTGTGGCCTACTGCACTGTAACTTACCGGATTGTTGTTTTTCTGTACACTGTAGGGAGACAACTCATCTGGTCGACAAAATAAGTGAACAGAATGATGAGAAGAGTGCCTTAAGGGTCAAATACACTCTGCAGCAAAATCACAATCTCACTGTATCCGAGACCAGCATAAAGAAGATGAGATGCAGAATTGGATGGAAATATGGACGTGTGAGGTTAGTACTGGACCGTACAGGAGGTTAAAGTGTTGTTTAAGAAACTATACTGTACATATCAAATGACTCCTTGTCATTACAGAGTGTACTCTATCATAAGGGACGTTAACAAGATCAAGAGAGTGGTCCAGGCCCAGGCATGGATCGACAGTGGAGAAACTTTCCAGGATTGCATCTTCACTGACGAGTCTACTGTATCGCTGGAGAGATTTGCCACCTTTGCATTCCACAAAAAAGGACGCATATCTATGAAGCCGCGTCCAAAACACCCAGTGAAGATGCATGTGTGGGGTGCCATCTCTAGGCTCGGACCAGGATGCATTGTCATCTTTGAAGGTAAAATAAGTCACACGCTTTTGCCTTATGCACTGTACTGTACTAGTGTGCAGTTTTTTGAGCACTTTTCTTTTCTTGTTATAGGAATAATGAATAAAGCTTTTTTCCAAGAGCAAATTGTGCCCGAGATTGTGGAATACATCACACGTGAGTTCCCAGATGGTCACCGTTTCTACCAGGACAACGATCCGAAGCACACCGCGTCAACAGCACATGTTCTTGAGCGTGGTATCAACTGGGTGAAGACGCCAACGGAGTAAGTACGGTAACCGTGTCTCATTTTTTACCACTGTTTTTACTGTGTACTGTATCTCTTTAACTAATTGTCCTTTTTTTCCCCCTCCAATGACAGATCGCCAGAATTCAATCCTATCGAAATGGTCTGGCATCAGCTGAAGGACCATGTCCGAAAAGTCGTGAAACCCTCCAAAAAGGATGAGTTGACGCAAGGCATAATGAGTTTTTGGAACGATGTGCTCACCGTGGAACGATGCAATAAATATATTGACCATATTGCGACTGTGTTGCCCATTGTGATCGCACGTAATGGGCAAGCATCAGGAAGGTAGTATGGTATAGTACTGTAAGTATGGTAAGTACAGCACACCAAGTACAGTACTTTATGATACAGGTAAGTATGGCACAGATTTTTCTTTCCTGAGAGAGCAGCACTAGCCATCTGGTTACCAAGTATTTAACAGTAGTCACAGTATACAGTAGTTCCAGTATAGACTAGTTTGACAGTACTAACTGCATACTGTAGTCCAATATGGAGTAGCTATACAGTACACAATGCCATAATATGCACCTAACTGCTCAATTTTTTTCTTTCCTGAGAGAGCAGCACTAGCCATCTGGTTGCAAAGTATTTAACAGTAGTTACAGTATACAGTAGTTACAGTATAGACTAGTTTGACAGTACTGTACTATTCAGTACACAATGCCATAATACTGTATGCACATAACTGCACAATTTTTTTCTTTTCTTTTCATTTCAGAAAAAAAAGGATAGACTGGGGCAGAGGGAGGGGTATCATGTGTAAAGTTTGTGAACTGTGTGTACAGTTAAGTGTATCTAAACTGCAGTCCTGATTTACACAAAACCTCCCCTCTCTCAATGAACTACTGTACTGTACACAGAATGAGGAAGAAGATAAAGACGTAAAAATTTATATTATTATATATTATATATATTATATTATTATATATATTATTATATAATATTAATTAATATTATTATCAATGTGAATTTTTCATGATTATCCATCGGCCCTCAATTTTCAACTGACAGAAGAAATGAATAAAGACTGCAGTTTGTATTATTCATGATTATTGGTATATTTGTATTTTTGTTCCTGATAAAATAAAATAAATATTTCTTTACATTCATGATAATCATAATCATTGACCCCACCCCCCCTACACCAAAGAAGAAGAAAGAATGACAAAAAGTGGTAACTTAGTGCACCAAAAACATGAATCAGATTATGTTTTTTTTTAACTCTCAATTTCACAGTGCTGTGCAAATCAGATTTACATATCAAATTCGAGAAGGGATTATAACAAGCGTTACCGTAAACAAAGCCTCAAAGGGTTGGGGGGGTGGATGGGTGAGTCATGCGCTGAAATATTCAGCTAGCTCCCTTCCCAAAGAGGATTACAGGGAGGTTACTCAAAGCCAACAATAGGAAAATTAATGAATGGTTTTGAGGATTACACGCAGGTGCAGAGAGGTTATGCTCGGCTAGGGACGGACGATTAAAAGCACAATGAGAAGCTTTAGAAACGGAATGGTTCTGGAGAGGTGTCTGTCGATAAGAGGTTCAAATCCTTGAGCGAGCCTTGTGTGTGTGCGTGGGGGAGGGGGGTACAGGGTACAGCTGCATGAAGGATTAGCTGTACTGTAGTTCAAGAAATAACATATTTTCAAAAGGCACGTCATCATAATAATTTGATCCCTACACCCCCAAATACATAAAAAACACACAAATCAACCATGTGCAGTCAAACGCACAGTGTTGCAGTCAAAACCTACAGCACAGATTGAATATCGTAATATCAAGATGGTTTAGGCAGGCCTGTGGAGAAAATAAAAAAAAATGAGGAGAAAAACATATATATTTTTTTTTTGGTCACTCACTCTTGAACTTCGCAAGCAAGCAGTGGTGAAGTTATAGACGCATGCACAGTAATCATCAGCTATGTACTGTAGCTCCCATCCCAAAGAGGATTACACGCAGCCGCAGAGAGGTGATGCTCGGCTAGGGACGGATGATTAAAAGCACAATGAGAAGCTTTAGAAACGGAATGGTTCTGGAGATTTGTCTGTCGATAAGAGGTTCAAATCCTTGAGCGAGCCTTGTGTGTGCGTGGGGGGGGGGGGTGGGTACAGGGTAAAGCTGCATAAAGGATTAGCTGTACTGTAGTTCAAAGAAATGACATATTTTCAAAAGGCAGGTCATCAAAATAATTTGATCCCTACACAAATCAACCATGTGCAGTCAAACGAACAGTGTCGCAGTCAAAAGCTACAGCACAGATTGAATATCGTAATATCAAGATGGTTTAGGCAGGCTTGTGGAGAAAATAAAAAAAATATGAGGAGAAAAAATATATATTTTTTTTGGTCACTCACTCTTGAACTTCGCAAGCAAGCAGGGGTGAAGTTACAGACGCATGCACAGTAATCATCAGCTATCAAGAAGGAATGTGATTGAAACCAGAAAGACACATTCAAAGGAATGGTGTGGGAGAGGTGTACTGTACCGTAGATAAGATAAGAAGTTGAAATACTGCAGTGCAGTAAATTAGCCTGTGTGTGTGCGGGGGAGAGCGAGGGGAGAGCGCTGTATATGCCGAAATGTGATACTGTTACAGTACACGCTTATGCGTTTCAACAATTTTCAAATGAGACATACAGCACTGCACATGCATGTATAAATATTCAAATTTACAATTACTGCGCGCACACGCAGACTGTGTACTGACGTACTGTAGGTTGAACTGCTAAAGTATTAGACTTTGAGGACAACAGCTCGTGAACACCCCCCTGAGTTTTTAGACGGTATTGCAGTATTGCAGACAGCGCTAATTAAATGCTAATATTCCGAGCGCTAAAATACCGCAATATATTCCGGAAAAAAAAAAACTGCATCTGCCCGCGGTTATTAGAGTTGCGCCACTACGGCCGCACTAGGATAAAGGCGGCCACCACTGTAATACATTCATTGTAGTCTATGATCAAAATATAATAAAAAATGCAGATCATCAAAAAAAAACATAGGAAGAAATTATGCACCAGTATCTAGCTGGTACACACTCAAACATAAGCCTCTATTTAATATACATTTCCCTACACTTTATAAGGGAAGATCTCAGCAGAAATATGAGCGGTGGTATATACTCTCATACACTGGCATATCAGCATGTACTGACTGATATGTGTGGTTGATTTGAAGTGCTGGTTGGTTAAAGTGTGTGCAGTTAGAACAAGAAGCAGTTTGAACAAGGAAGCGGTTAAACAAGGTATAGTTATTGAAGTACAGTTTACTGTTAGTACTTCTAAACTTCATAGTTGCTAGAATGAGCAGGATTGAAAATGCCACTCAATGCACATCTTGCCACATGTATGTGCACATGGAGCAGCTGTTCAAAGGAGCATACCACTGTGAAAAGTGTGAGCGGGTTGTCTCTTTAGAGTCAGAGATTGCTGATCTGAAGAGGCAACTTGCAATATTGAGGGACATTGGCAATCTTGAAAGGGAATTAGAGCTCACTGTGCAGGCCCTTGCTTCGACTAGTGGTGCAGATGGTGGCGCTGTTAGTGAGGAGCAGGTAGGTAGCTTTGTTGCTATTAGTGAGGAGCAGGTAGGTATCTGGGTGACAGTTAGAAGGGGAAGCAGGGGCAATAGGGAGAGGCAGGTCGTTTCTGAGCTGACACATCCCAATAGATTTGCCATGTTGAGTGAAGATATTGGGAATGTTGGGGCAGAAATGGCAAGGCTGGGGGAGACTAATTCCTCTAGCAGCCAGGGGAATAGTTCCTCCAGCACAGTGGGGACTCAGGATGCTTAGATACAAAGAAAGATTGTGGTGGTAGGGGACTCAATTATTAGGAAGGTAGGGCAATCTGTTACCAGGACCGCATGAACCGAACAGTTTGTTGTCTCCTGGGTGCTTGGGTTCGGCACATTGCGGATCGGGTAGACAGATTGTTGGGGGGGGCTGGGATTGACCCGGCGGTCTTGGTACACGTTGGCACCAATGACAAAGTGTGAGAAAGATGGAGGGTCCTAAAAAATTATTACAGCGATCTAGGCCAAAAGCTTAAGGTAAGGACCTCCAAGGTAGTATTTTCTGAAATACTACCAGTGCCATGTGCTACTGCAGGGAGACAGTCAGAGATCAGGGAGGTTAATGCATGGCTAAGAAAGTGGTGCAGGAAGGAGGGGTTTTGGATTTTAGAGCACCGGGACTCCTTTTCTGAGAGGTGCCATCTATATTCTAAGGACGGATTGCACCTCAATGAAGAGGGATCTTCTGTGCTAGGGGGGAGAATGCTAAAAAGGTTGGAGGAGATTTTAAACTAGGATGGAGGGGGGAGGGGAATGAAACAGATAACGAACTAAATGGAATAGATGAGGATACAAGGTGGCATGGAGGTAGAATGGTGGCAAGTGCAAGTTTGACAAGCAGTGAGACACCCATAGTAAATACAGATAATACTAGAAAACTTCTAAAGACTAAACAAAGTGGGCGCAGAAAGGAAGGAGCAGATAAGATAATAGTACAGGCTGAAAAAAAACTGAAATGCATGCTTGCTAATGCAAGAAGCCTGACAGATAAAATGGGGGAGCTTGAATTAATAGCTGCAAGGGAGCAGTATGACACCATAGGCATTACTGAAACATGGTGGGATGAAGCTCATGACTGGACAGTTAATTTAGAGCGTTATTCTCTTTTTCGGAAGGATCGAACAAATAGAAGGGGAGGTGGAGTATGTTTATATGTTAAATCGGATCTAAAACCTATTATAAGGGATGATGTCTATGAAGGGAATTATGAAAATGTAGAGACTTTGTGGATAGAAATTAGCAGTGGAGGTAAAAGTATAAAGAAAATGTTTGTGGGAATATGCTATAAACCACCAATATCTGTGAGATTGAGGAAGCTAAAATACTTTTGCAAATGGAGAAGGCATCAAAACTGGGTCATGTTTGCATAATGGGGGATTTTAATTATCCAGACATAGACTGGGGCAATGAGATTAGTGTTACAACAAAAGGAAACAGGTTTTTGTGGGTGCTTAAAGACAATTATATGACCCAAATTATTGAGGAACCAACCAGGAGAGGTGCAGTTCTGGATTTGGTCATATCAAACAATGTAGAAGTAATAACAAATATTCAAGTCCTGGAACATTTTTGTAACAGTGATCATAACATGGTCTCATTTGAAATAAATTATCTAAAAACAGATTACTTGGGTTCAACAAAGACCTTCAACTTTGGAAAGGCAGATTTTAATAAACTGAGGTCTAATCTCGTAGTAATACAATGGGATGATGTTTTTGCAGGGAAAAATGTAGAAGATAAATGGGCAGTCTTTAAAACATTGTTAGAAAAGCACACTTATTTACCCTTGGGTAAACCAGAATTAATACATATATTTTTATCATGAAAAATCATTCATCATTCAAAAAATACACATAATACAATAATATAATAATAACCTTGTCTAAATTGACACAAATAAATTATGCACAAGCCCTAGCCACACAGGAATAATGGATGTAAACACCCAAATGCACAACCCTAGATTGTGACAGGGAAGGAGAGGTGCTAGGAATGCAAGATGTTATAGAAAAAAAAAACCTTAGGCACTAGAATTCCCCATTGTGCTCCTCGTGGCAGATAGGGCTCCACCAGCTACACAAACTGACCGTCATTACAGACGTGCGTCGCTGCGTTATGACATCACCAACATGTTTCATGTCACGACACTTCATCAGGGCCCTCCTTCCCTGTCACAATCTAGGGTTGTGCATTTGGGTGTTTACATCCATTATTCCTGTGTGGCTAGGGCTCGTGCATAATTTATTTGTGTCAATTTAGACAAGGTTATTATTATATTACTGTATTATGTGTATTTTTTGTATGATGAATGATTTTTCATGATAAAAATATATTTATTAATTCTGTTTTTTTCTGTTTTCATTTTCATGCGCTCCTATTTTTGTTTTTTGTATTGCTGATTATGCCCTGCTGATCACGGGAGATTGGGAGCTGCGGGGTGACACCGGGTAGCCGTGAGAGGGGGTTCGTTTGGAGAGACAGCGCGCTCAATACAAATTTTATACCCTTGGGTAATAAGTATAAAAGATATAAGTCAAAACCAATGTGGCTAAATAAACAGGTAGGGGAGGAAATGGACAAGAAGAGGAAGGCGTTTAGATTCTTTAACTCAGAAGGGACAGAGACATTGTATCAGAATTATAAGGAATGTAACAAAAATTGCAAAAGGGCAATCAAATTAACAAAAATGGATAATGAAAAAAGGATTGCAATATAAAGTAAGGTCAACCCTAAAAAAATCTTTAAGTACCTTAATAACAAAAAAAGGAGAAAAGAAAATATAGGACCCTTTCAGTGTGAGATGGGTAGGCAGATTATTGGAGATAACGAAAAAGCTGAGGTATTAAACAAATTCTTTGCCTCTGTGTTTACCAGGAAATAATCAAGTTCAATAGTAGTGCCGCAGGAGGAAGCCACAACCTCCATATTAATGAACAATTGGTTAACTGAGGAAGAAGTTCATTAGCGACTTGAAAAAATTAAAGTTTATAAGGCACCTGGCCCCGATGGCATACATCCAAGAGTTCTCAATGAGTTAAGCTCAGTAATAGTAAAACCATTATATTTAATATTCAAGGACTCCATTTCCACAGGCTCAGTACCACAAGATTGGCGTAAAGCAGATGTGGTGCCTATATTTAAAAAGGGAGCTAGATCACAACCGGGAAATTACAGACCTGTAAGCCTGACTTCAATAGTAGGAAAACTACTTGAAGGTTTAATACGGGATAATATTCAGGAATACCTAATGGAAAACAAAATTATTAGTAATAGTCAGCATGGATTTATGAAGGATAGATCTTGCCAAACTAACCTTATTTGTTTCTTTGAGGAGGTAAGTAGGAATTTAGACCAGGGTAATGCAGTTGATGTGGTCTACTTAGATTTTGCAAAGGCTTTCGATACGGTTTCACACAAGAGGTTGGTGTACAAAATAAAGAAATTTGGACTCATTAATAATATATGCACCTGGATTGAAAACTGGTAAAAGGACAGACAACAGAGCGTTGTCATAAATGGAACTTTTTTAGTTTGGGCTAAAGTCGTGAGTGGAGTACCTCAGGAATCGGTACTGGGACCCCTGCTTTTTAGCTTGTTTATTAATGACCTCGAGGTTGGGTTCGAGAGCAAAGTCTCCATCTTTGCTGATGATACTAAATTGTGTAAGGTAATAGAATAAGAGCAGGATGTATTTTCTCTTCAGAAGGACTTGGAAAGACTGGAAATGTGGGCAGGTAAATGGCAGATGAGGTTTAATACCGATAAATGTAAGGTTATGCATTTGGGATACAAGAATAAAAAGGCGACTTACAAATTAAATGGAGATATATTGGGGGAATCCTTGATGGAGAAGGATTTAGGAGTGCTTGTAGACAGCAGGCTTAGCAATAGTGCCCAATGTCATGCAGTAGCTGCAAAGGCAAACAAGATCTTATCTTGCATCAAACGGGCAATGGATGGAAGGGAAGTAAAGATAATTATGCCCCTTTAAAAAGCATTAGTAAGACCACACCTTGAATATGGAGTACAATTTTGGGCACCAATCCTAAGAAAAGACATTATGGAACTAGAGAGAGTGCAGAGAAGAGCCACCAAATTCATAAAGGGGATGGACATTCTAACTTATGAGGAGAGGCTAGCTAAATTAGATTTATTTACATAAGAAAAGAGGCGTCTAAGAGGGGATATAATAACTATATACAAATATATTCAGGGACAATACAAGGAGCATTCAAAAGAACTATTCATCCCAAGGGCAGTACAAAGGACTCGGGCCATCCCTTAAGGTTGGAGGAAAGGAAATTTCACCAGCAACAAAGGAAAGGGTTCTTTACAGTAAGGCCAGTTACAATGTGGAATTCATTACCCATGGAGACTGTGATGGCAGATACAATAGATTTGTTCAAAAAAAGGTTGAACATCTTTTTAGATGGGAAAGGAATACAGGGATATACCAAATAAGTATACATGGGAAGGATGTTGATCCAGGGATTAATCCGATTGCCAATTCTTGGAGTCAGGAAGGAATTAATTGTTCCCCTTAATGGGTTTTTTTGTTTGCCTTCCTCTGGATCAATAAGTATAGATATAGGATAAAGTATCTGTTGTCTAAATTTAGCATAGGTTGAACTTGATGGACGGAAGTCTTTTTTCAACCTCATCTACTGTGTAATATGTAACTATGTAACTATATATGCTATTCTGGTAAAACTGATAGTCATACTGTAGCAGTGAAATTTATATGTACTGTAAGAAACAACTGCCTATTGTGTCCGAATAATTCTTACCTAACGAAGGCATTCTATTTGCTTAACTTTAAAGTCTGCATCATTTCGTGTTTGGTCCATATTGACATGGGTTAAAGTGATTCCTTATGTGATATTAGAATCTGTGAAACTGTTTAAAGTCTGAAATGATATGAAAAAAGACTTGATTATTCATAATGTCTTTTGCAAAGAATTCTCATTCCAGAACTACTGTGGAAGGCAGAATCAAGTTAGAAAAATGTCTGTCTTTTTTTCATAGCACTAGGGTTGTTAACTAAAGTCTCCCCAAAGTGGAAGTTATTGCTGTTACATTTGTCCATAAGTTTTTTGTCTCTACAGCACCATTGCTACACTTGCCATAGGAGCATGGGTATGGAGGCAGTGGTTGCACCATTGTATCATATAAGCTTATAGAGACTTAACCATTCACAGAGGAACTTTAAAATAACTCAGAGTCTTTTATCTTATTAGAAAGGAAAGTGCAAGGAGGAAGAAGATCTTATGAGTTATAATAGTATTATACATATTTTCACACATTAAAATATATTAGTTTAAAGTCATATACAAATAAACACACAACACATGCTGTAACATTATGATACATTATATTGTTTTTAGTGATTTAGGCATGCAAGTGTAAACACATAAGTAAGATACTGTCACTCATAATAATTAATTTCAATAGGACTTAACATTTGCTAAACCTTAGCAACCTTTAGTGTATCTGGGTTAGGCGTTAGATGTCGTAGACATTCCCATACCCTGTTCTGAAATTATATATACACATGTGCAAATGGATTAATAAAAATCAAAAAACAGAAAAAGAGAAATGTTCATTGTTTTAAATAAAAATTGACACATACTGTACAATCAGCCGTACTGCAGTTTAATATTCCTGGATACACATTAACATCATTGAGAATGTACTGCATTGCATGTCACTTTATTGAACCTTCCATACATGACATACAGTACAGTGTTTTGGGGGATCTGAAAAAAGGTTTCATGTCTTATTAGTGTAGGTAAATAAGTTTAGCAGTAGTCAGTTGTCTTGAGATTGGCTGATTGAAGAAAGAATGGATCTGGAAGAAATATAAAACATTTTTAAACGATTAAATAAATAAAACATAAGCAAGGAAAATTAAAATGTTTTATTTTTACCCTGAACAATTTGATTTTCTCTCTCATTTTCACCCCACCCTTCTTTTTTACTCAATATATTGCTAACAGCTTTACATTTATGGATGACTCATTTTGAAAGGAAATGGACTTAATGTTTAGCTTTAAATCTAGTATACAATCTCTTTCTAAAATTGTAAACAAATGCACTACTCTGTCTAAGCTTGTTTCCTCTCTTTTATATACTTTATATAACAGATATCTGCTCTCACGATATTTAAATTTCAACAAATAAAACCTGATCCTACAATCATTCCTGTAACCTTTGCTAAAGTGTCAGTGAACTTTAGGAATAAAAGAAGCCTGTGGGGTGGATTTACTAAATGCCATTGACTATTGAATGACATTTAAAAGAATCAAAACAAAGCCTGCACCCGCAGCCGAGAAAATCAAACAAAATAAATTAACTTACACTCCCTTAAACAGAATAATGACTCAATATAAATTTAGCAGTGCATCCAAGAGGTACAAACAAATAAGAAAATAGAGAGTGAAAAATACCTTAAAGATGGATCAGAAACCTTTAAAAGAACAAAAGCACTTAGGGAGTGTGAAAAAGTATAAGTCACAATTATATTGAACACAAGGAATAATACAATAGCTACTACATTGCAGTAAAAGCAGTTAAAAAGTATGCTACTAGTTGATGGATCAGAATTTTTTTTTATTAAGAGTTAGTTACAGTACATGAGATATCAACACACAAATGTGCAAATAGTCCATGGAATTGGAACTGGAAGATTTGTATATCCCATTACAATTGAAACACTTTCAATACATGCACCTTGGTACATACAGTACAGTACTACCTATCTGAATCATAATATAATCCACAGCATGGTGTAAAAAAAGGATTTTAGTGTGTATACACAAAATAATACCTCAAACGTGCATTTTCCCATTATCACTAGGCATACGGAAACCATGGAGTCTGGGTAGTGACATGCAAATGAAAACTCAGTGTTTCACTTTGAGGGCCGGATGCATTAAACTTTGATAATATGTAGTTATCATATTCAAAAAACTAAAATGTGAGAGTGTTAATAGAACAACAATAAGTAGGGATAAATCAATAGTTCTATTATCGTAAAAAAAACACGCAATGTGAAATTAAACATTTACTTATATTTGTGCAAAAAAATTACGATATCGCAAAAATGGTACCCAGTCACGAACCTCACCTAAAATGGCAGACCTCACCTAATAGCAATGCAAGACTTTCTATGTAGCTACTATATAAACCACAGATTCCATGACATAAATTTTCAGTGCTGTTGGGAGTTATTGAGGACTAATTGGCTGCAGGGAGTTGGAGGTTTGTGTGATTATTATTGTACTTTTGAGATCTCTTTGACTTGTCCTGTGCTTTTTGTCTGTGTGGGTGCTTCTGTGTGTAAGGAAGCAGGGTTCTCTCACCCACTCCTTACCTGTGTCAGGGACTGCTGCCCCTTCTTCCTCTCAGCGTTACACTCTCCGCTGCAGGGCTTCATGTCAGCTGAAGCTCTCACACACAGCCGCCATCTTGGACGGGATGCGCGCGGGACGGTCTTACACTGCGCGCACTCCCGGCTATACTTTATTCACTGCACAGGCAGTGCAGCCACACCCCTGGCACTCGCTCAGCCATACTCACACCCCCTGCTTCCCAGCTGATGCCACTTCAACATCTCAGCGTGCACCTCTGAGCTCATGCTCCACGGCACACCTTTGCTCCACCTACTTCTCTGTTTGGCTCTCTCACCTTTATTAGTCCCTGGAGTCATTGCTCTGCATAGCCTCAGCTTACCTGGTATGGATTCTCTCTCTGGCTTGTGTTTGTGATTCTTAGGTTTTGATCCGGCTTGGCTTACGATTCCTCTCCTGGTTCTCGACCCAGGCATCCTCCTCACTACGCTGTTTCCCTCCGCCCACGACCTCGGCTTGGCCTTCTACTATCCGGACCTCTACTCTCCTCGACCCTCGGCATTGGCACCCTCTACGAATACTCTCACTCCGGATACGACAGGTACCACTATACCATACTAAGGGCCTCATGCAGTAAGCGCCGAAAAATTGCTCTCGCCAAGTGTTCCTTATCGGCATGATGTTGCCGATTTTCCCTCGCCATATGCAATAAGTGCCGAATCCCTTCCGAATCAAGCCAAAAACATTTGTTCCCACTATGCCGATGATTTGCCGATCACACAAAGGTGTATCGGCGTGCATTGCAATGTGGTGTTAGGTTCGCCAATTAAACTTCTTTCTGAATCTGCCGAAGCAAGCATGTTTTTGATTGAGCGGCCCATTTAAAGGCAGCGTGTATTTTTATTCATTCTCTGTGTTGTTGGGAGAGAGAGACACACAGAGCTGGGCGATTTGCATATTTCATATTGACAGAGAGAGTTGCTGTGTATTGTGATAGGTTTGTCCTGTGTTGTTTTGTTAACATCTTTGTGTTGTTTTCAGTTTGTAAGTGTTCAGTGCGATTGTGTTTAAATTTCTTTTCTGTTCTTTGTGAGTGCTATTGGTATGGCCGAAAGGCGTGGGAGGAGTGATGCTGGTGTGAGTGGTACTGGTAGTCGTGTGAGTATGCGTCTGAGTGAACATAGGATTCAGGGGAGTGCTGTTGCTGCGAGTGTGAGTGGTGTTGCTGGGAGTGCGAGTGGTGTTGCTGTGAGTGCGAGTGCTGGTGGTGGCTCTGTTGCTGGTACTGCTGGGGTGTCTGTTGCTGGTGCTGCTGGGGTGTCTGTTGCTGGTGCTGCTGGTGTGTCTGGTGGTGGAGTGGGTGGTGGTGGGCCGCTTTTGGTGTCTCTTCCATTGGAAGAAGGAGAGTCCAGTCAGCAGCAGCCAAGCTCTGTGGCTGGACGTGGTCGGAAGAAACGTGTGGAGCGGCCATGTAAGCCTCGTTTCAATGATGAGATAAACAGAGTTCTTGTCACAGGGATTTTGGAGCACTATGACTCTCTGTATGGGCATTTAGTAGGTAAGTCAATCTTTGCATTGATTGTTCAAAGACATTTTATCCTATCTCATGTGACATGTGTTAATATCAAACTATTAATCTCTAATATCTATCAATTAAAGTTAATTGTTACACACATAATCCTTCATGCTTTATAACGATCATAACAATCAGTCAAAAAAGTTTGCCAATGTTCATAGAATATTCATGCAAGCTTCCTTAGATTTGTATGTTTCCACGTAAATGCTCATGTGGTATACATATTAAACCTAAACCAGCATGTTATGTATCTCTTTGAACAGGTAGCAGTTTTGTTAAATGTTCGTCTTTCTATTAATTAGTAAGGTCATATATGTTTTATGTCATTCAAGGACGGACAAGTTCAGCCTCAAGAAAAGAAATGTGGGAGCAAATAACATTGTCTGTGTCTGCGTGTGGGAATCATGTCAGGGACCGCACGAATTGTCGGAAGAGATTTGATGATATCAAGGTGAACTTAAAAAAAAAAATCCAAGCACAACGGATGCATGCTTCTGCCACTGGAGGTGGGCCGCCAGCACAAGCTCTAATCTTAACTCCATTGGAGGAGCAGATGTGTGAAAAAATTCATCCTGTCGTCGTGGAGGGTTTGCCAGGGGACAGAGATATCGGAATTTATTCATCTCAATTTCCAGCAGGTGACAAATGTTACTGTACTACGCGTGTCGAGTGTTACAGTTGTTATCTATCTTTCCGCTGAAACTTATTGTTTGTTCCAAATATAAGCATACCTACATATATATCTGTATATATGTCTATCTCTCTCTCTATATATCTATATCTCTCTCTCTATGTATATCGATCTGTGTTATTTGGAAGATCATTACACATAATTACACATAATCATTACACATAATCCCTTCATGCAGGTCAAGTGGTGTATGTTGACTCATAATGATGTAAGCCACGATAGCTGAGCCAATACATGTTTCCAAACACACATAGATGTTATATATATATATATACATATATATATATATATATATATATATATATATATATATATATATATATATATATATATATATATATATATATATATGTAGAGGTATCAGTACCGTGTTAGCCGAGCTTCAATAATCAAAAAATAAATAGATGATACCGTTCTGTGGCTAACTAAATGCTTTTATTTGTGCGAGCTTTCGAGATACACTGATCTCTTCTTCCGGCGATGTTACAATGAATGAAGCAAGGATAACTTAAAACTTAAAAACAGTGTCTCTTGGAATGTTATCTGTGCTTGTCTTTCCCCCGGTGTGGATGTGTTTTATGGCTAGAGGTGCACTGTTAACCTCTCAGATTACACACCTAATCAAGCAGAGTCCTCAGTATTATCAAAGGTTCTCACATTCTGCCCTACCAAGCCTATGGACAAGATTGAGCTGTGCAGTGACCTAGAAGAATACTTCAGAAGGCTGCGTCTTAAGGAGTTCTTCCATGACAGACACAACCAAGATTATGCCAACACTGCAGAAGGAGAGCCGCTGCACATGAGCAGGGAGAAGCAAAAATCAAACTGGATCTCACAAACTGGGCGCAACCCCACATTGGACCGGTACATTGAAAGCTTCAGACACAGCGCCAAAACCACCATCCTGGACAAAGTAAGGAAACAAACATATAATCTGACACTGATGGAGAGGAGAGCCATAGAATCGCTAAAGGCCAACCACAACATAACAATCAAACCTGCGGACAAGGGAGGAGCAGTGGTCATAATGAACACCACAGACTACCTGCGGGAAGCACACAGGCAACTCTCTGATTAAAAGTACTACACCCAACTGCAGGAGGATCCAACTAAAAAATACATGCGACAACTCAACAGGATCATTAAAACACTCCCGATCCACACAAGAGAACAAATTCTGGACCTGATACCAGCTAACCCAAAACCTGGCACATTCTACATGCTCCCTAAAATTCACAAAGAGGGTAACCCTGGGCGCCCTATTATCTCTGGATCTGGCACACTTACCGAGAATATTTCTGGCTGGGTGGAGGGCATTCTAAAACCACTTGTCAGGAACACACCCAGCTATATCCAGGATACCACCGACCTGCTAAACAAACTGAATGCCATTGGCCCCCTCCCAACAGGAACACTACTAGCAACTATGGATGTAGAGTCACTTTATACAAACATCCCCCACGAGGATGGGATTTCAGCCTGCAGATACTTTCTGGGATCGCAGGAGCCACTCACAGAGACAGTGACTAAATGCATTGAATTTATTCTGACCCATAACTACTTCACATTTGGAAATGACACATACCTCCAGACAACCGGGACCGCTATGGGTACTCGGATGGCGCCACAGTATGCCAATCTGTTCTGCGCAAAACTGGAAAGTGACTTTCTGTCCACCTGTCACTTGAAACCCCTTACATACCTTCGCTACATCGATGACATCCTCCTGATTTGGACCTCTGGCGAACAGGACCTCCTACAGTTCTATGACAACTTCAATACTTTCCACCCGACCATCAACCTCAAACTCACCCATTCCCCGGATGAAGTACATTTTCTAGACACCACCATTACCATAAAGAACAACCAACTACAGACTTCTGTATACCGCAAACCTGCAGACAGAGCCAGCTATTTGAGGGACAACAGCTTCCACCCGACACACACCAAACATGCAACCATCTACAGTCAAGCCATACGATACAACCGGATATGCTCCGACACAGCAGACAGAGACCAGCGGATTAAAGCCTTGAGATCAGACTTTATAAACCGTGGATATAACCACAGAATTGTAGACCAGCAAATTCACAAAACCACCAGAATACCAAGAAGTGATCTCCTTGAATACAAACAGAAGGAGACAGGCAACAAGGTACCTTTGGTGGTCACATATAACCCACACCTAGGAGCCCTACGCAAGATCACCAGGAAACTACAACCCATCCTCCAGGAAGATACAAGACTGCAACAGGTCTTCCCTGAAGCACCCTTATTATCATACAGACAACCCCATAATCTCAAGAATATTATGGTGAGGAGTAAAGTATTCAGCAGTACAACTGAATGCGGGACAAAACCATGCCAGGACCCAAGATGCAAAACCTGCGCAATGCTCTACACAGCGGACACAATACAAATACCACACAAGAATCGGGAATACAAAATCAGAGGAGGGTTCACCTGTTCCTCCATCAATGTCGTGTACCCAATGCCCAGGGGGCTGCTACTACATAGGTGAGACGGGGCAGGGGCTAAACAAGAGAATGAACCTGCATCGCCACAGCATCACACGTGGAACAAGAGACAGTCCTGTTGGCGAACATTTCTCTGACTCTGGCCATAAGATGAACGATCTGAGGGTTGCCATACTCAAAGGTAATCTTAAAACCCCGAAAGAGAGACGGTTGCATGAATACAAATTTATGCAACTGTTCGGGACACTTAGCAGTGGCCTAAACAGAGATCGAAATTTTTTGAGTCATTACTGACACTAGCGAACTCTCTTCCCATGAGCGCTATATTCCATGTCTGTACATACTGTGCTATATGTATGCACACACAGCTATCTCTCACACATACTAATACTCCTTCTTTTTCCATCCATATACACCAATAGGGACCACATAGTATCCACACACACTTTTAGTTGTGCTACAAACTCTCACATTTCCACACCCACCCACACCATTTATATCCCTCTCACTCCACACACACCTTGTGTAGAGCACTGTTTATACTGTGGGCTCTCCGTTCATTTTTATTCACACTGATACACTTACACACTCTTTCTTCACTTGCTTTCAGTTACCCTTTGACACCTCTAGCCTTAAAACACATCCACACCAGGGGAAGGACAAGCACAGATAACATTCCAAGAGACACTGTTTTTAAGTTATCCTTGCTTCATTCATTGTAACATCGCCGGAAGAAGAGATCAGTGTATCTCGAAAGCTCGCACAAATAAAAGCATTTAGTTAGCCACAGAACGGTATCATCTATTTATTTTTTGATTATATATATATATATATATATATATATATATATATATATATATATATATATATATATAACATCTATGTGTGTTTGGAAACATGTATTGGCTCAGCTATCGTGGCTTACATCATTATGAGTCAACATACACCACTTGACCTGCATGGAGGGATTATGTGTAA
Source organism: Ascaphus truei (assembly GCF_040206685.1). Classification (NCBI taxonomy): domain Eukaryota; kingdom Metazoa; phylum Chordata; class Amphibia; order Anura; family Ascaphidae; genus Ascaphus; species Ascaphus truei. The sequence continues at coordinate 423,403,256 of NC_134483.1, read as the reverse complement.
TGATCTTCCAAATAACACACACTGCAACCTTCTACTTTACAAAGCATTCAACATCTTTCCCTTATAGTTGAAAGCTGAATGTATGTTCGAATATTTTTACAAACAATGGGTTAACATGCATAATCATAAAGCATACCCGCAGTCATCCTTTGTCACAGTAATGTTTAACATCACTGTGTTCTTCGTTATTCTGTGTCTGTGAACACAAATGCATAATTCACTATTTCATGTATGTGTCGATCCATATATCTATATATATATATATATATAGATATATATATATATCTATATATATATATATATATATATATTTGTGATAATCTATGTTACACCTCTAAACAGGCCCTTACTGCGTAATAAAGTCTTGCATGGAATATTGTCAATTGAAAGGCGAACATGAATAATTTTCACAAAAACATTTCGTTCTGTATTATGAAAGTTCTTTTTTCTCTTCATGTAGTCTAATATGAGCATAAATAGGAACATGTACCATATGGCAGGGGGGCGCAAACTTTTTTCCCTGCGCCCCCCTGCCGGCGGTCCCCTCTCTTCCGCGCCCCCCCATACCACCACTGACCCGCCCTCCGGCGTCATGACGTCACGTTGCCATTTTGACGCCGCGTTGCCATGGCGACGCAAGAAGGAAGCCGCCGGAGTCACGGGTAAGTATGGTTTACAGAGGCCCTGCAGCTCCCCGGGCTCTTAATTTAAGTGCCTTCGGGAAGCGCGCGGGGCCTCTGTAAACCCCGCGCCCCCCCAACCGGCAGTCTCGCGCCCCCCCTGGGGGTCGCGCCCCACAGTTTGCGCACTGCTGCCATATGGTATTTAATTGTGTTCATATGTAGCTCACTTTATATTTGTATTTCGCTCATGTACCGGTGTGTGAAACCAGCTGCAATTAATATGTAATCACAGCATAGAGGTGAACAGAGGGGGTGGTGTTGGGCAGAGAGCCAGCTCACAGGGTCATGGTAGGGTCAAGTCTTGTGGGAGGGCTTACAGGTGGGAGAAGCAGCTCAGGGGTCATGGTGATGTCAAGTGTTGGGGGAGGGTTTACAGTTGTTAGAAGCTGACAAGGTGAACAGAAGTTCATCACATTCATTTGAAATGGTAATTATCTTACTACTTTCAACCACCATTCCACGATATATTAAAACGTACGTTACTCATTCTTTCAGTTATAAATTATTGTAACGTTATAGATACGCCACCTTCTCACACCAGTACCATCTGTGAGTGACACACTGCATGTGTTGCTGAGTGTCAGCCACCTTGAGCGCCACACCTGCTTCTCTTAAATGTTCTGACAGATCTCTAAAAACATTCATACACATTTCCACAATTACACTGGCGACACACTTTATTCGAGCTTGGCTAGTCCCACGAATTCGTGTATACCCGGGTGTATTGAGGTTTGTGACTGTTTTCTGCCCGAGTGCATTGAGGTATTTTCCAAGCAGGGATTGAAGCATTTTATTCCCGCTGGCTGCAATACTGCACAGTATATATATATATACTGCATTACAATTCATGAATTTATGCCATCTGGTAGACACGCGAAGCATTGCAGCCTATTAAATTCTAATCATTATCATTTAACAGATCAGCCGCCCATCAGCCAGGGATGAACCCAGGCTGGGAAGGCAAACGCAACGGGGCTTGTCAGAGGTGAGGAGCGGCGCATTCCAGGTATCTGCCAGGTACATACCGGGTATTTGCTCGAATAAAGTGTGTCGGTGCAGTAGGTGCTGAATTATAAGCAGAGTCAACTTTGCTTTCATGGCAGTGATGTACATTATTGTAGCTATATTAATACCCAACATATGCAGTGTATGTACAACAGACCAGTTAATTTTATAACGCATTCCTTTATACATATCTGCATTAACATTGTATGTATGTTGTATGGTGTTTAAAAGAAAATGGATGATTAGTTTCACATGTACATTTGTGTTAAGATGGATAATATACAGATTGCCCTAACCATAGAATTGTGATTTCGTAACGGGATGCTGATATTTAGCCATAAGTAATCCCACTACAGATACTTAATGTTAATTATGTACACATGACAATGAAATTCTGATGTTATTCTTCTATATAGTTGGTCCAGCAGCTCCTGTGTCACCTGTGGCACGTCACACAGAACATCGTCTCATCACCTGTCTCATCAATGTCATCATCAAGAACGGAAGGGGAGTGTATGAGGTGCAGGCCACATAATGTGTACATTGGAAACATTTCATTTGCCATGCCAAATAAATGCCTTTCACATGTAATGAACTTCTCATCAGTTATTGACACAGGTGATGTAGTGTTTCATGACACAACATGTATTGTGTGTGTTTTCAAGTATCAGCTAGGAGTTGTGATGTTACAACAAACTTTAATTCATTCTTCTTTCACACTGAGTCGAAACGTCATTGTTGCTTCAAGCATCATCTTTTAATTGGACACAAATAATACATTATGGAAACATGTTATGTGTTCCACTATGAGAACAACTATCATTATAGGCTAAAAAAAAATGTGAAAGTTCCATGTCAGTTCATAATGTCTTTATTTATTTGTAGAACCAGATGTTGCTGCTCAAGGACAAATTCACTCAAGTGACCATGAAGATGTTGACACTCCTGGATTAACACAGCATTCAAGTCCTCCCGCTCGTGACACCTTCTCAGCTATTGCAGCTTCTGAAGAACGAATCTTGGGTGAAGAAAATCGTCGCCATTCAGAAATGATGTCACTGCATGAAAGGATGCATGAAAGGTCAATATCAGAAATGTCACAAATAAAAAATGTCATCATCCAAGTTCCTAAAGAAATCCAAAATCTAAACAGGACATTACAAGCACTAGTTCTGAATGTAAGCCAAGCCAATCAGTTTAGGAGTACAGCAAGAGAACAACAATTCCACTTTAACCCATCAGAGGATGGATCTTTACATGCTGCTAATTTTTCTCCAGAGTCATCACTTCTTCATTCCCCACTTCAGGATGATACCGGTACAGTAGGTGCAAGTTCTGTGCAGGTCCCTGTCAACATCCAACCGCTTATATCATCTGATCAAAATATTGAACCGACACCTACAAATGAGACACGCAAAAGAAAGTTTGGTCAACAATTACTAATCACCAGCTTTTGGAAGAAGACAAAAACACAAACACAAGTAAGTGCTCCACCACAACTGTTGCAATGTCACAGCCCACACTAAGTGCCCCTGAAGTGCCACAGCCCACACCCAGTGTCCCAGAACTGCCACAGGCCAGTACAAGTGCTACAGTTAAGGCGAGAGTACTTGGCACATGGAAAAGGCGAACACGACAGCAAACAAGCAGGCCTGTGACTCGCTCTCAAAAGGATAAACAAAAATAAATAAGCACATTCACTAAATTATTTTGTGTAGTGGTGTTGTTTACTGCAGACTCTTTCATGCATAGTGTATGTATGATCATGTACAGATGCTTGCAAACATTCAAGTATGTCTTTGTACACACGAATGTTTACAGAGGCGGCACATTTTATTTGAGTGCGGCTAGCTCCGCAAGCCTGGCGATGCCCCGGCATGCTAGCCACACTCCCTCGGCGTGCCGCGCGTCATCGGCGTGCCGCGCGTCATCGACGCGCGGTCACGCATCATCGGGTGCCTGCGCCCCTGCACGCGCGTCCAGGGCTCCCCGAGGGAGCCCTTGTGTCCCGCGATGTGGGGGCCGTCGGCAGGGGGTTCCGGGGGACCCGGCGGACCCGGCGAGCGGAGGGAGAAAGCCCCGATCGGAGGGCGCTCCTCCGCGGCTTCGGCGCACGCCAGGCACATCCCGGCGCGCGCCTGGTTACTGCTGTGGCCGAGACCGGGCAAATGCTCAAATAAACTCGGCCGCAGCAGTATAAATGCTAATTCACTGAATGAGTGAAGGCATATTTTAGAACATATGAATATCTATTAATCATCAGTTGATTCATGTTAATCCCTTATGACACACTTTGCATGGAAATGGAAGATGACATTCACTTAGCTCTTGTTCAGTATGAGATGTTTCAGGTGTATTATTGTAATTTAGATTGTCATTTCATGCTAATATTATTTACATACAAATTAATGTAATTACCCATATAACAGCCTACATTTTAATGTTATGTTTTCTTGTGTCTTAACTCTGTAAGACATTAAGTACCTTAATCTTCATTCATAGTTCATCATATTGGCATGTGATAATGTATGATTTTTGGTTACAATAACAGATCTGTAAGTGTGTATGAATATATCTGTAGTCTATCTCTGTATCTCTATCTATATATGTATACACACACACATTGTCTATCTTTCTGTGTGTGTGTGTATATATATATTTACTGATATATATATATATATATATATATATATATATATATATATATATATATCTCTGCCAGTGTTGTCTGCAAACAGGCCTTGTGTTAATTATATAGAAATGTTAGGACACTTGCTACAATTATTGTATCAGTATGAGTGAGCACCTAATTCAGTCAGCTGTATTGAACTTTGAATATGATTACAACAAGGCCTGCTTACAACCATCAATGCCTTCAGTTTTGCACTCTATATATAATATATATAATCAGGGTCAACATTACAGGCCTTAATGGCTGCAAAGAGGCCTTGTTTGCTGTTAAATACAACTTCTACACAGCTGATTCAATTAGGCCCTCAAGTATACTGACCCAGTAATGTTATAAACTTTAATGAACTTTGAATATAATTACAACAAGGCCTGTTTGCACACATCAAGACATTGAATTTAGCAGTGTATGTATATATATATATATATATATATATATATATATATATATATATATACATATATACATATATATACATATCAGAAGAAGAAATATATTAGCGCCAACCTATCACTATATAAAATCTCTATAGAGTAAAAATATAAATAAAAGTGAAATGGAAAATGTTATTACAAATAAAAGTAAAAAACCTATGCTGAGCACAGTGGATGTAGTAAAAAATTAAAATAATGAACCAATAAAATATATAATAAAATATCAAAAAAGAAAATGTCCAGATAAATATATGTACAAGATATACAAATCCCAAAATGTTCCAATTGCTATCCAAAAGAGTCTCTGCAGCCCGAATGAAGGGAACACCACTTCCTTAGGATATCTACAAAAACACAGAAAAAACAGGCGCACTCATAGCGTAAAATTGTATAACAATAAATTTATGGAGTAAGGGATAAAAATGCACACTCACAAACAAAGCTGAAAAAAATGCGTTTTTGAGAACAACTCAGCCCGTTCAGACGCAGGAACCCAAGGAGGAGGACTTCGGTGTGATGTCCGCGGTGTGTCTTGCCACAATAGCCCCTCTAGGTCCTGGCAGGGACCGAAAAAAGCCATGAGGGACACCGCCTTCCCCTCTCTCCGGTGCTACACAGAGCATACACTGAATAGAGTCTCGCGTGAATACATATATACATATACATATATATATATATATATATATATATATATATATATATATATATATTTATATATATAGCCTATAGGTAACCATGTTAAAAATGGTTATTGAGGCAAAAAGTGACACTGTGTGCTCATTTGCATGTCATTTCCCAGAATCCCTTGCTGCAGTGGAAGTGCTGTATGCTGGGTGATAATGGGGAAAGGCGGTGTTGCAGACCTGCCTAAGACATGCAGATGAGCATACAGCTATATTTGCATATATATATATATATATATATATATATATATATATATATATATATATATATATATATATATATATACATATATACACACACACATATATACACACAGTGTGTGTGTGTGTGTGTGTGTGTGTGTGTGTGTGTGTGTGTGTGTGTGTGTGTGTGTGTGTGTGTGTGTGTGTGTGTGTGTGTGTGTGTGTGTGTGTGTGTGTGTGTGTGTGTGTGTGTGTGTGTGTGTGTGTGTGTGTGTGTGTGTGTGTGTGTGTGTGTGTGTGTGTGTGTGTGTGTGTGTGTGTGTGTGTGTGTGTGTGTGTGTGTGTGTGTGTGTGTGTGTGTATACCATAATACTGCGTTAAGTTATAGTGAGTAAATAAAGTGACAAAAACCCTCCACAGGAAAGCAAATATGCAAATACAACTATATGCATGTCATTTCCCAGAATCCCTTGCTGCAGTGGAAGTGCTGTATGCTGGGTAATAATGGGGAAAGGCGGGGTTGCAGACCTGCCTAAGACATGCAGATGAGCATACAGTTGTATTTGCATATTTGCTTTCCTGTGGAGGGTTTTTGTCACTTTTTTTACTCACCATAACTTAACTCAGTATTATGGTATAGTCTATCCCATAGCCTCTTTGCATACCCAGTTAAAATCAACCCCACACTGATGAGACCCATTAAGGTCGAAACAGCTGTCTGTGGGTGGTTTTCTGGGTATGCACCTTAACCCTGGCTGTGCTCAAAGCTGTGACCATGCAGCAAGCTTAAGCCTATAGGGAACCATGTTAAAAATGGTTTTTGAGGCAAAAAGTGACTCTATGTGCTCATTTGCATGTCATTTCCCAGAATCCCTTGCTACAGTGGAAGTGCTGTATGCTGGGTGATAATGGGGACAGGCGGGGTTGCAGACCTGCCTAAGACATGCAAATGAGCATACAGTTGTATTTGCATATTTGCTTTCCTGTGGAGGGTTTTTGTCACTTTTTTTACTCACCATAACTAAACTCAGTATTATGGTATAGCCTATGCCATAGCCTCTTTGCATACCCAGTTAAAATCAACCCCACACTGATGAGACCCATTAAGGTCGAAACAGCTGTCTGTGGGTGGTTTTCTGGGTATGCACCTTAACCCTGGCTGTGCTCAAAGCTGTGACCATGCAGCAAGCTTAAGCCTATAGGGAACCATGTTAAAAATGGTTTTTGAGGCAAAAAGTGACACTGTGTGCTCATTTGCATGTGATTTCCTAGAATCCCTTGCTGCAGTGGAAGTGCTGTATGCTGGGTGATAATGGAGAAAGGTGGGGTTGCAGACCTGCCTAAGACATGCAGATGAGCATACAGTTGTATTTGCATATATATATATATATATATATATATATATATATATATATATATATATATATATATGACAAACAAAAAAGAAAAAAGCAGCGCCTCTATTAAGCCAAAACCATAAAGTGCATGAACTATATAAAATAATTAATAATTAATAAATTATAATAGTATATATTAAATAAACAATATAAACTATATAGTATAAAATATATATATATAATCAATTCAATCAAACTATAAACCATGAACTAATTAAATAATTATATGAATATAAATATGCAACATAAAATATCAAAAACAGAGAAAAAAGAGTATAAAAACCAGTCCTCAAAAATAAGTCCAGTATTGATGTGGGTTCCGGTATGGAGGGTCTCCGGCAGCTCTCGGTGTGGTCAAACCAAGTCCACAGTGAATCTAGGGGGAAAAAAGGAGGAGAGAGCGCACGCCCATAGCGTAAAATTGTATTTTAATGAGGGGAGGGGGAAAGGGAGGGTAAAAAATGCACTCACAAGGGTACAATAAAATAAAATTTTATATCACAAATGCTTGATTTTATTGTACCCTTGTGAGTGCATTTTTTACCCTCCCTTTCCCCCTCCCCTCATTAAAATACAATTTTACGCTATGGGCGTGCGCTCTCTCCTCCTTTTTTCCCTATATATATATATATATATATATATATATATATATATATCTATCAAGAGAGAGAAAGAGAGAGAGAAAGAGAGAGAGAAAGAGAGAGAGAAAGAGAGAGAGAAAGAGAGAGAGAGAAAGAGAGAGAGAAAGAGAGAGAGAAAGAGAGAGAGAAAGAGAGAGAGAAAGATAGAGAAGGAGAGAGAAAGAGAGAGAAAGAGAGATGTGTGTGTATGGTTAATTGAAGCTAAGTGTATGTAGAAATCTGTTCATTATAGCACTGTTGATGATTTCACACAGATTGTTATTATAATTAAAAGAGTAAACTTGTTTTTCACATTTTGATTGCCTAAGCAGAAAGTACAATTTCGATTCCTGTGAAAAGAGGGTATCTTAGACAATGAATCTCAGCCAATTATTGTAACAAATTTCTTCTCGGAGAAAAACTAGGTGTATAAATGTTCGGTTGTATTATAACCTTGGAAAAAAACGCAAAGATAACATGTAACTATTCACACATTCATCAGACATCCTTATGCGTTCAACTTAGACACTGTACACTTGAAGAGAGAAGAAATGGCAGGAGCTTCCACATTGCACAGCAATCCACGTAAATCATACAAATTTATGATTTATGAAGCAATCGAGTCAACGCCACAGAAAAAAGCTACCGTGGGGGAAATTTATGCCTTGATCATAAACAAATATCCATACTACAAAGAAACAGCCAATCAAAGAATTTTAAAACTTCTGTATGTTTCACTTTATCCGCAAATGAATGTTTTTAGCCTGTCCCTCATCGTCAAGGTCAACGATATGGCTGCTGGCATGTTGCTTCATCATTTAAACTTACCATGGAACCTGGAACATATCTTCTGTTAAATAGCATATTTTTGCCTAATACCAGTTACATTGAAGGCGCACCGACTGTCTCGTCTGCTGATATACCTGCACCGTCCATTCATCAAGACCAGATGCAAGATGGACATAACTACTATGATATGTATCAAAACTTATATGGCCAATACGAATGTGGATGTGAAAACAACCAACAACTGGACGTACCTCCGGACGTCTTGTTTGAACAAGCCACTGCAGATCCATATGACGGCCTCACAGAGATGTGTCTGATTCAGGATTCAACGGTTGCCTCAACCATGGATGATACTGTTGTGCCTTCCTGGAGCGAGTTGTTGCAGCCAAATCAGTTTTGACTTCTACAATAATGGTAAATATAAATTTCGTTATGCCTTTACCCAAATTATATATGTGTACATTAATAATATACACAATTTGTTAGCCAAATGAGTGGATACAGCTTAACATTGCGGACAGCCTTACATGTAGCGTGCACAAAGACATTATTTCCTATAACAATATACTACATGACGAACCATTAGTACACATTGGTGACGGAGTCCTAAATCATAGATTATAATCGCTTTTAAAGTATCATTTCAAAATTTTACACTAACTTTAACACACACACACCTCATTGTTTAGCATTCAACATATAAAAACAAAGTGTCGCCCACATATGACGTGGGAACGTGGTCATGTCCCAAGGCGTCCTTAAAAAGGTTACCAATGCAAGCCCCACCCCCCACCGATGTGCACGCGTGAAACAGTATTGGCTGTGCCCGTAGCTTATTGTTACGGTCAGTGCAGTGTGTCATGCGCGTGCGTCGGTGGGGCGGTACGTGCACAGCGCTGGAGGCCAATGTTCATTCAGTGGGAGGGGTGTTTGCGTGCATTTCACGGTGCCTTAACATGACGTCACACGTATTTTGTACGCTCATTGGCTGATCGTCCATTTTTTCCGTGGGCACACGTCCGTTTACAAAGTTTAGATATGTACGTGTGTAGAAGTGAATTTATTTCGCTTCCATATCATAACTTTCAGCCATGATATGCATACTGCTAGCAGCACCATGGAGGGACATGTATTGAACGCACAGCGTACACATCGTTTTGCGCATGCGCTAAGACTTAGTCCACACATTCGTGACGTGCGCACGCAACAGACGTTGTGCGCGCACATTATTATGTATACAGGCACCGGAACAAACATATCAGTAGTAATGCCAGCAACGCCATTTGAAAAATGAGATAGTTCTGTATCTTTAGTTTTATCCTTGCAGTTTAAACATATGCGTAACTTATGCGTGAATATCCACAATCATATAGAAATGTGTTAAGCGTTGTCATGCTGAAACATAGATAAATGTGCCATCTTTGAACATCATGTGTTTGCTGTATTTCACAGATGTCGAGGATGAATACATGGGACCAATGTATGATTTCAGATGGGCCAATCGTTATATTAGGTGATTGTGACAACTAGCGAACAACTATTATAATAAATATGTAACAATGCTTTCAATGATTGGTGCGCAGATTAACAATCACTACATAATGTTATCCAATTGTTCAAATATTTACTATGCACTTAATTATTATAACAAGAGACAGGGGGTGCCCAATGCTGCATCCAATTGACAAAACATATAAAGTAAAATACTTCAATAATAATAATTGGTTATTTAGTTAACCCTTTGGCCAAAGGCGTCATAAGCCTGCATACCAACGTCAAGGTATAACCAAAATAATGCAGGTCCTACACTACACTGTGAAACCTTTCCTTTTACCTCTGTGAGAGGGGAAAAAACCATAATGGGTCTTGTTCCTGCAGCAAGTGAAATGACCTTCCAAGTTAAAAGGGTGAAGGAGGAGGAGTGAGCTCTGGGGGGAGGTGCCACAGCCTCCAAAGAGACATAGGTTAACACAGATACCCAGCAAGCTCAAACTCCCCCACCCACCACAAATTGAATATATATTTATGTCAACCAGAGAGCTACTGAGCGTGGCAATTGTATATAACAAGAGACAGGGGGTGCCCAATGCTGCATCCAATTGACAAAACATATAAAGTAAAATACTTCAATAATAATAATTGGTTATTTAGTTAACCCTTTGGCCAAAGGCGTCATAAGCCTGCATACCAACGTCAAGGTATAACCAAAATAATGCAGGTCCTACACTACACTGTGAAACCTTTCCTTTTACCTCTGTGAGAGGGGAAAAAACCATAATGGGTCTTGTTCCTGCAGCAAGTGAAATGACCTTCCAAGTTAAAAGGGTGAAGGAGGAGGAGTGAGCTCTGGGGGGAGGTGCCACAGCCTCCAAAGAGACATAGGTTAACACAGATACCCAGCAAGCTCAAACTCCCCCACCCACCACAAATTGAATATATATTTATGTCAACCAGAGAGCTACTGAGCGTGGCAATTGTATATAACAAGAGACAGGGGGTGCCCAATGCTGCATCCAATTGACAAAACATATAAAGTAAAATACTTCAATAATAATAATTGGTTATTTAGTTAACCCTTTGGCCAAAGGCGTCATAAGCCTGCATACCAACGTCAAGGTATAACCAAAATAATGCAGGTCCTACACTACACTGTGAAACCTTTCCTTTTACCTCTGTGAGAGGGGAAAAAACCATAATGGGTCTTGTTCCTGCAGCAAGTGAAATGACCTTCCAAGTTAAAAGGGTGAAGGAGGAGGAGTGAGCTCTGGGGGGAGGTGCCACAGCCTCCAAAGAGACATAGGTTAACACAGATACCCAGCAAGCTCAAACTCCCCCACCCACCACAAATTGAATATATATTTATGTCAACCAGAGAGCTACTGAGCGTGGCAATTGTATATAACAAGAGACAGGGGGTGCCCAATGCTGCATCCAATTGACAAAACATATAAAGTAAAATACTTCAATAATAATAATTGGTTATTTAGTTAACCCTTTGGCCAAAGGCGTCATAAGCCTGCATACCAACGTCAAGGTATAACCAAAATAATGCAGGTCCTACACTACACTGTGAAACCTTTCCTTTTACCTCTGTGAGAGGGGAAAAAACCATAATGGGTCTTGTTCCTGCAGCAAGTGAAATGACCTTCCAAGTTAAAAGGGTGAAGGAGGAGGAGTGAGCTCTGGGGGGAGGTGCCACAGCCTCCAAAGAGACATAGGTTAACACAGATACCCAGCAAGCTCAAACTCCCCCACCCACCACAAATTGAATATATATTTATGTCAACCAGAGAGCTACTGAGCGTGGCAATTGTATATAACAAGAGACAGGGGGTGCCCAATGCTGCATCCAATTGACAAAACATATAAAGTAAAATACTTCAATAATAATAATTGGTTATTTAGTTAACCCTTTGGCCAAAGGCGTCATAAGCCTGCATACCAACGTCAAGGTATAACCAAAATAATGCAGGTCCTACACTACACTGTGAAACCTTTCCTTTTACCTCTGTGAGAGGGGAAAAAACCATAATGGGTCTTGTTCCTGCAGCAAGTGAAATGACCTTCCAAGTTAAAAGGGTGAAGGAGGAGGAGTGAGCTCTGGGGGGAGGTGCCACAGCCTCCAAAGAGACATAGGTTAACACAGATACCCAGCAAGCTCAAACTCCCCCACCCACCACAAATTGAATATATATTTATGTCAACCAGAGAGCTACTGAGCGTGGCAATTGTATATAACAAGAGACAGGGGGTGCCCAATGCTGCATCCAATTGACAAAACATATAAAGTAAAATACTTCAATAATAATAATTGGTTATTTAGTTAACCCTTTGGCCAAAGGCGTCATAAGCCTGCATACCAACGTCAAGGTATAACCAAAATAATGCAGGTCCTACACTACACTTAATTATTATAATGATGTTTCTAAGCACTGAAGTTAGATCTTATATTCATAAATTTTACATTTCTACTAACATTATATGTATTGTCATGTGATATATACTACCCACATTATCACTCAGCAAACACATTAATCTACTATATATTATATTCTCACGTGTGACTTGTCAAAGAATGTAAATGCTACATAACAACTCGTAGACATTGTATTTGAACTTACACAATAACAATAGGGAGGTGATAGAAACTTTTTAGTCGTGTGAATGTTATATTATCACCTAGGTTGTAGTGGTAAACTAAAAAAAGGTATACCCTATAACTCAGCGCAAAAAAATATATAAAGTGTAAATACAATATGTGAATAATAAGCTTATTGCTAAGTGAAAGCTGCCACGGGGTCTCTGCCAAACAAATTCCTCACAAACTCATTACAGACAATTATACAAAAAAAGCAATGACCCGGCGCTTCAGGCTACAACAATACCCCAGTCCAATGATTAGTCCATATAGATATGGAAAGTTCTTTTCAATATTCCAGCTGATGGAGCGATGGTGATCCAATTGCTGGCTGCTGGTTCCGAACTCCTCCTAGTATGTAATGGACAAAAAGGAAAAGACCAGTTACATTGAAGCCTCACAGACTATCGCGTCCGCTGATATACCTGCACCGTCCATTCATCAAGACGAGATGCAAGATGGACATAACTACTATGATATGTCTCCAAACTTACTGTATATGGCCAATACGAATGTGGAGGTGAAAACAACCAACAACTGTACGTACCTCCGGACGTCTTGTTTCAAGAAGCCACTGCAGATCCATATGATGGCCTCACGGAGATGTGTCTGAATCAGGATTCAACGGTTGGCTCAACCATGGATGATACTATTGTGCCTTCCTGAAGCGATTTGTTGCAGCCAAATCAGTTTTGACTTCTACAATAATGGTTAATACAAATTTCGTTATGCCTTTACTCAAATTATATATCACAAATGTCACAAATATTAAAACATAATCTGCATAATATACACAATTTGTTAGCCAAATAAGTGGATACAGCGTAACATTGCAGACAGCCTTACATGGAGCATTCACAAATAGATTATTTCCTATAACAATAGACTACATGACGAACCATGAGTACACATTGGTGACGGAGTCCTAAATCATTCATTATTATCGATTTTAAACCATCTTTTCTAAATGTTACACTAACTGTAACACACACAAACACCTCATTGTTTAGCATTCAACATATAAAAACAATGTGTCGCCCACATGTGACGTGGGAACGTGGTCATGTCCCAAGGCGTCCTTAAAAAGGGTACCGATGCAAGCCCCCTCCCCCAACTGACGTGCGCGCGTGAAGCAGTATTGGCTGTGCCCGTAGCTTATTGTTACGGTCACTGCAGTGTGACATGCACGCGCGTTGGTGGGGCGGTGCGTGCACAGCGCTAGAGGCCAATGTTCATTCAGTGGGAGGGGTGTTTGCGTACATTTCATGGTGCCTTAACATGACGTCACACGTCTTTTTTTCGCTCATTGGCTGATCGTCTGCTTTGGCTGTGGGCGCACGTCAGTTTAGAAAGTTTAAATATGTACGTGTGTAGAAGTAAATTTGTGTCGCTTCCATATCATAACTTTCAGCCATGATATGCGTACTGCTAGCAGCACCATGGAGGGACATGTATTGAACGCACAGCGTACACATCGTTTTGCGCATGCGCTAAGACTTAGTCCACACATTCGTGACGTGCGCGCGCAACAGACGTTATGCGCACACATTATTATGTATGTAGGTACCGGAACAAACATATCAGTAGTAATGCGAACACCAGCATTTGAAACATTACATTGTTCTGTATCTTTAGTTTGATCCTTGCAGTTTAAACATATACGTTACTTCTGCGTTAAGATCCACAATCATATAGAGATGTGTTAAGCGTTGTCATGCTGAAACATAGATAAATGTGCAATCTTTGAACATCATGTGTTTGCTGTATTTCACAGATGTCGAGGATGAATACATGGGACCAATGTATGATTTCAGATGGCCCAATCTTTATATTAGATGATTGTGACGCCTAGCGAACGACAATTATAATAAATATGTAACAATGCTTGCAATGATTTGTGCACAGATTCCAAATCACTACATAATCTTATCCTATTGTGCTAATATTTACAATGCACTTAACTATCATAATGATGTTGCTAAGCACTCAAGTTAGAACTTATATTGATAATTTTTTAATTTCTACTAACATTATATGTATTGGCATGTGATATATGCAATCAACATTATCACTCAGAAAACACATTAATCTACTATATATTATAATCTCATACATTTATACATTTATACATACACATTTGACAATGTATTAATGAACATGAAGATGAAGTGAGAGAATAAATAATGACATACATTGCAATGTTAATGATGTTTACCACATTTGGGTCATTTCATACAAACATGCATTGAGTGTAAACATCGCTCATGTGCATGAATGGATGTTGTTACGTTTTAATAATGACATGTTATGTAATGTAGGTAATGATTTTTCAACACACTGTACAATAACCAAAAAGTTTAGATAAACGCACGGACACAATACACAAAGGACATATTTCAATTGTGACAACTTGTTCATTACGTTCTCTTTAAACATCCTCTAACTATACCTGTATCGAGGTTTGCACATCTTAATACAGATGTGAATTCAAATAAATACCATGAGCAGTCCTTGGAGTGATATACATTGAAAAAGAAAACATCAATGAAATAAATCATTGTAATGACATGTTAATTAAGGTAAGCAACACACAGAAGTGACACTTTTCTATGTGATATTAAACCAAATATAGAAAACGTCAAATATGATCTTAAATACACAATAGTCTACACATCATTGTGACACACATGTCACACTACAAATGAACATTTGTATGTAACCATATTGCACTAGCTATTGACTATCAACATAGTAGTTTTCTTGTTTTTGCATAACAAAAAATAGAATGTACAGAAAATATAGATTTTGTACACATTATTCCCTCATGTACATACAAAACCTTTTAGTGGTAAGAAGTAGAATACAACCTGTTGCTGAATGACATACCGGTGCCACATGCAATTGTCCACACAGCAGAGAACAGAAAGGTGGGAGAACCATATTCATCTGTTTCCTAAGTGAATGGTATTTGGACACATGTATTTATCAGTAAAATGCATTAATACTTATATGTAGTACTATGAACATATAGGTAGTGGCTTACATGAAAAATATGTGTTAATCACATTACGACATGTCTCCACACCACAGGCTGTTTGCTCACTGTCAGCTGCTAAATGTACGGGATGCTCCTCCTCCAAGCCGTGACGTATGTCGCTTTCCAAATTATGGCGGAGTGCCAGATTGTGCAAAATGCAGCAAGCAATTACAATATCTGAAACCTTTAGCAGGCTTATATTGAAGTGCCCCACCAGTTCGATCTAAACACCTGAATCTTGTTTTAAGCTCGATGACCGATCTTGTAGATATGTGGGCTACATTATAACGTTCCTCTGCTTCTGATTGAGGCTTAGCCAACAGTGTCAAAAGCCAAGGCCTAATTCCATATCCTGAGTCACCTATAATGAAGCATGCACAAACATTCAATAACATTATATAATGTGTAAACATTAACTACGACATTTGCAACATACACATTACTGGTTTCTTAACACTTCATAATATGTACTCACCCACCAGCCAACCAGGTCCAAAATAGCCTTGTTCAAAAGCATGGAAAACTGATGAGTTTCTCAGGATAGAGGAATCGTGGCTGGAACCAGGGAATCTGGCTACCACATGCATAATCTTCATCGTGGCATCGCATACCACCTATACATTCAGGGAATGGTAGTGCTTACGATTGCGGTAAGCATGCTCATGCTGACTAAGCGGGATCAAGGCAACATGGGTGCAATCTATTGCACCTATCACACATGGTATCCCGGCTATGGTATAAAAGTCTTTCCTCACTTCCAGCCACTCTGTGTGCTCTGTAGGAAAATGAATATAATTCCTAGCGCGTCTATTCAGTGCACATTGAAACTGGGTAAAGGCCCGCGAGAATGTAGATTGCGAGACCCCGTCCACTATGCCCACAGTTGTCTGGAATGACGCGGAAGCAAGATAATATAATGAGCACAGCATTTTAACAAGGCCAGGGACTGCACGACCTCTGCCTGTTTTAAAATCTAAATCTACCCGTATCTCTTAATAAAGTGATAGGATTGCTGCTCAACTCAAACGATTCTGACTTATGATCTCCTCCTCACTCATCCCATCTAACATGGTTCTCTCTCTGTACAAACTTGGATGAGGCACAACTTCTCTCCTCTCTCTTCTCCTCTCATCTCCTTGCCCTCTCCCACTCCGCGTCCCTGTCCATGTCCCTGTCCCTGTCCCTTCCTTGCCCTGTGACATCCTGTCCCTCAGCTATCCTCTCCTACAATGGAATCCTCCTCTATCTCATGAACAATCGTATCATCTTCAGGTCTGTAGCTGTCAATGCGCAGGTAATTGCCCTCCTTTAAATACCTATGTGATGATGTCACGTGACTTGATGAAGTGCAAGGTGTTAAATAAACATATCCAAGTTGTGAACTCCAAACAGGTATAGAGTACGAATTGTACGGATAAATTATGTGTGTTCATCAGGCATCATGATTTTTAACTATGATGTAACGTTAAGCTTTGTACTACAATTTATTCGCAAGTATTTATGGAATGTGTAATGCATGTACCACTTATGAACGCAACACTCAGTCATCTCATTATGATACAATATGGAAAATAGCTGAAGCGCTCAAATGCAGGTATATCTCAAAATGATAATAAGCCAGACCACTGTACCAGGGTACTAACAATTGATATAGTACCTATTGTGTCATATAATGGGTACTATCCTCCTGAAGACATGTGGTGTGTGGTGCAACCCACTCACCATATGTCTCATTGGCAGGTTCCCCTGAAAAATATGCAAATACTCACATCCTGGTAGGGCAGGCAGGCAGGCTGTGCAGCTACTCAATGCAATACAGGGAAAAGGGAGACCAAAAAGCGCACCAGCACAAACGGAGCAGGAAGAAACCAGAACAAAAAAATGATTAAAAGGGCACTTTAATGCGGCAAAAGACCCATCCAATGCATTTCGAACGTCGCAGCGTTCTTTTTCAAGGATCCTTGAAAAAGAACGCTGCGACGTTCGAAATGCATTGGATGGGTCTTTTGCCGCATTAAAGTGCCCTTTTAATCATTTTTTTGTTCTGGTTTCTTCCTGCTCCGTTTGTGCTGGTGCGCTTTTTGGTCTCCCTTTTCATTATGATACAACCATGACATTGACGTTGAAAAACTACATTGCAACATGTCTAATTTAGCATGTTATTGTCACATGTTCACATGAACTAATTATTTAGTGCATATGCATAATTTCATGCTATCAGGATAATTGCTATTGATTATGTTTCAATCGTCTAAAAATGAGGTACTATTATAGATCTGTGTATAACTTTGCATGTTTGAGGAGGTACCCGGGCGCTATCTCTGTGGAGCTTGTCGGATATACAGAAATGTAAAAATGTAAAAATGTAAAAAAAGGGGGGTATGATACTGCCTGAGAGTGGTTTTCATGTGATGTCCTCCTGAGACTCGAAACCCCAGCAGGATCTATCCAGGACCCTTGTAGGCAATAAATACAAAAAAGGATGGGGGAGCACAGTTGTGGGAAACATATTACATTGCCTGTTTCCCACAACTGTGCTCCCCCATCCTTTTTTGTATTCATATAACTTTGCATGAACTGATTATAATGCATCGTGTACAATGTAAACATGCAATGTTATTGAGTGTCCAATTGCCGACGTCATAAAAAGAGGGATGTCACAAACAACATGTAAACATACAAAATAACAGCTATATTTTCGTTTGATCATGCGTTACACATTAAAAGCATTCTATAATGTATACCAACATTAATATTCGCTGGATCTGTTAGATGTGTCAAATCTGTTACATCATATAATAAATTGAAGCACACTTAAGTAACATGTTTCATATGATGTGACCTCTTCCTTTAAGAGTTTACTATAGGAGTTTCCCTTGACACATCATAACATTAAGACTAATGTGACACGCAAAACATCATAACATACTGCACCGACACACTTTATTCGAGCAAATACCCAGTATGTACCTGGCAGATACCTGGAATGCGCCGCTCCTCACCTCTGACAAGCCCCGTTGCGTTTGCCTCCCCAGCCTGGGTTCATGCCTGGCTGACGGGCGGCTGATCTGTTAAATGATAATGATTAGGATTTAATAGGCTGCAATGCTTCGCGTGTCTACCAGATGGCATAAATTCATGAATTGTAATGCAGTATATATATATATACTGTGCAGTATTGCAGCCAGCGGGAATAAAATGCTTCAATCCCTGCCTGGAAAATACCTCAATGCACTCGGGCAGAAAACAGTCACAAACCTCAATACACCCGGGTATACCCGAATTCGTGGGACTAACCGAGCTCGAATAAAGTGTGTCGCCAGTGTAGACAAGTACAATGTTCTGCCAATAATAAACGTAAGCGGTGACACGATGAAGTGAATAACATCGACACTAATGCCAAACACATTTTTATTTGGAGCAATAGCACGTAAACACTCCTATAAAGTTATAAGTCCCCGCTCCATTGACTCCATTGATGTAGAGATGAGCTATTTTTTCAAAGTGCCGTCCCGGCAACCTTGCCGATCCTTCTCCCCTCCAACTTGCCAACTTTAGTTGGCGGGACAAATTGCCATAGAAATCTCCATTTTTGAGTGCCGATCAGCACCGATAAGCTGATCGGGGCTACTAGAATCCAGCCGATTTCAAAAAGTGGCGAAAAGTGCAGATAAGTAGCTTATCGCCACCCGGCTGCCAATAAATTTTTATCGGGAAGACAAAATGCCGATTTTGGCTACTTATCGGCGCTTACTGAATCGCAAATGCAATTTTGGTGGGAAAATGGCGATAAAAGCCTTATCGGCGCTTACTGCATGAGGCCCTAAGGCTCCTGGCCTGTCTACGCAAACTACCACACTCCGGACACGCTTCTTCTGCTGCGGGTGCGTGTTACTAACATCCCACCTCAGTAAAGGGATGGGTCTGGTCTGCGGGCAGCACTACCGTGACATTATGCAGAGCCCAACCGACACAGACCAGACTGGCACAGATCAGCCCACGCTAGATCAAATCCTGTTTGCCCTGATTCTACAGAATCAAACCATGTCTACTCAAAACACTGAATTGACCCAACAGATAACCACTCTCTCTTTCTCCGGGAGCCTCCTTCAAGTACTGCTCCGCCGTTCCAGCCTGAACCTGCAGGTGCTGACGCTCCGGAGACCAAGATTCCCGTGCCTAAGCCCTACGATGGAGACCCTCAGGCCTGCTGTGGTTTTCTCAACCAGTGCGAGTTCAAGTTTGAGATGGCTCCCCTGCAGTTCTCTTCAGGTCGTAAGAAGGTAGCTTATGTATATTCTCTTTTGACTGGTAATGCTTTGGCATGGGCGTCCCCTATCTAGGAGTTACGTCATGAAATAACCCAAAATTATTCCCGCTTCAGACAAGAGTTCCAACAGGTGTTCGACACTCCTACACGTCAGGACACAGCTTCCTCCTCTCTTCTTCATTTATCACAGGGACGCCGCTCAGTGGCCATATGTGCCCTGGATTTCCGGACTCTAGCGGCGGAGACACGTTGGATCGACGAGGCACTCATCGCCGTCTTCTGGCAAGGCTTAACAGATTCTGTGAAGGATGAACTTGCCGCTCAACCCAGACCAGGAGTGTTAGAGGAGTTAATTTCTCAAGCTACTCGAGTAGATCAACGCCTCCAGGAACGACGCTTAGAACGTTAACGACCTCGCTTTGCACCATTTTTCGCCCATTTTCCGAGGGTCCCTTCAGCTCCTAGACCGTCTTTTTTGGTGTTCCCAAGCGTTGGAACCACCCGAACCCATGCAATTAGAGGTCCAACAGACGCATTCCCCGATACAACAACACTGCAGGAACCGAGGGCTCTGTTACTATTACGGATCTCCGGAACACCTAATCAAGAGCTGTCCTCTCTGTCCGATAAACGACCACACTCAGTGAGTAGAAAGGGGCTCTCCCTGGGTGCTATCTCTCCTCATCCCCTTCCCAAAGAGGGTCTTCCCAAGAAACTTAGAATTCCAGTTTCACTCTCGGGCCCACTTTCCACACCTACTTACGCCTTCATTGACTCTGGAGCAGGAGAGAACTTTGTGGACCAGAACTTCTCTGAACTTAATAACGTTCCACTTACCAGGAAGAAAGTTCCGATTGGATTAGAGGGAAACGACGGGTGACCCCTGAACCCTGCATTCATCTCCCTAGAGACGATTCCTCTCACCAAGTCTTCGCTCAACAGTCATACACTGGCGACACACTTTATTCGAGCTCGGCTAGTCCCACGAATTCAGGTATACTCGGGTGTATTGAGGTTTGTGACTGTTTTCTGCCCGAGTGCATTGCGTTATTTTCCAGGCAGGGATTGAAGCATTTTATTCCCGCTGGCTGCAATACTGCACAGTATATATATATATATATACTGCATTACAATTCATGAATTTATGCCATCTGGTAGACACGCGAAGCATTGCAGCCTATTAATTCCTAATCATTATCATTTAACAGATCAGCCGCCCGTCAGCCAGGCATGAACCATGGCTGGGAAGGCAAACGCAACGGGGCTTGTCTGAGGTGAGGAGTGGCGCATTCCAGGTATCTGCCAGGTACATACTGGGTATTTGCTCGAATAAAGTGTGTCGCAGCAGTATGTAGACCCTGACCATGGATGTCATTCATTCTCCCGGGACTCCAGTTACCCTAGGTTTACCTTGGTTACAACAGCACAACCCCTGTATTGACTGGAGGTCTCGCCTATCCAATGGAGATCAAGGTCGAAGGAGTCAAATACACTGGTCATTACCTCTCCTACACTCCACGCAGGAGTCTCGGTGCCACTTCTCTTGAGATCAGCCCTTACTCCGATTTCTTAGACGTCTTCAACAAGACCCAATCCGAAGTGCTGACATCCCACAGGCCTTACGACTGTCCTGTTGACCTAACTCCAGGTGCTGTACTCCCCAATTCCAAATCGTATCCTCTCTCTCTCCCTGAGACTAAAGCTATGGACGAGTACATACTGCTGCGGCAGACTTTATTCTAACAAATCACCTGTTTGTCCCTGGCTTGTTCCTGGAATGTGACGCTGTTCACCCGGAGCATGCCGCGTTCTCAGCCACGGGTCATGCGCGGTTGATGTGTTAATTGAAAATCGTTCAGGATTTAATAGGCTGCAATGCTTCGCGTGTCCGCCAGATAGCATATATTCATGAATTGTAATGCTATATATATATATATATATATATATATATATATATATTGTATAACAACAACCCCTATAACCCCTAACATACTGTACACATACAGTACTGTATATGCACATCAATGATACTATAGGCTGGCGGGGGCGAGATGTGTTTGCAGCAGAGAGAGATCCGCTACTCTCTCTGTGCAAACATCGGCACATTAAAAATTATTTAAAATACATTTTTATTCATAGTGTAGATGTGCAGGGGGTCTCCGGAGCTAAACCGCATTGGACCCCCTGCTTCCTGAGATACAGGCCCCTTTAGGAGGTGCCGGTATCCCTATGCATTTAAAGGTCCCGATCACGTGACCGTGGAATGTAAACAAAGCAGAGGGATACCGGCACCCCCTAAAGGGGCCTGTATCTCGGGAGCAGGGGGTCCCCGGACCTAAAACCAAAGCGGTTCCGCTCCGGAGACCCTCTGCACATCTACAGTATGAATAAAACACACACATCAATAAAGAATCGTTCCTTACCTTTGCGGCTATGGGCTATGGTAACGAAGCAGCATGAATGTATTTTTAATAATATTGTACAGTGAGCAGGGGGTTCCCTGAGCCAGAAATCAAAGCTCAAGGGACCCCCTGCTCCTGCACAATATTATTAAAATACAGAAATGCTGCTTCATTACCATAGCTGATAGCAGCAAAGGCAATGAAGGGTTAAGGCAGAATAGCATGTTTATTGGGGACATTTGCCCCCAATAAAAATTGCAATAAACAACATACAGTACACGCCCTGTGTATTTAAAATACATAAACAACAATAAATACATTAAATGCATATTTTTAATGTTTCTGTTAAACCTCCCTGCCTTGACTGTAATCTATGTAAGGCCCCCTCCCCCTATTGTGTCTGTTAAACTTCCCTGCCGTGACTGTAATCTGTGTAAGGCCCCCTCCCCCTAATGTGTCTGTTAAATCTCCCTGGCCTGTGTTTCTGTGAGTGCAGTGTATGTAAATGTGGGAGGGGGATCCCGATGTGCATATAATGCAGCGCCTCACTGCCAATGGCCCACCCCGTGAGGCCTAACCACCCACACCCACTACCCACTACCCACCTGCCCATGGCCCCTCCGCTGCTGCAAAACAGAGAAAAAAATTAAAACATCCAAAGTAATGTCCCCTAACCCCTTAATCACCATAGCGGATATTAACCGCTAGAGTCAATAAGGGGTTAACCCACCCTCACCCACCACTCCGGATGCCTACATACCCTCCCACACTAACCCCCCACCCGTGAGGCCTAACCACCCTCACCCACTACTCACAAGGGAGGCCTACCCACATACCCCCCAACCCCCATTACCCACGATAAAAACAATACAGTGACCCACAATAAGCATCATTATATTTATTAAATACATTACCCACCCTCTGTGCCCCCCCATAAATACAAGATTTATCCTTTTACAAACAGGGCTCATAACGCAGCCCCGGTGGGCTGGCGGGGCACCTGACAGACCTACAGGGTACAAGCAGCCCTTTTCAAACAGGTTCTGGAGGCCTGCTGGTTGGTCCCGCCAGTACCATGGACCCCAGGTGGTCTCCTTGGGTCACCATGGGCCACAATTGGGTCCCCACGGTAGGCCCACAGATGTCTGGGAGCCCCGGGTCAGACCCACAGGTGTCTGCGGGGCCTCGGGTAGTTCCCACGGGGGTCTGGGGAACTCACGAGTGCTCACTACGGGTCCGCGGTGCCCCCACAGAAGTGGGACCACACATCATCATCCCCGCACCTTTGGGTCGGCGGTTCCTCCACAGATGTGAGGCCACTGCTTCATCCCCGCAGACTACGGGTCCGTGGTGCCCCCACAGATGTGAGGCCACTGCTTCATCCCCTCATGTGTCACCCGTGAAACCACCAGCCTGATACCCGTGAGATACCCGAGGAGACCCACAGGCTGTCTCCAGAGGTCCCACGCAGAACCACGGAACAAACCCTGAATGTAAAAAAAATAAACCTGGCATATACATTCAATACATACACCCCCCCTAACACCTACAGTACAATAATGTGCAAAATAACTATTATCCAGATATGGATAATAGATTATGTGCCCATTATTAAAAACATTAACTAGCATATTCAACTAAATAAAGTACTACTGACCTCATCAATAAGAAGTCTCCATCGCCAGCGACATCCTTGTTTTGCCCACAAAATACATAGCAAATACAAAGCCAATACATTGCAAGTACATTCAGATATCAATTAACCCCTTAAACACCTTATCAGATAATAACCGCAAAGGTAATTAAGGGGTTAAGCCACACTGGCCCGATACCCACCCTTCACCCATGAATTTGTACAGTGGCTTCATCATGCAACTTTATATACAGTATATATATATATATATATATATATATATATATATATATATATATATTCACACAGAGAGAGAGATATAAATATATATATACAGTATATACACACACATGATGAACCAATATACAAATAAATGTAGAAGGGTTATCAAAACCATACTGTACTACAAAAAACTCTTCTCCATACAGACATACTACATTACAATGAATTTCCTTTAATAAGTAACTGATCTTACAATCTAAATCATCAATTGCCAATGAAAAAACTCACATTCCAATCAATACATTGCATTTACATTGTATAAATGATGCATAAAATCTATGCACCATATACATTCTGCAAATGAATGTTAACAATATCATTGCAAGCAAAATACAAATACCTCCAAACAAGTAAACTATTTTAACCAATCAAGTAAACAAAAATCAATTAGCAATCATTATTTACATCCCTAAACAATTGACATTCCAACCCGAACAATGAAACAATTAACTAATTCACGCCTGGAGCAGAACAATTTAGCATGTGAAAAAATATAAGTACCAACCAGAATACAAACTTTAAAACCAAGGCTAACCCTGAACACAAGCACACAATACAATATCAACAATTACATCTATCTAATTTTAAAATACTTTAAACACACAATAAAGCATAGCAGCATAGACAAATTAATTTAAAACACATCAAATCAAGCTTTTAAAACAACATCATTTCTTACCCTGTACTGCACCGACACACTTTATTCGAGCAAATACCCAGTATGTACCTGGCAGATACCTGGAATGCGCCGCTCCTCACCTCTGACAAGCCCCGTTGCGTTTGCCTTCCCAGCCTGGGTTCATGCCTGGCTGACGGGCGGCTGATCTGTTAAATGATAATGATTAGGAATTAATAGGCTGCAATGCTTCGCGTGTCTACCAGATGGCATAAATTCATGAATTGTAATGCAGTATATATATATATATACTGTGCAGTATTGCAGCCAGCGGGAATAAAATGCTTCAATCC
This sequence comes from Ascaphus truei, assembly GCF_040206685.1. Taxonomy (NCBI): domain Eukaryota; kingdom Metazoa; phylum Chordata; class Amphibia; order Anura; family Ascaphidae; genus Ascaphus; species Ascaphus truei. Next base: position 423,378,042 of record NC_134483.1, on the reverse strand, counting down.
CTGCCTGGAAAATACCTCAATGCACTCGGGCAGAAAACAGTCACAAACCTCAATACACCCGGGTATACCCGAATTCGTGGGACTAGCCGAGCTCGAATAAAGTGTGTCGCCAGTGTATGTATATATCTCTCTAGACATACATACATACATACATACATACATACATACAGTGGCAAGAAATGATATACCACAAAAAAAAAAACACATGTTAAAAAAGCTTTAAAAAAAATTAACAAGTTAATTAAAATAAATTTCTTAGTTCACTTACCATTACTTGGCCCCACCGACTCCCGTTGCGCACCTTACTAACGAACCAATCCACCAGGCATAGGAACCCATAAAATAATAAACCATAAAAAAATAAACATTACACTAAAAATCCAAATCAATCCACGGGTCTTCTAATTGTAATCCATCTTCATCTGTATTTTTCTTTCTTCTATCTTCTTCCGGGCGGGGTCTTCTTCCCGTCTTCGGCCACGCCCTGGCCTTCTTCTTCTGTAGGAGGTCCTTCCTCCTTGGCGTCTGGCTTCAAAATGAGACAACATAGGCGTTTAAAGGCCTATGACGTCACATTTTCATCATATGGTTCCCATGGCCCTGATTGGGCTGTGAAAACCATGTGTTTTGGCCGATAAAAATAAAAATGATGACGTCACTTAAAGGCAATGAAAGCACAGCCAATCAGAATGGCTTTGCTTCAATTGCCTTTAAGATGACGTCATTAAAAGAAACATGGCCGAGCTCACATGGTACGGTAGCCAATCAGAGTGTGGGAACTCCATCCCTACTCTGATTGGCTCTAGTATACCATGTGACAGAGGCTTGGGGGAGAAAGGATGTGACGTCATTGAAAGCCTGTCACAGGGTACTACAGCCAATCAGAGTAGGGATGGAGTTCCCACGCTCTGATTGGCTCTAGTACCATGTGACAAGCTTTCAATGACGTAACATCCTTTCTCCCCCAAGCCTCTGTCATATGGTATTCTAGAGCCAATGAGAGTAGGGATGGAGTTCCCATGCTCTGATTGGCTCTAGTATACCATGTGACAGAGGCTTGGGGGAGAAAGGATGTGACGTCATTGAAAGCCTGTCACAGGGTACTAGAGCCAATCAGAGAAGGGATGGAGTTCCCACGCTCTGATTGGCTACCGTACTATGTGAGGCCGGCCATGTTTCTTTTAATGACGTCATCTTAAATTCAATTGAAGCAAAGCCATTCTGATTGGCTGTGCTTTCATTGCCTTTAAGTGACGTCATCATTTTTATTTTTATCGGCCAAAACACATGATTTTCACGGCCCAATCAGGGCCGTGGGAACCATATGATGAAAATGTGACGTCATAGGCCTTTAAAAGCCTATGTCGTCTCATTTTGAAGCCAGACGCCAAGGAGGAAGGACCTCCTACAGAAGAAGAAGTCCAGGGCGTGGCCGAAGACGGGAAGAAGACCCCGCCCGGAAGAAGATAGAAGAAAGAAGAATACAGATGAAGATGGATTATACTTAGAAGACCCGTGGATTGATTTGGATTTTTAGTGTAATGTTAATTTTTTTATGGTTTATTATTTTATGGGTTCCTGTGCCTGGTGGATTGGTTCGTGAGTAAGGTGCACAACGGGAGTTGGTGGGGCCAAGTAATGGTAAGTGAACTAAAGAAATTTATTTTATTTAACTTGTTAATTTTTTTAAAAGCTTTTTTAACATGTGTATTTTTTTTTGTGGAATATCATTTCTTGCCACTGTATGTATGTATGTATGTATGTATGTATGTCTAGAGAGATATATACATACAGGGTAAGAAATGATGTTGTTTTAAAAGCTTGATTTGATGTGTTTTAAATTAATTTGTCTATGCTGCTATGCTTTATTGTGTGTTTAAAATATTTTAAAATTAGATAGATGTAATTGCTGATATTGTATTGTGTGCTTGTGTTCAGGGTTAGCCTTGGTTTTAAAGTTTGTATTCTGGTTGGTACTTATATTTTTTCACATGCTAAATTGTTCTGCTCCAGGCGTGAATTAGTTAATTGTTTCATTGTTCGGGTTGGAATGTCAATTGTTTAGGGATGTAAATAATGATTGCTAATTGATTTTTGTTTACTTGATTGGTTAAAATAGTTTACTTGTTTGGAGGTATTTGTATTTTGCTTGCAATGATATTGTTAACATTCATTTGCAGAATGTATATGGTGCATAGATTTTATGCATCATTTATACAATGTAAATGTTATGTATTGATTGGAATGTGAGTTTTTTCATTGGCATTTGATGATTTAGATTGTAAGATCAGTTAGGATTATTAAAGGAAATTCATTGTAATGTAGTGTGTCTGTATGGAGAAGTGTTATTTGTAGTACAGTATGATTTTGATAACCCTTCTACATTTATTTGTATATTGGTTCATCATGTGTGTGTATATACTGTATGTATATATATATATATATATATATATATATATATATATATATATATATATATATATATATATATATATATATATATATATATATATATATATATATATATATATATATATATCTCTGTGTGTGTATATATATATATACTATATATATAGTTGCATGATGATGCCACTGTACAAATTCATGGGTGAAGGGTGGTTATCGGGCCAGTGTGACTTAACCCCTTAATTACCTTTGCGGTTATTATCTGATAAGGTGTTTAACGGGTTAATTTATATCTGAATGTACTTGCAATGTATTGGCTTTGTATTTGCTATGTATTTTGTGGGCAAGACAAGGATGTCGCTGGCGACGGAGACTTCTTATTGATGAGGTCAGTAGTACTTTATTTATTTGAATATGCTAGTTAATGTTTTTAATAATGGGCAATTAATCTATTATCCATATCTGGATAATAGTTATTTTGCACATTATTGTACTGTAGGTGTTGGGGGGGTGTATGTATTGAATGTATAGGCCAGGTTTATTTTTTTTACATTCAGGGTTTGTTCCATGGTTCTGCGTATGACCTCTGGAGACCACCTGTGGGTCTCCTCGGGTATCTCACGGGTATCAGGCTGGTGGTTCCACGGGTGACACATGCGGGGATGAAACGGTGGCCTCACATCTGTGGGGGCACCGCGGACCCGTAGTCTGTGGGGATGAAGCGATGGCCTCACATCTGAGGGGGCACCGCCGACCCATTGGTGCGGGGATGATGATGTGTGGTCCCACTTCTGTGGGGGCACCGCAGACCCGTAGTGAGCACTCGTGAGTTCCCCAGACCCCCGTGGGTACCACCCGAGGCCCCGCAGACACCTGTGGGTCTGACCCGGGGCTCCAAGACATCCACGGGCCTACCGTGGGGACCCAATTGTGGCCCATGGTGACCCAAGGTGACCACCTGGGGGCAATGGTGCTGGCGGGACCCACCAGCAGGCCTCCAGAACTTGTTTGAAAAGGGCTGCTGTTACCCTGTAGGTCTGTCAGGTGCCCCGCCAGCCCACCGGGGACTCACGTGGGGCTGCGTTATGAACCCTGTTTGTAAAAGGATAAATCTTGTATTTATGAGGGGGCGCAGGGGGTGGGTAATGTATATAATAAATATAATGATGCTTATTGTGGGTCACTGTATTGTTTTTTTTGTGATACTGGGGGTGGGAAGGTATGTGGGTAGGCCTCCCTTGTGGTTAGTGGGTGAGGGTGGTTAGGCCTCATGGGGTGGGGGGTTAGTGTGGGAGGGTATGTAGGCATCCCAAGTGGTGGGTGAGGGTGGGTTAACCCCTTAATGACTGTAGCTGTTAATAACCGCTGTGGTGATTAAGGGGTTAGGGGACATTACTTTGGATGTTTTCATTTTTGTCTCTGTTTTGCAGCAGCGGAGGGGCCATGGGCAGGTGGGTAGTGGGTAGTGGGTAGTGGGTGTGGGTGGTTAGGCCTCACGGAGTGGGCCATTGGCAGTGAGGCGCTGCATTATATGCACATCGGGATCACCCTCCCCCTCCCACATTTACATACACTGCACTCACAGAAACACAGGCCAGGGAGATTTAACAGACACATTAGGGGGAGGGGGCCTTACACAGACTACAGTCACGGCAGGGAAGTTTAACAGACACATTAGGGAGAAGGGGCCTTACATAGATTACAGTCAAGGCAGGGAGGTTTAACAGACACATTAAAAATATGTATTTAATGTATTTATTGTTGTTTATGTATTTTAAATACACAGGGCGTGTACTGTATGTTGTTTATTGCAATTTTTATTGGGGGCAAATGTCCCCAATAAACATGCTATTCTGCCTTAACCCTTCATTGCCTTTGCTGCTATCAGCTATGGTAATGAAGCAGCATTTCTGTATTTTAATAATATTGTGCAGGAGCAGGGGGTCCCTTGAGCTTTGATTTGTGGCTCAGGGAACCCCCTGCTCACTGTACAATATTATTAAAAATACATTCATGCTGCTTCGTTACCATAGCACATAGCCCCAAAGGTAAGGAACGATTCTTTATTGATGTGTGTGTTTTATTCATACTGTAGATGTGCAGAGGGTCTCCGGAACGGAACTGCTTTGGTTTTAGGTCCGGGGACACCCTGCTCCCCGAGATACAGGCCCCTTTAGGGGGTGCCGGTATCCCTCTGCTTGGTTTACATGCCGCGGTCACGTGATTGGGAACTTTAAATGCAGAGGGATACCGGCACCTCGTAAAGGGGCCTGTATCTCAGGAAGTAGGGGGTCCCCGGACCTGAAACCAATGCGGTTCAGCTCCGGAGACCCCCTGCACATCTACACTATGAATAAAAATGTATTTTAAATTTATTTATTTATATTCATGTATTTAGATTTATTTATTTATTTAGATTTATTTATTTATTTTTTGGGCGGCTGCTGTGTTTGAATTTTTTTTATTGTGGGTAGTGGGGGTGGGTGAAGGGAGTACTAGCCCCAACGGTGGTTGTTTAGGGCTTGCGGGGGGGTAGCGGGAGGGGTTAACCCCTTCATGACCGTAGCGGTATTAACTGCTACGGTCGTGAAGGGGTTAAGTGCACCCGCAACCTCCCCGCAAGTCCTAAACTCACACCAAGGGCCAAATACCCCCTTCACCCACCCCCGCTACCCACAATAAAGCGGGCACGGTGGGTTAACCCCTTCATTGCCTTAGCGGCTATCAGCTATGCTAATGAAGCAGCATTTCTGTATTTTAATAATATTGTGCAGGAGCAGGGGGTCCCTTGAGCTTTGATTTCTGGCTCAGGGAACCCCCTGCTCACTGTACAATATTATTAAAAATACATTCATGCTGCTTCGTTACGATAGCCCATAGCCGCAAAGGTAAGGAATGATTCTTTATTGATGTGTGTGTTTTATTCATACTGTAGATGTGCAGAGTGTCTCCGGAGTGGAACGCTTTGGTTTTAGGTCCGGGGACCCCCTGCTCCCGAGATACAGGCCCCTTTAGGGGGTGCCGGTATCCCTCTGCTTGGTTTACATGCCGCGGTCACGTGATCGGGACCTTTAAATGCAAAGGGATACCGGCACCTCATAAAGGGGCCTGTATCTCGGGAAGCAGGGGGTCCCCGGACCTGAAATCAATGCGGTTCATCTCCGGAGACCCCCTGCACATGTACACTATGAATACATTTTTAATGTGCCGATGTTTGCGCAGAGAGAGCAGTGGATCTCTCTCTGCTGCAAACACATCTCGCCCCCGCCGGCTTATAGTATCATTGATGTGCATGTACAGTACTGTATGTGTACAGTACTGTATGTTAGGGGTCATAGGGGACGGCTTCAAAGACAACAGCTCGCAAACGCCCCCATGAGTTTTTACACGGCATTGCAGTATTGCAGACAGCGGGAATAAAATGCTTAAATCACAGCCGCGAAAATAACGCAATACACCCCGGGCGAAAACGACACAAAACCGCGCATAACCGGGATATTCTGAAATTCGCGGAGCTAGACGAGTTAGAATAAAGTTGGTCGCCACTGTACGTGAGAACCTCAAGAATGGATTTATACGAAACTCCTCTTCACCCGCTGGGGCCGGGTTCTTTTTCATCAAGACGAACGATAATACACTTACACCTTGCATAGATTACTGGGGCCTCAATCGGATCACGATCAAGAATTGGTATCCACTTCCCCTCATCTCAGAATTGTTCGACCGACTTCAGGGAGCCAAGTTTTTCACGAAACATGAACTTCCAGGTGTGTACAATCTGATCCGTATTCGGGAGTGGGATGAATGGAAGACCACCTTCAATACGCGCACAGGTCATTATGAGTACCTTGTGATGCCCTTCGGTCTCTGTAACGCCCCGGTGGTCTATCAAAATTTTATAAATGAATTTTTTTGCGATGTACTTAACGCGTTCATAATTGTTTACTTGGATGACATCCTCATTTTTTCAAAGAACCTCCAAGACCACATCAAACATAATACGCTCGTGCTCTCCAGTCTCCGCGCCAATCATTTGTACGCCAAAATGGAAAAATGTCTCTTCCAACAAACTTCCACTTCCTTCTTAGGATACATCATCTCGGATAAAGGATTCTCCATGGACCCCGAGAAACTTAAATTCACCACTACCCAATTCCCTCAAGTCTATTCAATGCTTCTTAGGTTTTTCCAACTATTATCGGAAATTTATTCAAGGTTTTTCGACTATTATTGCTCCCATTACAGCTCTTACCAGAAAAGGATCTGACCCTTCATCCTGGTCTCACGAGGCAGTCTCAGTCATTCTTCGCCACCCAGATACTAGTCTTCCCTTCGGTTGACACATCGGATTGTGGAGCAGGGGCGGTACTCTCGAAAAGATCTTCCCCTCAAGATAAATTACACCCTTGTGTTTTTTTTTCAAAGAAATTTTCTTCGGCCGAGAAGAATTATGACGTGGGCAACAGAGAATTACTGGCTATCAAGATGGCTCTTATGGAATGGAGGCACCTGCTGGAGGGGTCTAGGGAGCCTATTTCTATACTTACCGATCACAAAAATCTTTTATATATCATGTCGGCACGTCGTCTGGGTCCCTGCCAAGGCCGCTGGGCACTATTCTTCTCTATGTTCAATTTCACCCATTCTTATATACCTGGAACCAAGAACATGAAAGCTGATGCTCTCTCCAGACAGTTTTCTCAGAGGAAAAGTCTGAAGCAGTCCTCGAGACCATTCTACCCAAGAGACTTATCATCTCAGCGACCACATTCGACATTCTGGACAAGGTCATCGAGGCCCAGAGATACATACCGAGTGTTCTAGAGGTACCGGAGGGAAGGCTCTATGCTACTTCCAATTTTCACCCCAAGATATTGGAATGGAGTCATTCTTCACATTTGGCAGGACATCCAGGCTTCAAGAGGACATTTGACCTTATTCAACGCACCGTCTGGTGGCCTAATATGGCAAAGACCATTCAGAAGTTTAGCAGCGCTTGCCCCATTTGCGCCCAATGTAAAGCCCTTCGACAAAAACCCTCTGGATTGCTGATGCCTCTCCCTATTCCTGAGTGCCCCTGGTCTCACATCTTGATGGATTTTATTGTGGAACTGCCCAGATCCAAGGGCATGAATACCATCTTGGTGGTAGTTGATCGCTTCTCCGAGCAGGTACACGTCATTCCCCTCAAGGGTTTGCCATCCTCACCCGCCCTGGCTGATATCTTTTCGAAATACATTTTTCGCATTCACGGGATTCCCAGTTTTATTGTTTCCGTCAGGGGTTCCCAGTTTGTGTCCAGGTTCTGCCGAGCCTGCACCAAGAGTCTTTGCATTTCTGTGTCTTTTTCTTCAGGCTATCACCCACATTCGAAAGATCAGACTGAGAGAGCCAACCAGACCTTGGAGCAGTACCTGCGCTGTTTTGTGTCCGAGACTCAAGATAAATGGTCTGAATTATTACCTTGGGCTGAATTCGCCATCAATTCCTCTAAAAACTAGTCCACTCAACAGTCCCCTTTTTTCATAAATTGCGGATTCCATCCCAGCCGTTTTCCCATCTCCATTCCCTCCTCTGGAGTTCCGGCTGCTGATGAACGGATCACCATACTTCAGTATTCTTGGATCAAGATTCAATCAGTTCTCCGGAAGTCTGCCGAGAGGTTCAAGTTACAGGCGGATTGACGTCGCCAAATACCCCCCAGATATAAACCCGGGGATAAAGTCTGGCTCTCTGCCAGAAACATCCGACTGTAGACTCCGACTCCCAAACAAGCTCCTAAATTCCTTGGCCCTTTCAATATACTGGAGCAAATCAACCCTGGGCTTTCCGTCTCCAGCTTCCTCCTGTCATGAGGATACCCAAGGTGTTTCATACTTCCTTATTAAAGCCATTTGTGTGAAATACTCTCTTTCCAGGTAAACTCCGTAGACCCAATCCTGTGTCGGTCCAAGGACACGAAGAGTACGAGATGCTACGGTCCTGATGAGCGCACTTGGCTTCCTCACGGACACATCCATGCTCCGGTTCTTCTGGATCGTTTCCGCAAGAAGTTCCCGCTGAAACCTTGGAAGGATCGTCCTGGGGCCGACACTCAAGGTAAGGGTACTGTAAGGAAGCAGGGTTCTCTCACCCACTCTTTACCTGTGCCAGGTACTGCTCCTGCTCCCCCTTCCTCCTCTCAGCATTACCCTCCCCGATGCCGGGCTCTGTGTCAGCCGAAACACTCACACGCGGCCGCCATTTTGGCCGTGAAGTGCGCAGGATGGTCTTGCTCTGCGCGTGCTCCCGGCCATAATTTATTCACTGCATAGGCAGTGCAGCCACGCCCCTGGCACTTTCTCCAGCCATACTCACGCCCCCCTGCTTCCCAGCTGATGCCGCTTCAACATCTCAGCGTGCAACTATCAGCTCATGTTCCACGGCACACCTTTGCTCCACCTACCTCTCTGATTAGCTCTCCCACCTTTATTACCCCAGTCCTCCCCTGGAGTCATTGCTCTGCATAGCCTCAGCTTACCTGGTGTGGATTGTGTTTTTGATTCTAAGGTTTTGATCTGGCTTGGCTTTCGACTCCTCTCCTGGCTCTCGACCCCGGCATCCTCCTCACTATGCTGTTTCCCTCCACCCTCGACCTCGGCTTGGCCTTCTACTATCCGGACCTCTCCTTGACCCTCAGCATTGGCACCCACTATGAATACTCTCACTCCGGATACGACAGGTACCACTATACCAAACTAGGTCTCCTGGCCTGTCAATGCAAACTACCACACTCTGGACACGCTTCCCCTGCTGTGGGTGTGTGTTACTAACATCCCACCTCAGTACAGGGATGGGTCTGTGACACCGTGATTAACTGTGTGATTTGTGCAGTAGTTTGCAATTAGTTTGTCTTTTGTCCATGTCTTCATATTTTTTTGTGGCCACAGTCTGTTTGGAGACCAGGCAATTTACACCTTTTTACCAGAATCATTCATTAAGCAAAACGAGATAATGAAATAAATTGTGGTTTATTCACTTAAAATAGGGAAACACACAGTGGAACACAAAATACATAGGAAATACACACTTACTGGGGATCTGGGCTACAAAACTAGACTTTCCATTTTTAAATGAACGAAAAAACAAAGTCTTTAATTGACTGAACTTAGCCCGAAATGTCCTGAAACTCAAATCGGCATGAAGTTCCTGACGCCACCGCTCTCTTTCCACCGTCCGATGTTGGTCCGGGGTTTTCTTCCAAATTTTTGTGAATCTTGGTATTGATGTTCATTTATTCTCACTCTAAGTGTTCTGATGGTCCTTCCTACATATCCACTACCACATGCACATCTAAGCAAGTACAGTAAATAACAAAGTTGGTATTACTGTACATGTTATAAAAGAACCAATCTTATATTTCTGTTCTGCGTGTATATTTCGAATGTGTATAATGGGTGTCACATATCTTCAGAGATTGCAATCTCCACACTTGAAGAAGCCCTTTGGTATATTTATAATAGTATCTTTGTTGAACAAAAAAGGCTAGTTGAGACATGACTACCTATAGTCTTTGCCTTTCTAAATATTATCTTAGGGTTGGATTTGGTATATAAACCTAGAACTTTGTCTAATCTAAAAATTTCCCAGGGTCTATATAAAATAGACCTAATTTGTTCAGCTTGTCTTAGAGTGAGAATAAATGAACATGTGAGAAGTATCAGAAACAGAGATGAGAGATTCCCTGTTGCACGCCACTTTATGAGCTGTTCTCAAGGATAACTGATTACATTCTCATTTAGTGCCATAGAACATGTGCACACCAGTATTAGAGAAGGGGACAGGCCATCCTCAATTGCAGGGAGATGCATTGGATTTTTGCCCTTGGGACGTTGGCGCTCAAGGGCATGAATTTAGACTGGGAACTGAAACATTTTCTGAAATAATGAGACTACCCCACCTGCTACTGTTTATTAGTCACTAGCAGACTTGGTCGATTAGAGATTGTTTCAATTTATCTTAGATAAATAATCTCTAACACATATATATGATATGACCTTCTGGACTGTTTTTCTAATGGGTAAATCAGACCATGATTATTATCATGTTTATTTGTTTAAGGACCCATTTTGCATATTCTTTATATTTATTTTTATTTTATTTTGATTATTTTTATTTTTTATTGTGTATTTTTGGTTATTGTAACACTCTAATAGGGCTCATTGAAAAACCAACTATATACCAATTTGATGCGTAGTCTATTCTTTAAATAGATTAAGGCAATATATTTAATAAATATTTTGATTATATGTAGAATTGGGATTATTATAGGACTTAGTTAACTTGCCCTGTTGAACTATATTAACAAATATCATATATAGAATTTATCATTATTAATATCATGTTTAATTCAATATATTTTATTGTTTTTTATTATCTATTGGAGATTCTGGTGTCTGGTTGGTTCTTCATTAAATTGCCCCTCAATTTTGATTTTACAGATGAGATACATCCTTTATCTGTATGCATGTGGATATATATTTGGTGACTTATTTTACCATTATGGCAGTAATATTTTCATATATGTATATCATGGGTCACATACAGTAAAGAGAGGTTTTATTGATTTATCTCTGTTATCATACCCAAATTCTAGATAATATTATGTATCTTATCCCTTGTTTCATAATCCTTGATATCTCCATTGTTTGTTTTATTGGTGTTGATCAAAGAAAGATCAAAAAGATTCCTCCTACTAATAGCACTCTATGCCATATATCAACTAATGGACCTAATAGCCCGACAGTGAATTACTGCAAGTCAGGTCTAGTGACCCAGAATCACCGGAGAAACCAAAAAATAATACAATTTTATTAATTCTAAATTGAAGTTAAAAACACATATACATTATTAAAAAAAAAAATCCCCATAGTAGTGTGGCAAAAAGAGCAGTTCATCCAGGTAAATATATCTAAATAGATAATATCCCAAAAATACTCAAAATAAACATCCAAAGTATTTATATCAATTGTTGCTCAGGCTAGCCAAAAGTCTGAAACAAGTATGGCTTGCAAATATCAATGAACTCTATCAGATAAATGTCATCATCGGAGACAGACATAGAATATGTCCAATTGATCACATGCCTCAGGGATATCACTCCAGAGATTAACACACATTCCCAGCTAGCTCAAACTCCCACACCCACCACATGATGAATATATATTTATGTCAACCAGAGAGCTACTGAGCGTGTCAATGGTATACAACAAGAGACAGGGGGTGCCCAATGCTACATCCAATTGACAAAACATATATGATGAAAAGTATAAAGTAAAATATATCAATAATAATAATAATATTAAATACTTGGTTATTTAGTTAACCCTTTGGCCAAAGCGTCATAAGCCTGCATACCAACATCAAGGTATAACCAAATTAATGCAGGTCCTACACTACACTACACTGTGAACCCTTCCTTTTACCTCTGTAAGAGGGGAAGAACCATTATAGGTCTTGTTCCTGCAGCAAATGAAATGACCTCCCAAGTTAAAAAGGTGAAGGAGGAGGAGTGAGCTCTGGGGGGAGGTGCCACAGCCTCCAATTGACTGCTACCAGTCAGACATTGATTAACACACATTCCCAGCCAGCTCAAACTCGAACACCCACCACATGATGATTATATATTTATGTCAACCAGAGAGCTACTGAGCGTGTCAATGGTATACAACAAGAGACAGGGGGTGCCCAATGCTACATCCAATTGACAAAACATATATGATGAAATGTATAAAGTAAAATACTTCAATAATAATAATATTAAATACTTGGTTATTTAGTTAACCCTTTGGCCAAAGCGTCATAAGCCTGCATACCAATGTCAAGGTATAACCAAATTAATGCAGGTCCTACACTACACTACACTGTGAACCCTTCCTTTTACCTCTGTAAGAGGGGAATAACCATTATAGGTCGTGTTCCTGCAGCAAATGAAATTACCTCCCAAGTTAAAAAGGTGCGTTAATTTGGTAACACATACAATACAGTAATGGGCAAAATTACTATTATCCACATATGGATAATAATGCATTTGCCCATTTTAAATACATATAACTTTCAATAAATACAGTAAATACATATTACACTTAACTTTTCCAGGCACCCACGATGAAGGCCGTCTTCATCCTCATCTTCATCCTGCCCATGTCCCTCCAGTGCTGCAAAACATACTGTACAAGAATAAAAATAGCCCCTAACCCCTTAATCACCTTAGCGGTCATTAACCGCTACAGTCATTAAGGGGTTAACCCACCCTCACCCACTAACCCAGGCGGGAGGCCTAAAAACCCTCCCCCACTACCCATCCCATGAGGCCTAACCACCCTCACCCACTAAGCCACTAACCCAGACGGGAGGCCTACCCACATACCCTTGGGGCCAATACCCCATTCCCCCACCCCCAGTACCCACAAGAAAAACAATACACAGCCCCACAATAAACATCATTATATTTATTCTATACATAACCCACCCCCTGTGCCCCCCCATAAATACATGATTTATTATTTTACATACAGGGTTAATACCCCAGGCCCACGGGAGTCCCCGGTGGGCCTGACGGGTCCCCTCACAGACCTACAGTAGCCCAGGACCATGTTTCAATCAGGGTCTGGAGGCTTGCGGGTGGTCCCCGCAGGTGCCATGGTCCACCAGGTGGTCTCCGCGGGTCACCGTGGGCCACAATGGGGTCCCCACGGGTAGGCCCGTGGCTTTCTGGGGGCCCCCGGGTCAGACCCACAGGTGTCTGAGGGGCCTCGGGTAGTTCCCACAGGGGTCTGTGGGCCCACGAGTTGTCCCTACGGGTCCGCGGTGCCCTCAGGTGAGGCCACCGGTTCTTCCCAGCAGGTATCCCCCGTGGACACCTCCAGCCTGCTACCCATGGAAAGCCCGAGTAGACGTCAGGTGGTCACCAGAGGTCTCCCACAGACCAAAAAGAACCAACCCTGTATGTAAAAAAAATAAACCTGACCTATACATTAAATACATTAATCCCCCCCCAACACATACAGTACAATAATGTGCAAAATAACTATTATCCAGATATGAATAATAGATTATTTGGCCATTATGTAACACATAAAACATGCATAAATCAAAACATGCATTCTTAATCATAAAATCACCTCATTGCACATTACAATTAATCCAGCAGCACTTCTAAAAATAAACCAACAAACCAGCAGCTACACAAATGTATATGAAATGTCACACAATTGCATTGAGTGTGTAAATGATGCAATTAATCTGTGCATCATGTAACACTATGCAAAATATATGTAAAAATAAAATACACTATGAACAATGTCCCCTAACCACCAATGCCATCATGAAAATCAAATAGAAACTAAGCAACATAAATACATTTACCATCAATCAATTAATCAATTTCCTAAACCAATTACAATACAATACAAATCAATTATACAATTCCCTATTCAATTCCTAAAGCCAAACCATTGGCAAAAGAATTGTAATTGAAAGTAACCACCTTCATTCTAATCTAACTACCATTAAAAATAACCTGTAACTAAATACAAATTACATTATTCACACCAATGTAAATAAAGCTGCTAAATACATTAGACATACATGAAAAGAACATAAACGTTAGCAAAACAATCAATTATTATCCCTGTATGTCTATCCATATAGATAGATATACATAACCTACAGGGGCAATAATAGAGCATAAAAAACAATGCATTTACATCCAAAAATCACATATAATACACCCATTCATTGTTCATGAATGTATGTATATCCATAGGGACATAGATATATTCAGGGGCATTAAATGGGAATGAAAAAATAAAAGACATGAATAAAAAATCACAAAAACCTGTAAAAGTCAAAATAATAAACTTTTCTTTTGTTTACTTACCGAATCACCACTCACCAAAATTCAGGCGACCCAGAAGCACTGGAACCAATCCAAAGGCAACCATAAAATAATAAACCCTTACAACCCACAACGGTGTCTTCTTGCTTCTATTTGTAATCCTTTACGTCAGTCGGGGAAGAACCTAGGGGCACGCGGACCCGTAGGGACCACCCGTGGGCCCACAGACCCCTGTGGGAACCACCCGATGCCCCTCAGACACCTGTGGGTCTGACACGGGGCCCCCAAGACAGCCGTGGCCTACCCCTACCCGTGGGGACCCCATTGTGGCCCACGGTGACCCACGGAGACCACCTGGTGGACCATGGCGCCTGGCGGGGACCACCCGCAGGCCTCCAGACCTTGTTTGAAACATGGTGCTTGGCTACTGTAGGTCTGTGAGGTGACCCATCAGGTTCACCGGGGACTCCTGTGGGCCTGGGGTATTAACCCTGTATGTAAAATAATAAATCATGTATTTATGGGGGGGGGCACAGGGCGTGGGTTATGTATAGAATAAATATAATGATGTTTATTGTGGGGCTGTGTATTGTTTTTCTTGTGGGTACTGGGGGTGGGGGAATGGGGTATTGGCCCCAAGGGTATGTGGGTAGGCCTCCCATCTGGGTTAGTGGGTTAGTGGGTGAGGGTGGTTAGGCCTCATGGGATGGGTAGTGGGGGAGGGTTTTTAGGCCTCCCACCTGGGTTAGTGGGTGAGGGTGGGTTAACCCCTTAATGACTGGAGCGGTTAATGACCGCTAAGGTGATTAAGGGGTTAGGGGCTATTTTTATTCTTACAGTATGTACAGTATGTTTTGCAGCACCGGAGGGACATGGGCAGGATGAAGATGAGGATGAAAACGGCCTTCATCGTGGGTGCCTGGAAAAGGTAAGTGTACTATGTATTTACTGTATTTATTGTAATTTATATGTATTTAATATGGGCAAATGCATTATTATCCATATGTGGATAATAGTTTTTTTGCCCATTACTGTACTGTATGTGTTAGGGGGCGGTGGGAATGTGTGTTGTATATTGCTATGTTTATTGGGGGCAATTGTCCCCAATAAACATGCTATTGTGCCTTAACCCCTTCATTGCCTTAGCGGATAGCCGCTAAGGTAATGAAGCTGCTTTAATGTATTTTTATTAATAGTGTGCGGGAGCAGGGGGTCCCCTGAGCTGAACCACATTGATTTCTGGCTCAGAGACCCCCTGCTTCCCGAGTTACAGGCGGTTTGGGGTATCGGTGCCAGTGTCGCCGCCATCTTTATAGAGCCAAGTCGCGTCTTGGATGCTATAAAGATGGCGGTGACATTGGCCTCCGATGCCCCATACTGGGTCCTGTAACTCGGGAAGCAGGGGGTCTCTGAGGAAGAAATCAATGCGGTTCAGCCCAGGAGACCCTCTGCTCCCGCACACTATTATTAAAATGTACATGAATGCAGCTTCATTACCATCGCAGATAGCCGCTAAGGTAAGGAATTATTGTTTATTTATATGTGAGTTTTGACAGTAGTGTAGATGAGTAGGGGGTCTCCAGAGCTGAACCCAATTGGTTTCAGCCTCGGGGACCCCCTACTTCAGGAGATACAGGCCCCGGTTTGGGGTGCCGGTATCCCCTGCAAAATGTAAATATCCCGGTCACGCGACGCGGGAGCTTTAAAGTGCAAGGGATACCGGCACCCCATAATGCGGTTCAGCTCAGGAGACCCCCTGCTCATATACACTATTATTAAAATGTATTTATTTAGTGTACGATCGCCTATAACAGCCTTGCATGGGGATACAGAATCTCCATGCAAATGTTACAAGCGGCTTTTTTTCTATCAGCTAGCGTACGTGAAGGTTAAGAACGCTAGCAAGGGGAAAAAAAGCAACCAATACGCTGTGGCTATTTTGAGCAGGTACGTTAAAAAATGGGCTCAAGGCCTTAGTGAATCGCGTCCCCGGCCTCAGTTTTTAACGGACGTGCATTTTTGGAACATCAGAACTCAAACCCATTGAGTTTAGTGCATAGGCCCCAATGTATCCATTATAGAAAAAGACCTCGGCGGGTCATATAAACGGAAAGGAGCTGCTGCAAATACAAGCCTGTCTGCTGCCTGAGTGGTATGGATGTCGCCACTTCGAATGACGTCTTAGACGTGACGTCCTACGTTAGCCATTAACACAGGGTTGGTCAAGCAATATAAAACCATCTGTGAGCGCTATCTTCACAATTAATGATTTGATAACACTGTATTAATGTTAATTATTATTATGAGATATCACAAGTTCATTTCGCCTCCAGGATCGGTTTGAGCTGCAGGTTCAGACACCGCCTACTTTAGTCAATTGTGGGCTGAACCAACACATTGAGAGTATAAATACCTACCGGATAGATAATTGTTTTAAATTCCTCCCCCTGAAGAAGCATGGTGGACACGTGAAACGTGCGTCGGGAACGTAAGAAGTCATGTCTGTGACGTCATTCGAAGTGGCGACATCCATACCGCTCAGGCAGCACACAGGCTTGTATTTGCAGCAGCTCCTTTCAGTTTGTATGACCCACCGAGGTCTTTTTCTATAATGGATACATTGTCTCTGTGACTATACTACGATTCACTTTGAATAATATTAAGTATCCATTAATGCTGTGTATTATATGTTTACCCTAATGAACCTGCGGGACTATTCTTTGAAGGGATACCACGGTATGATACTGACACACCAGTATGAGACATACGGGTATAAGTACTAGCATACTTTGCCGCCCTGCAATAGATATTATACCCACCAAGGGTTAACATATATTTCAGAGACATATATTATATTTTCTGTGAATAATCAAATTTTCACATACGACACAGGGGACTATAATCCTGTGTCTACTATATAAAACTTGTGTGGAATCTTGATGTATTCACTACCAATTTGATCGCCCTTAAACAGATATACACCAGCTGATTTCCTTCCTGTAATAAGATACATCAGGGTCTCTGGAGTGATATCCCTGAGGCATGTGAGCAATTGGACATATCCTATGTCTGTCTCCGATGATGACATATATCTGATAGAGTTCATTGATATTTGCAAGCCATACTTGTTTCAGACATTTTGCTAGCCTTAGCAACAATTGATATAAATACTTTGGATGTTTATATTGAGTATTTTTTGGATATTATCTATTTAGATATATTTACCTGGACGAACTGATCTTTTTGCCACACTACTATGGGGATTTTTTTTTTTTTTTTTTTTTATGTATATATGTTTTTAACTTTAATTTAGAATTAATAAAATTGTATTATTTTTTGGTTTCTCCGGTGATTCTGGGTTACTAGACCTGACTTGCAGTAATTTACTGTCGGGCTATTAGGTCCATTAGTTGATATATGGCATAGAGTGCTATAGTAGGAGGAATCTTTTTGATCTTTCTTTGATCAACACCGATAAAACAATTGCATTATCCTCCTGAGCACCTGCCTGTTTTTCCCATTACTTTGGTGATTGCGGTTTAATTAATCTTATTCCTATCTCCATTGTTTGGTCTGATTTTGAATATTCACATCTAGAATTATGCTAACTTCATAGATGTGTCTAACAATGTTCGTGCAAGCAGACGTTAAAGCACTTAAAATTTATTCATGTGTGACATTATCCTCTTTGTATCGATCAACCTCGTAGGAAACTAGTTTGTAGCTTTTAAAGTTAATTTGTTTTTTTTGTATCATTATTTGATTTTGTATGTATTTTGTATTTATCTATGCCTGTTAGTCTCTGAAGTTGGCTACTTTGCTGTTACTTTTGATCCTTCGCATACACGGGATACATTTTCTGTCATGGCAGCTGATTTGTCCGTCTGATTTTCACGCCAATTTATAGCGCGTCACTCGGCTCCAATAGCAAAGAGCTCAAAAAGGGACTACAACTCCCAGCAGCCCCAGGGTCTGGAACCCAGGTGATGCCAGGGAGCCAATGGAAGAGCTAGATTCCCCTGCAGAGAGAGATACATTTCGCGCGCTGGGGAAGGACCGATCAGTTGGAGCTGGGATACAGACACGGGTGGGTATAGGTGCAGGGAGGAAAGTAGCCCCTGCACTAGGCCAGAGATCTCCCCTAGACCACAGATAGGCCCTACTCACATACCAGTTTGTGGCTGCTACAGGGACAGTCCCTTATGTAGGGACCCTGCCCCTTTAGTTTTTAGTTGTTCAGGGACACAGCCGCCAAGCTGTGCATCCTTGATAAGTGTGGTCTGGGACCAGACCCTTTCACTTAAGGCTCCAAGGCAGAGGCCTAGGCTCCCATGACTCAACAGGTAAAGGGCAGCACCAGTAGCGTATTTACAGCCTACACCTAGATCTCACTTAGGGTGGTGGTGGTGGGGGGGGGGGGGTAACTGTGTTACATTACATTTTAAAATATAATTTATATATGAAGAGTAAACAGTAAGAGTAAAGTATTGCACTCACATATGTGCAATCTTTAAATCACAATAAAAATCAAGAACTCCAGTCTCTTCTGCGATCAATTCCAAATGTACTTAATGAAGCACTGGCTCAACTGAAATTAGCCTCTGCCATAGCAAATGACCCCCACACACACACACACATATATATATATATATATATATATATATATATATATATATATATATATTGAAGCAAAAGGTGTTTGAGGGGAGGTACCTAGGACCCAGCACCTTCCAGGGTGTGTTCCCTTCACTCTCACCTGAGCCCTAATTAATGGTTAATGGTTAAAAGGCAACACAGACAGCTTCCTGTGCTCCTGCTGTGCTGATCTGAAGGCACACACACAGACAGCCCTGTGAGATACTGCAAAGGGAAGCTGCAGGTACAGTGTCTAAAGTGGGGAAAGACCTTAGGTTTCCCCCACTGTTAGTTAGGGACTAAGCTGTATTAGTCAGAACTCTGAAAAGGAGTTAGGTTTTTGTTTCTATTTTATGTTATAAGTTAACCCTGTTCCTGCTTTGTACCTGGCAAATAAACCCTCCTGTGCATCAGTACTACGTTTCCCTGCCTTTGATCTGGATAAAAGAGACTGTAACGTGCTGTGGACATCATAATTGGTGGAGAATGCGGGCAGTCCACAAGGCAGTGAAAGTGGAAAATGGAGGCATTTCTAACCTCGCTACAATACAAGCAAAAAGAAAATGCTGCTATCCTATTGCGGGGTTTGCAGGAGATGTCAAAAGCCAATAATGAGAGCTTACAACAGATGACAAAGTCACAAACTGAAAGTGCTGCGGCGTTAGTACAACAGATGGCGCTGTCCCTACATAAGATGCTGTCACGGCTGTGCTCACCACAAACCTGGGTCGGACCGCGTGGCTGAGGTGGGGTTGTAAAAGCACCGACCTTAGACCGCGCAGGCGGATCCGGATTGCGCAGTTCGTAGTCGTACGTAGCAGGATCAGGATAGGAGAAGACAGCATCGTCGGTGGACACACCAGGGTCAGGACTGGAGACATCAGGGTAAACGTTGTTCAATAAACTCACACGGCCTGATGTGAGTCCTTGCCCTCAGAGGGTAATGTCCTGTATGGATGGTGTCCTGTTGTTTCAGCAGAGTTGTCCCCCGATGGGTGTGGTGTGTGAGTGTCTCCTCTCCCCGTATCCCAAATGACCAAAAAGAAATGTGCAAACCAAAAGTCAAAATGAATTAAAAGGTCTTTAATGGGTTAACAGTGAAGACATGTGCATACACTATGCATACATGTTGTGGTGCTTAAAAAGTATAAAACAATATATGACACGATAACACAATGAACTAAACAGTATGTGATGTACTGAAGCAAACACAAAAAAAGACTCTCACACTAAACAAATATACAAAATCACTTGCCCAGCATCATCCGCTCAGAGCACTCCTGCACGATCTCCTCCTCCGTTTTTTGCTCCAACTGGCGCGTCCGGCAGCGGAACCGGAAAGGGGTATCTGAACCGGATGTCCTGCAGTGTGCTGGGTCCCTCTGTCAATGAGCTCCGGCAGGGAACTACGCATTTCGCAATAAGCTTCGTCAGGTTCTGGGCAAGTGATTTTGTATATTTGTTTAGTGTGAGAGTCTTTTTTTGTGTTTGCTTCAGTACATCACATATTGTTTAGTTCATCAGGCCGTGTGAGTTTAATGTATATCTGAGACTCCAGTATATGAGTCTGTATTTACCCACTCCAGTCAGCGTTGAGGGAGAGACACCACACAAGCCTGTGTGAGTCACTGGATCCATATATTCTATGTATTCTGTGATTAGTTAGTGGGAACCCACCATCCATCCCACCACCGTCCACTCCTACCCCACCCCCCTACTCCCCCTTCCCACTCCCCCCCTCCCCTATTTTCCCCCCAATCCCCCAATGTGGACATGATACACTAATATCGTGTTTTATTCTTTTATTCTTGTCTTAATACTGCATCCGGATCCACTATATTCGTGAGGTCCACGAGGTTCGCGCTGACCATCTTCACACCACTACTGCCACGCTGAGAAGGACACGGGATTCCCTTCTCCAAGGTCAAGCAGCAACCACAAAATCAACTAAAAGGGCCAGTATATGTTTTTCTACACACCCTTTTGCACCACAAACACCAAAACCATATTTTATATTTTATCATTTTTTAACAGAGTAAGGCGTTACAACAACTTTTTAAGCCACAAAATTTAGGGAGCGCCCCAGTCCAAATAACCTCTAAACGTTGTTCAAGCAGGAGTTCGGCAACAGGTAGTCAGGAGAGCCCCGCTTCAGCTTAGGAGCGCGGGAGTGGCTTCTGCGCGTGCGGCGACCATGGCCCATAGTACTGGTCTCAGGAGGTGGTAGACAGACCAGAGTAGCACACCGTCTAGCTGCACTGGTAAACCAGTGCTTCAGTGTAAGAGTCCTGAGCGGGCTGGGGAATCCTCCGTTTCAGCACAGGAACCAGGACACGGCCTCTCTAGATTATGGAAAGAGTAGGCCCCAGGAACCAGGAAGCTGAAGATACACAGGGAAACTTCCGCTTCAGTGCAGGAAACCAGGAGGCTGAAGACGCAGGGGAATCCTCCGTTTCAGCATAGGAACCAGGACACGGCCTCTTTAGATTAGGGAAAGAGTAGGCCCCAGGAACCAGGAAGCTGAAGATACACAGGGAAACCTCCGCTTCAGTGCAGGAAACCAGGAGGCTGAAGATGCAGGGGAAACCTCTGCTTCAGCACAGGTGACGTGCGTGAATATAGCAGCCGGTCACAGGAAACAAGGAGCTGAAGTAACAAGGAGAGTACTCAGCTTCAGCACAGGAAACAGGAACTGACCGCTGCATGAGACTAGCAGCTGGTCACAGGAACCAGGGAGCTGAAGACAACAAGGAGAGTACTCCGCTTCAGCACAGGAACAGACCGCTGCGTGACACTAGAAGCCGGTCTCAGGAACCAAGGAGACAGACAAGACAAGGCTTATGGCAGAACACAGAGACATCCAGTAAGGACTATGCTCGGCAGGGAGCATTGTGGGAAAGCAGTACTTAAAGGTCAGAGAACCAATGGCAGAAGGGGCGTGTGGCAGTATTGCTTTGGTGAGTGAATCCAGGCTGCAGTAAATATCAGTGGAAGTTTTCCAGGACAGCACAAGCCTGCAAGGTAAGGCAAACAGTAAACCGAGGAGCGGATTCCTTACAGACGCTAAAAGAAGAGTAACACGAGGCGCAACTTCGCCTACACCAGGAGCTCCGAGTATCGGGTGAGAAAATTTCCGCCCAGACTAGCGTGGCCCCACAGGTCGCTCACCAGGTAAAATCGCACCTTATTCAGAAAATGACAATGGACGATGACGTTGAGGCGTTCCTGTCAATTTTTGAGCGCACCGCAGTTCGCGAAGGGTGTCCAGTTGAGCAGTGGGCTGGAATAATTTCTCCTTTCCTGTGGGGGACTCGCAGAAGGCCTATTATGACTTGGAGCCAGAGCAAGCGAAAAACTATGAAATCCTGAAGGCTTAGATTACGGCACGGCTATGTGTCACTGTCGCAGTTCGGGCCCAGCGGTTCCACTCCTGGCGTTACGATGCAGAAAAGGCTCCACGCTCCCAACTCTATGACCTCATCCACTCTGCGCTGAAATGGCTCCAGCCTGACGAATGTAAATCCACCGCCGTAGTCAAAAGGGTCGTCATAGACCGGTTCCTGCGGGGTCTTCCTCGCACCGTCCTGAAGTGGGTTAGCCAGAATGACCCCAAAAGCGCAGAGCAGTTGGTCACTTTAGTGGAATGCCACTTTGCTGCTGAGGAGATGGCCCGGAATACAAGTCCCAACGAGTTTCCCGGTCGCAGGTCCCCGCATATCAGGAGGTCCGGTAAGACTGTTCCTTGGCCTAATGGGCCACAGTGACTCATAGACTCCCATAAAGGAGGTGGAAATCCCACGGCCCATAGAAGGGACTCTAGCCCCACTCCTTCCAATAGACTGGAGAAACCCCTCCGACCCAGTTTTGGGAAGTACACTGAGTGCTACAAATGTCATGAACTTGGACATGTGGCAGCAGTTTGCCCTATGAACCTTGACCGAATGAAATGTGACATTTCTGTGGGGTATTTTTCGGGCGGGGTTCCTGCAGTTAAGCAGACTGTGATAGAGAAATGTCATTAGAGAGGAATAGTATGTGTGAAGTCAAAATAGATGGGATACCTGTAAGTGCAATGCATGATACTGGTAGTACAGTTACATTGGTCGCAGCACGTCTACTCCAGTCTGGGTTTCTACCAGGGGTCTCCTTACAGGTAACCTGTATCCATGGGGATGATCGTACTTACCCGGCTGCACGAGTGTACACAGAAAACCTCATCGACCCAGTACATCATCAGGTCGGGGTAGTGCCGAATCTGATGTATGAGGTACTAGTGGGTCAGGATTTCCTGTGGTTTTGGGAACTGTGGGAAAGGAAGTCTGATTGTGTTCAGGATGTGCCCTTGAGGTCTGAGGTTCCTGATCCAGTAGACCCTGGTTCTCTGTTAGAGGTTATGGCAGGTGAAGGACCTGAAGTTGAGGACCCCCCAGAACTAGATTTTCAGGATTTACAGGTTGCTCCCGTAAAGTTTGCCTCTGCACAACTAAACGATTTGATGCTAGTAAACGCCAAAGCCACAGTAGTGAGCATAAATGGGGTACCAGTTAACCCTGAGGTTACGCCATCACCACCCTACTTTGTCTACAACAATGACTTAGTGTATAGGGTAGAAAGAGAAGACCCTGATAGGTTAGAGCAGCTACTGGTGCCAAAGCCCTTTAGAAGTCAGGTAATGGACCTGGCCCATAGCCATATCCTGGGAGGACACCTAAGGGTAAAGAAAACCACTGATAGAATAAAAGCGTGATTTTACTGGCCGGGTCTACACAAAGACGTAGAACCTTATTGTGAGACATGTCCAGAGTGTCAAATGACCTCACCAGTAAAATCGTTCCGTAGTCCGTTATTGAAGTTCCTTTTGAACGTATCGGAATGGATCTGGTAGGCCCATTACCAAAGTCAGCACGGGGCCATCAACACATTCTAGTCATTGTAGACTATGCCACAAAATATCCGGAAGCGGTTCCCCTCCAGAATACATCCGCTAAAGGCATAGCCAAAGAACTAATGTTATTGTTTACTCGGGTCGGGATCCCCAAGGAAATATTAACAGACCAAGGAACCCCTTTTATGTCCCGGGTTACGAAAGAGCTATGCAGGTTATTGAATATCAAACATTTACACACCTCGGTCTATCACCCGCAAACCGACGGCCTAGTGGAGCAGTTTAACAAGACTCTAAAACATATGTTACAGAAGGTCATAGACCGAGATGGTAAAAACTTGGATTTTCTCTTACCGTATTTGTTGTTTGCTGTAAGAGAAGTTCCTCAGGCATCTACAGGTTACTCCCCTTTTGAGTTGTTGTATGGGAGACACCCACGAGGTATACTTGATATGCTCAAAGAGACCTGGGAAACAGAGTCAACACCCCACCGTAGCATAATCGAGCATTTTTCCCAGATGCAGAATCGCATTGCAGCAGTGTTGCCGATTGTGCGACAACACGTGCAGCAACCCCAGAGTTCACAACAGAACTCTTATAACTGGAATGCCAGACTTAGGGTATTTAGATCGGGAGATAAGGTATTAGTGTGGTACCTACAGTAGAATGTAAATTTTTGGCCACCTGGCAGGGACCCTACAAAGTCCTAGAAAGAGTAGGAGAGGTCAATTATAGAGTTAGACAGCCCAGGAGGAGGAAGCCAGAACAGTTGTATCATGTGAATCTCTTAAAGCCCTGGAAAGAGAGGGAAGCATTGGTTACTGTAGTTCGGACTGTATCATCTAGGGAACCTTCTGTTACTGAAGTGAAAATTGCTGACACCTTGTCTGGCCCTCAGAAACAGGAGGTAAAGGAGTTTCTTGTGCGCAATGCCCAAGTTTTCTCCCCTGTACCCGGGAGAACCTCGGTTATTGAGCATAACATCCATACAGAACCTGGGAAGGTCATACATCTTAAGCCCTATAGATTACCTGAGGCTAGGCGACAGGCCATTAAAGAGGAGGTACAGAAAATGTTGGACCTCAAAGTAATCGAGGAATCATTCAGTAACTGGTCGAGCCCTATCGTGCTGGTTCTGAAACCGGATGGCTCGATCAGGTTCTATAATGATTTTAGGAAACTAAATGCAGTCTCCAAATTTGATACATACCCTATGCCACGGGTGGACGAACTGATAGACTGGGTAGGTGATGCCCAATACTTAACTACCCTTGATCTGACTAAGGTGTATTGGTGGCAGGTACCTCTAACACAGGCTGCTAAAGAAAAAACGGCATTTTCCACACCAGGTGGGCTATACCAATATAAGGTCCTACCCTTCGTTCTACATGGGGCTCCAGCAACCTTTCAGAGATTGATGGACCGGGTTTTGAAGTCCCATACAGACTATGCCGCGAGCTACCTGGATGATGTGATCATTCACAGTAATGACTGGGACTCTCACCTGGAAAAGGTACAGGCAGTTCTAGACTCCCTGGAGGAAGCGGGTCTGATGGCAAACCCTGCTAAGTGTGCCATCGGTTTAGAAGAGACCAAGTACTTAGGGTATACGGTTGCTAGAGGGCTTGTGAAACCGCAGGTGGCAAAGCTGAAGACAATTAGGGAGTGGCCGAGACCAGTAACTCAGAAACAGGTTAAAGTCTTCCTCGGCCTGGCCGGTTACTACCGTCGCTTTATACCAGACTTTGCCACCCACTCAACCCCTCTGTCCGACCTAACGAAAGGGAAGAGTTCGGTCATGGTGATGTGGTCTGACCACGCGGAGAAAGCTTTCCAAAGCTTAAAAGACACCATATGTGCTCACCCCGGACTTCACCAGGGATTTCAGGTTCAGTGTGACGCTTCCGATGTAGGGATAGGAGCGGTCCTGAAACAAAGTGTCGGAGTGGACGAACACCCCATCATATATATCAGCCGAAAGCTAACTGTCCATGAGAAGAGATATGCCATAATTGAGAAAGACGGTTTGGCCATCAAATTGGCATTAGAGACTCTAAAATATTATTTGTTAGGGAGAAAATTTACCCTAATAACGGACCATGCACCCTTAAAGTACATGCAACAAAATAAGGAAAAGAATGCTCGTGTAACTCGCTGGTTTTTGAGTCTCCAGGGGTTCCAGTACACAAGCCAGGCTCCAAACATGGAAATGCTGATGCATTGTCCCGAGAATACACCTCTCTATTTTCAAGTGCTCACCCGAAACCGATTGAGCAGAGGGGGGGA
The DNA here is from genome assembly GCF_040206685.1 of Ascaphus truei. Lineage (NCBI taxonomy): Eukaryota > Metazoa > Chordata > Amphibia > Anura > Ascaphidae > Ascaphus > Ascaphus truei. Next base: position 423,351,952 of record NC_134483.1, on the reverse strand, counting down.
TATGTGATATATTGAAGCAAAAGGTGTTTGAGGGGAGGTACATAGGACCCAGCACCTTCCAGGGTGTGTTCCCTTCACTTTCACCTGAGCCCTAATTAATGAGCTTCAAGGTTAAAAGGCAACATAGACAGCTTCCTGTGCTTCTGCTGTGCTGATCTGAAGGCACACACACAGACAGCCCTGTGAGATACTGCAAAGGGAAGCTGCAGGTACAGTGTCTAAAGTGGGGACAGACCTTAGGTTTCCCCCACTGTTAGTTAGGGACTAAGCTGTATTAGTCAGAACTCTGAAAAGGAGTTAGGTTTTTGTTTCTATTTTATGTTATAAGTTAACCCTGTTCCTGCTTTGTACATGGCAAATAAACCCTCCTGTGCATCAGTACTATGTTTCCCTGCCTTGGATCTGGATAAAAGAGACTGCAACGTGGTGTTGACATCACAATATATATATATATATCTATGATCTATGAATTGGACACCATGGCCCCGCAAGGACTGAATGAAGAGTTCACACTCAGCTGCTTTTTATAGTCCTGTTATATCCTTGATGTTTATGCAGTCATGTTAGCTGCCCACATATCCGTACTTGATGTTTTTAATACCCCTTTGTTTGATCATCACTTTACCCTTTCCCTCAATGTCTTTTGTTTCTATCACTACAGGGACTTCATACATCATGTGGTGTTCCCCTGACACTGTACTGATTGGCCTGGTCTATTTTGGACTAATGGAAGCTTGCACATGCGCAGCATTATACTCTTTGTTGGTTGCTATGGCTCAGAGACGCTCCTGGTGGCATTGCTGGCAACAGAGGACGCCTTTCTTCAATGAAGCTGTCACCGAGGCTTTCCTGCATGCGCATATACACGCGCACTCGCTATGTTTACATGTGCTCTGTTGTTCCAAGATGTCCACCACCTGTCAGCGCTGCAAAATGGTGATGTGGAGCTCCTTGTTGGACTGATTAATTGATTCCTAAGTGTCTACACAAGGTGGGTGGGGGTATATATTTCTTTCTGGTGCCAGTGTCCCTTAGCTTACCCTGAAGAAGGTTCTCACTGGACCGAAACGTTGGTTTACATTTTGTTGTTTGAATACAATCTTTTTGATATATACCGCTGAGTGCTGTTTCTTTGCTTTCCCTGCTGGGAAGGCAATCTGTTGCATATACTTGTTTTATGGAACATGCACCTTATGATTTGACTCTCTAGCTTGGAGTGCCAGCTGTGCTATATTTGTTTATATATATATTTGTTACTTAATGTGTCCAGTTTGTAGATAGTCCGGGCTTCCAATTGAAGGAGAGCTTTATTGCGGTCCCCACCCCTGGGGGACAATGGAACCTGTCTCTATAACATGGTCTTAATTATCTGGCACAGTTTATGCATATGACTGTCATTGCTATCTATACTGCCTGCATATGCTTACCCCCTATAATTGATCTGCAGACGTTGTTGGGCATGGTGGTGCAACATACTATCATGCCGGTTCATCTATGCATTCTTTCTGTTGGATCAACACAGCACATATTGACATATTAATATGTTTGCTTTTTTATTCAGTCAGCTTATCTCAGTTTAATTGTTCACATGTATTGGGTATCACTGCACTGCACTGTCATATTGGTGTTTTTATGGTGCAACAACTGTTTATGCTGGCGCTCTTGCAGGGACTAGCCCATGCTTTTTCATTGATAGACCATTCCTTGATTAACTCATGCTATTCCACCACTTATGTTGGCAGCTTTTTTATACATGATGCAGTGCATCAGACTTTTGTATCCTTGCTGCTATACTGCTTATTTATCTACCATGGGCTCTCATCACAGTTGAGCTTTGCCTGGTTTCCACTCCAGTTTGTTCATAACCAGTAAGCAGAGGTTTTTACAGCAAGATGCTTCGTTTATTATTTAATTAATTGTGCTAGTCTTGCATATACGCATTAGCTCTCTTCACTGTAGATTTCCCTCCACATCAGTAGGGACACAGGCTCAAAGCATCTATACATAGATTGTTTCAACTTAATTATGGGCTCCCATAACTGCCTTCATTCACCTGGGTCAGCCACAGCGCATTTGTCACTGTTTGTAAGCAGCGCCGTTTCATTCATTTATTTATTTATTTAATGGCGGTTCGCGCATGCGCGAGGGTCAATCATTCGTTTTGGAGGAGAAAGTCTCTCCCTGCCATAGCGCTAGGCTTACACATGCGCAGTATCATTTTTCATCACACAGTTGCGCCCCCCTCTGGCCCGGCACCACGTGACAGGGGTTTGTGCACTCTGACTCAACACTGCACACACACATGCGCAGTAATCACTGCCTACGTGGCAGGAGAGCTACAGTGTTCTAGCTGTCAACTGACAGCCTGGTTTCAAAGGGCAGCCCCTGCATACAGCATGTAAGTGATTGTTATATTAAAACATGTGTTGCACCTGTTTCTATTGGACACTTAGGGGTATATATATGTGTTATGTCTCACTCTGTTGGTTCATCACCTTGAGAAAGGTCCCGTGTGGAGGACCGAAACGTTGGTTTTTATGTCACACTAAATACAATTCTTTTTGACTATCTCCTGGAGTGCTGCCTCTGATATTCGGTCAAACGGTATCGTATAGCTTATATATATATATATATATATATATATATATAGTCTTCCAAGCTGTTGGAAAAAACAAAAGTTGCTGTCATCCTGTAGTGACCTTGCATGCTTCCACAACAGTATACATTAAAAAAACTTCTACGTATATATAATGCATACAAATGCAGCGGCCGTTATTCGAACACTTCACGCATTGTGTACCTCGGAATACCCATGTCATGGCGCATGATTTCTTCCAACCGTACCACCTTAAGACGTGAGTGCGCGCGAGTGCAGAAAATGACATTTTAGTGTTCTGGTTTTTAAACACCTGAAATTGACACAGTAGCCCAGTAGCCCAGTAGCACAGTAGCACAGTAGCACAGTAGCACAGTACTATACACATTACAATTCATTAATTTCATTGCATTTTATTCCACAAAAAGAAACAGAATCCATGAAATTCAAACAAAGCAACCACGATAAATATAGGTGCCTGGGGTGATTGGCCGCATTAATGCCACATGGAATACATCATAGCACACGAAACGGCTCCGTGATTTGTTCGAATAACAGCCACTGCATCTGTACATGCCGTACAAATATGCACACATATACACTAGACAAATATTTGATTTTGATTATAAAATTGTGTGTTGTTCATTGTATATTATCTGTCTCAGCTTCTCCGCTAATGAAATCACTCTCCTGGCTTCCTATCAAATCCTGCATCTCACACTCAATTGTCCTCCTCACTTTTAAAGCTGTACACTCTTCTGCCCCTCCTTACATCTCAGCCCTAATTTCTCGCTAGGCACCATCCCGACTCTTGCGTTCCACTAAAGCCAGGGTGGGCAACACTATCGCCATTCGCCACTTGTGGCGAATTGGCAGTAAAACTGTAACAAACAGGGCCGCCGTGACACTCTGTGTGACCCGCGATGGCCCCCTCAAACCCCCCCCTTCCCCTTCCTTGGTAAGGAGTGCGCTTCAGCGGTGTGACGCACTCCACACCCTCCCACACCCCCGCCCGCTCCAGCATGCACGTGACTTGCGTGTTCACTCCCCTGCGAGGCCGCTCCATGACACGCTCCCCCCCGAGAATGCTTTAGTGTGATGCGCTGATGCCCGCCACCACTGCCGCCGTCACCACTGCCACCCACCCGCCACCAATGCCGCCCGTCCGCCTGCCACCACTGCCCGTTCGCCACTACTGCTGCCCGCTGCTGCCGCCGCGCCACGATCTGGTAGGCATTGGTGGGGGATGGGGGGTGCTTTCAAGGGTGTTGGGGGGATATGAAGGGTGCTGAGGGGAGATGAAGGGTGCGGCCGATCTGTTGTCCTTGGAGCATTTTGGCCCTTTTCACTTTACAAGTTGTGCAGGCCTGTTATAGCGTAATGGGAAGCGTGGCGGCAAGCGCGAGTACGCCGGCAGTGGCGGTGCTAGTGCTGAAGGGAAAAGCAGAGGAGAAAGAACCATTGAGTAGAAAACGGTGGAGGCGGAGCACACACCCTGCCGGCAACCACGCACAGACTCCTGTTCCTTGCATCTGTTTTGTTGACGATTTTAACATTTTTCTCTGCTTTACCAAAAAAAATGTTAGATGGATAAGTGGGTGATTCGAAAACGAAGTGAACCAGCAGCAGGTGATAGTGGTGGGGTGAGTGAAGCAGACGAACTCAGTGATTCGGAATCTAGTGGTAAAAAGCAAAAAACAAGAGCATGGAAGAGCATGACACGAAACTTTCAAGAAATATGGGAGCTAAAATTCGTAGTGACGCAAGTAAATGAAAAGACAGTGTGCCTCCTGTGCAAAAACAGTTTCAGTGAGAATAATGCAGACAGTTTGATGAAGCACTTTCAAATAAGCACAGTGCATTCAACAATAAATTTCCAGTTTATGGCCCTAGTCGTGTCCGTGAAATTGCCCGTTTGAAATCACAGTTTCAAGATCAGAAGAGCATCCTGAAGCAGTTTCTTTCGTCGAATGAGCAAGTGACGTTAGCTAGTTATAAAGCAGACTGGATTTTGTCTCGTAAAAAGAAACCATTATCTGATGCTCAGATGTTAAAAGACATTCTGGTGACGGTGATGGAAACTCTGTTGGAAAACTACGAATTAAAGGTGAAGAATGATATCCTCCAAAAAGTGCAGAATTTGCAGTTAAGCCGTAGGACGGTTGTTCGCAGAGTGCGGGAATTAGCTAAAAACATTGAAGAGCAACTGCTTGAACAATTGAAAGACTGTTTGTGTTTTTCCCTGGCGCTGGACGAGTCAACCGATTGTACTGACACGGTACAATTAATATTTTGGATTCGGTTTGTGCTTTCCAATTTTACAATTCGTGAAGAAATCTTTGAACTTTGTAGACTGCGAGGCCATACTTGTGAAACTGATATACTCGAACATTTTATTTCAGCTTCAAAACATTGTGACCTAGATCTGATAAAATTTGCTTCTATTACAACGGACGGTGTAACCGCAATGATAGGAAGAAAATCGGGATTTGTTTCTCGTTTGAAGCAGCATTTGAGTGAGAATGGTGTGAAAAACATGTTGCCCTACTTCCATTGCATTCTGCATCAGGAGAATTTGTGTGCTCAGATGCTCGGAACTGACACTTTGAAAACTTTGATGGACAAGGTCGTGAAAATCAAGAATTACATCCGAAGTGGAAGTTCCCTCATCCATCGACAGTTTGTTGAGGCCTTGAAAGAATGCGGTGACTGTGATTTAGAGGATCTTACTGACTATGCAAATGTGAGATGGTTGAGCAGAGGAAAAGTTCTGGAACGGTTTACCTATTTGCTTCCTCAAATTCAAGATTTTCTTGTTGAGAAACGCCAGATAGAAAATTTTTCTAACATTGAGAACCCTTCATGGCAGTGTGATTTACATTTTCTGTGCGATATCATGGCTTACTTAAATGAATTAAACGTGAAGCTGCAGGGAAAGGGTAAAGTAATATGTGAGCTGGCACAGCATATTCAAGAATTCAAGTCAAAACTGAACCTCATTCACGTACAAACTCAGAAGGACGATTTGACCCATTTTGCAGAACCGAATAGATTTCTAGAAAAAAAATGAGGAGTGCGGTCTATTCGACGTGAAGCGGCAACTTTACGTAAACTGGATAAAAAACATGTCCCAGAAATTTGAATCACGTTTTTCTGATTTCAATGACTTCAAATTGGCATTTAAATTTTGCTTGACCCATTCCACTTTCATATTACAAATTCAAGCAAAGACATTTCCACCCTTCTGTCTTTGGACAAGCGCGGGCTTGAAGATGATTTGCTTTCTCTTCACAGTCTTGAACACTTGAAAATGTACTTGAATTCTTCAGTCACAGATATGTGGAAATCTATTCTGACTGACAACCATCACCAACTTTGAAATCAGCTATTTCAAAATTATTGTCCATGTTTGAATCAACGTGGGTGTGTAAATCGACGTTCTCTATGATAGGATTCATCAAGTCAAAACACAGATCTCGAATTGTTGATGTCAATTTGTAGGCTGAACTAAGATGTGCATTGAGTTCAGATATTCAGCCAAAGTTTATGCAACTTGTCAGAAATAAGGATTGTCAAATATCGCATTAAATTATCTAACATTTTCAATTTGAACCATTTTCATCGTTTGTGTCTGCCGCAGTTGTAGCTGAGTAGTCAAAGTGTTCATGTTTTGAATAAACTAGTTCAAACAGTGTGTGTTGCTTGAAATTTTTGCATGCGCAACAAAAAAACTCAATTTTTACAAGGTGTGGCAATTTTCACTTCTAATTCGCCACACCTGTGGCTACATTGAAAAATAGGTTGCCCACCCCTGCACTAAAGGATGTTTCTCTCTACCCCCTTTGTATCTAAAGCCCTCTCACACCTTAAACCTTTCTCACCGACTGAACCACACCTCTGGAATGCCCTTCCCCATCAATATCCAACTAGCACCCTCTCTATCCACCTTTAAGACCCACCTTAAAACACACCTGCTTAACGAAGCATATGAGTAGCTCCGTGGCTAATATTATACACCAGATACATAAACTTTGGCCTCTTGCAGAAACACATACCAGAATGCCCTCCTGCTGTCGCTGTACATTCTTCTTACCTACGAATTAGATTGTAAGCTCTTCGGAGCAGTGACTCCTCTTCATAAATGTTAATTTTATGTCTCAAGCAATTATTCCTATGTTCTGTTATTTGTATTATTTGTTATTTATATGATTATCATGTGTATTACTACTGTGAAGCACTATGTATATAAATGGTGCTATATAAATAAAGACATACTGTATATATACTGTTAAAATATATACAGTGACAAACATGGAAATTGCAGTCCCAAGTATGCTATAAAAGTTGAAACATATTTTATGAATCTTATCATTATTTACCCAAACTATATTGATACTGGAGAACATTGGAAGCATCCAAAATCAAGAACATACCAAGAAATGTGCAGATCTGTAAATTGTAAAAAAGAAAAAATATATAATTTCAATTATAATTATGTTATTCCAGTTGGGGAAGCATAACATTAAGTGAGATAATGCAGATGTATTAGAAAGTGAGGACACTGGGGCGCTACCTAAATGTGCAAATATAGTGTAACGAGGCGAGAAATACGCTGTAATAAGGTGACCCCACCACCTATGAAAGTCTGAGGATGGATCCTACAAGAAATTTTAAAGATGAACTGACCACACTCCTGACTCAAGGGAAAGAGAAAGGTATTTTAGAAGATAGAGAATACAACTATCTCATCAATCCTCATCCCGTCATGGCGGTATTCTACTTTCTACCGAAAGTTCATAAAGATGCAGTGGCACCTCCGGGGAGACCAATTATCTCGGGATAGGGTCTCTCACCTCCAATCTTTCACAGTATATTTACCACTTTCTCCAACCCAATGTGGATTAACAGAGATCCTATCTCCGAGATACCCTAGAGGTGCTAGATATTTTACCCACAATCACATGGGAACCTGATTTTGTCCTAGTCACATGTCATGTTACATCGCTGTTCACCATAATAGATCATGAGATGGGCTGTGAAGCCATTGGACGTATCTTAGACAATGATGAAGATCTCGCAGATGAGCAAAAGGCCTTTATACTACAGAGTATTATGTTTATCCTCAAACATAATGTTTTTAATTTTAATGAGAATTTCTCCCTACAGCGCCGTGGGACCACAATGGGGACTAGATTTGCGCCGAGTTATGCAAATATCTTCATGGGCAGTTGGGAATTGGATACCATCTGTTCCACGCATGAGTTCGGCGCAGACCTAGTCCTCTGGCATCGCTACATCGATGATGTCATCTTCATCTAGAAGGGCAGTGAGGAAAGACGCAAGGATTTCCTACAGTATATTAACAATAAGTCCTTGAATTTATCTTTTACGTCACAAAATATAGTAAAGAGACCATTGATTTCCTCGACCTTACAATTTATGTCGAGGATAAACTACTGAAAACTAAGACATTTTAAAAATAAGTAGATTGAAATAATTACTTAAAGAAAAGCAGTTGCCACCATACTAAGTTTAACAGTAACTCTAAGAAAATACGCGAAATTATTAGTAAACATTGGTATCTTCTCCAACAGGATGAAGTATTGAAAGTAAACACAACTTGTAGTCTACCGCTCACCCAAATTTTAATTTCAAATATTTCGAGTATGATAATACTCTATGCCAGCCGGTGCAAAGAGGATAGGGTAAACATACACACAAACACAAATAGAGGAGGTAAAGAATCCTCCCCAAAGATCCTCAGTTATTGCACACAAGGCTCGGTGATAAAGGGGCTTAATTGCCAAAAATGCTAGAGGTTCAATCAACCATACAATACAGGTAAGTAACCGCGTCCATCACTGTGGGCGGACAATTACCACTAAAACGCCAAATTGGCAAAATAACAAATCTTTTATTAATATTCAAAACAAACAACACATAATGCTTACTCTAAACTAGATAAAACCAATTAAAATCTGATGGTAACTGGTGTCGTCACACGGTTAGCAGTCAAGGTAGGTTACCAGTAGAATTTAATGTGAGAGGTACAGCACAAACAGTTAATATATAAATAAGTGCTATAAGGCAATTTCCACTCTCATAGCTAACTCCAGTGTGCATAGGTAAATAATGGTTAGATGCATGCATACAAGATACATATATATCTAGTGGTGTCCACGTTGTTAAATGTCCCTCATTTAGATATGTTGATGCCCAGTATCTAGTACACAGGACTGGTACACAATACCCAATCAGGCTTAATGCTGCACACTGTTATATCTCGGGATAAACGCTGTATGTTGCGGAGGCTCTATTTGTATATAATCATCACCATATTAGCCCTCCCACCTTGAGAAAGCGCAGGTCCACGCACGCACGAAACGTACGTCGGCATGACGTCACCACGTTGACGTCGCGGAGGAGAAGGCTAACTGGTGAGATCAGTCCATGTCATTTCGGCGGCTGCGGGATAAGTAACGCTCAGGACACTGATTCAAGTGCCGGTATCAATGTATATTGTATGTGAATGCGGGCTAATATGGTGATGATTATATACAAATAGAGCCTCCGCAACATACAGCGTTTATCCCGAGATATAACAGTGTGCAGCATTAAGCCTGATTGGGTATTGTGTACCAGTCCTGTATACTAGATACTGTGCATCAACATATGTAAATGAGGGACATTTAACAACGTGCACACCACTAGATAGATATGTATCTTGTATGCATGCATCTACCCATTATTTACCTATGCACACTGGAGTTACCTATGAGAGTGGAAATTGCCTTATAGCACTTATTTATATATCAACTGTTTATGTGCTGTACCTCTCACATTAAATTCTACTGGTAACCTACCTTGATTGCTAACCGTGTGACGACACCAGTTACCATCAGATTTTAATTGGTTTTATCTAGTTTACAGTAAGCATTATGTGTTGTTTGTTTTGAATATTAATAAAAGATTTGTTATTTTGCCAATTTGGCGTTTTAGTGGTAATTGTCCGCCCACAGTGATGGGCGCGGTTACTTACCTGTATTGTATGGTTGATTGAACCTCTAGCATTTTTGGCAATTAAGCCCCTTTATCACCGAGCCTTGTGTGCAATAACTGAGGATCTTTGGGGAGGATTCTTTACCTCCTCTATTTGTGTTTGTGTGAAGTATTGAAAGAACATCTTCCAATTCATCCACGTATAATTTTTATGAGAGCCGATAATATAAAAACAAAACTGGCTCCTAGTACCTTTAAAAGACCATCTCCAGCTACTCCCACCAGCTGGCTTCCTAAACCCCTGGTATTCTTCAAATGCATGAGGTGCAAAGCTTGTCCTCATGGTAGCAATGAAAAAAATAACTTTGAATCAACATCTATAGGAGAACAGTTCAAAACCAAAGATTTCATGAGTTGCACAACTACCTTTGTAGTCTACTTGCTCCAGTGTCCGTGCGGCCTGCAGTACGTGGGACGCACTATCAGGCCACTCAAAGTACGGATACTGGAGCATATGGGGAACATAAGAAAAAGTCTCCTCACTCATAGTGCTTTCAAACATTTTTTATTGCACCATATCAGTAACCCAATGGGTTTGAGTTTTAGAGCAATTGAACACATCCCAAGCAACTGGTGGGGAGGAGACCGATTATCCAGATTGTCCAAGAAAGAGACATTCTGGATATATAAATTGCATACGTTATCCCAAGCAGGTCTAAATATCGACATTGACCTTGTTTTTTTTTTATCTAGGTGACTTATACCAAGTCTCGCTCCTTTAATCACTGCAACTTCTAGTGCATGATGTGTGGCCTTCCATTCATTATTCTAGTGATCTCATTCCAATAATTTATTGGTTATAATAGTTGTAATTTATCCTGATGTACTTTCCTTACTTTTATTTCAAAAAAAGAAATTCCACATTGGATCGTCGTTTCTCTATTATTGCAGCTTTGTTGTTTAACCTGAATGTGTCTGTTACACTTATCCCTGTATAGCATCTCTCAATGCTCTATTTGTTTCAGCCAAGTATTTCCACCCTTATGGTCAGTCAGGGAATCATAATATACTGTAGACAATAGGTTTTTAAGAACCAGTATTTACCTAATGTTTATGTATACATTGAGCCACTATATGGTCATGGTGCTTTAGTAGAAATTTGTATATCATTGGGGCCAGCCTGTTTAGGCCAAAAGGGAATTATTTGATCTATCTCTAGTATATGCAAAGACTTCTAATACACTTTTAGAAAGTTATTTTTATCTACATTGTATAAATAACCACTCCAGCCACAAAAGCATTGGTTTCTAACATCTACTGCCATCTACTGGTGGTTTTGAGTTTTTACACAAGTTACCTTTTAACAAGTTTACCTTGATCTGAGCATGCTCCTGTTTATGGTCAGGCTGACAAGTGCGCATGCGCCGGTCTTTGGCCGTCTGTAAATCAGGAGCAGATCAGAAGGATCATGTACTTCAGTTTACGGTAATAACTACTGTTTATTTAATCATCCATATACAGTACATGTCTGTACTTAGTATATATTAGCTTAGACACCATCAGGTATACATTTATATTGTGAGCGCCTATGCACATATGTTGTGTCACGAACGTGGGGAGCATAGGAGCAGTGGCGTCAAGCATTCTTTTTAAAAAAAGCACATGTCACTGTTATTATGTATACGCAGCCTGCACCCACTGGGCGGGTTACAGCATTTGCAGGAGATTAGTATTATGTTCTTCCGGTATATTAAGGAACCGGAATCTAAACTTTTATGAACCTGAGGAAGGATTGTTATCCGAAACGTGTTGTTAAAGTAATTTGCTGGAAGACCCTTGCCTTGGACCTCCTGACGCGGAGAGAATAACAACTCTAAGCAGGAGCCGGACTGCATTTCAGACACAGGACTTATCCTTTTTTTGTGTAAGTCACACTTTTTATTTTTATCTTGTTTTTAACCTTATGTTTGTCAATAAAACTGTTACCCCATATACCACTCCTGCTCCGTCTTCCACTTCATGAATAAGAGAAGCTGCGTGTGAATCAACCTATCTGGAGCCAAGTATCTGTTTCATTATATGAGGGCACTCACATAAGCCCATGTGAGTGATTTTATATATTTTATATCCAATTACCACACTAAGTTATTTCCCGACATTCTGTTTTGGGACCTACCCCCATTGTTTTTACCTATCTGTCTGAGGAACCATTGGATGAAATACGAGGCCGAAGCATCGGAGATTATCTGCACATTCCTTCCAAAAGGGCACTCACACATGCCCATGTATATGATTAATATCTTATTTTGACCATACCCATATTCCCTACCAATCACCTATTATTTGGTTGTCTGGGACCAATCCTTGCCACTTTTACCTTCTCTCTGAGGTACCATCAGATGAGTTTTGCAGTGAGGATACCCTAGAAGATTCGCAGACACGGTCTACAGGAGCACCCACACTGATCCAAGCACCCCAGGAGGAAGATTTGACGTTCAAGAGTCGTGACTACAGCAGTGACGATATCAGAGACATTCATACTCTGCAACAGATGTGACTGCCACTCACATTTGGCCATGTGAGTGTATATCTATATGACCATTTCTAACACCCTTTTATAACATCTTTATTTGTATGATCATTATCAGACATCTAACATATTTTCCTTATCATTATTATCATTCTTTTCCATGTGCGCTCGCTGCTATCTTGTGTAAAATATAGCTGTGTTATCTGCAATGTAAAGACTTAAATGCATTAGAATATTTGTGTCTATAACATTTCCTGTGAAAACATACTGTAACAATATTAAAAATGTATACATGACATTTTTATTTGGGTGGGGGTAAAATACATGTAATTCTGTTGTTGCTAGGGGAGTTTGCAACACTTAAAATTATTGTGTAGCAAGCCTATCTGACATGAAAAAAGGTAAATGAGAGAAAAGCAAGGTCATAAAAAAAAAAATTATTTGAGGGAAAATACCGGGAGGAGATATGGACACAATTCTTGTCAAATTAAAAAAAATAGAAACATATTTCAATTCAGATTATGCAATATTCATAACATTTCTAACTATACAGTATACAGCGGCCTATCACTGTGCCACTTTTAAGGGAGAGGACTGCCTTTTACTGTATGCCCAAAATGTTGCCGTTTTATATTTTTGGTACACAATGCTTCCTTTATATTACACTATGTGGATTTATTTACCTTTAATGTAATAAAAGTAACTGTTTTTATAGATGGAGTGCAGTGGATTTAAGATAAAAAAAGCAGTTTGGCTTTTTGGTAATAGTTATTTTGTCCCTGTGGCTGTGTAATTCTTTCAATCAGTGTGCAAACCTTACCTAATAGTCATCTATCCCTAATTGTGCCTACCTCAAACTTTTCAAATACTTACCCAGGATATAGGAATCATGACATGACCCTGTATAGTGTAGTAGTAAGGAATTTAGCGGACGGCACTGTGGTCTTGCAAAAACAATTTAATAAAGCCAAAGAAAACACTGGAAATCCAACAACCCCATTCAGAATGTACTTGCACATCACACACCACCTGCCCAATAAGGCCCAGATCCACAAAGGTCCCTTCTTGATTCAACGAGGATTGGGTTGAGGGGGTATATAGAGCACTTGATACTTTTGTAAATACATGTAGATCTCTCTATCCTCATGGCGTTAAACCTATTCTAATTAGACTGTAAGCTCTCTGGGACAGGAATTTCCTTTTATTTTTCCCTTATTGTACTGTAATTCCCAGTACTGTATTGAGGTGCTATAGAAATAAAGATATACATACATAAATAACTATTGTTGTTTTTGCATATAATTGGCTTTGTGAATTGGTATTAATCTCAATGAGCATAAGGTCCGTTACTGATTTTGATAACATGATGTTTTGAGCCCTGACTTAATAGGGCTTTGTCGATTTTGCCTCTGGAAATGATTCTCTGCGGTTACAGAAAATCTCCATTCCACAAGGTGGTTCTAGGGCCACATGCATGCAATCTGTTGCATTTTATCCTGTTAGGTAGCCTTAATATTTGGCAAGAGGCTAACTTAAGGTCATGCCCCTCTATCCTCTTACTAGGAAAAACTATTTATTTCCTTGCTCACCTTTTCATGTACTTCAGTACTTGCAGTACAAAGTGTGAGAAGGTGGTTTGAGAAATTCTGCCTGCAACAGCCAAAAAAACTTGAAAACACCAGAGTCAATAAAATGTAAGGCTGGCATGGCATGAGTCTGTTCAGTCAGGGGATACAAGTCTCCTCTCATCCCCTCAAAATGTGCCATTATAGCATTAATGCTAAAATGGTATCTCTGTTCTAACTCTTCCTCAGTGAGCCGTCATTTCCCTAAATAGTCCGGGCTTCAGCTGTCTCCTTCTGACAGGCTATGTCGCCTCCTCTGCATTTCTCTCCCCCTCATTCTATTTTCCCCATGCTGTTCCCCGCTGATCTGCTCTCTCCACCAGCAGCTACTCAGAGCCACCCATGTTGACCAGCATTAGAGATAGTCAGAGTAATTTTAGGGTATACTGTATATAGTCTATAACTCTATATGAAGACGATAATCATCTTTGGTATTCTACTGAACAATTGACTTCACAGCACTCATCACATTTTGATGACTCACATGTGTACATACTTTTCGGTAGCTAAAGGCAGCTAATATTGTGGCGCAAAAAAACATATTTATTTGAAGCATTAACATATTCATGACTTGGTTGCTAAAAATAAAGCATACAGTATATTTTGCTGCTTATTCCCAAGTTTCGCTCTACCGCTCTTGGACTCTAGACAATTGTGTTTTGAAATCATTATATATATATATATATATATATATATATATATATATGTATATATATATATATATATATATATATATATATATATATATATATATATACACACATATATATATATATATATATTTTAGTGAGTAATTTGTTAATAACATTATTTTCTCTTTACTATTTTTGTACAAGTAGAACTGAATTTAAGGGGCCTATGCTATAAGCGTTCATAAGCAACTTATCGAGCACTTATCCGCAAAAATGCCTACTACGATTCTGTAAGCGTCAATAAGTGGGCAATAAAAGACAGAATCGACAACATTTTGAGCCTTCAGAAAAGGGAGCGGCGAAAAGCCACTTATCACCAGGTTCTGAAACTCGTGCAGTTCTAGTAGCCGCGATTAGGTTATCGAGGCCTATTGCAGCTCTAAAATGGTGTGTTTCACCCAAAATCCTCACAACAGGAAAAGTTGCCTGCTGAGAAGCGGCGAGATGGGACTTAGAACAAAAAAGCTTGTTTTTCTGCATCGGATTGATGTCAGGAGTCTCCGGAGCTGATAACCATAAATATCACCACTGGGGACCCCCGGCATGAATCCCATGCAAAAAAAATGCATTTACTGTACAGTCAACTTCATTACCTTAGCGGTTAACCGCTAAAGCAATGAAGGGGTTAACCATCCCACTACCCACCAAGGGCCAAATACCCCCTTCACCCACCCCCAAATCCCACAAAAAAACACTAATACCCACCTCCTCTACCCCCACATAATTGCAGCATGTGTCCGGGGGTCCTCAGGTGGTCCCAGCGGGTCCCCACTGGCCTGCGGTACCAATTGTGTGTGATTATTTTTAGCTAACATTGAAATAAATACACCCCCTCCCCCACAACACATACAGTACAATAATGGTCAAAATAACTATTATCCAGGTATGGATAATAGCTCATTTGCCAATTATTAAATCAAATATTAGCCAGCCAGCATAAATAAAGTAAATAAATCTTTCTACTAACCCCTTCCAAAAGTTGAAATGGATTGGAAAATAGACCGCTAAGTCCAAAAAAGGCACCGTCAGCTCACCAAGTGGAAGGCTTAAAACAGTTTAATAAAACTACATAAAAAAGAGAATAGGGACAAACAAAATACAAAAACAAACACCTCCTACGCGTTTCAGGCTCTAAGAGCCCTTTCTCAAGGGGGATAGTGGGGACTGTGAGTTAATCTCATATATATATAGCCCCTCCTGTGCACTTAACTAGCAGCTGGAATGAATAATCACAAGTGGTGATTACGTTAATTGAAAAAGGCTTAACACTACGTCACCTCATACACAGTATCATAGAAACAGCTAGTCCAAACAATATATCAAGTAATATGTACAAAACATAATATATAATTTGAAATGATTAATGCCACATTTATATCTTAAATAGAAAAATGAAACACATGTAGCAAAAATACATTAAAAACTAAGCTCTAATAAAATGCTGGCAGATGTTAAAAAGGGACACAACAAAATTAAAGAAAAAATAATAAGGGAAATATGATAAGAAATGACAACCAGGGGCATCCAAATTTTATATGTACACGAGAGAACATATGACATCAACATATACTGTAGTGGTCAATTTGTCAGATATTTTATCTTAACAGTACATGACAAGGACTCAAAAGGCTCTTTATGACAAAATAACCTTAAAACAAGAGATTGTAGAAGCTGAAGACCACTAGAGTACATATTAATACAGTATATGATATGAATGGGTTAATTAATTCAAAGGAAATATTTCAGATCCCATTCCGTATTTAACCCTTTGGGGATTAATGTATCGAGTGTAAAAATCCAGTGGGCCTCTCTGCGGTAGAGTGTATTAATCTATCACCGCCTCTGTAGTGTACAGGAACCTGCTCAATAGCTATACATTTAAAATTGTTGAGAGACCCATCCTGGCATACACTGAAATGTTTAGACACAGGGTGTATCTGATCTTTTTGAAGAATAAGTCGCATATGTTCAAGTATTCTTAACTTAAACATGCGTGTCGTGAGACCTATATACTTCTTTTGACACCCACAGATCAACATATAAATTACAAATTCTGTCCTACAGTTAATGAACAAAGAGATGTTATAAGATCTTGTGTTATCTATATTAGTAAATACTGTAGACTTTAAAACATATTTGCAAATTTTACATCGCCCACAGGCAAAACATCCAACTAGTTTAGGAAAGAATTATTTTTTAGTAGGTATTCTATTTTTCTTTATTACACTTGGTGCTACTATATTTCCTATTGTTTGTGATCTTTGGAAAACAAACCTAGGTCTAGTGGTGGTGATGCTTCTAAGTAGGGGGTCAATGGTCAGAATTGACCAGTGTTTGTTAACAATGTTTCTAATTGCATCTGCTTGTCTACTGAATTTAGTGATGAAATATGGGGCATCCATATTAGGTTTGTTAGTATCATTTTTAATTTGAGTTTTAGACTTTCTATTGCCAGTCTGTTCTATGGATCTACATATCATCTCATTTCTGTTTTGTTGAAGTGCATTTTGGTAAGCTTCTTGTAGGATGTTTTCTTTATATCCTCTGGCAAGAAAACGGTTGGTTAGTTCAATGGATCTCAAATGGAAATCTTCTAAGTTGGAGCAATTCCTCCTTAGGCGTATAAATTGCCCATAGGGTATCCCTTTAATAAGGCTCCGGCTATGTGCACTGCTTGCATGTAGTAGAGTATTTTTTGCGTTGTCTTTGCGGAAAATATCTGTATGTACCCGTTGATCAAGACCTACGTAAAGTTTCAAATCAAGATAATGTATAAAATTGGAATGATGATGTGACGTGAAGTGCAAATTCAAAGAGTTGGTGTTAATGTGATAAATAAACAAATGCAATTCCTCCACCGTACCACTCCAAATGATCAATAGGTCGTCAATGAAGCGACGGTAGAAGTGTATGTGCTGTTGGAAGGGGTTACTATCTCCAAACACGTGGGTCTCTTCCCACCAACCCATGAAAAGATTCGCATAGGAAGGTGCGAAGCATGTGCCCATGGCAGTCCCACGCATCTGGAGATAGTAAGTCCCTGTGAATAAAAAATAATTGTGTGTGAGTAAAAAGTGTATGCAATCTAATAAAAAAGCTATGTGCAAAAGGGAAAGTGATGGATCTAGTTCTAAAAAGCGTCTCGTGGCTGAAATACCGTCTGTATGTGAAATAATGGAATATAAAGAAGAAACATCTAAAGTGACCCAAAGAAAATCCGGGGACCAGTGATAATGTTTAAATAAAGTGAGAAGGTGTGAGGTGTCCAATAGGTGAGAAGGTAAGGTGTGTACAATGGGCTGTAAATAATAATCAATGTAAATAGATAAATGTTCACCCAGTGCCCCTATACTTGAAACTATTGGACGCCCAGGTGGTGAGTCTAAGGATTTGTGTACCTTAGGCAGGTGATGAAAAACGGGGATAATCGGATGCAAGCAGTGCAAATAGTCCCACTCCTTAGGCAATAAAACACAGAGATCTTTACCAACTTCTAACAACTCATTTAGCTCAAATAGAAATTTGCTCGTGGGGTCAGAGGGTAAAATTTCATATGATGTTTTGTCATTTAATTGTCTAAAGGCTTCCCTTTGATAACATATATAATCCAGAACTACGACTGCGCCCCCTTTATCGGCTTTCTTAATTACGATGTTCTCATTGTTTTTAAGGGTACATAACGCTTTTCTGAGTTCTGGATGTATATTGTCACAGTTGTGTGGTTGTTTGGTAAATTGTATACCCTTTGACAACAAGAGCAAATCTCTCTGTACTGCTTGACTAAACAGTTCAATGGCTGTGCCTCTAGCATTGTCTGGACAGAATTTTGACTTATTCTGTAATCCTGAGGGCTTCCTACCCAGAAAATTCAAATAGGGGTCATATGGTGGTGTATTCTCTTCTAACAATCCCATCATATCATTAATAAAACAATGTTCCTTAAAAGTAAATTGATTATTTATGTCAAAGAGCTTAACATGAGTTCCCTCATCTTGACCGTTATCTGTATTGGGTATTTCAATCATTTTCTCTACATTAATTTCCTTCTGTTTAAAAAATCTTTTCAATTAAAGTTTTCTAATGAATTTAAACAAGTCGACTGTTGTAGAAAAAAGGTCGAAATCTTTGTAAGGGGAAAATGTTAAACCCAAGTCTAAGACCTGCAACTCTGATGTAGTTAGTACATGTCTAGATAAATTGATCACATTGGTTTCATCAATATTTATTGGCGTCTCTTTTTCGATGGTTGTCCCCCTATATTTGGCCTTGGATTTATATCTCCTCTTTCTCCGTTTTTTGACCTCGTTTGGCATTTAGAGATAGTATTGGGGTTACTAATGGTGTGTCCTGTTATAGAGATCTCTTCAGTAGAAGAAGTTAAAGAATCATATTCTGAAAAGGACACACCATGTGTACCTGATTCATTGTCTGTGGTGTCAATGTCAGTAGTGTCCCTATCTAGTAGTCTCATTTTCTGTTCTTGTGCTTTCTTCAAGATAGATTTAGTTGGTTTATTTTGTCTCTGCGCTATATAATCACCAGATTGTTTTTTTCGGTATTTTTGGAACAGGCTGTGTTTTTTGCCATAGAAAGACTTGATTTCGTTCATAATCAAGCCTATCTCGATCATATTTAATTTGTTTGGCTTACATAAGATTTTTTACTAACCCCTTCATGAAGGGCATCCTCATCAGCATACTGCAGGGCCATGTCCTCCATTTACTGAAAGAATACAAGAAAAAATACAATCTAATGGCCCTTAAACCCTTAATCACCTTAGCGGTTAATAACTGCTATAGTAATAAAGGGGTTAACCCACACTCCCCCACTACCCACCTTGGAGCAGCGAGGATGTAGAGGAGCACAGCAGCGTTTCTTGGCATCATACCAGCTAGTGGATCGCCAAAATGAGGGTAACTCCAAACAGGGATAAGTATTAAAAGGGTACTTTAATGGTCAGTGCAAAAAAACAATGGTAGGAACGCACCTACGGGTTTCGTCCGTAAAGGACTTTCTCAAGGTGTAAGGAGAGGTTCATAGATGCATCCTTATATCCATAAACATTTTCGCGCCAAAATCGCGGCATTTATGACGTCATCTCCATGCGACCGGTAATCTCGTCGCTACTATGACGCGCGCTAAACTCCTTACTCGCGCCCATAATGGAGAGAATGCATAAAGCGCCGTGATTTGCTGAAAAAGCCATAATATTGAATACGAAAACTTTAATCAAAAAAAATTGTCAAACACACATATTATACATAGAAAACTCATATAGACAAGACCAATGGATAGAAGATTAAGCTTGTCCCCTTAGAGAAGGAGGAGGGCAGACAAAATCAATCAATAACCCATGAAGAAATAAAATTAAATTAAAAATATACTTAATATGGAAGCTTTGTTAGGAGTAACCAGATCAGTGCCTACAATTGTACATACAGTACTAGATAAGTAATGGTAGAGGTTAACAATCCTAATCCCTAGCAACATAAAAAATATATAAATAAATGGGTTAAAGAATACTAATGGAACAGGGAACTCTCATTCCCAATCTCAATATATTGTTAGAGCTGGAATCATACACTGAAGGCAGTATAGATAAACTAGATATAACCTATAATTTAGCGTATTACTAATAGTATGCAATTATTTCTTTGTACTGAATCCAGCAATCAATATAAAAGGTGCACAGAAATACTCATGATAAGTTATGACACAAGTGATTAAAAAAATCAGACACAAAAGAAAAAATAATAAAAATACTTTTGAAAGGAACCATAAGACAGAACATGTAGTAAAAACTAATCAAAAAGAATAATTAAGGAGAAAGAAAATGGGGGAAAAAGGAAATACCGGATATTGATACCTATGGTATATGGTAATAATATATATATATATATCTCATGTGTGTTACACATGTTGATATTTAGATATGACCAGTATTATTAAAAGAGAATATAATCTCCATAATTATCAAAAAGTTTAAAAAGAACAAATAATTAGACCCTTGATGATGCATAATTGTGCTTTGGCATAAGCATATATAACCGAGACATCATACCATAAATGTATAGTCATTAGAAAAGACCAGAAACGCAAACATATATAAAGGAAACATCATCCTGTGATTATACATAATCATTAGAAAGAGAAGATATAAATATCCTTATCCTCAAATATTGAAGATAAATTGACCAGAGTGATCATAAGCACTTCAGACTCATATATGTATTAATAAACTGAAAAGAGTAACTACAGAAAATGCGTGAGATCCCAGTCAGTGTTCATACCGTGAGGCACCCTGGTCCGTAATGTGAAGATCCAGAATGCCTCACGGCGATCCAACTGCAGGGTTCTGTCACCCCCTCGGATTGAGGGAGTAACTATTTCAATACCTTGAAAAGAAAAATTAGTGGGACCCCCTCTATTGCAGCATGAAAAGTGTTTGGAGACAGGGTGACTAAGATCTCCTTTGGATATGAGCCTGAAGTGCTCCATCATCCTGGTCTTGAGACATCTGGTCGTACGGCCTACGTACTGGCACCCGCACCCACACGTGATCAGATAAACAACAAAAGTTGAGTTGCAGTTAATAAACATCCTATTTTTATGAATCGTTCTGTTCACGGTAGACGTAAAAGTATTACCTTGTATCATCTTTGGACATATTTTGCATTTGTTACATTTGAATGTCCCTTTTGGTAGGTTTCGGTGTTTTGCAATAACTTTGTTAAAGAGGCTTGGTGAGAGGGTATTGGCTAGAGTTCTAGCCTTTTTGAAGACAACTCTTGGACCTGATGAGACTATTGGTCTTAAAACAGGATCTAGGCAGAGAACAGACCAATGTTTTTTCAAGATATTCCTTATCTGTTCTCCATGTTTACTGTAAGGGGTAATAAAGAGTGGGCAATCATCCAGGGTGGGCTTCCTAGGGGACCGCTGGAGCAGGTCTCTCCTGTCCATGGCTGAGACCTCGTTAATTGTTTTAACCAGGTCATGATGATTGTAGCCCCGCTTGATAAAGCGATCATACTGTACAAATCCTTGACCTGGATATTGAAAGACTCATTAGTGGAACTGTTTGGAGTTACCCTCATTTTGGCGATCCACTAGCTGGTATGCTGCCAAGAAACGCTGCTGTGCTCCTCTACATCCTCGCTGCTTGTGTTTACCCTTAGAGGACTGCACGCTGGAACGGATCCACCCATCAAGGACACCACTAAGGAAGGTAAAGGGCCTTGGCCCATTATAGTATTACCCTCCAGTGCTGGACTGATTGAGTTATTTCCCCAGGGTGTAGTACACCATTATTAGGAGACCTATTTTGGGGTACCCGCGTGGGACCACCAGGCCTCTGGTTTCTCACCCTGGGATGTTATGGATTATACTCTATGTCCTTGAACCTGGATCCATTATGGTATATGGAATTATCACTATATCAATGAGCTATCTATGGTGATGCACCAAAACACCACTTATCTATCTACGAACAAACCACAATCATTGGTTGCACCCAAGATTTAAAGCTCCATTCTCATTATATGGAAGGGTAACTCCTGGGATTGTATTATACATATTTTTGTCCCCTTATGCATATTTTGGACAAAGGTCAGTCCTCCATTATAACCGTATTGCTATAATAAGTGATCTTCTTAAGTATTAGATTTTATCAAGAAATAATCACATATAGTGCTAACAGCAATATTTTAGGTTATATACAATGGATTCTCAAGATTCTGCACAGGAAGATTCACCTGAGAATGATGCCCTTGATTATGCATGTAACTATTTTAACCAAAATACTAGATCTGCTAAAGCTTCACTAACCCGCTGCTGGTGCCACCCTGCGTGCTGGACTGCTAAACCTGAAGCAAGCCCCGTCTCAAGAGTGACCTGAGACACCAGCTGCAGAAAAAGCGACCTGAAAACTCCAAAAAGCTTAAAGCCTTAAACCCCTACCTGGTGATGAAAATGGCCGGTCGCAGTGGAACGCAAGACACCCAACATGGCGCCGCAGAAGTAGCCTCACCGCATGGCTTCGTTGCGGAAGTGGAGCTCTTCCAGGCGCAGGAGCAGGTGAGGGGACGTCCTTCTCCGCGGGCTCGATGAGGGAAAATGGCGCCCGCCGGAAGGACGTCACCGGAAGTAGAGTGGACGCCATCTTGGAGGGGGCAGACAGACGAGCGAAACCGGAAGTCCTCGTCAGCCGGCGCCGGAAGACGCGTAAATCTCGCGGGAAGCAGCCAGCAATACGGCGCAACCAGCCACCCACCCACAGCCCGGCGGCGCAAAATGGGTGGAACGGCAAGCCGGGGCCCCGGACATGGCCCAATGAGCAGCCGAAGCGGGCTGGCAGCAGAGGCAGCGGGGGGGAAGGTCATCTGGCCACACAGAGGATAGAAGGGGATAGCAGATAGCAAAGCATGGCAGAGAGCACACCATATCAGAGAGAAGCAGGCAGGGCAACACCACTCATACTGCTCAGCTAGATTAAGGGGACACAGTTGTATAAACAGTGAGGGCTGGTCAAGGGGCAAGATAGTATCTAACCTCAGGGCAGCAGCGCGCAGAGGCACATAACATAGCAGGTACACGAGCTGCAGGAGAACAGTGGCAAGCAGTTACACTCTATATTTCACATTCTACTTTTTAAGTTAACGGTTGAAGTTATAAGTTATAGCCTAGTTAATAAAATGTTGTCGTTACAACATTAGACAGCACAGACAAGGGAGGGGGGGAGGGGGAGGGGTGTTGCCCCTCGCGAAGGCCTTGTGCATGAGTCTCCACATGGGCGCAGGGGAGAAACCCCACGGGCGGCCCATGAAAATCCCCACTAGGCCAGCCAATCAGGGCGGGATAGGGGGATGGAGGGCCATCCCGAACTCTGTCCAGGCTGCACGCCTGGGAAGGGCAAAGAAGGAGATTGGGGGAGCTAGTTCTCGCCCAGTCACCGGACAGTTATTAAAAGTTATAATGAGTGTTACGTTCTGTATTTTGTGTCCCCCCAGTGTGTCCCCCTTTGTATCCCCATGCCGCAGTTCCAGATCGCTGAAAGTAGGAATCAGATCCAGAGGCGCCAGCCATTGGGCAAAGAATACCCACGCACGCAGAGGTTTCAGGAAGAAATCCAGCATAGAGTGAAAAGGGCCAGAGGAGCACACGACTACAGCAAGAGCCCTCGATGCCGCCAGACACCTGGACGCACCTGGACTGGCACCCCAGCCCCCGCCATAGAGCTACACCCGAAAAGCACCAATGGGTAGGGACCTCACAGTAATATCACATAACGTGAAAGGATTTAATAGTCCCCATAAGAGACGCCTGGCCATGACAGATTACAAAAAAACAAACCCTGACATTATCCTTCTACAGGAGACGCATTTTTCCAAGCACAACTCCCCAAAATATACTGCACCGACACACTTTATTCGAGCAAATACCCAGTATGTACCTGGCAGATACCTGGAATGCGCCGCTCCTCACCTCTGACAAGCCCCGTTGCGTTTGCCTTCCCAGCCTGGGTTCATGCCTGGCTGACGGGCGGCTGATCTGTTAAATGATAATGATTAGGATTTAATAGGCTGCAATGCTTCGCGTGTCTACCAGATGGCATAAATTCATGAATTGTAATGCAGTATATATATATATACTGTGCAGTATTGCAGCCAGCGGGAATAAAATGCTTCAATCCCTGCTTGGAAAATACCTCAATGCACTCGGGCAAAAAACAGTCACAAACCTCAATACACCCGGGTATACCCGAATTCGTGGGACTAGCCGAGCTCGAATAAAGTGTGTCGCCAGTGTATAGACGGCAGATATCAAACCTGGGTAGCAGCGTCAGCCAACAAAAATAAGAGAGGGGTCGCAATCATGATGCACAATCGGCTCACACTAGACATTAAACTTACTAAGAAGGATGCTAATGGTCGGTTCATCATAGTGGTGGGGACCATTCGCGGACAACCCCTTACCATAGCAAATGTTTACGCCCCAGTGACCGTGCGGATACCTTCTTTGACAGATTTTTCACGACCTTATACAGAGTAGCGCAAGGTGCCATAATATTGGGAGGGGACTTCAACCACACACTGGACCCACACGCAGATAGATGCACCCCAGGCGGACATAAAAACCCGCAAAGCAGAGCGGCCTGGTTTAGAGGCCTCAGGGCCAATAGCCTGGTCAATATTTGGCGCGAACAGCACCCAGGCGAAAGAGAATACACATTCTACACACATCCACACGACCGTTACAGCAGGATAGACTACCTCTTTGTCTCCAACAGAATGGTTTCGCAGATCTTCCATACGGGAATCCATGATATTTCATGGTCTGATCATGCACCTGTGGAGCTGCGGTGCACCGACTTTGCGCTGGACAGGCCGGGAGCGATCTGGAAACTCAATGAGTTATTAATTAAAATCCCCGAGGTGGAACAAACGGTAGGGGGAAAAATCAGGGCATACTTTACAGAGAACGTTGGTAGCGTGGCGTCTCAATCTACCCTTTGGGAGGCCCATAAGGCGACACTCCGAGGTGAACTCATAGGGATTGCAAGTAGGCGGAAGAAAGAAAGGGAACACAAGATTCACACTTTACAATCTGAACTGGCAACCCTATCCATCCTACATAAAAAAGATAAACAAGCACAGACCCTTAAGGCATGGCTAGATACCAAAACACAACTAAACTTACTGATGTCCTCTCGAGCTGAGAAGGAGATGACTTGGTCCAGACGGAAATTTTATGAAAGGGCAAACAAGCCAGATAGCCCGCTTGCCTATAAACTTCGAAACATAAATAGAAATTCTCACATACAGGCAATTCGAACAGGTAAAGGTGACCTCACTTCTGACCCTAAGCAAATTGTGGAAGAATTAAAACCTACTACGAGACCTTCTATGACGGGGCTAAGGTCTCCCATTATGAGACTACTCGTAGGCAGCTGAAGACATTCTTAAAGGATGCGAACCTGCCCAAACTGGGCAGAATGGAAAGGGACGCGCTACAGGAGGATTTCTCAGGTGAGGAAATATCAGAGGTAATCAAAACACTGAAGCCATCAAAGGCCCCAGGCCCTGATGGCTTCTCTAATCTTTATTACAAAAAGTTTCGAAAAATTTTGGTACCTCATCTGACTAGGTTGTTTAACTCATTTCTGGAGGGTGCCCCCAAACCCAGCCAAATGCTGCAAGCGTCTATATCAGTGATCCCCAAACCAGGGAAGGACCCAGCTGACTGTAAAAGTTACCGACCAATCTCATTAATCAATTCGGACACCAATTTTTTTTCCAAATTGCTGGCAAATCGCCTTAATAATGTTATGCCCCGGCTGGTCCACCCAGATCAAGTAGGGTTCATCTGCTGGAGGCAGGCGGCAGATAACAGTAGACGGATCATAGATTTAATTGATGTAGCACAACGACACAATATCCCGTCTATGGCACTTAGTTTAGATGCCGAAATAGCCATTGACCGAATTGATTGGCCCTATCTCAGAGAGACGCTTGGGGAGTTTGGCATTGGAGGGAGAATGTTGGGCGCCATTCTAGCTCTCTATCGAGAACCGAAGGCGAGGGTCAGACACCAGGGCTTCCCTTCTGAAGAATTCCCGATACGGAGCGGCACCAGACAGGGGTGTCCCCTGTCCCCACTTATTTTCGCATTATGCATAGAGCCTTTGCGGCACATATCCGTAACAGCCCAGACATAACAGGAATTCAAATTCAAGATCAGTCACACAAAGTGGCCCTGTATGCAGATGACATCATTCTAATGCTGTCAAAGCCCCTTACCTCTCTGCCGAATGTCTTCAGCTTGCTGGATAAATTTAATTACATTTTGGGTTTCAAAATTAACCAAACCAAATCAGAAGCTTTAAATTTAAACCTGCCAAAGGTCACTGAAACTAAATTTTAACTTTAAATGGCAAGCCTCCTCTATTAAATATCTCGGGGTAAATATTACCAAAGACTATAGCGCCCTATTCAAAGCCAATTACCCCAGACTGATAAGGACTTTGACGGAGGATCTCAGGCTCTGGTCAGGCTATGCAATTTCATGGATCGGCAGGATCCAGAGCCTCAAGATGAACCTCCTTCCCAGAATCCTGTACCTTTTTCAGACCCTCCCGGTGCAGGTGGCAAGGGATGACATCCTCCGGTTACAGTCCTCCATGGTGAAATTTGTCTGGGGTAATAAAAAACCATGCATTAAATCTAGTACGCTAATTAGACCAACAGTAAGAGGAGGACTAGGAGTACCTTGCTTGATGGCTTATTTCAGAGCGGCCCAATTAACCCAAATTGTACAATGGCACATGCCAACTGGCCTCCGTAGGTGGGTTGAGTTAGAGAAAGCATGTAGCGCACCTGTAGATCTACAGGACTTAATCTGGCTACCAAAAAAGGTCCACAGGACCATAGGGGTGCCGCTGGCGGCACTGAGGAGCTCGTTGGCAGTTTGGAAGGACACCAGATATAGATGTGCTCTTACCACCCAGCACACATTCATGACCCCGTTTGTAGGGAACCCTGATTTCGCTCCGGGTCTGCCGAGAAGGAACTTAGTGGCCTGGAAAACAAAGGGCCTCACTAAATTATTACATCTGGAGTGTAGTCCACTACTAAAATCCTTTGACCAAATTAAATCTGAAAGCGGGATACCAAACTCTGAATTTTTTAGATACCACCAGATAAGAGCATTCTACAACAATATCCCTAAACGCCCCAGGCGTACAAATTTTGAGCAGCTGTGTTCGAGAGGTACGGACACCAAGGGACTTACTTCTCGGATATACAGAGAGGTGGTCTGCCCTGGAACTGACAACAACACTAAACTGAGTTATAGACACGCATGGGAATCGGACTTAGGGGAGACACTAGAGGACGAAGACTGGGACTCGATAGTGCTGGACGCAGCTAAAAGCTCGATATGCACGACGAAGGAGAATGCATATAAGGTCCTAATGAGGTGGTATCTTACCCGAATGAGATTAGCAAAGTTTGTAAAAGATTACCCCCCATTGTGTCCTAAACAATGTGGGG
The DNA here is from genome assembly GCF_040206685.1 of Ascaphus truei. NCBI lineage: Eukaryota > Metazoa > Chordata > Amphibia > Anura > Ascaphidae > Ascaphus > Ascaphus truei. Next base: position 423,324,461 of record NC_134483.1, on the reverse strand, counting down.
AACCTGCAGACTTGCTGCACATGTTGTGGGGCTGCACCAAAGTGTCTCCCTTATGGGAGGAAACCCAGGATTGGCTACAGAGGATTCTCGGACATCCAGTCCCCTTGGACCCCTGGCTGTTCCTGTTGGGCAGGCGCAGTCAGGGGCTAAGCAGACCGGCACAAAAATTGATTGCACATTTTGCAACAGCCATGAGGTGCAAACTCGCGGCATTGTGGAAGCAACCAGAGTTACCAACAATGATGAAAATTCGGAACAGAATTTGGTACGTTTGCCGGATGGAACAATTGACGAGTTTGGTCAATGACACCGGCACAAACTTTCTAAAAGTATGGCCCCATGGCTAGACCATTCAGACATCCCAGGGGTGAAATGCACCAATATTCTGCTTTAATAGATCGAAATGCGTTCTCCGCCAAAGTAGCGACACTGACGATAACAGAGAGGGGTACTGATAGGGCAGACATAAGAAGACAGTAGGGTTTCCAAGAGAGGTCCCGCGTCACATATAGTTCATATCAGATGGCGAAGAACACAAACAGGAGATGCCCCTCGGCTGGCCCACCCTAACCCCCTCCCCCCCCTCTGTGTTTGTCTTGTTTGTCTCGTATGTCCGTCGTCTGTCCCTGTCATTATAATTTGTTCAATATGGAAATAAACATGAAAATGGGAACGTGATCACTAATATATGACAGTGGTTTGGTAGACAATGTTTGACCTGTACCATGTCCCAATAAAAACTTTTTTGTTGAAAAAAAAAAAAAACCCTTAGCCTTTGGGGTCAGCAGAATGTTTTCTTTATTGGCCTTAGCCTGTCGCTTTCGCCTTGGCTTGGAAACGGCTGCCGCCTTTCGCTTTTTCTGTGTGATAGGCACGGCAGAGGCGAGTGGCTTCTAGCATCCGTAGAATCAGGGTTGATCCATGGAAGCAGATGGCACAATGCAGTATCTGGACAAGGGCAAGTTCAGATAAAGATCATCGAGTGGTGGGCTATGCAAAGTGTGTAACCTTTTATGCAAGGCGACGAGGTACAGGTGTTGAAAGTGGGTGTACTCTATGTGAGTCATTAACTTATAAATACACCATCCATTTTGTGGATTCACTGCACATTGAATACACATCGACTAAACATCGAATATACATTCTTGTGTTTGTATTTCTTTCTACTCGCAGCAATGCCTGTTAAAAAGATTTCAAAGGATCAGCATGAGAATTAAGGAGATGTACACGAGCGGACACCGAATTGCAGATGTCCAACGCTGGTTAGCTGCTTCTGGCCTCGTTGTGCCATTAACCACAGTGTGCTATCATGCACACGGAAGAAACAAACAACGCACAAGGACACCAACGGTAACTAACGCGTAAGTATATTTATATAACTATATAATACAGTATATCTATTATTGTTTATATTGCTGCATATTAATAGAACTATATATTGTGTAGACCTATCTAATTTTATAGTTATTTCGGTATATTTATATAACTACAGTACTGTATATCTATTGTTTATATTGCTGCATATTAATAGAACTATATATTGTGTAGATCTATCTAATTTTATAGTTATTTTGGTATATTTATACAGTATAAATACAGTATATCTATTGTTTATATTGCTGCATATTAATAGAATTATATATTGTGTAGACCTATCTAATTTTATACTATTTTTACTGCAAATTATGTGCTGTACTTGTGGCCTACTGCACTGTAACTTACCGGATTGTTGTTTTTCTGTACATTGTAGAGAGACAACTCTTCTGGTCGACAAAATAAGTGAAGAGAATGATGAAATGAGTGCCACAAGGGTCAAATACACTCTGCAGCAAAATGACAATCTCACTGTATCCGAGACCAGCATAAAGATGAGATGCAGAATTGGATGGAAATATGGACGTGTGAGGTTAGTACTGGACAGTACAGGAGGTAAAAGTGTTGTTTAAGAAACTGTAATGTACTGCTGCGGCCAAGTTTATTCGAGCATTTGCCCGTTCTTGGCCGCAGCAGTAGCCTGGCGCGCGCCCGAGAGTGATGGGCGCGCGCCGAAGCAGCGGAAGAGCGCCCTCCGATCGGGGCGCTCTCCCTACCGCTGCCGGGTCCGCCGGGTCCCCCGGAACCCCCTGCCGCTGTCCCGCGATCGCGGGACACCAGGGCTCCCTCGGGGAGCCCCTGGACGCGCGTGCAGGGGGCGCACGCTCCCGAAGACGCGTGACCACGCGTCTATGACGCGCGGCACGCCGAGGGGCGGCCACTAGCAAGCCGGGAAATCTCCCGGCTTGCGGTACCGGCCACACTTTAATAAAGTGTGTCGGTAGTGTACCTATAAAATTATTCCTTGTCATTACAGAACATACCCTATGATAAGGGACATTAACAAGATCAAGAGAGTGGTCCAGGCCCAGGCATGGATCGACCGTGGAGAAACTTTCCAGGATTGCATCTTCACTGACGAGTCTACTGTTTCGCTGGAGAGATTTGCTACCTTTGCATTCCACAAAAAAGGTCGCATATCTATGAAGCCGCGTCCAAAACACCCAGTGAAAATGCATGTGTGGGGTGCCATCTCTAGGTGTGGACCAGGATGCATCGTCATCTTTGAAGGTACAGTAAAATGTATGTCAAACGCTTTTGCCTTATGCACTGTACTGTACTAGTGTGCAGTTTTTTGAGTACTTTTCATTTCTTGTTATAGGAATCATGAATAAAGCTTTCTTCCAAGAGAAAATTGTGCCTGAGATTGTGGAATACATCACACGTGAGTTCTCGGATGGTCACCGTTTCTACCAGGACAACGATCCGAAGCACACCGCGTCAACAGCGCATATTCTTGAGCGCGGTATCAACTGGGTGAAGACGCCAGTGGAGTAAGTGCGGTAACCGTGTCTCATTTTTTCCCATTGTTTTTACTGTGTACTGTATCTCTTTAGCTAATTGTCCTTTTTTTCCCCCTCCCTCCAATGACAGATCGCCAGACTTCAATCCTATCGAAATGGTCTGGCATCAGCTGAAGGACCATATCCAAAAAGTCGTGAAACCCTCCAAATGGGATGAGTTGGCGCAAGGCATACTGAGTTTTTGGAACGATGTACTCACCGTGGAACGATGCAATAAATATACTGACCATATTGCGACTGTGTTGTCCATTGTGATCGCGCGTAATGGGCAAGCATTAGGAAGGTAGTATGGTATAGTACCGTATTGTAGTATTGTAAGTACAGAATGATACAGGTAAGTATGGCACAGATTTTATTTCCCCTGAGAGAGCATTACCAGCCATCTGGTTACAAAGTATTAAACAGTAGTCACAGTATACAGTAGTTCCAGTATAGACTAGTTTGACAGTACTAACTGCATACTGTTGTCCAATATGAAGTAGCTATACAGTACACAATGCAATAATATGCACCTACAGTAACTGCTCAATTTTTTTCTTTCCTGAGAGAGCAGCATCAGCCATCTGGTTGAGAAGTATTTAACAGAAGTTACAGTATACAGTAGTTCCAGTATAGACTAGTTTGACAGTACTATACAGCACACATGCCATAATACAGTATGCACATAACTGCACTAATTTTTTGTTTTCTTGTCTTTTCAGAAAAAAGGGATGAACTGAGGGAGAGGGGGGGATCGTGTAAAGTTTGTGAATTGTTTGTACAGTTAAGTGTACAGTATCTAAACTGCAGTCATGATGTACACAAAACCTCTCCTCTCTCAATAAACTACTGTACTGTACACAGAATGAGGAAGAAGATAAAGACGGAAAAAAATATATTATTATATATATATATATTGTTATATATTATATATTATTAATTAATATTATTATCAATGTGCATTATTTATGATTATCCACCGGCCCTCAATTTTCATCTGAGAGAAGAACTGAATAAAGACTGCATTTTGTATTATTCCTGATTATTTTTATATTTAGATTTCTTGTTCCTGTTAAAATAAAATAAATATTTCTTTACATTCATGATAATCATAATAATTGACAACCCCCCCCTCCCCACACACTTACACCAAAGTAAAAGAAAGAATGACAAAAAGTGGTAATTTACTGCATCAAAAACATGAATCGGATAATGGTTTTTTTAACTCTCAATTTCACAGTGCTGTGCAAATAAGATTTACATATCAAATTCGAGAAGAGATTATCAAAAGTGTTACCGTAAACAAAGCCTCAAAGCAGCTAGCTCCCTTCCCAAAGAGGATTACAGAGAGGTGACTCATAGCCAACAATAGGAAAATTAGGCACGCAGTCGCAGAGAGGTGATGCTCGGCCATGGACGGACGATTAAAAAACACAATGACAAGCTTTAGAAAAGGAATGGCTCTGGAGAGGTGTCTGTTGATAAGAGGTTCAAATCCTTGCTTGAGCGAGCTTTGTATGTGTGCGTGGGGGAGGGGGGACAGGGTACAGCAGCATCAAGGATTAGCTGTACTGCAGTTCAAAGAAATGGCATATTTTCAAAAGGCAGGTAATCATAATAATTTGATCCCTACACCCCCAAATACATAAAAAGCACACAAATCAACCATGTGCAGTCAAACGTAGTGTCGCAGTCAAAAGCTACAGCACAGATTGAATATCATAATATCAAGATGGTTTAGGCAGGCTTGTGGAGAAAATAAAAATAAAAAATGAGGAGAAAAAAAATATATATTTTTTTTGGTCACTCACTTTTGAACTTCGCAAGCACGCCGTTGTGAACTTACAGACGCATGCGCAGTAATCATCAGCTATGTACTGTAGCTCCCATCCCAAAGAGGATTACACGTAGGCGCAGAGAGGTGATGCTCGGCTAGGGACGGACGATTAAAAACACAATGGCAAGCTTTAGAAACGGAATGGCTCTGGAGAGGTACCTGTCGATAAGAGTTTCAAATCCTTGCTTGAGCGAGCCTTGTGTGTGTGCGTGGGGGAGGGGGATACAGGGTACAGCTGCATGATGGATTAGCTGTACTGCAGTTCAAAGAAGTGGCATATTTTCAAAAGGCAGGTCATCATAATAATTTGATACCTACACCCCCAAATACATAAAAGGCACACAAATCAACCATGTGCAGTCAAACGCACAGTGTCGCAGTCAAAAGCTACAGCACAGATTGAATATCATAATATCAAGATGGTTTAGGCATGCTTGTGGAGAAAATAAAAATAAAAAATGAGGAGAAAAAAATAATATTTTTTTTTTGGTCACTCACTCTTGAACTTCGCAAGCAAGCAGTGGTGAACTTACAGACACATGCGCAGTTATCATCAGCTATCAAGCAGGAATGTGATTGAAACCAGAAAGACACACATTCAAAGGAATGGTGTGGGAGAGGTGTACTGTACTGTAGATAAGATAAGAAGTTGAAATACTGCAGTGCAGTATATTATCCTGTGTGTGTGTGCGGGGGCGAGCGAGGGGAGAGCGCTGTATATGCCAAAATGTGAAACTGTTACAGTACTCTACACGCCTATGCGTTTCAACAATTTTCAAATGAGACATACAGTACAGCACTGCAAATGCATGTATAAATATGCAAATTTACAATTACTGCGCGCGCACACGCAGACTGTGTATTGACGTAGGTTGAACTGCTAAAGTATTAGACTTCGAAGACAACAGCTCGCGAACGCACCCTTGAGTTTTTAGACATTATTGCAGTATTGCAGACAGCGCTTATAAAATCCTAATATTACGAGCGCTAAAATACCGCAATACACTCCGGACAAAAAAAAATGCATCTGCCCGCGGTTATAAGAGTTGCGCCACTACGGCCGCACGAGGATAAAGGCGGCCGCCACTGTATACAACAGTCTCATAAGAAAGTCTTATCTGTGTCTTGTAGCTGTAGGGGAAGGCTTCTCAGGTCTCTAGGGTCCACACCCTTGTGTGCTAAGGCAATGTCAGGATCCAGATTTAGAATCTTGTCCCTTTGTCTTGCTGTCAGCGTGCAGTCTCTTTGCAGCTCAAGACATATTTCTTTTCTTGGTTGAGCTGCCAATTCTGAGACTAAGGAATCCTTCTTCCTGTCTCAGAACAGGCTATTTCTGAGAGAGTTCTGATTAGGCAGGTGGGGTGGTTGATTGCAGGTGTGCAATTAACCAGCACACCGCTGGATTAGAGGCAAGATTCTTAACAGGTATAAGTCCCTTTTACATACCTCCCCTGTTTGTTGGAAACTCTGGCTTACCACGGCCGAAGCCCATCCTTCCACTCTCATTTGAGATATATCTGTGACTTGAATGAGAGGGGATGGTGGAAGAGAACCCTCAGTACCACTGGGATTGGATCTTTTTCTCCAGTTTATTTGTGTCTCCTCCCGAAGGTGCTTGAGGTCAGCACTACTCAGTTGCTCGTGGAGGACTTTTTCCAAGTATAGTATTTTTACTGATTAAATGGTCATGAGATTTCTCTGGCGTCGGGCACTCCTCTTTTTGTAGGCAGACTGTATGGCGACAGTTGGAGAGCGTTTAAGAATAGAACTTTTCCGCTCTGGAAGTTGTCTTTCTGCACTTTTTCCACTCAATGGAGTTGCTAGTTCAGGTTCATTGTGATTGAGTTGCAATTCCACATCCACTTCCAGAGAACGTCCTATATTTTCAGCTTCATCAGCTAAGGATTCTTCTGGTTTTGATTCTGCACGTATACCTTTTTTTGTTGCCTGTTGGGTAGCTGAAAGTTTAGCTAGTGCTTGTTTAGGTGGTTCAAACTTTGCAACTTTGTTTTTCAGATAGCGGTGTTCCCAGCGCTCACTGTAGCCATATATTCATGGGTTCTAGTTGCTGTGGGATACTGACGCTTGGGCAGGGTCAATACCTTTTTTTGTAGTACTGCAATCTCATCCACGAGAGATCCCTGTTTCTTGAGTGGATCCTGCAATTCTCCTCTCAGGGTATGCATCTCCTCACTGTGCTTTCTCTGAGCATGCTTCCACGTCTCCATTATATTGTGAAGCACTGTGAATTTCTTTGCTCCGGCTGCAGCTACTTGTCTCAGTTTCTGGACGTTCTTGTGCTCCTTCTTGTACCGAGTCACCTGGCCTCTAAGCTTGACCTCTAGCGATGCTTTGGTGATGGTCAGGGTAGCTGTCAGTTTCTCTTGCTGCTTTGTAAAGACACACTGGGTAATCAGATGTTCCAGCAGCACTTGCACTTCTTTAGCAGCCTGCAGATTTTCTTCCTGCAGAGTTCGCTGCTTCTCCTCGGCATTCTGGAGTTGCGTACGCAGACCTTGCAGTTGGTTTTGCAGTCGGTGCTCTGCTTCAAACTTCTCATCTTCCAAAAGTTTCTTTATTTTTTCAAGCTTGTGCAGCTTTTCATTCTTTTTATTGACGTGGTCTGTCAAATCATAATTTTCTTCTTTCAGTCTTAAATGTTTTCTTTTTGCAGTCTCTGTAATATTCAGGGCCTCCTTGTAGTCCTCCTTCCATTTACGTACTTCTGCTTTGAGACTCCAGGTCTCCTGGTGTGAGACTTCCATCTCTACTGTAGGTTGAGGGTCTGAAGCTCCTTCTGAGAGACTTTGAGATCCATATTAAGACTGAGGTAAATTTTTTGAGAGATGTCCAGTTCCTCAGCGAGACTGTGAAGTTCCTGTCTAGAGAATTCCAGTTCTGTGCGGCAACTGCTGATCTCTTGGAGTGAGGCATCCAGTGCTATGCGGAGAGTTGGAACCTCCTTCTGGGATATGTCTACTTCTGTCCGGACACTGTTAACCTCCTGCTGTGAGGCATTAAGTTCTATGTGGAGAGTGTGAACCTCATTCTGAGAGACTTCCACCACTCTATGGTACACTGGCGACACACTTTATTCGAGCTCGGCTAGTCCCACGAATTCGGGTATACCCGGGTGTATTGAGGTTTGTGACTGTTTTCTGCCCGAGTACATTGAGGTATTTTCCATGCAGGGATTGAAGCATTTTATTCCCGCTGGCTGCAATACTGCACAGTATATATATATATACTGCATTACAATTCATGAATTTATGCCATCTGGTAGACACGCGAAGCATTGCAGCCTATTAAATCCTAATCATTATCATTTAACAGATCAGCCGCCCATCAGCCAGGCATGAACCCAGGCTGGGAAGGCAAACGCAACGGGGCTTGTCAGAGGTGAGGAGCGGCGCATTCCAGGTATCTGCCAGGTACATACTGGGTATTTGCTCGAATAAAGTGTGTCGGTGCAGTACTTGTGAACCTCTTGCTGAAAGACTAATCTCTTTCAGTGCCTCCTCATACTTCTGTTTCAGAATATCAATCATTCAGACAGACTTGCTCTGTTTTTCCACCATGGCGGTATTAGTAGCGTTTGTAGTATCTAGCTCAGTCTTGAGATCGTCCAATTCGGTCCTGGCCAAGGAGTAAATGGTGAGCACATTCTTCTGTAGCACAACGTTATTTTTCTGTAGCTCTGCGTAATCTTCTTTCTCAGTTTCAATTGTTCACGGAGCATATCACTGTCATGCCTGGCAGTTTTCAGGGCATATTCAGGGCTGGTCAAAGGATCGTCACTCATTGGTTCTGGCTCCGCTTCCCTGGTATGGTTGGTTGAGGGTTTCTCACTATTAGCACCAGGCAGAAACTTCTTTGGGGTACGCGACTTCTGCCTTGGGCCCTCTGGATATTCGGTCATCTGCAGGATAAATTCTCCATTTTCTCTAGGCTGCAGGACATCTCGGGCCCCTTTTTCCTCCACGGGATCTGCAGACGTGTCTGTTCCTTCCACGGTAAGCAAAAACCCTTTTTTTGCCTTTTTGTTTTGGAAGACTCCGTCCCATCAAGGATACTGGGGTCTCCGTCTTTATTTGAAACTTCAGCAGCTTCACTATATCCGCCATGTTTTCCTTGCAGTTGCGTTAGGTGGCGTAAATATTCAGAGATCTGCTGCTCCTGCTCTTGTTCCTGCCGATCACATTCGTCATCATAGAGAGCGGTCTTTCTGGTTCGTATCGAGTTCAGGCACCCCCACCATACTTGGGGTGTTTTGTGGGTGTGACTCGGTTCAGGATCCCCATAAGAGATGTCTTAATCCTTATTGGACCAGAAGGGCCACTCTTCCATGGGGTAGGGTTAATTACAGGAATGCCACATCTTGTCCTCCATTTTGGGGCTATCAGGTATATTTTTCTTCCTGACCTCAGGAGACGCTATTGCAGCTGTTGTCACTGTATTCGCGTTTTTTGGTTACCGCAAGCCACCGTAGTGAGGAGTTTGACTTCCCTGTTTTCTGGACCAGCATCTCGCTGGTTGCGCAGGCGCATGCGCAACGGGACAGGGGCTGTGTATCGCATGTGCGGAGGGGAAAGGCGGAAAGAGAAAGACCCAGCCTGTGCACGGGCTTTTGGACATCCTTTCTGCAGTCAGCTGAACTCGACGCACGGACAGGAAGAACCTGCCAGCAGGGAACAAGCCAAGACAAGACACCCCAACCCGGAAAGGGACACGCTGTGGAGTCTGGCTACATCTCCTCCCTATGCCAATAGATATTGGCCGCTTGTGAGTTTTTAATCTCTTTTACTTACCTGTTAATAAATTGTATTGCACTATTTTTTTCCCTTTTTTTCCCTTTCTTTTTATTTTCTTGAGGAAGATACCAGGAGGCATCCCCTCACCCTCAACCCATCCCATTAACCATAGAGGAGAAGTCATCTAATCAAGATTGGAGACTTGATGTGAGTGTGTCTCCTCCCACAAGTGAATTTTCACTGTTTACCCCCCCCTATAAATGAACAAGTGAGTTGTGTATGACCATTGTGTTATTTTCTCACTGTGGTTCCCCTCTCTTCCCTTCTATTTCCTATGTTTTACACGCCGTGGAGCCACAAGCAGAACAACGCGCCTGAGGACACTTCCCCCATTCTTCTACCATATATTTACACAGAGGTTGGTGAATCACCTCTGAGAGACTCGGGCAGCGGAAATGCATTGTGGAAAGGACTGAAGTCACATATTGAACAGTAGGATATTCCTTTTGGCGCAACTTCTCTATTTTTCCTAAAATTAATCTTCCCGAGCCTGCTCTCACCGTTCTGCGCCTGCGTGTAATTCTCTTTGGTTGGGACCTGGGACCTTCTTCATTATTAACGCGCATGCGTGAAACGTCCCATTCATTTGGAAGTTAGTTTAAGTTTTAAAAATACATACTGTACTGTATGCCGTGTATTTTTTTTTTGGTTATCGCCATGGCTTGCATAGCAAGTATGGAAATTTTGAGATTCAAGTTTTACAAATGCAGTAAATATTTTTGTGGTTATCACCATGGGCTTGCATACTGTAGCAATTATGGATATTATGAGAATCAAACAGTACTGTTGCTTTTTAATTCCACACTAGTCATGTACGTTCTTTCAGGGGTAGGTGGCATACTGTAGTACTGGTTATTATTATTTGGGGTGTGGGGAGCAAAACATTATGATGACCTGTTGAGAATATGTCTTTGAACTACAACTTGGAACTTCATACAGCTAGCACAGCTCGCACCCCCCCCCCCCCCGCACACACGCGGCTCAAGGATTTCAACCTCTTATCAACACCTCTGACAAACCATCCATTTTCAAATGCTTTGCTTTGTGGTTGCATTAATCTTCCCGAGCCTGCTCTTACTGTTCTGCGCCTGCGTGTAATTGTCTTTGGTTGGGACCTGGGAACTTCTTCATTATTAATGCGCATGCGTGTATAACTTGCCATTCATTTGGAAGTTAGTTCAAGTTTTAAAAATATATACTTTACTGTTTGCTGTGTATTTTTTTTTTTTTGGTTATTGCCATGGCTTGCATAGCAAGTATGGATATTTTGAGATTCAAGTTTTACAAATGCAGTATATATTTTTGGGGGTTATCACCATGGGCTTGCATACTGTAGCAATTATGGAAATTATGAGAATCAAACAGCACTGTTGCTTTTTAATTCCACACTAGTCATGTACGTTCTTTCAGAGGTGGGTGGCATACTGTAGTACTGGTTTTTTTTATTTGGGGGTGTGGAGAGCAAAACTTTATGATGACCTTTTGAGAATATGTCTTTGAACTACAATTTGGAACTTCATACAGCTAGCACAGCTCGCACCTCCTCCCCCCTCCCCCCCCCACACACACACGGCTCAAGGATTTCAACCTCTTATCAACACCTCTGACAAAAAATCCATTTTCAAATGCTTTGCTTTGTGGTTGCATTAATCTTCCTGAGCCTGCTCTCACTGTTCTGCGCCTGCGTGTAATTCTCTTTGGTTGGGACCTGGGACCTTCTTCATTATTAATGCGCATACGTGTATAACTTCCCATTCATTTGGAAGTTAGTTCAAGTTTTAAAAATATATACTGTACTGTATGCCTGTCAAGGATTGGACTTTGGCTGAAGTGGATCCCAGTGGCAGGAACAGCAGGGAGCGAAGTCAGGAAACAAGCAGGGGTCCGAGGCAGGCGGCAGGTAGCGAAGTCTGGAAATAAGCAGGGGTCCGAGGCAGGCGGCAGGTAGCGAAGTCAGGAAACAAGCAGGGGTCCGACGCAGGCGGCAGGTAGCGAAGTCAGGAAACAAGCAGAGGTCGGCAACAAGGAAACTGGAACAGGAGGATAGCAATAGCTAGCACAGCAGTAAACACAGGAACCTTGCAGAAGCTAAGGAACCAGTATAAACAGGCAAAGAGGAACAGGAAAGGGAGGTTTATATAGGCAGGCTGGGAGGTGGAGCACAGGTGCAGAGGTGTCAGGTATCAGAGTCTGGAATGTTCCATAGTTTAGCAGCAGCACTATCGGTGGGCAAGTATAGGTACTGCAGGCTAGAACCAGACATTGAGAGTGGCAGCACTCCCGGTGGCCAAGCATGGGAACAGCAGGCTAGAGAATATGACATTACTCCCCCCTCCCAAGAGCGTTCTCCGGATGATCCTTGCTAGGCTTGTCTGGATATCTCCGGTGAAAAGTTTTGACTAGTCGCGGAGCATGTACAAAATCTTTGGGTTCCCAAGATCTTTCCTCTGGGCCATAGCCCCCCCAGTGAACCAGGTACTTTAGTTTCCCTCGGTGTAACCTGGAATCCAAAATTCTCTCCACAATGAATTACTCTTCGTTATCCACGAGGACGGGTTCAGGGGGAGGAAGTCTCCGTCCAGGAAACGGATTCTCACGGAAAGGTTTCAGCAGAGAAGAATGAAACACAGTGTGTATTTTGATGGTCTCAGGAAGCTCTAATCTGAAGGACACTGGATTTATTAGTGCTGAGATGCGAAATGGCCCGATGTATTTTTGGCCCAATTTAATGGTTGGAACCTTTAGACGTAGATTTCTTGTAGAAAGCCAGACTTTATCCCCGACTTGATATTCTGGGGAGGGTCTGCGGTGTTGGTCTGCTGCTATTTTGTACTTTACTTGAGTCTCACGAAGTGTCTCTTTGAGGGTCTCCTGGATGTCTCGCAGAGTCTCCAGTTTCTCTGTAACTGCCGGAATGGGGCCCGAAGATGGAAAACGAGGAATAAAGTTGGATGAAATCCATAATTTGAGAAAAAGGGACTCTTCTGAGTCGAAGAATGATGTGAATTGTTGTATGAAAACTCAGCTAATGGTAGGAAATCAATCCAGTCATCCTGGAGATGACAAACAAAACATCGTAAGTATTGTTCCAAAGTCTGATTGGTCCTTTCTTTCTGGCCATTGGATTGTGGATGATAGCCAGACGATACATTTAAACGAATACCTAGAGAGGAATAGAAGGTTCTCCAAAATTTTGAAGTGAATTGTACCCCTCTATCGGATATGATCTCATCAGGAGCCCCGTGAAGCCGAAACACCTCTTTCACAATCAACTTGGCTGTCTGGTCTGCAGAAGGAAGATTCAGTGCTGCAATGAAGTGAGCCATCTTTGTAAGTCGATCCACCACTACCAGGATGGTATTATGTCCACTTGATCGGGGCAGGTCAACAATAAAATCCATTGATATGGACCCCCAAGGACGAGTTGGAACCGGAAGGGGCTGCAGTAAACCCACAGGTGATGCTCGAGGGGTCTTGGTCCTAGCACAAGTCTCACAGGAGAGGACATAGTCTTTAACATCTTGTGCTAATTTAGGCCACCAAAAAGAGCGAGACAACAGTTCCTGTGTCTTGAGGACACCTGGGTGACCAGCGGGTCGGGAGTCGTGCATTAATTGGAGCACCTCAAATTTTACCTCCTTAGGGACGAACAGACGATCCTTATAGTTCCAGAGACCATCACATAGAAATAGTTCTGCTTCCGGAGGAGGGTTTTTAAGAAAAGAGTCATTTGAGTAGGCTTCCTTTATTCGTGTGAGGACATCGGCGGAGAATGTGACGCCCAAAAAATTTCTTTTGGAAGAATAGTTTCTTTTTGCTCTTTGTCTGAACTAGGATTAGGAAAGGACCATGACAAGGCGTCGGCTTTTCCATTCTTGGAGCCAGGGCGGTAGGAGATGTGGAACTGAAATCTTGCAAAGAAGAGAGCCCACCTGGCTTGTCGCGCAGACAGTCTCTTTGCGGATCGAATGAATTCTAAGTTCCTGTGATCCGTAAAGACCGTAATTGGGTGATTGGCCCCCTCCAGTAGATGTCTCCACTCAGAGAATGCAGCTTTTATAGCCAAGAGTTCTTTGTTTGCGATGTCATAATTTCGTTCAGCTGTTGACATTTGGTATGAATAAAAGGCACATGGATGAAGGAGCATCTTGGGTCCAATTCTTTGTGACAGAATGGCACCAACAGCGGAGTCGGATGCATCCACTTCCAAGATGAATGGTAATTCTGGATTTGGATGGATGAGGATAGGGGCAGATGTGAAGAGTGACTTCAATTGTTCGAATGCCGCATCCGCTTTAGGAGACCATTTGAAGGGGAATTCCTTCCGTGTGAGTTGGGTGATTGGGGCAATAATGCCAGAGAAATTTTTAATTAAACGTCTATAGAAATTGGCAAAACCCACAAATCTCTGAATGTCCTTTTCATTCCGAGGGATTGGCCATTCCACCACGGCTTGAATCTTGCCTGGGTCCATACTCAAACCCTCGGGAGAGATGATGTAACCGAGAAATTGCATGCTGGTTTTTTTGAATTCGCATTTTTCTAACTTGATGTATAATTTGTACTTACGGAGACGCTCAAGGACAATTCGGACATGTCTCTGGTGATCCATGATGTTATCTGAGAAGACTAGGATGTCATCCAGGTATGCCACTACGAATTGGTCCAATAAATCTTGGAGGACATCATTGATTAAATGCTGGAAGGTAGCAGGGGCATTACAGAGTCCAAAAGGCATCACCAGATATTCATAGTGCCCATAACGGGTTCGGAAGGCTGTTTTCCATTCGTCACCGGGTCGAATGCGGACCAAATTATACGCTCCTCTGAGATCTAATTTGGTAAAGATTTTGGCTGACCAAATTCTTTCCAATAGTTCAGGAATCAGAGGTAATGGGTACCTGTTCTTCACCGTTATCTTATTTAGTTCCCGATAGTCAATGCAGGGGCGTAGAGAAAAGTCTTTCTTTCCCACAAAGAAGAGCGCAGTGCCTGCTGTAGAAGTAGAGGGTCGGATAAAACCCTTTGATAGGTTCTCCTGTAGGTAGTCATTGAGGAACTTCAATTCCGGTTCTGAGAGGGAATAAATTCTTCCAAACGGAATAGCAGCACCCGGTAATAATTCAATGGGACAGTCATAAGAGCGATGTGGGGGAAGCGTATCCGCGTTCTTCTTGTCACACACATCTAAAAACTCAGAGTAAGGAGCCGGCAGAAGATTTTTCTTGAGACGAGGAAATCTTATGTATTCCTACACACTCTGGTATAGGAGTTTTAGGTAGACAGGCTAGCTGACAGTGCTCCAAGGGAAACGTGAGTGTCTTGGTCTTCCAGTCGATTAGTGGGTTATGGATCATGAGCCATGGAATTCCCAGAATCACTGGAAACAAAGGTGATGGAATGAGACCAAATGAAATCTTCTCCTGGAGATTGGGCTCCATGATTAGTGTTAAGTTGATGGTTTCATGGGTAACAGGTCCAGAGCTCAAGGGAGAACCGTCAACGACTTCCATCCTTTCTGGCGATTCCTTGGCTACAAATGATACCGAATTGTTCTTGGCGATTTCTATGTCCATAAAATTCCCTGCCGCCCCTGAGTCGACCATTACTGTTGTTGAAAAACGATGTGTTCCTTCCTCAATGATAATAGGAACCAGGAGAAGAGGGTGTAGCGAAGGAGGGTTATCTTTCCTTTGAGAAGCAGAGAGAACAGTTTTTGAAATAGCGTGCAGCTGATTTCTTCTAGGGCTCTGGAAAGAAAACCGCCTGGACTTGTTTGGGCAATCAGCGAGATAGTGCCCATCGTTTCCGCAATATAAACAGAGATCTTCTGTTCGGCGTCTATTCCTTTCCCCGGTTGAGATGGGTCCCCGCAGTGTATTTATTTGCATCGGCTCCTCCTTAGTCTCCCTGGAACGTCTTGAGGTACTGAAATCTCTAAACCCGGGGTTGCTTGGCATGAACCCCTGTCTCTCCAATCGTCTTTCCGTAAGACTACGATCAATTTGGATGCATACACGGACAAAGTCCTGAAATCTCTCTGGGGTCTCCACCCGGGCTAGTTCGTCTTTAACTTGCTCCGAGAGACCATGCCGAAAATGATATTTCTGCGCGGCCTCATTCCACTCAGTATCGTTAACCCATCTGCGAAATTCAGCGGCGTATTCAGCTGCCGAGCGTCTTCCTTGACGAAAATTGTTCAGAGTTGCCTCAGCGGTTGCACTACGATTTGGGTCATCAAAAATAAGACTCATGGCATCGATGAACTCCTCCAGGTCCCTTAGTAGTGGGCTATCCTGTTCTAACATAGGGGAGACCCAAGCAAGGGCCTCATCCTGGAGCAGGGTTATGATCAGTCCAACCTGGGCTTCGTTGGTAATATAGATGGTAGGCTGAAGCGTGAACACATGACTGCATTGATTAAGGAAATCCCGAAAAGATTGTCTTTTTCCTCCAAATTTTTCCGGAAGGGTTACACGGAGCGCGGTTTGCACAGTCAGAGTTTTTTGAACAGATGCGGTGATTAAAGCTGCACGTAGTTCACGGTTTCCAGCTTCTGCGGCGGCAGCTCGTTCCTCTGAGCGGAGGGCGCATCCTTCCGCGCGGACGACACATTCTTCCCAGCGGGCATCTCGTTCTACCTGGCGGGCATCCCGTTCTTTCCGGAGGGTATCCTGTTCTTCCACGTGACCAAGACGTTTGATAAGGTGTCCTTGTTGTTCTTGGAAACCAACCATGATACGTTGTAAGTCCTGCAGTGTCCGAGCCTGGGCCAGGTCTGTTCTGGCGGAATCCATGGTAGGGCCTGTTTATTCTGTCAAGGATTGGACTTCGGCTGATGTGGATCCCAGTGGCAGGAACAGCAGGGAGTGAAGTCAGGAAACAAGCAGGGGTCCGAGGCAGGTGGCAGGTAGCGAAGTCAGGAAACAAGCAGAGGTCGGCAACGAGGAAACTGGAACAGGAGGATAGCAATAGCTAGCACAGCAGTAAACACAGGAACCTTGCAGAAGCTAAGGAACCAGTATAAACAGGCAAAGAGGAACAGGAAAGGGAGGTTTATATAGGCAGGCTGGGAGGTGGAGCACAGGTGCAGAGGTGTCAGGTATCAGAGTCTGGAATATTCCTTAGTTTAGCAGCAGCACTCCCGGTGGGCAAGTATAGGTACTGCAGGCTAGAACCAGACATTGAGAGTGGCAGCAGTCCCGTGGCCAAGCATGGGAACAGCAGGCTAGAGAATATGACAATGCCGTGTATTTTTTTTTTTTTTGGTTATCGCCATGGCTTTTATAGCAAGTATGGATATTTTGAGATTCAAGTTTTACAAATGCAGTATATATTTTTGGGGTTATCACCATGGGCTTGCATACTGTAGCAATTATGGATATTATGAGAATCAAACAGTACTGTTGCTTTTTAATTCCACACTAGTCATGTATGTTCTTTCAGGGATAGGTGGCATACTGTAGTACTGGGTTTTTTTATTTGGGGGTGTGGGGAGCAAAACATTTTGATGACCTGTTGAGAATATATCTTTGAACTACAGCTTGGAACTTCATACAGCTAGCACAGCTCGCACCCCCTCCCCCCCTTCCCCCCGCACACACGGCTAAAGGATTTCAACCTCTTATCAACATCTCTGACAAACCATGCCACGCATGCACGCCATAAACCCTTCAACGCTTCTTCTATTGTGCTGTGCCAAGTCATCATGGAGTTCACCGCTTAACAACAACACAACACTCTCCCCCCCCCCAACAGAGCTGTTAATAAGATTACCACTAGTAATAAGATTAACATGTTGTGTGAGATACAGGCCTAGCTAAGAAAGCCCTTCTAAAACTGCTATTGTACAGTACTGTAACAAAACAAGTCAACTTGAAGTTCAAAGCTTATCAACAACACAACAACAGAGCCCTCCAACAGAGCCATTAACGTAAATGTACTGTTGTGTGATTATCATGAGCTGGGCAGAAGACATGTTGGATAATCCTTAATGCAGGAAAAAAGTATTTTTCTACAGCATTTTATTGCATTATTAACAGAAATGATTGATTAAACAATAAAAATATAATAATTTTTATAAAGCATTTTTTGTCTTTATATATATTTTTCATAAACTAATGTGAAGCGCAATGCTTTGTTTGTTGAACTGTTCATAAGAATTTCAGGTCTGCAAAAGGGGTTTAAAAAATAGATTTTATTTTTTAATGCATAATATAGTACAAAAATACAATACAGTAGCTCTTGTCATTCTCTTCGTTATGGCATTGCGAGAGGGGGAGAGATTGGGCTGCAGCTCTGAAAATACAGAATTTCAAAATATTTTTTTAAATACATTTTTTTTTTTTGGCAAACACGAATTTCTATACAGTAACTACTGAGAGAGGTGGGAGAGGGGGGGTTTGTGTAAGATACAGGCTGGTTTGTACATGAACACCATACTATTATCTTACACCCCCCCCTCCTTGCTTGCGGCAGTTCTGAAAATGAAAAGAAACAATAAATTCAGACATAGTTATTTTTAGGGCCATAATTACCTGTATCATACTTACCTGTGCCTTATTACTTTCCCGAGGCCTGGCCATTATGTTGTATAACAATAGGCAACACAGTTGCAATATGATCAATATATTTATTACATCTGGCTACGGTGAGTATATTGTTCCAGAAATTCAGTATCCCCTTTTCCAATTCTTCCTTTTTGGACGGTGTCCACACTTTTCTGATATAATCCATCAACTCATGCCATACCATTTCGATGGGATTAAAATCTGGTGATCTGTAATACAGTAGGAGGGGAGAAAAAAGGTGAATTACGTAAGGAGATATACCGTAAACTATGTAAAACAATGAGAAAAGGTTACCCAACTTACTCCGCTGGCGTCTTAACCCAGTTGATACCGCTGGCAAAAATGTGAACCGTCAACGCTGTGTGTTTCGGATAATTGTCCTGGCAGAACCGGTGACCAGATGGGAAATCATTCTTTATGTATTTAACAACAAGTGTAATTATGTGATCTTGGAAGAACGCTTTATTCATGATTCCTGGAAACAAGAAAAAAAATGTAACATTAGGGTACAAAATACTGAATACAGTACAGCTGTCCAGTGCGTAAGGCCACAGCATGTGGATTTGTGCATTATTTTACCCTCAAAGATAATGATGCATCCTGGTCCTTGTCTAGAGATGGCACTCCACACATGCATCTTCACTGGGTGCTTGGGACGCGGCTTCAGAGATAGACGTCCTTTTTTATAGAATCCAAAACGGGCAAACCTCTCAAGTACTACAGTTGTCTCGTCTGTAAAGATGACATCATTGAATGTTTCGCCACTTGCAATCCATGCCCGTGCCTGGTCCACTCTTTTTATTTTGTTGGCTTCCCTTATCATAGGATACGCTCTGTAATGACAAGGAAAACTGTTAGAGCCACAAAATGCTCGACAAAAAGTACAGTATGATACTGTATTAGGAGGGAGCCTAACATAAAAAAAGAGGGCATGGGTAACGTACTGTACTTACTTAAAACGCCCACATTTCCATCCCAATTTCAGTCTCATCAACCTGATACTGGTCTCTAATGATTTTATTTTGTGAGTAGCCTCAAGTGCATTCTTTACCCTTGTGGCACACGTCTCATCATTCGCATCACTCATTTGGTCCACCAGAAGAGTGTTCGCCCTAATGTGTAAAGAAAAAAAGAACAATTTGTTACAGTAGGCAAATTAAGCATCCCAATAGCGCACAGATTTCTTATTGTCTGATGTTGCTGCTGTACTTACTGTATTCTACTGTGAGTACACTTTGGGCGCTACAGTATACAGTATGAATATATTAAATATATAGCCCCTCAAACTGTAGGATTATTAGTTCAAAGAAAACAGAATCTTTTGAAATGATTACACTATCACACCACCTCCTAAAGTACAGTAGACAGTACAGTATATTACTGTAGTGTTGACTTAAAAAGCTAGTGACTGATTGTAAGAATGGCAAAAATATTATACTGTACAGTTGAAAGGTACTGTAAAGATTAATAAAATATTGAACACAGGCATACTAGTACTGTACAGTTCAGTACAAAAAGTTGGTAGAGTTATGGAGGACAATACAGTAAGTACTTACTCAGTAGTGACAGTCGGCTTTCTTTGGACGTTTTTTGCCTTCCCATGCGTATGATAACTAACAGTGCTTTTTGCTAAACTGAAGCCCGAAGCAACTAACCAGCGTTGGATCTGTAAAATGCGGTGTCCATTATTGGTACATATCCTTTATTCTAAAGCTGAGATCTTTTGAAATTCTTTTCTTTGGCATCGCTGCTGATAGAAAAAAATTGCAAGCACACACAGAGCAATTCAATGTGAATTCGATGTGTATTGAATGTGCATTGAATACACAAAATGGATGGTGTATTTATACTTTAATTTAATTTGCCTCAACGTCACTCGACAGGATTAGTTCACAGTCCGCCAACTTTTAACACCTGC
Organism: Ascaphus truei; assembly: GCF_040206685.1. Classification (NCBI taxonomy): domain Eukaryota; kingdom Metazoa; phylum Chordata; class Amphibia; order Anura; family Ascaphidae; genus Ascaphus; species Ascaphus truei. The sequence goes on along the minus strand of NC_134483.1, from coordinate 423,304,449 downwards.
ACCCCGTGTCCATGCCCGCGAACAAATTACATAAAAGGTGAGACAAATTGCATAGACTCTCACACACTGATCTCTATCTGAACTTGCTCTTGTCCAGATACTGCATTGTGCATTCGTCCTTCTGTTTCCATGGATCACCCCCGATTCTATGGATGCAGGAACCAGCTTTCTTCTGCCGTGCCAGCCAAGCGAAAGGCGGAAGCTGTTTCCCAGCCAAAACCTAAGCGAAAACCAAAGCAGTATAAAGAAAATGTTCCGAAGGCTCCAAAGGTTAAGAACCCTGGGCCTTATTTTGTAAGGAAGAAGATCGGCGCACTTAGCACTGCAAGTCAAGTGGAATACCGATTCTCTACTTGCACCCCCAGGCTCACCTGCTCCACAACCCATCCCAGACGTTGCTGCTCTCCTGGCACCCCCAGGCTCACCTGCTCCACAACCCATCCCTGACGCTGCTGCTCTCCTGGCACCCCCCGGCTCACCTGCTCCACAACCCATCCCGATGCTACTGCTCTCCTGACACCCCCCGGCTCACCTGCTCCACAACCCATCCCCAACGCTGCTGCTCTCCTGGCACCCCCCGGCTTACCTGCTCCACAACCCATCCCCGACGCTACTGCTCTCCTGTCAACCCCCGGCCAACCTGCTCCACTACCCATTCTCTACACTGCAGCTCTCCTGTCAACCCCCGGCTCATCTGCTCCACAAACCATCTTTGAGGATGCTCTCCTCCTGGCAACCCCATGGTCACCTTCTCCACCACCCACCTACGCAGATGTCTACAGTATGCACCAAAAGATTGATCTTATTTTGGAGACCATGTTGAGTATGGATATGCACATGGAGAAAATGGAAAGCAACATGGAGAAGATGGCAAGTAACATGGAGAAGATGGCAAGGAAGATGGAGAAGATGGAAAGGAAGATTGTGGGGATGTATTTTCGAGTTCCTGTCCCTGTCCCTGTACGTCCGACGCAGGAGCAGGAGGGTGGCCAGCATGACGTGACCTTCACGCTTCCCTCACCACCAAGCATCCCACGCTCACCCCATCCATCAGAATACGTGTACGAGTATGCCTTTGAGGATGAGGTGACATCCCCAGTAAGGCCACAACAGGAGGAAAGCATCCTCCCACACCGCCTACCCTCGCCCGCTGCTAGTAGTACCCCAGCACCACCCAGGCTTCCAGCGATGCCGGACATCATCTTGACCGACCTGACCTAGCAAGACAGGGAGAAATACAAGACTGGATCTGCTGGTGTAGCCCAGAAATTTGCCCTGGCAATATTTAAACACCACGTCAGTTTTGAGATGTACAGCAGTTGGACCCACAGTGTAAATTATGAAGGAAATAAAAGAAAGAGGGCTCTGCCAGCAAATTTAAGAAAGACCAATTTGAATGTATTGGAGCATTATGTCTGTGTTACCCCTACCCTTATGAGAGCTGTGAGAGACACTATAAATGGCCTGTTGAGGCATACAGTACAAGGGCTTGTGCTTGTAGTGGCATCCCTCTTGCTAACGACTTTTCCCAAACTCTACAGTAGTGCAAAAGTTTTTCATCCCCCGCAAAAAAAAAAATTACAGTAGCATTGTTTTATTGTTTAATGTGTTTAATCATTTTTAGTTTGTTTTTTATTGTGTCCAAATATTGATATTGTCTAATCATTTTTTGTCAATCAGGCACAGGTAATAATGTTACTGTATAGAAATTCGTTTGTGCAAAAAAAAATGGGTTTTAATTTTTTTTTAAATACTTACTGTATATTGTCTAATCATTTGTTGTCAATCAGGCACAGGTAAGTATGTTACTGTATAGAAATTTGTTTGTGCAAACAACAAAAAAAAAGTAATAGAAGGTGTTTTTAATGTGTTGTTTTTAATCAAACTAACCATGTCTGTTTATTTACAGTATTCAGGCAGTCCTCGGTTATCCAACACAATGCGTTACTCAAAATGGCGTTGGATAGCGAAACGTCTTAAAGCGAAACACGTTTTCCCATAGGAACCCTGTTTAAATGAAAGGATCCGTTCCTGAAGGCATTTTTAATGCTAAAATACACAAAATATTTTACTCGGGCAATAAGATATGAAGCACACACATACATTATATAGTGTATATACTGTATTATATATATAATATAACATAATATATCATGTAATTTAATAATATAATATATTATATAGTATAATACAGTATAATATTATATTATATGATATATATATTATATACACATAAACAATTTTGCAAAGCATTGTAAGAGCGTTGGATAAGCCATTTTGGCGTAGTAAAAATGAATATAGGTATGCATTGCATAGCGTTGGATAAGGCATTCGTTGTAAAGCGAAGCGTTGTAAAACGAGGACTGCCTGTACAGTATTTTAAGCAGCTGCAGTGCAAAAAAGGAAGGGCAGGAGGGGTGTAAGATCACAATACTGTGTTAACTTTAAGTACAAACAAGCCTGTATGTTCCACAAACCCCCCTCTTCCACCCTCTCTCAGTGTTCCAGTACAGTACTGTCGCGGCCGAGTTTATTCTAACATTTACCCGGTCTCGGCCGCGACAGATACCGGGCGCGCGCCGAGGTGTCCCGTGCGCGCGCCGGAGCCTCGGAGGATCGGTCCTCCGATCGGGGCTTCCCCCTCCCCTCTCCGGGTCCGCCGGGTCCCCCGGAGCCCCCCACCGCCATCCCCCACATTAGGACCAACCCAGGGCTCCCTTGGGGAGCCCTGGGCACGTGTGCCATGCACGCACGCTCCCGATGAAGCGTGACCGCGCATCGGTGACACGCGGCACGCCGAGGGAATTCAATGCAAAAGCCGGGAAACCTCGCGGCTTGCGGCTCTAGCCGTATTAGAATAAACAGTGTCGCCATTGTATATTTTTAGAAATCCTGTTGGGGGAAAAAAAATGTTTTTTTTTTTTTTTTACAAATCTTTTGAAATGTTGTTATTATTTAATCTTTTTTACCAGTAATTACTGGTAATTTACCAGTAATTACCAGAACTTGTTTCTTTCTACCGTATTTTCAGAGCTGCAGCCCCCTCTCTCCCCCTCATCTTGCAATGCCATAACGAAGAGAAAGATCACAGCAACTGGGTTTTTTTGTATTACTGTATGCATTAAAAAATAAAAGTATTTTTTGACCGAGCCCCTATTGCAGACCTGAAATTCTTATGAACAGTTCAACAAATCATCGCACTTCACATGCAGTACCAGTAAAATACAGTACAATACGGAAAGAAAGGGCACTTCTCTTAATGGTTATTAAAATAAATGTCCAAATGAGACATACGGTACAGTACCAGTACCATTAAAAGAAAACAGTATTTACTACTGCACAAGTAGAAAGCATTCAATATTAAGTAATACATACTGTACAGTATGGAATAAAAGATATACATTTTTATTTTTGGTGTTTATAGGAAAAGTTGTGCAATGAAACGTGCTGTAAAACAGTAGTGGTGATGACAGTACTGTACAATGTAAACTAATTTAATATAAAACAGCAGCATACTACAGTACTGTACAGTATAAGGTTTTCTATAAAGCTCACAATTGTTCTATAGATAGATAAAAATGGCACTGTCACTAAATGTTTGCCCACTCGGCAAACAATGCGAAAGCAACTTTTAAAATAAGCGATATTAGAGGTCCATCCAAATCCCTTCTTTTTTCTTTTTGCGCTGGATGTCAAAGTTTCGTTTCTGGTGAAAAACAAAAAAATATGCTATTATTATTGGTATTGCGCATGCGTCAAGTCGCTTCATTGGGAATTAAAGCAGCCGTTCAACCGTTGTGGACGATGAGAACAAACTTCTGATTGGCTCTGAATCTTGAGCCCCTCCTCTCCCTACATTTGTAAGCTAGCTGCAGCAGCTTGACGTACTTCAGCGGCCAATCAAACATCCCCTCACCTCAAAGTGGTAAAATGATAAGTGCAAATAAGCGCTAGTGTAATCAATAATATACAATAATACAAACAGAGGAACAAAACCTGTGATACAGTCTGTGATGAAGGTAGTCCTTGAGCTGCCTGAGAGGTTGATCTGGTATCTTCCAACCAGATTAGAAGATTGTGTAGAATAACCTCCTGTGGCGCTGAGGAAAGTTGATGGAATAGAGTCTTGTGCAGTAGTTTCTTCTTGTATAGATACCTCAGAGAGGGAGACAAGAGATAAACAAAAACACCACAATAATGTATTACCCTTGAGACAATATAAGACGTGGTGGTGAAGGTATAAAGAGCATTTAATGGTTAAAACAATTGTGTCTACAATTGATGTAAACCTTCCTGAAGGTTTGTGGCCATCCAGGGACTCCGTAGCTGTGTACACCAGGCGGTGACGTCAGCGGAGGAGACGTTTGGAAAATACTCTGTTGGCATTGAGACAATGAGGACACCAGGAGATCTCCCCGCACCAAACGGACGTCCGGCACCCCACAGCAAGCAGCTACCCCTGGCAAAAGACCCCGTACCACTGCACATGTCCTACTCAAGGACGGTGAGTAGGATTTCAGTTTTTACCATCGGCGGAGCAGCACGGCTTCACTAAGCACAAGCGCTTGGAAGCCTCTTTTTCATTTATTCAACAGGAGTTCATCTACTGTTTATTAACCCAGTACATGTTTTACATCAATTGTAGACACAATTGTTTTAACCATTAAATGCTCTTTATACCTTCACCACCACGTCTTATATTGTCTCAAGGGTAATACACTATTGTGGTGTTTTTGTTTATCTCTTGTCTCCCTCTCTGAGGTATCTATACAAGAAGAAACTAATGCACAAGACTCTATTCCATCAACTTTCCTCAGCGCCACAGGAGGTTATTCTACACAATCACCTCACCTCAACTCGCATACAGTAAAGTACTGTATTGTATTGATGCACATAAGTACAGTAGTACTAGCGGCTAAAAACTTAAGACTATCATGTACAGTACATTATACTGTAGTAAAGTGTAATACAGTATAGTACATTACTGTATACAGTACCTTCTTTATAAGCCTTATAAGCTTTGCCAAATGGGTGGTGATGACTCACTGTGACTTCTCATGTCTGCATTATAGTTGATAGGTGTCAGCTGCCCTGCTACACTTGTAGTTGACAGTTGATGATGCTGGAAAACATTTTGGTACTGGTACATGCAAGCTTGTTTATACGCAAAATCATGCTCAGGCTGGAAATTTTCCAGGTATTCTGGTGGGGACAGGTACAAAGGATTGCCGTTCACAAGGTTATCACTGATGGTCGGATCGCTGAATATATTAAAAACGCATAACTACAGTCAGGTTTTTTATACATCTGTGGTGTAGCCATAATGTCCACTCAGCAATTGCGCGGGGAAAGAATGTTAAAAAAAAGGCACACATTGAGTATTTTAATGCTTTTTATTAAGAACGCCTAATTTGATAACGTCTTTGAAAAAACAAGGTCAATTCACAATGGGCCACTGTAAATTTGTACACCAGTATCTGTTTTAAACACCTGCATCCTTACAAAGTAGCTAAGCAATGTACTGGAACACATTCCAATTCAATCCAATTCATTCATTTCTGCCACCTAGCGGATACGCAAAGAATAGCAGCCAAATTATAACTCATTAACTCTGCCACATGGCGGATACGAGAAGAATTGCATCCAAAGAAACAATAAACCATTAAATTAAACAAATCTACCGCGTCCGGTTGCCCGGTGCCGGATTGCGCGAACGTGGCATGGCTAGTGATAAAACGAAAAAATGCAGAATGGAATACAGCGGTCAACACGAAAACTGATTCGTTATGTGTTCGAATAACGGCTGCTGCATCAGTAGTTCATCCCTCTCTAACTGGTTGGTTAGCTAAGCTATTAACAAGCCCAAATATATATACATATATACAGCTATACAACAGTCTCATAAGAAAGTCTTATCTGTGTCTTGTAGCTGTAGGGGAAGGCTTCTCTGCTCTCTTGGGTCCGCACTGCTAAGGCAATGTCAGGATCCAGGTTTAGAATCTTGTCCCCTTTGTCTTGCTGTCAGCGTGCAGTCTCTTTGCAACTCAATACATCTTTCCATCCTTGGTTTAGTCCCCAATTGTGAGACTAAGGAATCCTTCTTCCTGTCTCAGAACAGGCAATTTCTGAGAGAGTTCTGTTTAGGGAGGTGGGGTGGTTGATTGCAGGTGTGCAATTAACTAGCACACTGCTGGATTAGAGGCTTAACAGGGATAAGTCCCTGTTACACATAGTATTACAGCCAATGGAATTGAAGACAACCCCAATGGTTGCTGTACCATGTTATAAGTTACATTAGTTCAAAAGGATGTGACTACGTCTACTGTATGTCCTATGCTTTTAAATGTCCTGTGTCACATGACCGTGGGAATAAAATGCATATGAGATACCGGCACTCAATAATGGGGCCTGTATCTCGGAAAGCAGGGGGTCCCCGGACCTGAAATCTGTGCGGTTCTGACCCGGAGACCCCCTGCTCATCTACACTAGTCATAAAATGTATATTAAAAAAACATACATTTCGGGCGTGAGGGTCTCTCTGAGTGCTCTCTCTGCAGGTGAAAGGAATTGCCAGGTAAGGTCTTTTCAGAGAGGTAATCATCACGCCACGGGCTACTTGCCCGTTTTGTGAATTTTGCTATCACAGGTAATCAAGATATCTGAATACTGTGATAGCAACGCTCACAAAAAACGGCAACTTAAATGGCCCTGCAAATTTTTTATGAAAGCTTAGTACATAGGCCCTAAATGTCTAAACCAGTGGTTTTCAACCTTTTTTTGGTTAAAGAACCCAGAAATCAATTGTGAAATTCTGGAGTACCCCAAACCCTTGTCCCGTCTCTTACCCCCCCCTCGTCTCTTGCCCCTCCACCTCACTCCTTGTCTCTCGTGTCTCTCCCCCTCACACTCTCCCCCCCTTATGCTCCCTCTCCCCCACACTTTCACCCTCACACCACACACACACCCTCTCTCCGTCACACACACACACACACACACACACACACACACACACACACACACACACACACACACACACACACACACACACACACACACACACACACACACACACACACACACACACACACACACACACACACACACTGTCTACCCCTAGCCCACACGGACACACACGAACACACACACTCTCTCCCCCACACAGACAGACACAGAGACACACACACACACAGACACACACAAACACACTGTCTCCCCCTCCATCACCACACACACAGAGACACACACACTCTCTCCACCACACATACAATCACCCAGAGATACACACACACAGAGACACATATACAGAGACACAGACCGACACACAAACTCTCTCCCCCTCTCTCACACAGATACACAAACACACAGACACACTCTCTACCTCCCCCACACAGACACATAAACTGTCTCTTTAAGAGAGTCGGCTCTCACGTTGATGTTTGCTCTCTCTTGTGGTTTTTGGAGTTTGAGCTTACTGGGAATGTGTGCGTCAATTTAATTTCTAACTGGCAACAGTTGTTTGGAGGTAGATGGCCCCTCCTCCAAAGCTCACCCTTTTTATCTTGGGAGATTTTCGCATTTTGCTGTATGGACAAGACCCACTGTGGTTGTTTCCCCTCATACAGAGGTAAAAGGACAAGTTCACAGTTTAGTGTTAGGACCTGCAAATTTGGTTATACCTTGACGTTGGTATGCAGGCTTATGACGCTTTGGCCAAAGGGTTTAACTAAATAACCAAGACAATGTTATTATTGAAGTATTTATACTTTAAACTTATTACCATATAAAGTATATTTTTTCAATTGGATGTAGCATTGGGCACCCCTGTCTTTTATTGTATAAATTTGCCACGCTCATTAGCACTCCTTTTGACACACACACACATATATATATATATATATATATATATATATATATATATATATATATATATATATATATATATATATATTGTGACAAACGCCCCTCTTTTGTAGCGCTGATGTCTGTCTGGGATCTTCCCGACACAGTCTTCTAGGGTTAATTATACGAATAACCGGATCATACAAAGCATTATGTTGTTTAACTCAGGCTTCTGCCTGCTTTATTTTCATCCCAGTAAGGGACTGCAGCTTTAACAGGTGTAGGCAGGAGGCACTCAGATATTAACCTTCAGCGGTTTACTCATATCACTGTTATAATATTTCACACACTGTCACTTTAAGAAACAAAAATAAATCATATAAAGAAATCCTATTCCATTCAGGGATCTACAGTAACTACACAGCAGAATCAGCCTCTCTAACTGCTGCTGGGCCAACTAACTTGGTTACCCAGCTTAAAACAATGCCCTCTCATTTAGGGTCACTAGATACAGCATACAGTCTTTTAGATACAGCAATAAACATTTGTTTGTCTTATCTGTTCGTGGTGGGAACTCGGTCCCAAGTGTCCAGGCAAATCGTCTGGCACTGTGATACTTGAAGGGGGCGTCCTCCCCGAACTGGATGCAGGGGAGCAGCGATAACCCCAGCCTCCAGGCTCTAAGAAGAGAGACTGGAAAGCAACTCTCTCTGCTCTAAATACCTGTTCTACTGATTAGGATAGCAGGTGAGGGAGAACTAGACACATTGTAAACTGTGGTCTGGATTTTCCATCCACCAGCCTGAGTAAATGTGAAGCTGTGGAATGGATAATTTTGCAATATTCCTGCACTTTCTGACCTAAAACCAGGCAGAAAGCTGCCTAATATCTTTGGAGTATGTCACAATATATATATATATATATAACAAACAAAAAACAGGCGCACTCATAGCGTAGAATGATTACAAAAATTTATATGGAACTGGATAAGTAAAATTGCACACTCAGAAACAAATCAGGAACGTAAGCATGTATGATTTATACTCAATCGCCAACAGAAACAGCAGGATACCAGCAGCTCTTTTTGGTGCTCGTCGGGGGTAGACTGGAAATGGCAGCTCCTGCAGCTCCCTCCATGTACTGGAAATGATGGTACTGTATGTGGAGAGCTTCACTCCACTCCCAACCCTCTGCCGCTGTAGTAAGTCTCTGATGGTACTATCGCGAGACAATTGTGACGTCACTGGGTTCTTCGGATAGGTTACAGTCAGCCCCAAGGGGACTTGCTGTCATGGCTACCTTTCAAATAAAGGTATACAAGTGGCTAACGTTCCCGTGAGTGAGATGGCGTGCAGGGAATAGTAAAACTGGACAGAATAAAGTCCACGAAACACACACTATGCGTTTCGTCTTCAAAAAGACTTCGTGTTGGTTTTTGGAGTTTGAGCTTTCTGGGAACGTGTGTGCAGACAACACAGACACACTGTCCCTCCCTCTCCCACACAGACACACATGGACACACACAGACACACAAAGATACACACACACTCTCCCCCACACAGACAAACACACTCACTCCCCCACATAGACACACTGTAAGGAATCGGGGGCCACGTCCCTTGCAGCGTGACCCCTCCTTACCCACCACCAGTACTGCAGTGGCTGCTGCCCCTGCCCCCCGTCGCTACTCATGCCGCCGCCCAGTGCATACCTTGAACTCTGCCGTCGCCATCTTGGATTCTGGCACTGGTGTTACAGACTCTCAGCTGTGCTCCACTACTTCCTGGTCTCTCAGCCACTCACGAGCAGCTCCTCGACACGCTTCCGCCATGCCCCTCGTCCGGATTGGTCACTGTCGCTTTAAATATCCTGCTTTGCCTTCACCTCCTTGCCGAGCATAGATCCTTATGGGATGTTACCTGTGTTTCTGCCACAAGCCCTGGCTTGTTCTCTCGTTACGTATTTCTCTGTTTTGTTCCAGTTCATTGTACTCATCCAGTTTCCTCCAGGCCTGCTGCTGCTACGCTGAGTTCCTGAGTTCCTGGTTCTTAGAGACCTGCTTACTTTTGCGCTGTAACATGGGGTTACTAGTGCTGCCTGGCGGTGTGCCCATTGCGGTCAGTCTTCCCTCTCCCAGACCGGCACCATGGGTCGTGGGCGCCACTCGCGCAAACCTCGTTCCCAACCTGCAGCGATTGTGCTGAAGCAAAAAGACCATCTTGATTTCCTGTTGCCGACTCCCTGCTTGGACTACGACTACCCGGATATCTCCTACCCCGACTCTGGCTTGTCCAACGACTATGCTGTTATCTCCAGTCCTGAACCCGGCCTGTTTGACTATGAACTGCGCACTCCGGACCAGTCTGCGCGGTCTAAGGTCGGTGATTTCATAACCCAGCCTCAGCCCCGCGGTCCGGTCCCGGCTTGTGGCGAGCACAATCGTGACACACACACACACAAATGCAAACAGACACACAGACACACTCTCTCTCTCCACCACACAGAACACACACACTGTCTCTTTAAGAGAAGCGGCAATAACTTTGATGCTTCCACCCTCCTGTCAGCCAGAAGTTGATGGCAGAAGCAGGGAGAGGAAAGAGCAGTTATCAGCAGTGCTGCTGCTGTTGGGTCACTGCTATGCAGGGTTTCACAGTGCCATCGGACCTGGGACAGCTGGAAGAGTTATCCCAGCTCTCCTTCCCTGGTTGCCACGGAACCCCTGAGGGGTGCTCATGGATCTTTGGGGTTCTGCAGACCCCCGGTTGAAAATCAGTGGTCTAAACAATGGCAATTCCATTTTACAGGATTTTTAAGTGTGCATATTTGAGTAAGTTGGTTCTTTCTAATGCATATTCTAATTTTAACCCAAATACAAGTCATTTGCTATGTCTTTTGCTACACAACATGTAATGTGTAGATATACAGTAATAATTCTAATATTAAATAGGAGAAATAAATCACAGACCAAATCAAGACATTAGTGACAAGTGCAATCTCAGCCTGAAGTGACAGCTTGATGTAGTGTGACTATGAACTGGCATATAGCTATCCAGAAATGTAATATACTTTTTTGTTTCAAATCAATAAAGTCACTGATTCGTAAAGCACCAAATATTGATGAATGACAGTCAATCATGTAAAAAAAATTAAAAAATCTCATACGGAACTGGCAATTGGAACCTTTGTAAACTATTTTGAAAAATTTATACAATAAGAATACAAACCATGTTATCATTAAATTATTATGCTTCACAGAAAAACAAAAGAATAAAACAATGTAGAACATTTTTTTTTGCTGTTAATACTGTAGTAATATTTTTCTTGCTGGAATTTGAAAAACAAACTGTGCAAACACCTAACGTTGCAATGAATTATGAATTTCCTTTAGAATTAAAAAGAAAAATGTTGTTGCATACTCATATCCTGTGTGGAGCAGTCAAGGATTGTGGCATGGTAATTGTTGTGGGTTTTTTTTAGATAGAAACCTACCGAACCAATATATGCATCTTTGAAGGTCTCAAATGATCTCTTCTCTATGGACTATCAGTGCTGTTTTGGTTAAAAAAAAAAATTGAGGCATGGCCTGGAGCTTGATAGAGATAGTCGTGTTTAGCTGAATGTCCCTGATATAGATATCTGATTCAAAGTAATCCTAGCCCAAATTTGGTCAAAATAAAAAATTAAATACAAATAATCCCAGAATCAGACATCATTTTGAGCCCAAGATCGAGATAAATTGACATTATTAAGCTCTAGAAAACAAAAGCAACAATTTGAGGCCTAATAGATAGGACCACGCTTCTTGTCCCCAGATTACAGAGATTAACTAGCGACTACGGGCTATTGTTCCAAACAGTAGGGGAGCCAGATAATATGCCATGAAATAAAGAAAAATCACAATATAGCAAAAAAAATGTGATAATACAAGTGAAATAAGTAATCTATAGGTGTTCTACTCACAAGTGGAGCAGAATATCTAAACAGAGATCCAACACAGTGGCAGGTTGTCTCCGGGTGGTGTAGGTGATGCATGTGATCCTTCCTGAGCTCAGAGACAGAAGAAGAGAACCATTGTGCAGACAGTTAAAAAATTGTATAAATACATAAAATACAAATAGAGGCTTTCATGGTTTCAGTAAACATCAGGCGTAAGATAAGCATGGTAACACAGTCTACAGTTCGTCGCAACCTCTCTGTGGCTGTTCCCTGCATCCACAGTACCGATTAACGTCACTTCCTATTCCGGAGTTTGACACGCACGTTGCTTCCTGGTTCTCTCTCCTCTCTCCTCCTCTACGGATCGCTAGATGGTCCAAAAACTCAACGCGTTTCACTGCACTTGATTGGCAGCTTCATCAGGTGTGGCCATCTGTTGCATCACTCGTGGGCTATATACCCAAATTCATAGCCAAGGTGTAGTCCGATTGGCTGAGCCAAAGCAACAATTTGAGGACTAATAGATAGGGCAACGCTTCTTGTCCCCAGATTACAGAGATTAGCTAGCGACTACGGGCTGTCTGAACCTCCTACTGGATCAGGACCACCCACTGGGATGAGTGGCCACGGAGGCGAGTATAAGAGGACAGTTACGGGAGCTGAGCATTAGAAACAGTAAGTCACTTGTTCTCTTCACCTGTTCCGAATACCCAAAATCTATATTCTCAGCAAGTGTTCCTGTGGCGTCCCACATTACATATAATAAATAGATAAAGAGCTACCCGGGAGAAATAGGTTGTGGCTATCGAGTGGGTATCGATAGGGCTCATCGCTTCTGCCCCACCCAGCAGCGTAGTGATTTGACATTTGCTCGTTACGGGCGCGGAAGACCCGAGAGGGATGAAGGAGCATCCATCTTGCCTGCAGCCATATTGCCCCCAGCGACCTGCTGCAGCAGTGCCAGGGTGACTGAGTATTCACCTATTGTGAGGCCTCAGAGTTGCGGTCGGGATTCGGCAGGAGAAGCCCTAAGAAGCCCTCCTGGGTGAGCAGGGTCTCTGACGGAGAGGCGTGGTGGTGAGCAAGCACCCGACCAGAGGCCTGATCCGAATTTGCCATGAAAACAAGATGGCGACCGCAGCGCAGTGAGGAGGGAGGATGAGGCAGCGGAGCTGCCATCTTACCCTAAGGGTACCGCTGGTTGCTCCTGGTGCAGCAGGGATACTGAGGACAGCGCTCCTTCACAGGGGTATTGAACTCTACTGAGCTCAGCTTAGCCCCCCCCAGGCAGGCAGATTCCCACCGGAGGGCTGGGGAAGAGGGGGAGCCCTATTTCGTGCACTCGCTCAGACTCCTCCAAGTACAATATGGCTTCCGCTGCATGAGGAGGTGGGGAGGCTCAGAGGAGAGAAAAGCATCTGCAGTTACAGGAAAGAGAAAAGGGGACGCTGGTTGGAGCAAACAGCAGAAGGTAAGATACCCTGGATGGCTCAGAGCCAAGTGATTCCCTGAGAGCAAGTAGGCTGTTAGACACAGTGGTGAGAAAGGGAACTGGTGATCAGACACCAGTTAAAGGTTCAGGCCATTGAGGGGGGGAGGGGGAGAATGCAGGGGACTTCAGTAACCATTAACCTCTTAATGTACCTCCCTGGCCTAGGTCTTTGAGCAAACTACATTAGAGTAATAAATCCACCCCACAAAATCCTATAGAGAGATGGCGGGGGATTCTAGAGTGACTCTTAGCAGATTACCCCAGCTCATTAAAAATTCAGAGGTATAGACGCGACGGACAAGGAGAGAGATGTCTAAGATGACAGTTCCATATGCCCATATCAAATAACTAAAAGAAAACACAGTAAAAAGCAATTAAAAGAGAACACAGTTAAAAGCAAACTAAGTGACAGAGCAAGCATATATACAGGTATATAAATATATATATATATATATGTATATATATATATATATATATATATATATATATATATATATATATATATATATACTGTAGCGACATCCTTTATTCTTACACTTTCCGCATGGCAGGATGCGTGTGGGAAGCGTGGTGACGCGGCTTGTTGCTGCGCACTGTGACGTCACTGTCACATGACGCGCCCGGTTTCCCCGGCTTCTCCGGCTTCCCCGACACCCCTGGAGTGTAAATTGAGGTAAGCGGGGGTGCGGGGAAGCAGAGGGGCAGAGCAGGAGCCGGGTTCGGGGTCGGGAAGGGGGGCCAAAATGCGCCCAAAGCGGAGAGGGGGTGCGTGGTGGAACCGCGGCGGCGCGCGGTCTTGACTGGCGGTAGCCGGAGTAGATCCTGGCATGCCGCCGGCATTAGTAAGAATAAAGTATGCCGCTACTGTATATATATATATATATATATATATATATATATATATATATATATATATATATATAAAATCAAAAAATAAATAGATGATACCGTTCTGTGGCTAACGAAATGCTTTATTTGTGCAAGCTTTCGAGATACACTGATCTCTTCTTCCGGCGATGTTACAATGAATGAAGCAAGGATAACTTAAAAACAGTGTCTCTTGGAATGTTATCTGTGCTTGTCCTTCCCCCGGTGTGGATGTGTTTTATGGCTAGAGGTGTCAAAGGGTAACTGAAAGCAAGTGAAGAAAGAGTGTGTATGTGTATCAGTGTGAATAAAAATGAATGGAGAGCCCACAGTATAAACAGTGCTCTACACAAGGTGTGTGTGGAGTGAGAGGGATATAAATGGTGTGGGTGGGTGTGGAAATGTGAGAGTTTGTAGCACAACTAAAAGTGTGTGTGGATACTATGTGGTCCCTATTGGTGTATATGGATGGAAAAATAAGGAGTATTAGTATGTGTGAGAGACAGCTGTGTGTGCATACATATAGCACAGTATGTACAGACATGGCCTTTAGCGCTCATGGGAAGAGAGTTCGCTAGTGTCAGTAATGACTCATAAAATTTCGATCTCTGTTTAGGCCACTGCTAAGTGTCCCGAACAGTTGCATACATTTGTATTCATGCAACCGTCTCTCTTTCGGGGTTTTAAGATTACCTTTGAGTATGGCAACCCTCAGATCGTTCATCTTATGGCCAGAGTCAGAGAAATGTTCGCCAACAGGACTGTCTCTTGTTCCGCGTGTGATGCTGTGGCGATGCAGGTTCATTCTCTTGTTTAGCCCCTGTCCTGTCTCACCTATGTAGTTGCAGCCCCCTGGGCATTTCATGCACATGATGAGGTACACGACATTGCTGGAAGAACAGGTGAACCCTCCTCTGATTTTGTATTCCCGATTCTTGTGTGGTATTTGTATTGTGTCCGCTGTGTAGAGCATTGCGCAGGTTTTGCATCTTGGGTCCTGGCATGGTTTTGTCCCGCATTCAGTTGTACTGCTGAATACTTTACTCCTCACCATAATATTCTTGAGATTATGGGGTTGTCTGTATGATAATAAGGGTGCTTCAGGGAAGACCTGTTGCAGTCTTGTATCTTCCTGGAGGATGGGTTGTAGTTTCCTGGCGATCTTGCGTAGGGCTCCTACGTGTGGGTTATATGTGACCACCAAAGGAACCTTTACATGTATATATATACAGTGTTCGACAAACCTATACAATTGCTCGCCCCGGGCGAGTGGATTTAACATCGTGGCGAGATGCTAATGGCCCAAGCAGCACACGTGTGGTACTAGGTGGCGAGTAGATTTTTTTGTGTGGCGAGTAGATTTTTTGGTGATTTGTCGACCACTGTATATATATATATATATATATATATATATATATATATATATATATATATATATATATATATATATGTATCAGTACCGTGTTAGCAGAGCTTCAATAATCAAAAAATAAATAGATGATACCGTTCTGTGGCTAACGAAATGCTTTTATTTGTGCGAGCTTTCGAGATACACTGATCTCTTCTTCCGGCGATGTTACAATGAATGAAGCAAGCAAAAGCAATACTATAAACAGTGTCTATTGGAATGTTATCTGTGCTGGTCCTTCCCCCGGTGTGGACGTGTTTTATGGCTGGAGGTTTCAAAAGGTTCCTGAAAGCAAGTGATGAAAGAGTGTGTATGTGTATCAGTGTGAATAAAAATGAATGGAGAGCCCACAGTTTATACAGTGCTTTACAAAAGGTATGTGTGGAGTGGATATAAATGGTGTGGGTGAGTGTGGAAATGTGAGAGTTAATAGCATAACTAAAAGTGTGTGTGGATATTATGTGGTCCCTATTGGTGTATAGGAATGGAAAAACAAGGAGTATAAGTATGTGTGAGAGACAGCTGTGTGTGCATACATATAGCACAGTATGTACAGACATGGAATATAGCGCTCATGGGAAGAGAGTTCACTTGTGTCAGTAATGACTCATAAAATTTCGATCTCTGTTTAGGCCACTGCTAAGTGTCCCGAACAGTTGCATACATTTGAATTCATGCAACCGTCTCTCTTTCGGTGTTTTAAGATTACCTTTGTGTATGGTAATCCTCAGATCGTTCATCTTATGGCCAGAGTCAGAGAAATGTTCGCCAACAGGACTGTCTCTTGTTCCGCGTGTGATGCTGTGGCGGTGCAGGTTCATTCTCTTGTTTAGCCCCTGCCCTGTCTCACCTATGTAGTAGCAGCCCCCTGGGAATTTCATGCACATGATGAGGTACACGACATTGATGGAGGAACAGGTGAACCTTCCTCTGATTTTGTATTCCCGATTCCTGTGTGGTATTTGTATTGTGTCCACTGTGTAGAGCATTGCGCAGGTTTTGCATCTTGGGTCCTGGCATAGTTTTGTCCCACATTCAGTTGTACTGCTGAATAATTTACTCCTCACCATAATATTCTTGAGATTATGGGGTTGTCTGTATGATAATAAGGGTGCTTCAGGGAAGACCTGTTGCAGTCTTGTATCTTCCTGGAGGATGGGTTGTAGTTTCCTGGCGATCTTGCGTAGGGCTCCTAGGTGTGGGTTATATGTGACCACCAAAGGTACCTTGTCGCTTGTCTCCTTCTGTTTGTATTCAAGGAGATCACTTCTTGGTATTCTGGTGGCTTTGTGAATTTGCTGGTCTACAATTCTGTGGTTATATCCACGGTTTATAAAGTCTGATCTCAAGGCTTTAATCCGCTGGTCTCTGTCTGCTGTGTCGGAGCATATCCGGTTGTATCGTATGGCTTGACTGTAGATGGTTGCATGTTTGGTGTGTGTCGGGTGGAAGCTGTTGTCCTTCAAATAGCTGGCTCTGTCTGTAGGTTTGCGGTATACAGAAGTCTGTAGTTGGTTGTTCTTTATAGTAATGGTGGTGTCTAGGAAATATACTTCATCCGGGGAATGGGTGAGTTTGAGGTTGATGGTCGGGTGGAACGTATTGAAGTTGTCATAGAACTGTTGGAGGTCCTGTTCGCCAGAGGTCCAAATCAGGAGGATGTCATCGATGTAGCGCAGGTATGTAAGGGGTTTCAAGTGACAGGTGGAAAGAAAGTCACTTTCCAGTTTTGCGCAGAACAGATTGGCATACTGTGGCACCATCCGAGTACCCATAGCTGTCCCGGTTGTCTGGAGGTATGTGTCATTACCAAATGTGAAGTAGTTATGGGTCAGAATAAATTCGATGCATTTAGTCACTGTCTCTGTGAGTGGCTCCTGCGGTCCCAGAAAGTATCTGCAGGCTGAAATCCCATCCTCGTGGGGGATTTTTGTATAAAGTGACTCTACATCCATAGTTGCAAGTAGTGTTCCTGTTGGGAGGGGGTGAATGGCATTCAGTTTGTTTAGCAGGTCGGTGGTATCCTGGATATAGCTGGGTGTGTTCCTGACAAGTGGTTTTAGAATGCCCTCCACCCAGCCAGAAATATTCTCGGTAAGTGTGCCAGAGCCAGAGATAATAGGGCGCCCAGGGTTACCCTCTTTGTGAATTTTAGGGAGCATGTAGAATGTGTCAGGTTTTGGGTTAGCTGGTATCAGGTCCAGAATTTGTTCTCTTGTGCGGATCGGGAGTGTTTTAATGATCCTGTTGAGTTCTCGCATGTATTTTTTAGTTGGATCCTCCTGCAGTTGGGTGTAATACTTTGAATCAGAGAGTTGCCTGTGTGCTTCCCGCAGGTAGTCTGTGGTGTTCATTATGACCACTGCTCCTCCCTTGTCCGCAGGTTTGATTGTTATGTTGTGGTTGGCCTTTAGCGATTCTATGGCTCTCCTCTCCATCAGTGTCAGATTATATGTTTGTTTCCTTACTTTGTCCAGGATGGTGTTTTGGCACTGTGTCTGAAGCTTTCAATGTACCTGTCCAATGTGGGGTTGCACCCAGTTTGTGGGATCCAGTTGGATTTTTGCTTCTCCCTGCTCATGTGCAGCGGCTCTCCTTCTGCCGTGTTGGCATAATCTTGGTTGTGTCTGTTGTGGAAGAACTCCTTAAGACGCAGCCTACTGAAGAATTGTTCCAGGTCACTGCACAGCTCAATCTTGTCCATAGGCTTGGTAGGGCAGAATGTGAGACCCTTTGATAATACTGAGCACTCTGCTTGATTAGGTGTGTAATCTGAGAGGTTAACAGTGCAGTCCTGCTGTTGGTGACTGTCAATGTTTGTATTATTAGTTGTTGTGCTGGCTGCTGCCGAGTATCTCATTCTTAGCCTCAGTCTGTGCAGTTTCTTTTCCTTATTGCTAATTAGCCCCTGAGGAGTTTTTCATGGAATGTTTGGAGTCCTCTCCATGTGTCTGTATGAATTTCTCCTGTCTCCAGAATGCAGTCTATCATCTCTTTTGTCTTTCTCCTGTTGCTGTAACAGATGCTGATCAGATGGTTCCTTAATCTTTCTGAGTTCCTAGTGCACAGTTGTTGGGAGAATTTTGTGTTGTATGTGGTGGCAAGTGGGTTTTTGAGGTCAAGTCCTTTCGGGATCAGGTGCTCCTTCTGTTGGCGAACATTTCTCTGACTCTGGCCATAAGATGAACGATCTGAGGATTGCCATACTCAAAGGTAATCGTAAAACACCGAAAGATAGATGGTTGCATGAATACAAATTTATGCAACTGTTCGGGACACTTAGCAGTGGCCTAAACAGAGATCGAAATTTCATGAGTCATTACTGACACAAGTGAACTCTCTTCCCATGAGCGCTATATTCCATGTCTGTACATACTGTGCTATATGTATGCACACACAGCTGTCTCTCACACATACTTATACTCCTTGTTTTTCCATTCCTATACACCAATAGGGACCACATAGTATCCACACACACTTTTAGTTATGCTACTAACTCTCACATTTCAACACCCACCCACACCATTTATATCCACTACCACTCCACACACACCTTTTGTAAAGCACTGTATATACTGTGGGCTCTCCATTAATTTTTATTCACCCTGATACACATACACACTCTTTCATCACTTGCTTTCAGGAACCTTTTGTCACCTCCAGCCATAAAACACTTCCACACCGGGGGAAGGACCAGCACAGATAACATTCCAATAGACACTGTTTATAGTATTGCTTTTGCTTGCTTCATTCATTGTAACATCGCCGGAAGAAGAGATCAGTGTATCTCGAAAGCTCGCACAAATAAAAGCATTTCGTTAGCCACAGAACGGTATTATCTATTTATTTTTTGATTGTTGAAGCTCGGCTAACACGGTACTGATACCTCTACATGAAAATATGGAAGATACCACATTGTACTGCACTCAAATGAAGCTAAAGGATTTACTGTAAAAAAAGGCACAATAAGACAGCGATATCATCTTCCTCAGCAAATGCAAGAAGGAGCACCTGATCCCGAAAGGACTCATCCTCAAAAACCCACTTGCCACCACATACAATACAAAATTCTCCCAACAACTGTGCACCAGGAACTCAGAAAGATTAAGAAACCATCTGATCAGCATCTGTTACAGCAACAGGAGAAAGACAAAAGAGATGATAGACTGCATTCTGGAGATAGGAGAAATTCACACAGACACATGGAGAGGACTCCAAACATTCCATGAAAAACTCCTGAAGGGTCTAATTAGCAATAAGGAAAAGAAACTGCACAGACTGAGGCTAAGAATGAGATACTCGGCAGCAGCCAGCACAACAACTAATAATACAAACATTGACAGTCACCAACAGCAGGACTGCACTGTTGACCTCTCAGATTACACACCTAATGAAGCAGAGTCCTCAGTATTATCAAAGGGTCTCACATTCTGCCCTACCAAGCCTATGGACAAGATTGAGCTGTGCAGTGACCTGGAAGAATTCTTCAGAAGGCTGCATTTTAAGGAGTTCTTCCACAACAGACACAACCAAGATTATGCCAACACTGCAGAAGGAGAGCCGCTGCTCATGAGCAGGGAGAAGCAAAAATCAAACTGGATCCCACAAACTGGGCGCAACCCCACATTGGACCGGTACATTGAAAGCTTCAGACACAGCGCCAAAACCATCATCCTGGACAAAGTAAGGAAACAAACATATAATCTGACACTGATGGAGAGGAGAGCCATAGAATTGCTAAAGGCCAACCACAACATAACAATCAAACCTGCGGACAAGGGAGGAGCAGTGGTCATAATGAACACCACAGACTACCTGCGGGAAGCACAGAGGCAACTCTCTGATTCAAAGTATTACACCCAACTGCAGGAGGATCCAACTAAAAAATACATGCGAGAACTCAACAGGATCATTAAAACACTCCCGATCCGCACAAGAGAACAAATTCTGGATCTGATACCAGCTAACCCAAAACCTGGCACATTCTACATGCTCCCTAAAATTCACAAAGCGGGTAACCCTGGGTGCCCTATTATCTGTGGATCTGGCACACTTACCGAGAATATTTCTGGCTGGGTGGAAGGCATTCTAAAACCACTTGTCAGGAACACACCCAGCTATATCCAGGATACAACCGACCTGCTAAACAAACTGAATGCCATTGGCCCCCTCCCAACAGGAACACTACTTGCAACTATGGATGTAGAGTCACTTTATAAAAACATCCCCCACGAGGATGGGATTTCAGCCTGCAGATACTTTCTGGGACCGCAGGAGCCACTCACAGAGACAGTGACTAAATGCATCGAATTTATTCTGACCCATAACTACTTCACATTTGGTAATGACACATACCTCCAGACAACCGGGACCGCTATGGGTACTCGGATGGCGCCACAGTATGCCAATCTGTTCTGCGCAAAACTGGAAAGTGACTTTCTTTCCACCTGTCACTTGAAACCCCTTACATACCTTCGCTACATCGATGACATCCTCCTGATTTGGACCTCTGGTGAACAGGACCTCCTACAGTTCTATGACAACTTCAATACGTTCCACCCGACCATCAACCTCAAACTCACCCATTCCCCGGATGAAGTACATTTCTTAGACACCACCATTACTATAAAGAACAACCAACTACAGACTTCTGTATACACTGGCGACAACTTTATTCGAGCTCGGCTAGTCCAACGAATTCGGGTATACTCGGGTGTATTGAGGTTTGTGACTGTTTTCTGCCCGAGTGCATTGCGTTATTTTCCAGGCAGGGATTGAAGCATTTTATTCCCGCTGGCTGCAATACTGCACAGTATATATATATATATATATATATATACTGCATTACAATTCATGCATTTATGCCATCTGGTAGACACGCGAAGCATTGCAGCCTATTAAATCCTAATCATTATCATTTAACAGATCAGCCGCCCGTCAGTCAGGCATGAACCATGGCTGGGAAGGCAAACGCAACGGGGCTTGTCTGAGGTGAGGAGCGGCGCATTCCAAGTATCTGCCAGGTACATACTGGGTATTTGCTCGAATAAAGCGTGTCGCAGCAGTACCGCAAACCTACAGACCCAGCTATTTTAAGGACAACAGCTTCCACCCGACACACACCAAACATGCAACCATCTACAGTCAAGCCATACGATACAACCGGATATGATCTGACACAGCAGACAGAGACCAGCGGATTAAAGCCTTGAGATCAGACTTTATAAACCGTGGATATAACCACAGAATTGTAGACCAGCAAATTCAAAAAGCCACCAGAATCGCAAGAAGTGATCTCCTTGAATACAAACAGAAGGAGACAAGCGACAGGGTACCTTTGGTGGTCACATATAACCCACACCTAGGAGCCCTACGCAAGATCGCCAGGAAACTACAACCCATCCTCCAGGAAGATACAAGACTGCAACAGGTCTTCCCTGAAGCACCCTTATTATCATACAGACAACCCCATAATCTCAAGAATATTATGGTGAGGAGTAAAGTATTCAGCAGTACAACTGATTGCAGGACAAAACCATGGCAGGACCCAAGATGCAAAACCTGCGCAACGCTCTACACAGTGGACACAATACAAATACCACACAGGAAACGGGAATACTGCACCGACACACTTTATTCGAGCAAATACCCAGTATGTACCTGGCAGATACCTGGAATGCGCCGCTCCTCACCTCTGACAAGCCCCGTTGCGTTTGCCTTCCCAGCCTGGGTTCATGCCTGGCTGACGGGCGGCTGATCTGTTAAATAATAATGATTAGGATTTAATAGGCTGCAATGCTTCGCGTGTCTACCAGATGGCATAAATTCATGAATTTTAATGCAGTATATATATATATACTGTGCAGTATTGCAGCCAGCGGGAATAAAATGCTTCAATCCCTGCCTGGAAAATACCTCAATGCACTCGGGCAGAAAACAGTCACAAACCTCAATACACCCGGGTATACCCGAATTCGTGGGACTATCCGAGCTCGAATAAAGTGTGTCGCCAGTGTACAAAATCAGAGGAAGGTTCACCTGTTCCTCCAGCAATATCGTGTACCTCATCATGTGCATGAAATGCCCAGGGGGCTGCTACTACATAGGTGAGACAGGGCAGGGGCTAAACAAGAGAATGAACCTGCACCGCCACAGCATCACACGCGGAACAAGAGACAGTCCTGTTGGCGAACATTTCTCTGACTCTGGCCATAAGATGAACGATCTGAGGATTGCCATACTCAAAGGTAATCTTAAAACCCCGAAAGAGAGACGGTTGCATGAATACAAATGTATGCAACTGTTCGGGACACTTAGCAGTGGCCTAAACAGAGATTGAAATTTTATGAGTCATTACTGACACAAGTGAACTCTCTTCCCATGAGCGCTATATTCCATGTCTGTACATACTGTGCTATATGTATGCACACACAGCTGTCTCTCACACATACTTATACTCCTTGTTTTTCCATTCCTATACACCAATAGGGACCACATAGTATCCACACACACTTTTAGTTATGCTACTAACTCTCACATTTCCAAACCCACCCACACCATTTATATCCACTCCCAATCCACACACACACCTTTTGTAAAGTACTGTATATACTGTGGGCTCTCCATTCATTTTTATTCACACTGATACACATACACACTCTTTCATCACTTGCTTTCAGGAACCTTTTGACACCTCCAGCCATAAAACACTTCCACACCGGGGGAAGGACCAGTACAGATAACATTCCAATAGACACTGTTTATAGTATAGCTTTTGCTTGCTTCATTCATTGTAACATCGCCGGAAGAAGAGATCAGTGTATCTCGAAAGCTCGCACAAATAAAAGCATTTCGTTAGCCACAGAACGGTATCATCTATTTATTTTTTGATTATATATATATATATATATATATATATATATATATATATATATATATATATATATATAAAAATAATCGGCCATTTACTAAGATTGGGATACTTGAGTCACACCTCCCAATTCACACCTTAGTAGGTCGAGCCTTTCAACTCTGGACTTTTTCAGACATCCTAGCAGCATGCCAGCGGGGTGTCTTAGAAGTCCGGGGCTGAATATGCACCATTCCCTTGCAGGAATTTCCTGCCATACGTTTATAAACGACAGAACTTAAAAATTAAGAGTTTCTGCTGTCTACGGCATGTTAGATGAAAATCCCAATATGCCTAACATGTTGGCACAATTAAAATAGGGGGACTTTAATTCATCAATTTTTATATAAATCTATAAAAAATTGCGCAATATTATTTCCTGATTTTACCCGAACAGTGCTCACAGCAAATCTCACTGCATTAGGAACTTCCTAGCGAAACTTAGCAAAAAGCCGCCTGGTATGCTGCTAGTTGCTGGGTTTTAAAACCATTTTTCTTTTGCGCGGTTACAGGAAAACACTGCCACAGTAACAATTTTTACATTTAGAAATCACATTAGTCTCGCCACCTTGTGGGAGACACACATACATTTTATTGAAGTTACAGTGTTCATGCCATTACTGGGTTGCAGAGCTGACAATCTACGATTCCCCAATATGGCTCAGGGGCACCCAGCCTGGCATAATACCTTTATTATTGGTCTGGGTACCCCTTCACCGTCACACCTACCAACCTCAAAGTGTAGGCACGGTTACAACCGCCTCGGCTGGTTGTTTTACGAGCCGGACACCTCTTTAAGTGTTCAACATTACTGTCCTTGCGGGAAAGTCCATCCGCATTGCCATACTCGCTGCAGTTCTTGTGCTGAATAGTAAAGTCAAACTCTTGCAGGGCAAGACTCCAGCGCAGCAACTTGACATTTTCCCCGGACACCCGTTGTAGCCAACTCATGGGGTTATGGTCCATGATTACAGTGAATGGGTGCCCGTATAGATAGGGCTGCAGCTTGTGAAGTGTCTATATAATTAACAGAGATTCTTTTTCAATCGTGGCATAAGCCACTTCCCCTGGCAACAGTTTGCGGCTCAGGTACACCACAGGATGCTCTCCTCCCTCCTCCCCCACTTGGCTGAGCACAGCACCAATGCCAAGATTTGAGGCATCGTTCTGCACCAAAAAGTTTTTTTAATAGTCTGGTGCAGCTAAGATAGGAGCACTGGCCAGTGTGGTCTTTAAAGCCTGAAAGGCAACTTCACAAATGGGAGACTAGACAACCAGAACTAAGAGTCGCTTCTTTGTCAAATCTGTCAATGGTTTAGCCACTGCACTATACTGAGGGACAAACTTCCAATAGTCGCTAGAGGTGCCTAAGAAAGCCATAACCTGCTTCTTAGTCTTAGGGATGGGCCATTGCACTATTGCCTCAACTTTAGCTGGTACAAGTTTCAAATGCCTTCCACCCACCCTGTGCTCTCCAACCACCCTGTGCCCTAGGTACAATACCTCAGCCATGCCGACTAAGCACTTAGTGGGTTTCAAGGTAAGCCCTGCTACCCTAATTAAGGCTAGCACCGCTGCTACAGTACATGTACTAGATGTGAATCCCATGAATTACTAAAGAAAGTTATATCATCCAGCTATGCCCTTGCAAAGCTCTGCATCCCTTCTAACAACCTATTGACCAGGCGTTGGAAGGTAGCCGGGGCAATCTTCATCCCAAATGGCATCACTAAGAATTCAAAGAGGACACTCGGAGTGATGAAGGCTGACTTATCCCTAGCCTCCTGGGTCAGGGGGATCTGTCAGTACACTTTACTGAGATCCATGGTCGTCAGATAATTTGCCCCCGCGAGTTCACCTAGTAACTCATCCGTGCGGGGCATGGGATAAGCATCTGTTACCGTCCCTGCATTGAGCTGCCGGTAGTCCACACAGAACCGGGTGGCCCCATCCTTCTTAGGTACCAGGACTACAGGACAAGCCCAAGTGCTCTGGGATTGCATAATTAACCCTAGGGCCAGCATATCTTCAACCTCACTCTATATAATACCCTTCACCTCTGAAGATACACGGTAGGCATGCTTATGCAGAAGACACAGATCACCTGTGAGCACAGGATGATCTGTAATATGCGTTCTGCCCGACTTGTCCGAGAACAGAATCCTATACTTCTCTAACATAGCTCTAGCCTCTGCTCTCTGCTGCCTAATCAACTGGGATCATATCTCTACCTGCTCCACTGTACCCCCATGCCTAGCCTCCCCTAGGAGTTCTGGCAGAGCATTGCTCACCGGGTCCCACATCGGTGAGCTACAGATAGCCAGCACCAATGCCTCTCTCGGTGCAAAGTACTCCTTGTGCCTGTTAATATGATAAGTCCTAGTTCTACCTGTATCTCCATCTAACTGTACAACATAGGCAAACAAACAATTATAAACCCTCTAAAAAGCGCTGACCTACATACAAAAAAATGTGATAGTGCAATTACTGATACCAAATAAATAAAGTGATAGACAATAAAGTGATTAAAGCAGCCTAGGGGAACAATGAACGACAGACTATTCCAAATCTGATAAAGCAAATACACATACAAAGTTAAGTGTCCCCGGCGCTAACTGAAAGTCCAAGATACCGTAATCCCGCAAGGCAGTCTCTGAATTGGGGCTCCTTTAGGGTGGATTGATGGACTTGTTGTTGGATTCCAGATGGGATGGTGTCCTGGATGTGAATTACCACTGCTTCTGAAATAACAGATAACAACAAGGCACACCAATTGCGTAGTGGATTTCATCAACCAGTCCCTATCTAGAGCCAAAGAATCCTACTCACAGAATGAACGCTTGCACATTCAGGGGAGAGAATCTGTAAACACGTCCCATCTCCACAGGACATCCCACGGACCCCACGTGGTCTGGCTCGCGGAGTTCCCCTCGACCGGCGGTGGTGTTGGTAGATGTACACCAATACAGCACTCCCACGGGTGGGGGAAAAAGGGGAATGAAACAATACTGGTGTAGTACGTAACAATAGATTTATTAACACTAATAAGATAAAAAGCCCACACTCACATGGTAAGGGGGTAAACTGTACCACTCACGGATGCCGTCCGCAACTTAAAAGCCCCTGATTCCGCGACGGGATCAGATTTATTCTGACCCATAATTTTTTCAGCTATGACCATGATTTTTTCCTCCAGACATGCGGCACTGCCATGGGCACCAGGTTTGCTCTGAGTTACGCGAACTTGTTCATGTCCATCTGGGAGGAGGACCACATATGGTCTTCCAACCCATTTGGTGCAAGCCTGGTGCTCTGGAAGAGTTAAATCGATGATGTGCTGTGTGTCTGGAGGGGGTCATTTGATGAACTAGAACAATTTAAGCTATATCTAAATACCAACACAAGAAATCTAAAATTTACGTTTAGCCATAGTAGAACCAACATAAACTTTCTCGACCTCTCTCTCTATGTTGTCAATAATATCATTCACACCAAGACTTTCCATAAAGAAGTGGATGCCAATACTTATTTATTGGCATCGAGCCACCATCATCCTAATTGGTTGCGAAACATCCCTAAAGGCCAAGCGCTGAGAATAAGGAGGAATTGTTCAGAGAACACAATTTATCATCAGCAGGTTAAAGAATTAAAAACAAGGTTCCTAGAGCGAGAATATAAAAGCCATGAATTAGATCTGGCTATCTCAGAGGTCAACAAGATTGACAGAGCCACTCTAATCTGTAAAAGAAAATCCGCTCCTGTACCTAAAACCCAGGACCAGTTCCAATTTTGTATAACTCAATTTAGTGGTTTGGCCCCGGTAATATCAAAGACGCTGAATAAACATTGGAGCATTCTCCAAAGAGATCCGACCCTTAAAACCATTCTTCCCAACAGACCAAAAATTGTTTACAGAAGGGCTAGGAATCTCAAGTCCTCCCTATCCCCCAGTTGTCCCATTGATGGTCTTAAAGATCGCCATGTAACATGGCTTAACTATCTCAAAGGTTATTATACATGTACCAACTGCATTGGGTGTAAGCATAGTAAGAAGACCAAAATGTTTAAATCTAACGTAACAGGGGTAAGCTTTGATATAAGAACTTTCATTAATTGTAGGACAAATTTCTGCGTTTATGTATTAGAATGCCCGTGCGGCCTGCAATATGTGGGCCGGACAGGGAGACCCCTCAAACGACGGTTCGCTGAACACGTCTATAACATTAAGAGGGGCCTCGAGACTCATGGTGTCTCAAGTCATTTCAAAAAACATCATGGCCAGAACCCAGAGGGTTTGATTTGTATAGGAATCGATAATCCCAAAGGCAGCTGGCGTGGGGGGGACAGGCTGAACACGGTTTCCAAACGCGAGAGCTATTGGATCTATGTGCTCAAAACACTGTCCCCCCTAGGCTTAAATATGAATTCGACTTAGCGGCCTTTCTGAAAAATTCCTGATATTCCATTTCTTAACCATTTAATTACCTACGTTATATAGGTGAGTTATGTTTATCTAGTTTATGATCTTTTATTGTGTGATATTTTTTAACTAAACAGTTCCTTATTTTTATTATGTTGTATAACTTATCCATGTACTTTGTTCATTCTATTTGTTTTTATGCATTTTATGGTTTCTAGTCTGATTGTTTTGGCTATAATAATACTCTGACCCCGTTCGCTTTTAAACCAAATTGTGGACTTGTATATGGTACCAGCCCCAATCCCTAGCTCCTCCCCGTGTAGGAAGGCCCTTTCACTCGGGTTTTGCATTTAAACACCTCAGCAACTAAGCTCCGATATCCCCTGAGGAAGTGACCACGAGTCATGAAACGCGTAGGGAGGAGGCGCTTAGTTTTTTGAGCTGATCCGGCATCCTTAGCTCCTGACGCGAGGAGGGCTTCCTGTATTGCTGACGTCACCCGATTTGCCGGCAGCGGGTGTAGCTTGCAGTGATCTTCTCCATCGCGGAATCAGGGGCTTTCAAGTTGCGGACGGCATCTCCCTTACCATGTGAGTGTGGGCTTTTTATCTTATTAGTGTTAATAAATCTTTTGTTACGTACTACACCAGTATTGTTTCATTCCCCTTTTTCCCCCACCCGTGGGAGTGCTGTATTGGTGTACATCTACCAACACCACCGCCGGTCGAGGGGAACTCCGCGAGCCAGACCACGTGGGGTCCGTGGGATGTCCTGTGGAGATGGGACGTGTTTACAGATTCTCTCCCCTGAATGTGCAAGCGTTCATTCTGTGAGTAGGATTCTTTGGCTCTAGATAGGGACTGGTTGATGAAATCCACTACGCAATTGGTGTGCCTTGTTGTTATCTGTTATTTCAGAAGCAGTGGTAATTCACATCCAGGACACCATCCCATCTGGAATCCAACAACAAGTCCATCAATCCACCCTAAAGGAGCCCCAATTCAGAGACTGCCTTGCGGGATTATGGTATCTTGGACTTTCAGTTAGCGCCGGGGACACTTAACTTTGTATGTGTAACTGTACAACATAGCTGTACTCATTCATCTTCCATAGAACCGTGTACAGACCCGACCAGGCAGTCATTAATTTGTTCTCCTGAGTGGGCTTCAGAACAAGTACTTGCTGAACTGCCATGAATGATTTACTACGGGAATTCTGATCATACCAAGTTTTATGCTTTGTCTGAGCATTCCTAAGGTTGTCCTGTGCCAACCCCATGAGCATCTTTAACCGATCTCTGAGATTTACCTCATTCTGAAGCACAGAAGTATCAGTATTGGTAGTCTCCCCTTACCACCCCTCATGGAATAGGTCGAGAGGTCCCCGTACCCTGCGCCAATATAGCAGCTCGAAGTGTGAAAAGCCTGTAGCTTCTTGCGGTACCTCTCGGTAACAGCAAACTGCAAGTGCTGCAGGTGAATCTCCTAGTCTTTCCCCTCCGCCTCAATAAACGCATGAAGCATCTGCTTCAGGGTTCCATTGAACCTCTCACAAAGTCAGTTGGTTTGGGGGTGATAAGGGGACTTGCGCTGGTGCTTACCCCGCACGCATCCCAGAGACACTGTAACAATTCACTCATGAATTGTGACCCTTGATTGGTTAGGATCTCGCATCGGAAACCTACTCTAAAAAAAATCACTAACAGTGCCTACTGCCTTTGCATCTATAGTGGCAAGCGCTACCGCCAAAAGGTACCGGGTGGTAAAGTCCACCACCGTGAGGATGGAGCGCTTCCCGATCAGCTAGGAACCATGAGGGATCCCACTAAATCCATGGCTACCCTCTGG
The DNA here is from genome assembly GCF_040206685.1 of Ascaphus truei. Taxonomy (NCBI): domain Eukaryota; kingdom Metazoa; phylum Chordata; class Amphibia; order Anura; family Ascaphidae; genus Ascaphus; species Ascaphus truei. The sequence continues at coordinate 423,274,728 of NC_134483.1, read as the reverse complement.
AATGGTTCCCCAATTACTGGTAATGGGTTCAGGGGTGCCTTCATATGAACACCTGCATTCCCTACTCCCTGAGAGACATCACAAGACCGGCAGAAATCTGCCAAAGCCCCTGATGCCCCCGGCCAGTAGTAACACTGCAACAGCCGGGCTCTCGTCCGAGTGACCCCCTGAGGCCACGCTTGTGGAATGGAGTGGGCTACCTGCAATAAGTGCTGCCTGTACTCCCTGGGTACAACTATATGTCTTCTACCAGTCCAGACTCTATCTAACCAAGTAGATCCTTGCTCTCTATACAGAAGCCTGTTGTGCCACAGAAAGTGGTCTGACCCTTCACTTGCCCTAGACTTGGATGCCCCAAGTCTCATTCTCTCCTCCCGGTGCCAAGGAGCAAATCCTCTGGTCGGACCATATCAGGTCAGACAAGGATAACAGTGGCACGGGAGTCCTGCAAGCAGTGCACTTTGCGACATTCCAATGGTCACTCTCAGAAGATGTTTCTGCTGGACATCATTAGATTGCAACCCAACTGGCGCAACCTGATGCCCCCCTGTCTCCGCTGCTGGTCCCAGGGTGGCAAGTGTAGATCTCTGTGGGTTGATTCTGTGGCTGTGCTTTACTCCTCTACATATGCCAGCCGCACAAGGGCGACTGGCCACGCAGCTGGAGAACGTTGCCCCTGAATGGAGCCACCGGACCTGGCATGGTCCAGACAATCTGGTCTGATGTGACCCACTTTGTTACAGAGATAGCATCTCCTCTCGTGCTTAAACTCTTCAGCTTTTGAAACACTGTTATCTGCTGCAGGCTTGCTACCCACTGAGGAGTCTGCTTGGCTCCCTTGGCTGGCACAGTCGGTTTCTTGGGAGCCCCTTTCTCATCCTTCAAAGAGCGACTGGTCACATACTCATCAGCCATCTACATGGGTTTTAGGTTTATGATCAAAGACCCATGCCCTCACATCCAAGGGACACTGCTGCAATAATTGTTCTTGGAAAATTAAGTCCAGCTAAGTGTGTTATTTTGTAGCACCACAACCCTCCACCCACTGGGTCCCCTGCATTGCCATGCGGGCCCTATACTGGACCTAGGACTCCTTGGGATAACGTTCCCCTGTCCAGAACTTGCCCCGGTATGCTTCTGGGGTGAGGGCATACTGCTACACGGATCATTTTGCACACCCACTTGCATGCGTGCAGTTGTGCCCAGAGACTTTGTTTCATTCCAAGTACATTTGTTTTCGCTCCCCCATTCCAGCCCAGTTTTATTGAGTGTATACTGTGAAGATTTGTGTGTCGGTCTGAAAAGAAATAAATTACAATTTATTTTACTCAACTTGTGTGCCCAGTGCAGAATCCCAGTATTAATTTGTGTACACTGGCGACACACTTTATTCGAGCTTGGCTAGTCCCACGAATTCGGGTATACCCGGGTGTATTGAGGTTTGTGACTGTTTTCTGCCCGAGTGCATTGAGTTATTTTTCAGGCAGGGATTGAAGCATTTTATTCCTGCTGGCTGCAATACTGCACAGTATATATATATATACACTGCTTTACAATTCATGAATTTATGCCATCTGGTAGACACGCGAAGCATTGCAGCCTATTAAATCCTAATCATCATCATTTAACAGATCAGCCGCCCATCAGCCAGGCATGAACCCAGGCTGGGAAGGCAAATGCAACGGGGCTTGTCAGAGGTGAGGAGCGGCGCATTCCAGGTATCTGCCAGGTACATACCGGGTATTTGCTCGAATAAAGTGTGTCGGTGCAGTATAAGTCTTGGTCTCCTGTGACAGTACTGCTGCAAGCATCAGAATCCTCTCATCTGCTGTAGCCCTCTCTCCCCATGAGGCTAGAAGTGCTGTGTCCAGGGTAAGCGAGTCCAGTAGCCACGGGACTATCCCTCCTGCACTCCAAAGACTCAGTTCTTCACCAATATAACGGTGAGCACCCTCTCCCTCCCCATGTCCATCTCCCTCCGGGGCTGGATTAACCTCCTGCACCTCAAGCTAAAGTGTGATCACTACAGCTGCAGTTACGGGCTCCGTGCCCTCAGGGAAAGTAATGCCGATATCATGCCGTTCCAAATCCTCCTCCAGTTACACCTTTGACAGACCAGCCGTCTGTTAGCCATAACCTTCACACCGGACAACGATCCGGGCCCGATCCCATGTCCGGAATCTTGCTTATCGTTTGTCCATGTTTCACCCGCAGGCACAAAGTTATACAATAGGACAAAGGGTGACTGTATTTTTTGTACTCTTGTAAACCGTGTGCATGCTACCCCTTGCTTTGGGAGCTCTCAACTTTCGAGTCTCCCGCTATGATATAGGATCCCGCAGGATGCAATACCATAGACTCAATCAGATCCCGACGCTACCACCAGAAAAAAGCCTATCACGGGAGACCAGCACTTTTAACACCTTTATTCCTGGATCATTTGATTGAGCAAAAAGAAATAGATAAAATAAATTGTGATTTATTTACAGAAAAGAACATACACACATTAGTTTACAATTACACTAAAAATACACTTACTGGGACGGGGCAAACAAAAAATCTTGTTCCCAAATCGAAATCATTGGAACTAATGTCTCTAGGCACAATTTCCCAGGAGCGGGAGTTGTGCGCAAATAGAGCTGGAAAGCAGTCCGCGGTCAGTGGCGCCGCTTGCAACCGCTGTTACTCCGCCGGAGCTGCTTCCTTCGTTCTGCCGCTGTAGTATTGGATCTGGAACCTTAGTTCCTATGAACTCTTAAATCTTGTTACGATATTACGAAGTTGCATTAATCTTTTAACTTGGTAAATCTGGTTCCGATGGGCTGCAGGGTTTCTTATACACTAAAAAGTCCTATACTTAACCCGTGCAGCCAATCTACTCTGTGGGAATAATATTCCCCACTTATCCCAGAGTTGCCAATACTTTGCAAAACCTGGAAGGGGGGCTTCTTAGTTTGCTAAGGGCATGCGCAAACTCGCACCTTTGCCACTTAGCATACCAGACACGGCACCCTTACCTGGCGACATTTTGTCTGAGCTGGCCGGACATCTGGCCCATTTGCCGATACATTTACTAAGATGGGGATACTTGAGTTACACGTCCCCACTTCCCACCTTAGTAGCCTTTAAACTATGGACTTTTTCAGACATCCTGGCAGCACACAAGCGGGGTGTCTTAGAAGTCTGGGGCTGAATATGTGCCATTCTCTTGCAGGAATTTCCTGCCATACGTTTATAAACGACAGAACTTAAAAATTAAGGGTTTCTGCTGTCTCTGGCGTGTTAGATGAAAATCCCAATATGCCTAAAATATTGGCACAATTAAACTAGGGGGACTTTAATTCATCAATTTTTATATAACTCTATAAAAATTGCGCGATATGATATTTCCTGATTTTACCCGAACAGTGCTCAAAGCAAATCTCACTGCGCTAGGAGCATCCTAGCGAAAGTTAGCAAAAAGCCGCTTGCTATGCTGCTATGGGCTGGTTTTAAAACCATTTTTCCCTTTCCGCGGTTACAGGAAAACACCGCCATAGTAATACCTTTTACATTTAGAAATCACATTAGTCTTGCCACCTTAAAACTGGTGGGAGACACACATACACTTATATAGAAATTACTGGGTTGCAGAGCTGACAATCTATGATTCCCCAATATGGCTACAGGCACCCAGATGGGCATAATACCTTTATTATTGGCCTGGGTACCCCTTCACCGTCACACCCACTGATGGGGGACCCGGCGTGCAAGCTTCACCTGACCTTCTAGGGGGAACTAGACAGGGGGCACTGTGGAGCAGATAGGGATAGGGTCACAGCAGTGCACAGCAGCGTGTGCAAGTCAAGACTATGTTAGAGCAGCATAGGGGCAGCATAGGTTTCTGTTCCTGGGTAAGCTGGGCAGAACACATATCCCAGATCATCCAGTGGAGAATGGTGATCAGATATCTCGTCATAAGCATGCCTATCGTGTATCAGCAGAGGTAAAAGGGAGTATAGAGAGGTAAGAGGAAGAGATGCTGGCCCTAGGGGTAATTGCACCATCTCAGAGCCCTTGGGCTTGTCCGGTAGTACTGTTACCTGAGAAGGGCGGAAACACCTGGTTCTGTGTGGACAACCGGCAGCCCAATGCTCTGATGGTGTCAGATACTAATCCCTTGTCCCACATTGAGGAGCTGGTCAATGAACTCACAGGGGGAAGGTATCTGACAACCAGGGGTTTGTCCAAAGGGTGTTGGTAAATCCCACTGACCCAGAAAGCTAGGGTGAAGTAAGCGTTCATCATTTCCAGTGGTCTCTATGTATTTTTGTTAATGCCATTTGGGCTGGGGAACGCCCTGGTTACCTTCCAATGCCTGGTCAGTACGGTACTGGAAGGGATGCAAAGATTTTCGTGGGCATACTTGGATAACATTGCTGGAGTTAGTAAGTCATGGGGCTTATAGTTTGTTTCTGTAGCTGCAGTGCTGCAGAGGATCAAGGAGGCAGGGCTGACACTAAGGCCTACAAAGTGTGTAGTGGGTATGGCAGAGGTACTGTACCTGGGCCACAGAGTGAGTGGAGGGCACCTTAAGCCAGAACCAGAGAGGGAGAAGGCAATAGGGCCGTAGCCGGTCCCTAGGACCAAAAGTCAGGTTATGGGGTTTTCAGGCACTGCAGGGTAGTACAAGAAGGTTTTCCCCAGTACAGCACTGTGGCAAAACCCTTGACTAACTGGACCCAAAATCAACTTTCAGTCCTAGTAGCCTGGTTTCCTGCCTGTGAAACAGCGTTTCAGGCACTGGAGACAACCATGGCTAGTGCACCCATGCTGGCTGCACCCGCCTACAGGAAAACGTCCCTGATACAGACAAATGCCTCTGACTATGTTCTCGGTGCTGTTCTCAGTCAGAGGGGCAAGTTGCTATGCAGGGCTCTTGCATTGCAGAAGTATGACTTCTCAATCCAGCATAAGAAAGGCAGGGAACACGGCAATGCCGATGGACTTTTCTGGCGGGACAGTCCCAGCGAACCAACAACCTGAAGACGTGACAGGCCAGTTAAACCGCCGGACAAGGCGATCGTAACACAGCCTGCAACTTGAGTGGGGAGGTGTGACAGTGAAGGGTTAAGTAGGCTCATCAATAAAGGTCAAGCCCACTTGGTTACCCCTGATCCGTGTGTCTGGGTGTCACGGTAGACTAGGTCTTACCAACAAATTAATACCGGGATTCTGGACTGAGCAGTACAAGGTGGGTAAAATAAATTGTAATTTATTTCCTTTTAAGACAAACACACAATACTTCACAATTACAGTCAATACAGCCGCGGCCGCTTTTATTTGAACACTTCTCGGTTATTTTCTGGTGACATTTTCTGAATGCCATGCGCTTGACAGCGTTCATGCTACATTCATGCCGTATTCATGCCGCATTCATGCCGGCCATAACCCGCGCTCACCCGCGCTTGATCTGCTTAATGATAATGGTTCGGATTTTATTGTTTGCAATTCTTCGCGTATCCGTCAAGTGGCATATATCCATGAATTGTAATGAATTCTTTTTTTTTTTCAAACTTTATTTTTATTCATTTTGTTTACAAGGTAGAGCATCACGTTTTATAAATTGTTGTTGAAAATTCTCTCTGCTATTGGTGACGCAGCACCTTGCAGCCTACAACTCTAAGGACAAACAGGGACAGACACACACTGACAAAGACAAAAGGAAAAACAACACCGGGGGGGGGGGGGGTAATAGCTAAAACGTCTTGACCTGCTTTCGCTCTCCCGATTCCAAGGTGTCTGTTATATCTAATGTTTATGGGTTTGGCTCCCAATGTCGCTCTGAGAGCCCGCCACGGTCCTCCTAGTCCAAGTCAGGAACGACTCTGTCCCATCAGAGGAGAACTCACCTAAATCTATCAATGCCATATGCTTGCAGCGTTCACCCCTTGAATATCTGATTGCGCTAATCATGGCAGCCATACCTTTTGGAAATTTGGGCCAGTATCGTTAACCAAACTCGTCAATTTTTCCATCTGGCATATAAACCAAATCCGATTTCGAATTTTCTCAATAGAAGGAATTGCATTCTGTTTCCATAATGCTGCGGTCTCGCATCTCATTGCTGTAGCAAAATGAGCTATCAGTTTGTTACTTGCTCTGGATACTTCTTTTGTTGGTCTGTTAAGCAAGAACAGCCACGGATCTAGTTTAATTTCGAGGCCCAAAACCTCTGTAGCCAATCTCTAATTTGATCCCAAAAGGGGGCTATACGAGGGCAGGACCGCAGCATGTGCAACAGATCTCCTCTTTCCCCGCACTGCCTGGGCAGAGCGGGGAATATCCTGGAGCAAACTTGGATAATTTGACCGGGGTGAGGTACCATCTCATTAACACCTTATATGAGTTCTCCTTTAATGTGGTACAGACCGAGCTTCTGCCTGCTGCGTTAAAAATCTCGGTCCAGTCGTCGTCCTCTAAAGTCTCCTCCAAATACGATTCCCATTGGGCCATGAAGCTAAGTTTCTGTCCATTGTCCCTACCTGAACCGATCACATCTCTGTATAACCCAGATGTGATCGGTTTGTGTCCCTTTGTGTCCGAGCCTCGAGCACAGAGCTTTTAAAAGTTTGTTAGTGGTGGTCTAGTTGTGTGTTTTGTATAAAATGCTCGGACCTGGAAGTATCTAAAGAATTCTGTGTTAGGGAGGTCCTTTTCTGACTTAATTAGCTCAAATTTCTTAATAGTGTTTCTGCCCTCCAGGTCTTTCAGTCTCATGATCCCCCGATTATTCCATATCCTAAAACATTTGCTGTCCAGCCCTGGAGCAAAATCTGGGTTGCCACACAGCAGGGCCATCAATTAATTTCTTGAGGTCAATGAGCATCTAAATTTAGAGGCCTCCCAGTCCGCTAATGAGTTCAACAAAGAGGAAAATGGTTTACGCAGTGCGGCGAGACCAGATTTAGGATACCAGATTAAGTTGTGCAGCTCTAAGGGGGGCGCACATCTCGCTTTCCAATGCTACCCATCTTCTTGAGTTTGGGTCTGAGTGCCATTGTACAATTTGGCACAGTTGGGCCACCTTGTAATAAGCCATCAAGCAGGGCACTGCCAAGCCACCATTCTCCTTAGGTCTTTGCAAAATCTTTGCTTTAATCCGTGGTTTCTTATTCTTCCAAATAAATTTGGAGATCTGTGATTGCCTAGCCTTTATGTCTGATATTACCACGGGTATTGGAAGAGTCTGAAACAGATATAATAACTGGGGCAGGAGATTCATTTTAATGCTATAGATTCTCCCGATCCATGAGATTATGAGGACCATTCTTTAAGGTCTGCTCTCAGGGACCGTAAGAGTCTGGGATAATTTGCCTGATATAGACATTTGAAATCTTTTGTGATGTTTATTCCAAGATACTTTATAGCTTTGGGTTGCCAATTGAAATTAAAGTTGAGCTCTATTCATTTCTCCGTCTCTTTTGGAATGTTCAGGCTAAGAGCTTCTGATTATGACTGATTAATTTTAAAGCCGGATATGTTGTTAAATTTTTCTAGGAGATCAAAAAGGTTGGGTAGCGAGATCAGGGGTTTTGATAGGGTCAAGATTACATCATCCGCATATAATGCTACTTTGTGAGTTTGTGATAAAATTTGGATTCCGGTGACATCCTTGTTTCTTCTGATCTGTGTCGCTAGTGGTTCCATGCATAAGACGAACAACAGGGGCGAGAGTGGCCAGCCCTGTCTTGTACCACTTTTAATGCTGAACAGCCCTGAAGGGAATCCTTGATGTAGGATCCTTGCTGCTGGTTTTGAGTATAACGCTTTTATTGCCCTTAAGATCTTTTCTCCGAAGCCAAAAGCCCCAAGCGTGGCCTCTAGATATGGCCACTCTATTCTGTCGAAGGCCTTTTCTGCATCTAAGCTTAACATTATCCTCAGGATCTTATTAGCATTGATGTAATCAATTATGTCTATGATCCTTCTGGTGTTGTCGGCCGCTTGTCTATCTCTAATAAAACCAACTTGATCCGGGTGAATCAGCCTCAGCAGAACAGAACTCAATCTATTGGCCAATAATTTAGCGTATATTTTGACGTCTGATTTTATTAGGGAGATCGGCCTGTAACTCTGACAATTTGAGGGGTCCTTATCTTTTTTATGGATTAAAGAGATTGACGCCTGGAGCATCTGGCTCGGGAATGACTCCCCTTCCAGGACTGCATTGAACATCCTTAGCATGTGTGGATCCAGAATCTTACTGAATCGTTTGTAATAAAGATTAGAAAACCCATCCGGACCTGGAGCCTTTGAAGGTTTTAAGTGTTTTACCACCTCTTCTAGCTCCTCTATTGAAAACTCAACCTGAAGTGCCTCGCGCTCCAACCTTCCCAACCTCGGTAAAGCCGAGTCTGCTAGAAAGCTCTTTAAGGCGCTACTCATCTTTACATTATGGATCATCTTCTCCCCGTCATATAGCTTTTCATAGTATCACTTGAACTCTTCCACTATATTTTTTGGGTTAGAGGTTAACTCTCCTTTTTGGTTCCGGATTGAGTGTATATTATAATTTGGCTGCCTATTCCTGATCTTGTTGGCCAGCAAGGTGTCTGGCTTGTTCGCTTTTTCATAAAATTTCCTCCTAGTCCAACTCAGGGATTTCCCGGCCTGGGAGGTAAGGAGTAGGTTAAGTTCAGTTCTTACATACCTTAGCTCACGTAGTGTGTCTTCTCTACCTGTCCTGCTATGTAGGATAGAGAGCTCATGTAACCGAGACCTCAGTTGGGGTAATTTAGATTCTTTTTGTTTTTTCCTACCTGCTGCAATGCCAATTAGTGTACCTCTCAACGTGGACTTATGAGCCTCCCACAAGGTGACGTGGGATTCCACATTGCCCTTGTTGATTTTAAAGAATTGGGTTAACTCTTCAGTAACTGACTGTATTACTTCCGGAATCTTAATAATTGCCTCGTTAAGTTTCCAATTTGCTCCCGGACTGTCCATTCTAATTTGTGAGCACCCCAGCTCTACGGGCGCATGATCTGACCATGAAATATCACGGATCCTAGTATAGGTGATCTGCGGAACCATTCTATTGGACACAAAGATGTAATCGATTCTGTTATAGCTGTCGTGTGGGTGTGAGTAAAACGTGTAGCCTCTCTATCCTGGGTGTTGCTCCCTCCAAATGTCGACTAAGTTCCTTTCTTTAAGGCCTCTCAGGAGGGCTACTGTATCTTTACCTTGCACTTTTTCCTTTTTTTTTGTGTTGTCCTATCTAGGGAGGGGTCTAGGGTTATGTTAAAGTCTCCTGCCAGTATTATATTTCCTTCTGCCATTTTCTCCAAGGTTGCAAAGAATCTTGTGAATAACTGTGGGTCACTCTCACATGGCGCATACACATTTGCTAATGTAATCCTACAGTTTTGGATCACTCCAACTAGAATGATGTATCTGCCGTTTGAGTCTCGCTTTATTTTTTCTACTTGGAAAGGCATTTTGTTGCTGAACAAGATGGAGACCCCCCTCTTTTTTACCCTCGCGGAGGCCAGGTAGAACTGCCTGTAATTTTTATCTAAATATTTGGGGCTGTTACTTGCACTAACGTGTGTTTCCTGAATAAACAGGATATCCGGCTTCGTTCTCCTGAACTCCGCGAAGGCAATACGTCTCTTCCTGGGGCTGTTAAAACCCTGCACATTTTGTGTAAGAAGTGTCACAGACATTTGTGTTTCAAATATGTGTAGCTGCTCTTGCTCACCCTTAGCCGGCTTTGACTCTGACGCCAACTACTACTCCAGGTCTGATGGCGCTGTCTTCTCTGCTGTAGGTTCTTCTCGTCGCCCTTCAGGGAGGGACACAGAGAGGAGGAGGGGACACACAGTAGGGATAACATAGGGAAACATATATACAAAACAATTAACTCTGTGCCCTTATTGGCCTGTGTAGGCCTTGGCACAGATGCCCTGGGGCATCCACTGAACCCTGGAACCTCCACCCTCCAGGGTCCAGGACTAGGACTTGCTAGTAGCCCCTGCCTCCCAGGGACTTGTGCAGCAGGTACACACTAAGAGAAACTCCCGCACATTTGAGAATATGAACCACGGTGAGGTGCTAACTAGGTAAGGGAGATAGAGTATACAAGAGAAAAGGGAAACCTAGTATATAAGCACTCAATCACTGCTAATTGTATAGTGATAATATTAAAATACTTTATTTTCAAACAATGAATAAAATAATGGGGTTTAAAATAGAATGCAGATCAAACAGCACGTGACTGTGAATCTATGTAACATAGCTATGACAGCTAGGTAGATGAAACATATGGGGGATCCTTGATAGATATTCAGGATCCAATGCTGTAAGTAAATAGCCTACTATTTAAATATAGTGGTAGGACCAATGTAAAACCACTATTCTGATAATGTCTCATGCAGCCTAATGTAGTGGATCCCCCATATGTTCCATCTGCCTACAGTAGCTGTCATAGCTATGTTACATAGATTCACAGTCACATGCTGTTTGATCTGCATTCTATTTTAAACCCCATTATTTTATTTATTGTTTGAAAATAAAGTATTTTAATATTATCACTATACAATTAGCAGTGATTGAGTGCTTATATACTAGGTTTCCCTTTTCTCTTGTATACTTGTGCAGCAGGACCTGTTATGTCCTTCCCGCTGCCTTGTCGGTACATGCCTACCGGTGGAGACCCGGCCTCTCTACCCCTCCACCGGCCTATTTAGAGTTTAGAGTGCACTACTTTTAACCCAACCTTTTGTAACCTAATTCTAGATATCAATACCTTCGCCTATTATTGATGTGTCTCTCTTACCAGGCCCCACATTCTCCTGCCCCCTCCAGACTGCTCCCTGCGCTATGCCTCTAAGCTTACTGTTTTGTTATGTGGATCCTCTCTTCCCCCACCCCTCTATATGTGGCTCTTATCTCCCCAGCATTCATTCTCACTTCTTGGGCTGTCTTCCCCCTCCCCAGTCATCTTCCCCCCTCCCCAGTAATCTTCCCCCCTCCCCAGTCATCTCCCCCCTCAGGTCCCTCCTTCCCCCCTCCTGCGCCATCCTTCCCCCTACTGAGCCATCCTTCCCCCTCTGATCTGGGTCCCCAGTGGTGGAATTTGCACACCAGCACCGGGGGGCCCCTGTCCACAACCTCTGACTCGCTTCTCCTATCCAGCTTCAATACGGCGCCATCTTCCGGCGCATCCTCCCCTCTTGTGGCTCTTACGCACTGACGTCACTTCCGGCGATGTCCCGCCTCTGTTCGCGTCACTTCCGCAGTGACATCACCATGGGCAGGTTCATCTCTTCCTGGCAGCGATCTCCTCATCTCTGCTTCCGTCGCCATCTTCGGGTGCGCGCCTTTTTAATCTTCTTGGCGGGAAGGACTCTGGCTGCCATTTTCTCCGCCATATTACAGGACTGTTTGGATTTAATTTTGAATAGCCAGAACCAACAGCAATCTGCAGCAAAGTTCTCAGGGGTCTCAGAAGTTGTTTTTTGGGGGTCCCTTCTGCCTCTCTCAGGTCCTGGCGATGTCACATCAGCAGGTACTTTTAATGCTCACAAACTTTGTACACGATAACTGTGGACTGGCCCCTTTAAGGTATACAGTATTACAGTATACAGTATTACATATATTTAGCCATCCTGTAGGCCTGAGCATAAATGATATACTGTACTTGTGGCCTACTGTAACGTATTGTTGTTTTTCCTTTAAATTGTAGGGAGACAACTCTTCTGGTTGACCAAATAAGTGAAGCGAATGATGAGAAGAGTGCCTTAAGGGTCAAAGACACAGTGCATAAAAATCACAATCTAACCATATCAAAGACCAGCATCAAGAAGATGAGACGCAGAATTGGATGGAAATATGGACGTGTGAGGTTAGTACTGGACAGTACAGGAGGTAAAAGTGTGGTTTAAGGAACTGTACTGTACCTATAAAATTATTCCTTGTCATTACAGAGCGTACCCTATGATAAGGGACGTCAACAAGATCAAGAGAGTGGTGCAGGCACAGGCATGGATCGACAGTGGCAAAACTTTTCAGGATTGCATCTTTACTGACGAGTCTACTGTATCGTTGGAGAGATTTGCCACCTTTGCATTCCACAAAAAAGGATGCATATCTATGAAGCCGCGTCCTAAACACCCAGTGAAGATGCATCTGTGGGGTGCCATCTCTAGGCGTGGACCAGGATGCATCGTCATCTTTGATGGTAAAATAATGCAGAAAGTCACACATGCTGTAGCCTTATGCACTGTACTGTACTACTTTAGTGGGCATTATTTTGAGCACTTTTCATTTTTTGTTACAGGAATCAAGAATAAAGTTTTTTTCCAAGAGCAAATAGTGCCTGAGATTGTGGAATACATCACATGAGAATTCCCAGATGGTCACCATTTCTACCAGGACAACGATCCCAAACACACCGCGTCAACTAAGCATATTCTACTGAAGAAAAGAGAAAAAGATCCTCCCTGAATGCACTCGGATAAGCCAGTGATTGATGATAATGAGTGTATTTAAAAACTTTTTAATCAAAACCTTTTAATCACAAGAGAAGGTTTAAAACAGGATTGTATAGAGGGGCATGGTATATAAATCCAAGGCCAGCCCCTAATAGGCAAACCAAACAAAATCGTCCTCACTTGAGAGGAGATATAGGTATGACAACACCTTAATGTGGAACTATGTCGCTCAGACAATCCCCATTACTATAATACCAGAATAGAAGGCCCATAAACCATATGGAAATCCTTTTGTCAATAATTCAATGAACCTAAAATGGTATAGGTCATTGAAGCTAAGTCTGGAGGGGTAATTATCTTACACCGAATGGACAGATGGTATATATCTGGATGATGTCCCTAGTCCACTTATACGGTGTGTACAACAAATAAACAAAACATGATGAAAACAATAACAACGCAACAAAGATGATCATAAAAAATGGAAACTCAACCACCATATGCATGTACTGCTGCGGCACAGTTTATTCGAGCATTTGCCCGTTCTGTGCCGCAGCAGTAGCCTGGCGCACGCCCGAGTGTGACGGGCGCGCGCCGAAGCAGCGGAAGAGCGCCCTCCGATCGGGGCGCTCTCCCTCCCGCTGCCGGGTCCGCCGGGTCCCCCGGAACCCCCTGCCGCTGTCCCGCGATCGCGGGACACCAGGGCTCCCTCGGGGAGCCCCTGGACGTGCGTGCAGGGGGCGCACGCTCCCGAAGACGCGTGACCGCGCGTCTATGACGCGCGGCACGCCGAGGGGCGGCCACTAGCAAGCCGGGAAATCTCCCGGCTTGCGGATCTGGCCGCAGTGCAATTAAATGTGTCGCCAGTGTAGTAGTGGGATGCGTAGCTGAATAGTGTGTGAGCTCAGCAAAGGGCAAGCACAAAGTGTGCTAACGGAAACGCCCTGAGGCACGGTTCAAAGACCGTATCCAGTTATAGCCTCATGCATGTAGTAGTGGGATGCGTAGCTGAATCGTGTGTGCGCTCTGCAAAGGGCAAGCACAAAGTGTGCTAACGGAAAACGCCCTGAGGCACGGTTCAAAGACCGTATCCAGTTATAGCCTCTGTGTACTGATTGATGTTTAATGCAGAGATCAAAATCACAGGTAGCCTCTCTAGAGTCCGGTAATAATCACTAATCAGACTTAATAATTATAAGTTACTGATAGGTGCATGGGGTAAGGAACAGCCTGACTCATAAATCATATTGAGTCTCCCTCTAAGCAAGTAAAATATCATGTATACATTGCTAGGGCTGATCATGGTCAGTGACCAATACCCCTGATTACACCTCCCTCCCTTAATGCACAATATAATATCAGGACCTAAAAAGTGTCTAAGGTCCTAATAGGGGTGCTACTTAGCTCATGGGTGCATATAGAAGCCATTACACCATCGTGGGTAGAAGGGAACGGCTACAGGATACCATGGGAGGGGTGTTCCGGTCTCGAGGCGACAGCTACAGCCGCGGAGGCGCCATCTTGGATGCGGTGACGTCACCACGCTCGTAGTCACCTGACGCACGTTTCGCGTGATATAAGCGCGATCCCGCGTAAGATAATTACCCCTCCAGACTTAGCTTCAATGACCTATACCATTTTAGGTTCATTGAATTATTGACAAAAGGATTTCCATATGGTTTATGGGCCTTCTATTCTGGTATTATAGTAATGGGGATTGTCTGAGCGACATAGTTCCACATTAAGGTGTTGTCATACCTATATCTCCTCTCAAGTGAGGACGATTTTGTTTGGTTTGCCTATTAGGGGCTGGCCTTGGATTTATATACCATGCCCCTCTATACAATCCTGTTTTAAACCTTCTCTTGTGATTAAAAGGTTTTGATTAAAAAGTTTTTAAATACACTCATTATCATCAATCACTGGCTTATCCGAGTGCATTCAGGGAGGATCTTTTTCTCTTTTCTTCAGTTATATATTTTTCCTCTTTTGCACCGGCATTTTGCCTGACATACTACTTATTATTCACTATATAGCTGCTGATGCGGGAGCATTCCCTACCCTTCCCTTTTCCCCTTTCCCATCCCTGGAATATCTAAGCATATTCTAGCCTGCGGTATCAACTGGGTGAAGACGCCAGCGGAGTAAGTACTGTACGGTAACCGTGTCTCATTTTCCCCCACTGTTTACAGTGTATTTCTTTAAATAATTCTCCTAGTTTTTCCCCTCCAATGACAGATCGCCAGACTTCAATCCTATCGAAATGGTCTGGCATCAGCTGAAGGATCATATCAGAAAAGTGGTGAAACCCTCAAAAAAGGTTGAGTTGGCGAATGGCATACTGAGTTTTTGGAACGATGTAGTCATCATCGTGGAACAATGTAATAAATATATCGAACATTTTGTGACTTTGTTGCCCATTGTCATAGAGCGTTATGGGCATGCATCAAGAAGTTAGTATGGTAAGTACAGGCACACCAAGTACATTATGATACAGGTAAGAATGGCACAGATTGTTTTACAGTATACAGCATGCACTTAACTGCACTCATTATTTCTTTTCAGATAGAGCTGCACTACCAATCTTGTTACAAAGTATTTTACAGTAGTTATACTGTAGTTATTATGTATAATGAGTTCCAGTATACAGCAGTTTGACAGTTGTAACTGCATAGTCCAATATGGAGTAGTTATACTGTACACAATGCCATTATAAGCACTTAACTGTACTCATTATTGCTTTTCAGAGAGAGCTGCACTACCAATCTTGTTACAAAGTATTTTACAGTAGTTATACAGTAGTTGTAATGTATAATGAGTTCCAGTTTACAGCAGTTTGACAGTAGTAACTGCATAGTCCAATATGGAGTAGTTATACTGTACACAATGCCATTATATGCAATTAACTGCACTCATTTTTTTCTTTCCTTTTCAGAGAGATCTTCACCAAAAAAGGACGGGCGGGGGTAGTGGGGGTAGCATGTGTAAATTGTGTGAACTGCATGTATAGTGTATCTACTGCACCGACACACTTTATTCGAGCAAATACCCGGTATGTACCTGGCAGATACCTGGAATGCGCCGCTCCTCACCTCTGACAAGCCCCGTTGCATTTGCCTTCCCAGCCTGGGTTCATGCCTGGCTGACGGGCGGCTGATCTGTTAAATGATAATGATTAGGATTTAATAGGCTGCAATGCTTCGCGTGTCTACCAGATGGCATAAATTCATGAATTATAATGCAGTATATATATATGTAGTGTGCAGTATTGCAGCCAACGGGAATAAAATGCTTCAATCCCTGCCGGAAAATAACTCAATGCACTCGGGCAGAAAACAGTCACAAACCTCAATACACCCGGGTATACCCGAATTCGTGGGACTAGCCGAGCTCGAATAAAGTGTGTCGCCAGTGTACAGTCATGATTTACACAACCCCCCTCTCTCAATGAACTACAGAATGCAATGTGGCCATGACAAAGAAGAGAAAGACTAAACATTTGTATTACTATTTTTATTATTATACATTTGCATTATTCATGATTATTTGTATTTTTCATTCTTCCATGATTATCCCCCAGCCTCAATTTTCAACTGACAGAAGAACTACAGTACAAAGAAGATAAAGACTGAAAATTGTATTATTCATGATTATTTGTATTTTTTATTCCTGATAAAATAAAATAAATATTTCTTTACATTCACGATAATCATAAACATTGAAACACCCCCCCCCCTCCCCTGGCAGGTGGTTGAAAGGCCCAGAAGGACTAATCAGATTAACATATTAAATTCGGGAAAGTGTGGATAAACATTTCTATTCACGTTGTAAGACTTGTGTGTGAAGTGGTGGGAGGGGGAGTGGTTGAAGGTCCCAGAAGGGCTAATCAGATTAACATATTAAATTTGGGAAGGGATTATCACATGTGCGCATGCGTTACCGTAAACAAAGCCTCAAAGGGTTGGGGGGGTGGATGGATGAGTCATTCTCATGGTTTGTGAGAGGTGTCGATAATAAGTTGAAATCCTTGAGCCTTGTGTGTGTGCGGGGGAGGGGGAGAAACTGAATGAAGGATTACTTGTAGTTCAAAGACATATTTTCAGCAGGTCAGCATAATGTTTTGATCCCAACACCCCCAAATAAAAATCACAGTACTATGCCACCCACCTCATAAAGAACGTGCATGACTATTGTAGAATTAAAAAGCAACAGTATTGATTAATTCTCATAATATCCAGAATTGCTATGCAAGCCCATGTCGATAAATGAAAAAAAAATAGATATTTGTAAAACTTGATTCTGATAATATCCAGAATTGCTATGCAAGCCCATGTCGATAACCGAAAAATATATATATTTGTAAAACTTGATTCTCAGAATATCAAGAATTGTTATGCAGGCACATGTCCAGAAAAAAAATACTTTTATTTTCAGACTACTGTAGAACTTCTAATTGAATGGGAAGTTATACACGCATGCGCATTAATAATGAACAAGGTCCCAGGTCCCAAAGAGAATTACACGTAGGCGCAGAACTGTGAGAGCAGGCTCAGGAAGATTAAAGCCACAATGCGAACCATTTGAAAATGAATGGTTTGTGAGAGGTGTCGATAAGAAGTTGAAATCCTTGAGCCTTGTGTGTGTGCGGGGGTGAGGGGGAAAGCTGTATGAAAGATTACCTGTAGTTCAAATACATATTTTCAACAGTTCAGAATAATGTTTTGATCCCCAGACCCCCAAATGAAAATCACAGTACTATGCCACCAATCTCATAAAGAACGAGCATGACTAGTGTAGAATTAAAAAGCAACAGTACTGATTGATTCTCATAATATCCAGAATTGCTATGCAAGCCCATGTCGATAAACGAAAAAAATAGATATTTGTAAAACTTGATTCTCATAATATCCAGAATTGCTATGCAAGCCCATGTCGATAACTGAAAAAAAATATATATTTGTAAAACTTGATTCTCAGAATATCAAGAATTGTTATGCAGTCCTATGTCGAGAAACAAAAATACTTTTATTTTCAGACATCTGTAGAATTTCTAATTGAATGGGAAGTTATACACGCATGCGCATTAATAATCAACAAGATCCCATGCGCAGGAATGTAAGGCCACGCACGGAAAGATTCAAGCCTGAAAGCTATCCATTACAAATGAATGGTGTGGGAGAGGTGTAGATAAGAAGTTGAAATCCTTGAGCCTTGTGTGTGTGCGGGGGCGAGGGAGAGAGCGCAGTATAATGGATTATCAGGTAAAATAAATATTTTCAAAACGTCATCATAATGTTTAATGCACCGAAATGTGATACTGTAACACGCCTATGCGTTTCAACAATGTTAAAATGAGACATACTGTACAGTACACGCATGTGCATAATATAAAAACAGTATGAAAAGAAGTAAAAGTATTGATTACTAAATAATACATATAGAAATGTGATAATTTTATAGTTGAAGAAGACGCGGCGTCATATTTTTGTAATACTGTATAAATCTTCCAATTTACAATTACTGTGCGCACATAAACTTGCAGGAAATGTACAACTGTACTGTAGGTTGAATTGCTATTAGAATTTTAAGACAACAGCCCACGAACGCCCACCTGTGTTTTTAGACGGTACTGCAGTATTGCAGACAGCGCTAAAAATCCGAGCGCTAACATATCGCAAACGCTCTGGAAAAAAACAAAGCAGACCACATCTGGCTGCGGTTATCAGAGCAACGCGGCTACGGCCACATTAGGATAAAGTTGTTATGCCGGTGCTGCCCGCAGACCAGACCCGTCCCCTGAGCTGAAGGGGGAAGTGGTAATACACACACCTGCAGCAAAGGGAGTGTGTCGGAGTGTGGTTTTAAGCGTTTGCCAGGCCAGGTGTGGTAAGGTAGACAATACTTGCCGATACCGGGTGTAGAAGTAGAATCGTGCCGAGGTCAGGGAGCGGAGAGTGGAGGAGGGTCATAGTCCAAGCCGTGTTCAAGGGGAGCCAGAGAGTGCGTAATCCAAGGAGTGCCGAGGTCGGAAGCCAAAGGGGGTAGTCGTACGAGTCGTGTCAGAACCTGTGACATCACCACGAGTAGACAGAGTATCATCCATGCAGAGACTATGTCGAGCAAAAACTGAGAGTACAGGGAAGCTAGATAAAGCATGGAGGTCCAATCAGGAACGGGGGCAGGTCAGGAGGAACTGCAGGAAGACTCTCTGGATTGGTGCAGTCATTACAAGCCATGTGGATCTTAGTCTTGCAGTGAGAACGCCCGTGCGGCATGCGGGGCAGAGCCTGAGGTCCGGAGGGCAGGAAGAAGTGTGTGCACTGTGCGTGCGCTCCGTAAGGCGCGTGTGCGAGAGACCCGTGCCGGAGGAAACTGCACACGTGCGTTCAGGGAGAAGGGAAAACGTCCGACGCTGAGGAGGAGGAATAGCAGCGGAATCGCCAAGGGAGGTGATCCCGCGACAGCGGCCGAGACGAGGAGCCACGGAGGCTGGTAAGGCAGGGTTGCACCGTGCGTCCAGGGTTTCCCTGAAGGTAGAGAGTGTTCTGTGTGGGGGACGCAGGGGACGCTGATTCGTAACAAAAGGCGGCCGCAGCTGTAAATACTTACTGGGATGGGGAAAGGAAATAAAATGTCCACGGAACAAAACAAAGTCTTTGGGCACCCCTGCACGCATGCAAGTGGGTGCGCGATATGAGCCGTGCGACAATCCTTGGCTATGGGTGCAACTTGCCAGCCCTATATCTCAACCGAAAGGAAAGATTTCATAATGTCTTTACAGAATTTGTTTGGGAATCCTTAGCTCAAGCGAATTCTGTAAGAGGGGCATGATCCTTGGGTATGATGTTGTTAACCCCTCACACTCCGAAACCACTGACGCTAACACTTGGACTTTTCTTGGTAAAGCTTAAATGAATCTGAGTGGGATTGCACTGCAGACATCTTTATAGGGTTAAGGGTCCTATTCCTAACATGCACACACAATCCTTTCGTGGGAACAAATTTCCCCATCAATCCCAGACTTGCCAGGAGTTCGGGCAGAAGTTGCTTCCCAGTCTGCTAAGAGCATGCGTTAACCTCACGCCTGAGCTACTTAGCATACCGGGCCCAACCTCTTACCTGGCGACAGGAAGTCTGGGGTTTGGCTACCAAGTGTGAAGCGCCCATACTTCACACCGGTATCTGGTACTTACAAATATCCCAGCCACCCTAACACCTTGGGTCTCTGAGTCTTTTCAATTCCGGACTTCTCTAGACACTGGGGCACCAACTCAGCAGGGTTCCCTTTGAAGTACGGAGATGAAAAATCCCTCAGCTCATTCATCCATAACATATGGGCATGTTAATGGATTCATTGCCGGGCAAGCAAGAAAGTGTTTCCTGCCTTTGCATTGAAAACACCACTGGGATACCTTTTATTTATAAATGTGTGTACTGTTTATGCAAGAAATACAAAACTCATATGTATCTTCATGGTTTCTTTTTACCTAGCTGCACTCCAAAAATGAGAGTGCTAGCTCTTTCCTAGCACAAGTTATCCACTTAATTGAAGGGGCTCTGTGACGTGGGTTGTGGTTTGACCTATAATCAGTCTGGGTTACAAGCCGGCATACAATGTATCCGTCCTGGCTTTGATCAGTAACCGCAGACGCGCACCACCAATTCAGCTTAAGTGGATAATGAGACGGCAGGATACTATGTATCAAGAAGGCACTTGAGCTAAACCGCAGACCACTTATTCAGTTGACTTTGCGGTTTCAGCGTCTGTGATCTTGAAACTGATACCTATCTTTAATATAGCTACTTACTCGCAGGCACACTTCTTCAATTTAGCGCTTGGCACAGCGCTAGAAGCTCCCCCTTGTGTCGCAAATACAGTTAGCACATTTATCATTCATTTAAATGTAGCTAGCTGCTAAGCTGCAAAACAGGGACAATAAAGGCAATACATTTTAACCCCTTCTGTCCCAACACAGTTTAGGGTTTACCAGCCGGGCACAATACCTTTATTATTGGCCTCGTTAACCCTTCCACCGCCCCACCTCCCCCAACTCAAAGCACAGGCTCTGCCCCGACCACCCTGTCCGGTGGTGGGCTGGCCTGTCAGCTCTTGAGGTTGTTAACTCATAAGGATTGTCCTGACGGGAAAGTCCATCTGCATTACCATGTTCACTGCCCTTCTTATGCTGGATGGTGAAGTCGAATTCTTCCAAAGCAAGACTCCAGCGGAAAAAGGAAAAAGAACAGCTGGATATACAAATGAAGTACTTACAAAAAAAATTGCATGGTTTTCGGGACTTAAAGGGCTTCAGAGAATTTGAATGTATACTCTTGAATACAGTTAAGGAGATTGAATCTGACATTATGGCAAAAAAACAAAGCAAGTATGACAGAGACAGAAATGATTATGAGAAAAATCAAATGTATCACTGGCAGAGAATAAATCCGATTCAAGAAGGATCCTTTAAGAAAAATGCTCAAAGCACTCATTTTATATCTACCCCTAATAAATCTATTTTGGAAACTAAGCATATAAAGTATCCAAGTGGTGACTGACATTTCAGATGTGGAAACTACCTCTACCTCTCACTCTGTGTCTTTTGTTAATACTCAAGATCCAGATAATTACCGCAGTCGTGGTTCTTCCTCTAGGGGAAGAGGGAGAGGAGGTTGTACCTTTTGGGGACATCAGTCTAGATCGGGGTCCTCATCGGGATCAAACCACGTTACTGGATCTTATCAGCAACAAAATCAACAACAGAATATTCAACAAGAAAAACAACAACAAAAATATTTCCCTTTATTTCAAAAGGAAACTAAAGAGTTAGAAGAGGGAAGAGGGGGGGGGAGCGGGTACAGGTCTGCTCCCAAAAGGATGAAGTTTTGAAGGATTTTCCTAATGTTATCAACATCTCTGGAACTGTCCTCTCCCACATTGAATAGTCTCTTTTGGACAAAGGGCTTACGTTCTCTCCAACTATGAATTTTGATTTGTTTGGTAATACAATTGATGTGTATAAATTTGTTCGCAAATGTCTTAAAAAATTCTTTGATAAAAATGATGATGTTGTGGACGTCACGACCAGGATGGGTGGCTTAGGTGAGGGGGCACCACCCATTACTGAGGGTGATGTCCCCCCACCTCATACCATACCGGCAGAGCGCATAGTCCTACATTAATTTGGGGATTTTTTATGCCCTTCAGGACATGGAGGATCTTCTTTCTGAACAAATGCCTAATGAACAGGTTATCCATACGTTTTCCAAATGGAATTCGGGTCTTAAGAGAAGCTCTATTTTTTACCCCACTCACATTAAAGGTCAATTTTTAACTATGTTTGAAAATTTGGTTGTAGGGAACCTTCGTCTCCTAGCTCAAGGGTTTTCCTTTTCATGTATCAATCAGGATAATTTGAATCAGGATGAACGCATTGCTTTAAAAGCTCTTCAAACCAATTCTTCATTGGTAATAAAAAATGCTGATAAGGGAGGTGCCGTGGTAGTGCAGAGTAGAGATGATTACGTCAGGGAAGCTTTACGCCAACTTGACAATATCTCGTCCTACTCTGTACTGCCTACGGACCGTACTTCATCATTTTTGGAAGCCCTTGTTGAGCTTGTGGACTCAGGTGTTATGATGGAAGTCCTTTCTAATAATGAAGTTCAGTTTATTATTCAACCCCACCTATCATTCCTATCTTTCACCATCTCCCAAAGATCCATAAGACATTGGTCGACCCCCTGGGTCGGCCAGTTGTCTCCAGTATTGGATCTTTGGGAGATGGTCTTTCTAGAAATGTTAATGAATTTCTTCAGCCCTTTGTTAAGAGATTACCCTCATTTATTTTGTATTCAGGTGATCTCTTGAGTCAACTAAAATATGTTACTTGTGATGATCATTGATTGTGGGTTACACTTGACGTAGTGTCCCTCTACTCTGTTATACAGCATACCCAGGGTTTGGAAGCTGTCCACCATTTTATTGAGAAACCAGAAATTTCAATTTTTCAATCTTCATTTATTTTGGATGCTATTTTGTTTCTTCTTACACACAACTTTTTCACTTTTAATCACAAATTTTATTTACAATTAATTGGCACCGCTATGGGCACGAGCTTTGCACCGTCATATGCATCTCTTGATGGGGTGGTGGGAGTCACAGTTTATTTTCTCTTGCATGAACACTTTTCGTAAAAATATTATTTTTTACAAAAGATTTGTGGATGATTTGATTATTATTTGGAAAGGGGATGTTATTTCACTATACTCTTTTGTTAATTATCTAAATAATAACAATTTTAATCTTAAATTCACTCTTAACTTTCACCCACACCATATTGAGTTTCTGGATCTTCAATTATTTGTAGATATTAATAAAGTCATCCAAATGGACGTTTTCAGGAAAAAGAACTCAAGTAATACGTTCCTGAGGGCGGACAGCTGCCACCCACCACAGGTTATCTGGGCTATCGCTAAGGGGCAGTTCCTCAGGCTGAGAAGGAATTGCTCAACATTGGAGTGTTTTCTTTCTCAGTCTGAGGAATTAGGCCAGAGATTTCTGGATAGGGGATACCCTGTGAAATGTATCACCGAGGCATTTGAGATTGCTCTAAATACAGAGAGAACATCTTTATTACCCACTCGAGATGATAGATGCATGCTACCTGGTGCTCATGGGAGGAGTGGTTTTGACAGGAAAAACCACAATAGATTTGATGACAATTGTCCACTTTTTATTTCACAATATAATAAACAAAGTGGGAACATTAGAGCCTTCATTTCCAAACATTGGATTGTTTTGTCTATGGACCCTGTTTTGAGCAGGTACATTGGGTCAGGTCCTAAATTTGTATTTCCCAGGGCAAAAACTGTAAGTTCTTATATTTCCCCTAGCGATCTTAGGGCTTCTCATATGGGTAAAAAATCTTTTTCCACTAAAGGTTCATTCCAATGTGGTTCATGTAGTGTATGTGGACACATGAAACCTTCTACCTTTTTTCTTGATTGTTCTCCACATTTGGATGGCACACAGACAGACAACTATGTAAAGAAATATCATATTAATGGTTTTATAAATTGTAAAAGCCAATTTGTGGTGTAACTCATTGCATGCGGTTGTGGCAAAAGATATGTGGGGAAGACTATTAGAGCACTTAAAATCAGAATCCAGGAGCACTTAAGACTAATAAGATTAGGAGACCTTAACCACCCAGTGTTAAAGCACTTCTCTGAATGTCGGTAGGGAGGTGTTAGGAATTTTTCATTCTTAGGTATTGAATTAGTTCTTAATAAATCGTGAGGTGGTGATCATGTCAATTTGTTAAACCAAAGGGAGGCATATTGGATTTTTATTCTTAGAACACGCCACCCTGTTGGTTTAAATATTGAATGGCATTTAGGCCATTTTCTCTGATTGTCATATTCCCTAGTCCTTTTGTATATTTCAGTATCCACTATACAATATGCAGAATTATGTTCTTTCAGTCCTTAAATATATTCATCATGACACACTGTGATTCCATAATTACTTATATATCTTAAAGAATATTATATCATGTTATGCTGATTTATCACCATTCATCAAGCTGCTAATACTTTGTTGGGATTATAGCACTATGGTTCATATGTTTATGTCTTTCATGTATTTATTTATTTAGGTATTTTGTTAGGATATCTGTTAATTTTGTTTTTCTTATATATTCCTTTTTTTTGGTGCTTCCTTTACAGTTCTTGTTATTGTTTTCAATTGTTATTTTTTGTCACTTATTCTTTTCTCCTTTTTTCTTGTCCCTTTTTTTTCTTTTCTTTTTGTCCCTCCCCTCTTTATCCCTCCCATCTCCCTCCCCCCTTTTTTCTCTCTCTTTGTTTTTAGATTGAGGACAATTATGATTTTATTACGTTGTTATGCCTTTTGTTCCTCTATGCGGACGTCATGACGTCATGACGCATGTTCTTTTGGCGTGAAAGGGATACAGGTAAGAAGGGTATTTATAAGGACTGATTTTCATTGTATGTTATCCTTGATAAAGAACGCTAACACGTTCGAAATGCGTTGGATTTTAATGTCTTGATGACTCAATAAATTTATACTTTTGTTACCTGGGTCCTCCCTTTGCTCCTACCGGATCGTGTGCTCCTTATATCATCTGCATATTGTATACTTCACTTTGGAAGCAGCATATCCATCCAGCCACACCAGGAATTGGTTGTAATTATTTCATTTTTGCTACAGGGATACCCCCCAATGAGTTTGATGATGGGGGCTCTCAATTGCTTCCCACTACCCGTCTTCAGGGGGTGTTTACCCACAATTGTTGGCTATATTACTTACACATCTTATTAATCCTGACATTATTTTCCTTTGATGGTGGTTTTTGGTGTTATTGCACATTGTACCTGGCAGTGAGCGCTCCTCAACCTCCTATCTACCCAACGTTATGGTAGTGAAGGGGTTAACTCCTCCCGCAACCTAGGGCACCACCCATCCTAGGGCAACTTCCCCCTTCATCCACCCCCTCTGCTCCCATATACAGGGTTCTCATGTTTAACCCCTACATTGCCTTAGTGGATATCCCCTAATGTAATGAGACTGTTTTTATTTGATTACTATTGTGTGGGAGGAGGGGGTCTAGGGAGCTGAACTGCATTGATATCAGCCTTGGGGACCCCCTGCTTCCTGAGATACAGGCCCCATTATGCAGTGCCAGTATTCCCATGCAATGTTTAAATCTCCCGCATCATGTGACTGGGACATATAAATGCATAGGAGATACTGGCACCCCATACCGGGTCCTGTATCTCAGGAAGCAGGGGGTCTCCTTACCTGAAATGAATGCAGTTCAGTTCCAGATATCCCCTGCTCCTGCATACTAGTATTACCATTTTAATAAAAATACTGTGATGGCTTGTGAGAGCTGTGCAGCGAGAGGTGTCTCTCTCTGTGCAGCTCAGATTGCGATAAGATCGCAGGGGGAGAACTTAAAAAAAGCTGAGATCACATTGCAGCTACGCCGAGCGGTATTAGCATTTTCCCTACTCACGTTGTGATATGGATTATTTCTGAATCCAGATTCTTTCCGAATACCGTATTAACACAAATGACAAACCGTTCGGCAGGAACTTGCCATATCGCTCGAAATAGCAGAAAAGTTATCAAAGCTACTAGAATATGCCCCTATGTATGTTTCTCTATCTCTATGTCAGCCTCTTCTCTATTTACACCTTTATCTTCCTTTTCCTCCCACTGCCAAATCCAAATGGCTCACAATCAAATTAAGTGTTGCCACCTAGGCAGGGAACACCCTGTGTAGAAAACCATTTGTTTGAATGTGCCTCAGATGTGCTAATTAAGCAGACAGAACAACATTGTCAGGTGACTTTTTAGGCCTATATAAACCCAGTCAGAACAGCTAGTCTGCTTGCAGCCCAAATCCAAGTGGCCCATTATAAGTGGCATGACTGTTGAACAACTGAAGTTTAAAAGGAAGTGGCCCATTATAAGTGGCATGACTATTGAACAACTGAAGTTTAAAAGGAAGTGGCCCATTATAAGTGGCATGTCTACTGAATAACTGAAGTTTAAAAGGAAGTGGCCCATTATAAGTGGCATGACTATTGAACAACTGAAGTTTAAAAGGAAGTGGCCCATTATAAGTGGCATGACTATTGAACAACTGAAGTTTAAAAGGAAGTGGCCCATTATAAGTGGCATGTCTACTGAACAACTGAAGTTTAAAAGGAAGTGGCCCATTATAAGTGGCATGACTATTGAACAACTGAAGTTTAAAAGGAAGTTCAAAAGAAGTGAGGAAGAAGTGGACACCCCATCTGGCCCTGATTCCTGCATTTGAACTACGCTGGAAAGGAGGATATCATCAATACCAGACTGCATCATTACTGCTGTGATGCTGCCTTTAACATTTATATTTGCTGTGACTTAACTTCTTCTCAAATTATGCACTTCTTTTTACCAGCCTCAGTATGTCTCAAACTCTATTCATATATCTCCATCTCTCCTTTCTTCACCACTTCTCAGTTCACATGAACTCCTTTCTTACCTGCGTCCTCTGACACCACACAGCTATATCCCCTGCACTAAAAAACACCCCTACAAATCCTCCTCACACATCCTCTTTCTATCCATGCTTCTCCTCCTTGCTTCTGGGGATATCTCTCCCAATCCTGGTCCCTGTCTTATTTCAACTTGCTCTCATCCTCACCTCCCACATGCAACTTCTACTCCTTCTGGTGTCAACCCCTCCAACATCATACCCATCCCCTGCCACCCTCCCTCCTCTCTCCCTTTCTCCTGTGCCCTTTGGAATGCTCGCTCCCTCTCTAACAAGTTCCTCTCTGTGCATGACTTCTTTCTCTCTCACTCTCTGCTCCTATTTGCTATAACTGAGACCTGGCTCACTCAGTCTGACTCTGCTCTGGAAGCTGCCCTCTCCTATGGTGGCCTTTCCTTCTCCCACACTCCGTGCCCTGATGGCAGGGGTGGAGGCGTGGGGCTCCTGCTCTCCTCTGTCTGCCGTTACCGCACTCTTCCTATTCCCCCCTCTCTTGCTTTTCCCTCCTTTGAGGCTCACACTGTCCAGATCTTCTCTCCTCTCCCTGTTCATGTGGCGGTCATCTATCGCCAACCTACCTCTACTCATCCCCCTTCTGCCTTTCTCTCTCACTTTGAATCCTGGCTCTCTTTCTTTCTCTCCTCAGACTCCCCTGTTCTTCTCCTTGGGGACTTCAATTGCCACATTGATGACCCCTCTCTCTCTTGGGCTTCCCGCTTTCTTTCTCTTACCTCTTCTTTTGGCCTTCAACAGTGGACTGCAGCCAGCACCCACAAGGATGGCCACTACTTAAACCTGGTTTTCACTAAAAACTTCTCTCTCTCTGATTTCTCAATTTCCCCTTTTCCTCTCTCTGACCATCATCTCATCTCATTCTCTTTATCTCACTTCTCCCCTTCTCCACCTCCATCTACACCCCGGTTCTGCAGAAACCTGCGCTCTATTCACTTACCTGACTTTGAGTCCACTTTACACTCCTCCCTCTCCTCTCAGCTCTGCTACAGACCCTGACAACCTGGTCAGAAAGTACAACTCTGTCTTGTCCTCGTCTCTTGATCTACATGCCCCGCTTTCTCTCTGCCGCCCTCGCCCTTCTAACCCTAGACCCTGGCTAAATTCCCACACGCGCATGCTGCGTTCCTCCACTCGTTCCTCTGAACGCCTCTGGAGGAAGTCTCACACTCTCGCAGACTTCCTTCACTACAAATTTATGCTATCCTGTTTCAACTCTGCCCTCTCGCAAGCTAAACAAGCCTACTTTTCTGCACTAATCAACATGCACAAGTCTAACCCACGCCGACTGTTCTCTGTCTTTGATACTCTACTCAAACCACCCTCAGATGCCTCTCCTTCCTCCATCTCCGCTCAGGACTTTGCTGACTATTTTAAGGAAAAGGTGGAATCCATACGGCAGAACATCCCCTCTGTTTCTTCCCCCCATCCTACACCTCTTCCTAACTCTCCTCCTGCCTTCCTTGAGTCTTTTTCCACTGTCTCAGAGGAGGATGTGTCGCTGTTGATCTCCTCTTCTCCCTCTACCACTTGCCCTCTTGACCCCATTCTCTCTCATCTCCTAAAACCTCTAGCTCCTACTATAATCCCTACGCTTACACACATTTTTAACTCCTCCCTCTGCTCTGGAACCTTTCCATCCTCCTTCAAACATGCAACAGTCATACCATTACTCAAAAACAGCAAGCTTGACCCTACCTGTCTTTCTAACTATCGACCTGTCTCCCTCCTGCCTTTTGCCTCTAAACTACTTGAACGTCTTGTATTCTCTCGCTTGCTCCATTTTCTCAACACCTATTCTCTCCTAGACCCTCTACAATCTGGCTTCCGCACTGCTCACTCCACCGAAACAGCCCTCACCAAAATAACTGACGACCTCCATGCTGCCAAAGACAGAGGTCATTACACTCTGCTCATATTACAGAAAAAAGGTAAGGTGCAAAACAGCGCTAATGATATTGATTGAAATTAAATAAATGTTCAGGCAGCCAGGTGGATGACTGGTAGTACAACCAGTCAGGGAAGCAAATGAGAAAAAAGGTTAAACCGGCGCCAAAGGGGGGTAAATACCAGACCAGTGGAGGGTGTGACAGTCCAAATACAGTCCTTGGGATGCTGAATAGTGATGATTTCAACTCAGCAGTGCATATGTAGAAAAAGAAAAGAAAAAGATAATGGTGCAGTAAATCAACACAGGGGGGGGGGGGGGGGAAAATGCACAGATAATTTACAGATAATGACAATCAACAAACTAGACATACAAACATGAAACAATAGCACGGCCTAAATATTAATAAAAAGCAATTTATTTGTGTGGAAAGTGCATGAACCGCATCCGGAGGGGTAAAATTACAACCCTACTCACAGAATGCTGGAAGGGTACAGGCAATGATCTGGTGCGTGCAGCTGGGCTCTCAAGATGGCGACCGGAGCACTTGGGCTGGCGTCTACACGTGACTGGAATGCCAGGCTGGTGACTCAGATAACGGGACCTCTGGGCGGACGTGACGTCACCTCCGTTGTAATTTCTCCACCGGCTCACAGGTCTCCAGTCCTCCAGTCCTCCTCAGCAGCCGCAATGTCGCCGCACCGGTTTAAAACACTTTTCAGAGACTGCAGATTTCTCCTTAGGAACTGCAGACTTCTTCCACACAGTGAAACACTCTAAAAACTTGGAACTTCCCAACGCGTTTCGTACGCATGCGCGTACTTTTTCAAGGGATGTGCTTGTCTAATAGTCTCCATGGTATATATACCATCAGTCCAAAGTCCTGGTTGGTTAATTGGATGGCATTAACCCCACTTAGGGCTGATAGATCACAGCACATGAACAAAGGCCTGTTGCTAATCAACATACATTACAAACATATAACATTAATTGGGATAACAGAAAAAAGAGAGGAAAAACATTAAAAACATTTAAAAAGACATTTAAAAAGACATTAAAAATATACAATGGCAGAACAATGAATTAATGACTTAAAATAGAATGACGCAAATAAATAATTATAAAAAGGCTTTGAGTTCAAAATCGATATTCATTCCTTTAGGGGAGAGAGTTTTAAGTTCATATATCCAGTAAGCCTCACGTATACTGGCCTGCTGGAGTCTACTCCCCCCTCTGGGGTTAACATCAACTTGTTCAATTGCCTGACAGATAAGACCCTTGGGATTTTGATCATGGTACAGAGAGAAATGGTGTGAGACACTATGTGTCACTAAGCCCTTTTTAATGTTGTAAATATGCTCATAGACACGTCTCTGGAATGTTCTCCCTGTTCTGCCCACATATTTCAAGCCACAAGGGCATTGCAATAAATATATAACATATGTAGAGTGGCAGTTGATGAAATTATATATAGGGTAACTCTTATTAGTAACACTAGATGTAAATTTTTTTGAGTTTTTACTAAATGAACATGCTACGCATTTTGCACAGGTGAAGAAACCTTTTACATTCCCTCCTAGTTTCTGCTTTTTTTGGTTCACCGGACAACTGGGGGCTAATTTGGATTTTAAGTTATTTGCCTTAGAAAATATAATATTGGCTTTTTTTGGAAGGATATCTGCCAATATTTCATCTTGTAATAAAATAGGCCAATGCTTATTTATAATTTGTTTAATTTTTGGCGCCATCTCATTGTATTGAGTGATGAACGCTACCTGGTTGTGACGTGTATTTATTGTTTCCTTCTTTTTGACCTCGTATTGAAGTAAAGTGTCCCTATTTATCTCATTTACCTGATCAAAAGCCTCATTTAATTCAACCTCTCGATATTTTCTATTAATGAATTTTTGTTTTAGATCTTCTGCTTGTTTCTTAAAAATCTCGTCTTCTGAACAGTTACGTTTAAGACGTACCAATTGTCCCTTTGGAATGTTTCGCAGCCACTGTGGATTATGGTGACTATCCGCGCGCACATAGTTATTTGCCTGCACAGGCTTGAAAAAGGTTTTTGTGTGCAATATATCATCTTTGACATATATGTGGAGGTCCAAAAAGTCAATGTGTTCAGTACTAAAACTACAGGTGAATTTTAAATTAAGGTGATTGTGATTTAAATATGTGCAAAAATCATTTAAAGAATCCTGAGTGCCTGACCAAATGAAAATCACATCGTCAATGTAGCGCCGCCAGAGCACCAGGTTTGCTCCTAGTGGACAGTTGTTCCAAATGAACTCCTCCTCCCAACTATCCATAAATAAGTTGGCATAACTAGGAGCAAACCTCGTACCCATGGCGGTACCACATTTCTGAATGTAATAGTGGGAATTTAAAGTGAAGTAATTGTGTGTTAAGATAAACCAAATACTTTCCATCAGGAAATCCCTCTTAGTGCGTGAATAGCCACTGGAGTGTTCCAGTTTGCGAGACACGGCCTGGCATCCTTGATGATGGTCAATAACTGTGTATAAGGATGTTACATCCGCTGTCGCAAGAATGTATCCTTGCTGCCATTTCAGATCTTTTAAAATTTGTAGCGTATGTGTCGTGTCTCGCAAATAGGATCTACCACCGGTGACTATAGGTTGAAGATGGTGATCTATAAATTGTGAAAGATTTGAAGTGAGGGAAGAAATGCCAGAAATAATAGGTCTCCCCGGAGGTGCAGTTAAATGTTTGTGAATTTTAGGTATAAAATAAAATAACGGTGTACGTGGAAACTGAACAGATAGAAATTTAAACTCATCCTCACACAATGCCCCACTATCTACACCAGAAGTCAGCAATTCTCCCAGTTCGGCTTTGAAATGCACCAAAGGGTCACTGTTAAGGGGGAGGTATGTGGTCTCATCTCCCAGTAATCTCATGGACTCTTTTAGATAATACTCTTTGTCCATGACCACAATACCCCCACCCTTATCAGCCGATTTGATAACAATCGAGTCATTATTCTCTAGATCTTGGACTGCCTCTTTTTCTTTAATATTAAAATTATCTTTTTTGATTTTGTAAGTTCTACATGAGTTCTCTAGATCCATGCTGACCATTTCTACAAAGGAGCTTACTAGATGTCCTTGCGCGAACTTTGGATAGAACGTGGATGCTTTTTAAAAAATCTTTTCTTGAGGCTCCGCAGTGCTGCGTACCTCTTGAATGGGATTGGTTTGGTTAGTAATTTTATCCCTAGCAAAATATTTTTTCAGGGCGAGTTTGCGGGCAAATTTGTGAACATCTATGTAGAGATTAAAACTATTTGGTCCACAGACTGGAGCAAACTTAAGCCCTTTGTTGAGTACTTTTTTCTCAATATCGGTGAGCTGGTACTGACTTATATTAAAGATATTCGGATACTCTTTTGTAGTTTTTACCCGATTTCTACTAGTACCTCCTCTTCTCCCTCGGGTCCTGTCTTTCTTTTTTTGTAGTTTAGTGGAGGTTGGATTTCTGATGCATGTTTGATTATTTCCACCTCTGGGAAGATGTGATCTCTTTCCTTCCTCCACTCTAAAAAAGAGAAATTTGATTTAATGGCTGGTGTGGGGAGTGGTGTATACGAGATGCTCTCCACATCACTCTCTGATCCTATATCCGACAGCAGTGTATATCTATTGCTGACCGGAATGGGAATTGATTGAGGTAATGTTAGTGCATCATATCGTTCCTTAGCTCTTTTTTGTTGCAGATATAGATTTTTATCATGCAAAGGTTGCTTAACCGGAACGAACGGTGTGGGAACCAGTACATTACTAGAGGATTTTTTTGGGGCATTATTAACTCCCTTTTGTATATATCTGCTCCTTTTAGCATTGGATTCTTTGGATCCTATCGTTACATTGGGTTTCTTATTATCTACATTTATAGCATTAATCTCCTTAGATTTCTTTGCCCAATCTCTCTGACAACCAGTGTCATAGTCTTGTTTATCCCTAAAAAAATTTTGTTGTTTAATTTGAACTATCTCTAATTCTGCCTGATCTAGCCTTTTCTTAATAGTCGGTTCTAGAGCGAGCAACTCCTTGTTATCTTTATAGGGATCTAATTGGATCTTCATATCTAATATATGGCCATCCAATTCGGCTAGGGTTTTCCTCCGTTGATGCACCAAAAGCTTCATGAGAGAGAACGAACATTGGTCTAATATTTCATTCCATTCCCTCATGAAGCCCTCATTATGTGCATCTCCGGTGGGTTTTTTCCGAACCCTAAGCCCCCTAGGGATACGGTGATTTTCCAAATACTTGCTCAGTGTGGTGGCTTCCCACCATTGTTTGCTTTCTAGCATAAGTGTTTTTTCTAACTGAGCAAGTATTGGATGAAAATCTTCAGTCACACTTTCTATACCTTGGACTGAGTTAGGGTCACTAAAGATATGATCAACATTGACATTGTGACGAGATCTTATGAACAGCGAGCTCATGATGACACTCAAAATGAATAAAATATAAATAAAATAAAAGCAGCTAACACCAAATTGTACAAAACAAACAATCACAGAAAAAAGGTAAGGTGCAAAACAGCGCTAATGATATTGATTGAAATTAAATAAATGTTCAGGCAGCCAGGTGGATGACTGGTAGTACAACCAGTCAGGGAAGCAAATGAGAAAAAAGGTTAAACCGGCGCCAAAGGGGGGTAAATACCAGACCAGTGGAGGGTGTGACAGTCCAAATACAGTCCTTGGGATGCTGAATAGTGATGATTTCAACTCAGCAGTGCATATGTAGAAAAAGAAAAGAAAAAGATAATGGTGCAGTAAATCAACACAGGGGGGGGGGGGGGGGAAATGCACAGATAATTTACAGATAATGACAATCAACAAACTAGACATACAAACATGAAACAATAGCACGGCCTAAATATTAATAAAAAGCAATTTATTTGTGTGGAAAGTGCATGAACCGCATCCGGAGGGGTAAAATTACAACCCTACTCACAGAATGCTGGAAGGGTACAGGCAATGATCTGGTGCGTGCAGCTGGGCTCTCAAGATGGCGACCGGAGCACTTGGGCTGGCGTCTACACGTGACTGGAATGCCAGGCTGGTGACTCAGATAACGGGACCTCTGGGCGGACGTGACGTCACCTCCGTTGTAATTTCTCCACCGGCTCACAGGTCTCCAGTCCTCCAGTCCTCCTCAGCAGCCGCAATGTCGCCGCACCGGTTTAAAACACTTTTCAGAGACTGCAGATTTCTCCTTAGGAACTGCAGACTTCTTCCACACAGTGAAACACTCTAAAAACTTGGAACTTCCCAACGCGTTTCGTACGCATGCGCGTACTTTTTCAAGGGATGTGCTTGTCTAATAGTCTCCATGGTATATATACCATCAGTCCAAAGTCCTGGTTGGTTAATTGGATGGCATTAACCCCACTTAGGGCTGATAGATCACAGCACATGAACAAAGGCCTGTTGCTAATCAACATACATTACAAACATATAACATTAATTGGGAAAACAGAAAAAAGAGAGGAAAAACATTAAAAACATTTAAAAAGACATTTAAAAAGACATTAAAAATATACAATGGCAGAACAATGAATTAATGACTTAAAATAGAATGACGCAAATAAATAATTATAAAAAGGCTTTGAGTTCAAAATCGATATTCATTCCTTTAGGGGAGAGAGTTTTAAGTTCATATATCCAGTAAGCCTCACGTATACTGGCCTGCTGGAGTCTACTCCCCCCTCTGGGGTTAACATCAACTTGTTCAATTGCCTGACAGATAAGACCCTTGGGATTTTGATCATGGTACAGAGAGAAATGGTGTGAGACACTATGTGTCACTAAGCCCTTTTTAATGTTGTAAATATGCTCATAGACACGTCTCTGGAATGTTCTCCCTGTTCTGCCCACATATTGCAAGCCACAAGGGCATTGCAATAAATATATAACATATGTAGAGTGGCAGTTGATGAAATTATATATAGGGTAACTCTTATTAGTAACACTAGATGTAAATTTTTTGAGTTTTTACTAAATGAACATGCTACGCATTTTGCACAGGTGAAGAAACCTTTTACATTCCCTCCTAGTTTCTGCTTTTTTTGGTTCACCGGACAACTGGGGGCTAATTTGGATTTTAAGTTATTTGCCTTAGAAAATATAATATTGGCTTTTTTTGGAAGGATATCTGCCAATATTTCATCTTGTAATAAAATAGGCCAATGCTTATTTATAATTTGTTTAATTTTTGGCGCCATCTCATTGTATTGAGTGATGAACGCTACCTGGTTGTGACGTGTATTTATTGTTTCCTTCTTTTTGACCTCGTATTGAAGTAAAGTGTCCCTATTTATCTCATTTACCTGATCAAAAGCCTCATTTAATTCAACCTCTCGATTCTTTAAATGATTTTAAGGCACTCAGGATTCTTTAAATGATTTTTGCACATATTTAAATCACAATCACCTTAATTTAAAATTCACCTGTAGTTTTAGTACTGAACACATTGACTTTTTGGACCTCCACATATATGTCAAAGATGATATATTGCACACAAAAACCTTTTTCAAGCCTGTGCAGGCAAATAACTATGTGCGCGCGGATAGTCACCATAATCCACAGTGGCTGCGAAACATTCCAAAGGGACAATTGGTACGTCTTAAACGTAACTGTTCAGAAGACGAGATTTTTAAGAAACAAGCAGAAGATCTAAAACAAAAATTCATTAATAGAAAATATCGAGAGGTTGAATTAAATGAGGCTTTTGATCAGGTAAATGAGATAAATAGGGACACTTTACTTCAATACGAGGTCAAAAAGAAGGAAACAATAAATACACGTCACAACCAGGTAGCGTTCATCACTCAATACAATGAGATGGCGCCAAAAATTAAACAAATTATAAATAAGCATTGGCCTATTTTATTACAAGATGAAATATTGGCAGATATCCTTCCAAAAAAAGCCAATATTATATTTTCTAAGGCAAATAACTTAAAATCCAAATTAGCCCCCAGTTGTCCGGTGAACCAAAAAAAGCAGAAACTAGGAGGGAATGTAAAAGGTTTCTTCACCTGTGCAAAATGCGTAGCATGTTCATTTAGTAAAAACTCAAACAAATTTACATCTAGTGTTACTAATAAGAGTTACCCTATATATAATTTCATCAACTGCCACTCTACATATGTTATATATTTATTGCAATGCCCTTGTGGCTTGCAATATGTGGGCAGAACAGGGAGAACATTCCAGAGACGTGTCTATGAGCATATTTACAACATTAAAAAGGGCTTAGTGACACATAGTGTCTCACACCATTTCTCTCTGTACCATGATCAAAATCCCAAGGGTCTTATCTGTCAGGCAATTGAACAAGTTGATGTTAACCCCAGAGGGGGGAGTAGACTCCAGCAGGCCAGTATACGTGAGGCTTACTGGATATATGAACTTAAAACTCTCTCCCCTAAAGGAATGAATATCGATTTTGAACTCAAAGCCTTTTTATAATTATTTATTTGCGTCATTCTATTTTAAGTCATTAATTCATTGTTCTGCCATTGTATATTTTTAATGTCTTTTTAAATGTCTTTTTAAATGTTTTTAATGTTTTTCCTCTCTTTTTTCTGTTTTCCCAATTAATGTTATATGTTTGTAATGTATGTTGATTAGCAACAGGCCTTTGTTCATGTGCTGTGATCTATCAGCCCTAAGTGGGGTTAATGCCATCCAATTAACCAACCAGGACTTTGGACTGATGGTATATATACCATGGAGACTATTAGACAAGCACATCCCTTGAAAAAGTACGCGCATGCGTACGAAACGCGTTGGGAAGTTCCAAGTTTTTAGAGTGTTTCACTGTGTGGAAGAAGTCTGCAGTTCCTAAGGAGAAATCTGCAGTCTCTGAAAAGTGTTTTAAACCGGTGCGGCGACATTGCGGCTGCTGAGGAGGACTGGAGGACTGGAGACCTGTGAGCCGGTGGAGAAATTACAACGGAGGTGACGTCACGTCCGCCCAGAGGTCCCGTTATCTGAGTCACCAGCCTGGCATTCCAGTCACGTGTAGACGCCAGCCCAAGTGCTCCGGTCGCCATCTTGAGAGCCCAGCTGCACGCACCAGATCATTGCCTGTACCCTTCCAGCATTCTGTGAGTAGGGTTGTAATTTTACCCCTCCGGATGCGGTTCATGCACTTTCCACACAAATAAATTGCTTTTTATTAATATTTAGGCCGTGCTATTGTTTCATGTTTGTATGTCTAGTTTGTTGATTGTCATTATCTGTAAATTATCTGTGCATTTCCCCCCCCCCCCCCCCCCTGTGTTGATTTACTGCACCATTATCTTTTTCTTTTCTTTTTCTACATATGCACTGCTGAGTTGAAATCATCACTATTCAGCATCCCAAGGACTGTATTTGGACTGTCACACCCTCCACTGGTCTGGTATTTACCCCCCTTTGGCGCCGGTTTAACCTTTTTTCTCATTTGCTTCCCTGACTGGTTGTACTACCAGTCATCCACCTGGCTGCCTGAACATTTA
Organism: Ascaphus truei; assembly: GCF_040206685.1. Classification (NCBI taxonomy): domain Eukaryota; kingdom Metazoa; phylum Chordata; class Amphibia; order Anura; family Ascaphidae; genus Ascaphus; species Ascaphus truei. The sequence continues at coordinate 423,237,736 of NC_134483.1, read as the reverse complement.
TTTAATTTCAATCAATATCATTAGCGCTGTTTTGCACCTTACCTTTTTTCTGTGATTGTTTGTTTTGTACAATTTGGTGTTAGCTGCTTTTATTTTATTTATATTTTATTCATTTTGAGTGTCATCATGAGCTCGCTGTTCATAAGATCTCGTCACAATGTCAATGTTGATCATATCTTTAGTGACCCTAACTCAGTCCAAGGTATAGAAAGTGTGACTGAAGATTTTCATCCAATACTTGCTCAGTTAGAAAAAACACTTATGCTAGAAAGCAAACAATGGTGGGAAGCCACCACACTGAGCAAGTATTTGGAAAATCACCGTATCCCTAGGGGGCTTAGGGTTCGGAAAAAACCCACCGGAGATGCACATAATGAGGGCTTCATGAGGGAATGGAATGAAATATTAGACCAATGTTCGTTCTCTCTCATGAAGCTTTTGGTGCATCAACGGAGGAAAACCCTAGCCGAATTGGATGGCCATATATTAGATATGAAGATCCAATTAGATCCCTATAAAGATAACAAGGAGTTGCTCGCTCTAGAACCGACTATTAAGAAAAGGCTAGATCAGGCAGAATTAGAGATAGTTCAAATTAAACAACAAAATTTTTTTAGGGATAAACAAGACTATGACACTGGTTGTCAGAGAGATTGGGCAAAGAAATCTAAGGAGATTAATGCTATAAATGTAGATAATAAGAAACCCAATGTAACGATAGGATCCAAAGAATCCAATGCTAAAAGGAGCAGATATATACAAAAGGGAGTTAATAATGCCCCAAAAAAATCCTCTAGTAATGTACTGGTTCCCACACCGTTCGTTCCGGTTAAGCAACCTTTGCATGATAAAAATCTATATCTGCAACAAAAAAGAGCTAAGGAACGATATGATGCACTAACATTACCTCAATCAATTCCCATTCCGGTCAGCAATAGATATACACTGCTGTCGGATATAGGATCAGAGAGTGATGTGGAGAGCATCTCGTATACACCACTCCCCACACCAGCCATTAAATCAAATTTCTCTTTTTTAGAGTGGAGGAAGGAAAGAGATCACATCTTCCCAGAGGTGGAAATAATCAAACATGCATCAGAAATCCAACCTCCACTAAACTACAAAAAAAGAAAGACAGGACCCGAGGGAGAAGAGGAGGTACTAGTAGAAATCGGGTAAAAACTACAAAAGAGTATCCGAATATCTTTAATATAAGTCAGTACCAGCTCACCGATATTGAGAAAAAAGTACTCAACAAAGGGCTTAAGTTTGCTCCAGTCTGTGGACCAAATAGTTTTAATCTCTACATAGATGTTCACAAATTTGCCCGCAAACTCGCCCTGAAAAAATATTTTGCTAGGGATAAAATTACTAACCAAACCAATCCCATTCAAGAGGTACGCAGCACTGCGGAGCCTCAAGAAAAGATTTTTTAAAAAGCATCCACGTTCTATCCAAAGTTCGCGCAAGGACATCTAGTAAGCTCCTTTGTAGAAATGGTCAGCATGGATCTAGAGAACTCATGTAGAACTTACAAAATCAAAAAAGATAATTTTAATATTAAAGAAAAAGAGGCAGTCCAAGATCTAGAGAATAATGACTCGATTGTTATCAAATCGGCTGATAAGGGTGGGGGTATTGTGGTCATGGACAAAGAGTATTATCTAAAAGAGTCCATGAGATTACTGGGAGATGAGACCACATACCTCCCCCTTAACAGTGACCCTTTGGTGCATTTCAAAGCCGAACTGGGAGAATTGCTGACTTCTGGTGTAGATAGTGGGGCATTGTGTGAGGATGAGTTTAAATTTCTATCTGTTCAGTTTCCACGTACACCGTTATTTTATTTTATACCTAAAATTCACAAACATTTAACTGCACCTCCGGGGAGACCTATTATTTCTGGCATTTCTTCCCTCACTTCAAATCTTTCACAATTTATAGATCACCATCTTCAACCTATAGTCACCGGTGGTAGATCCTATTTGCGAGACACGACACATACGCTACAAATTTTAAAAGATCTGAAATGGCAGCAAGGATACATTCTTGCGACAGCGGATGTAACATCCTTATACACAGTTATTGACCATCATCAAGGATGCCAGGCCGTGTCTCGCAAACTGGAACACTCCAGTGGCTATTCACGCACTAAGAGGGATTTCCTGATGGAAAGTATTTGGTTTATCTTAACACACAATTACTTCACTTTAAATTCCCACTATTACATTCAGAAATGTGGTACCGCCATGGGTACGAGGTTTGCTCCTAGTTATGCCAACTTATTTATGGATAGTTGGGAGGAGGAGTTCATTTGGAACAACTGTCCACTAGGAGCAAACCTGGTGCTCTGGCGGCGCTACATTGACGATGTGATTTTCATTTGGTCAGGCACTCAGGATTCTTTAAATGATTTTTGCACATATTTAAATCACAATCACCTTAATTTAAAATTCACCTGTAGTTTTAGTACTGAACACATTGACTTTTTGGACCTCCACATATATGTCAAAGATGATATATTGCACACAAAAACCTTTTTCAAGCCTGTGCAGGCAAATAACTATGTGCGCGCGGATAGTCACCATAATCCACAGTGGCTGCGAAACATTCCAAAGGGACAATTGGTACGTCTTAAACGTAACTGTTCAGAAGACGAGATTTTTAAGAAACAAGCAGAAGATCTAAAACAAAAATTCATTAATAGAAAATATCGAGAGGTTGAATTAAATGAGGCTTTTGATCAGGTAAATGAGATAAATAGGGACACTTTACTTCAATACGAGGTCAAAAAGAAGGAAACAATAAATACACGTCACAACCAGGTAGCGTTCATCACTCAATACAATGAGATGGCGCCAAAAATTAAACAAATTATAAATAAGCATTGGCCTATTTTATTACAAGATGAAATATTGGCAGATATCCTTCCAAAAAAAGCCAATATTATATTTTCTAAGGCAAATAACTTAAAATCCAAATTAGCCCCCAGTTGTCCGGTGAACCAAAAAAAGCAGAAACTAGGAGGGAATGTAAAAGGTTTCTTCACCTGTGCAAAATGCGTAGCATGTTCATTTAGTAAAAACTCAAACAAATTTACATCTAGTGTTACTAATAAGAGTTACCCTATATATAATTTCATCAACTGCCACTCTACATATGTTATATATTTATTGCAATGCCCTTGTGGCTTGCAATATGTGGGCAGAACAGGGAGAACATTCCAGAGACGTGTCTATGAGCATATTTACAACATTAAAAAGGGCTTAGTGACACATAGTGTCTCACACCATTTCTCTCTGTACCATGATCAAAATCCCAAGGGTCTTATCTGTCAGGCAATTGAACAAGTTGATGTTAACCCCAGAGGGGGGAGTAGACTCCAGCAGGCCAGTATACGTGAGGCTTACTGGATATATGAACTTAAAACTCTCTCCCCTAAAGGAATGAATATCGATTTTGAACTCAAAGCCTTTTTATAATTATTTATTTGCGTCATTCTATTTTAAGTCATTAATTCATTGTTCTGCCATTGTATATTTTTAATGTCTTTTTAAATGTCTTTAATGTTTTTCCTCTCTTTTTTCTGTTATCCCAATTAATGTTATATGTTTGTAATGTATGTTGATTAGCAACAGGCCTTTGTTCATGTGCTGTGATCTATCAGCCCTAAGTGGGGTTAATGCCATCCAATTAACCAACCAGGACTTTGGACTGATGGTATATATACCATGGAGACTATTAGACAAGCACATCCCTTGAAAAAGTACGCGCATGCGTACGAAACGCGTTGGGAAGTTCCAAGTTTTTAGAGTGTTTCACTGTGTGGAAGAAGTCTGCAGTTCCTAAGGAGAAATCTGCAGTCTCTGAAAAGTGTTTTAAACCGGTGCGGCGACATTGCGGCTGCTGAGGAGGACTGGAGGACTGGAGACCTGTGAGCCGGTGGAGAAATTACAACGGAGGTGACGTCACGTCCGCCCAGAGGTCCCGTTATCTGAGTCACCAGCCTGGCATTCCAGTCACGTGTAGACGCCAGCCCAAGTGCTCCGGTCGCCATCTTGAGAGCCCAGCTGCACGCACCAGATCATTGCCTGTACCCTTCCAGCATTCTGTGAGTAGGGTTGTAATTTTACCCCTCCGGATGCGGTTCATGCACTTTCCACACAAATAAATTGCTTTTTATTAATATTTAGGCCGTGCTATTGTTTCATGTTTGTATGTCTAGTTTGTTGATTGTCATTATCTGTAAATTATCTGTGCATTTCCCCCCCCCCCCTGTGTTGATTTACTGCACCATTATCTTTTTCTTTTCTTTTTCTACATATGCACTGCTGAGTTGAAATCATCACTATTCAGCATCCCAAGGACTGTATTTGGACTGTCACACCCTCCACTGGTCTGGTATTTACCCCCCTTTGGCGCCGGTTTAACCTTTTTTCTCATTTGCTTCCCTGACTGGTTGTACTACCAGTCATCCACCTGGCTGCCTGAACATTTATTTAATTTCAATCAATATCATTAGCGCTGTTTTGCACCTTACCTTTTTTCTGTGATTGTTTGTTTTGTACAATTTGGTGTTAGCTGCTTTTATTTTATTTATATTTTATTCATTTTGAGTGTCATCATGAGCTCGCTGTTCATAAGATCTCGTCACAATGTCAATGTTGATCATATCTTTAGTGACCCTAACTCAGTCCAAGGTATAGAAAGTGTGACTGAAGATTTTCATCCAATACTTGCTCAGTTAGAAAAAACACTTATGCTAGAAAGCAAACAATGGTGGGAAGCCACCACACTGAGCAAGTATTTGGAAAATCACCGTATCCCTAGGGGGCTTAGGGTTCGGAAAAAAACCACCGGAGATGCGCATAATGAGGGCTTCATGAGGGAATGGAATGAAATATTAGACCAATGTTCGTTCTCTCTCATGAAGCTTTTGGTGCATCAACGGAGGAAAACCCTAGCCGAATTGGATGGCCATATATTAGATATGAAGATCCAATTAGATCCCTATAAAGATAACAAGGAGTTGCTCGCTCTAGAACCGACTATTAAGAAAAGGCTAGATCAGGCAGAATTAGAGATAGTTCAAATTAAACAACAAAATTTTTTTAGGGATAAACAAGACTATGACACTGGTTGTCAGAGAGATTGGGCAAAGAAATCTAAGGAGATTAATGCTATAAATGTAGATAATAAGAAACCCAATGTAACGATAGGATCCAAAGAATCCAATGCTAAAAGGAGCAGATATATACAAAAGGGAGTTAATAATGCCCCAAAAAAATCCTCTAGTAATGTACTGGTTCCCACACCGTTCGTTCCGGTTAAGCAACCTTTGCATGATAAAAATCTATATCTGCAACAAAAAAGAGCTAAGGAACGATATGATGCACTAACATTACCTCAATCAATTCCCATTCCGGTCAGCAATAGATATACACTGCTGTCGGATATAGGATCAGAGAGTGATGTGGAGAGCATCTCGTATACACCACTCCCCACACCAGCCATTAAATCAAATTTCTCTTTTTTAGAGTGGAGGAAGGAAAGAGATCACATCTTCCCAGAGGTGGAAATAATCAAACATGCATCAGAAATCCAACCTCCACTAAACTACAAAAAAAGAAAGACAGGACCCGAGGGAGAAGAGGAGGTACTAGTAGAAATCGGGTAAAAACTACAAAAGAGTATCCGAATATCTTTAATATAAGTCAGTACCAGCTCACCGATATTGAGAAAAAAGTACTCAACAAAGGGCTTAAGTTTGCTCCAGTCTGTGGACCAAATAGTTTTAATCTCTACATAGATGTTCACAAATTTGCCCGCAAACTCGCCCTGAAAAAATATTTTGCTAGGGATAAAATTACTAACCAAACCAATCCCATTCAAGAGGTACGCAGCACTGCGGAGCCTCAAGAAAAGATTTTTTAAAAAGCATCCACGTTCTATCCAAAGTTCGCGCAAGGACATCTAGTAAGCTCCTTTGTAGAAATGGTCAGCATGGATCTAGAGAACTCATGTAGAACTTACAAAATCAAAAAAGATAATTTTAATATTAAAGAAAAAGAGGCAGTCCAAGATCTAGAGAATAATGACTCGATTGTTATCAAATCGGCTGATAAGGGTGGGGGTATTGTGGTCATGGACAAAGAGTATTATCTAAAAGAGTCCATGAGATTACTGGGAGATGAGACCACATACCTCCCCCTTAACAGTGACCCTTTGGTGCATTTCAAAGCCGAACTGGGAGAATTGCTGACTTCTGGTGTAGATAGTGGGGCATTGTGTGAGGATGAGTTTAAATTTCTATCTGTTCAGTTTCCACGTACACCGTTATTTTATTTTATACCTAAAATTCACAAACATTTAACTGCACCTCCGGGGAGACCTATTATTTCTGGCATTTCTTCCCTCACTTCAAATCTTTCACAATTTATAGATCACCATCTTCAACCTATAGTCACCGGTGGTAGATCCTATTTGCGAGACACGACACATACGCTACAAATTTTAAAAGATCTGAAATGGCAGCAAGGATACATTCTTGCGACAGCGGATGTAACATCCTTATACACAGTTATTGACCATCATCAAGGATGCCAGGCCGTGTCTCGCAAACTGGAACACTCCATTGGCTATTCACGCACTAAGAGGGATTTCCTGATGGAAAGTATTTGGTTTATCTTAACACACAATTACTTCACTTTCAATTCCCACTATTACATTCAGAAATGTGGTACCGCCATGGGTACGAGGTTTGCTCCTAGTTATGCCAACTTATTTATGGATAGTTGGGAGGAGGAGTTCATTTGGAACAACTGTCCACTAGGAGCAAACCTGGTGCTCTGGCGGCGCTACATTGACGATGTGATTTTCATTTGGTCAGGCACTCAGGATTCTTTAAATGATTTTTGCACATATTTAAATCACAATCACCTTAATTTAAAATTCACCTGTAGTTTTAGTACTGAACACATTGACTTTTTGGACCTCCACATATATGTCAAAGATGATATATTGCACACAAAAACCTTTTTCAAGCCTGTGCAGGCAAATAACTATGTGCGCGCGGATAGTCACCATAATCCACAGTGGCTGCGAAACATTCCAAAGGGACAATTGGTACGTCTTAAACGTAACTGTTCAGAAGACGAGATTTTTAAGAAACAAGCAGAAGATCTAAAACAAAAATTCATTAATAGAAAATATCGAGAGGTTGAATTAAATGAGGCTTTTGATCAGGTAAATGAGATAAATAGGGACACTTTACTTCAATACGAGGTCAAAAAGAAGGAAACAATAAATACACGTCACAACCAGGTAGCGTTCATCACTCAATACAATGAGATGGCGCCAAAAATTAAACAAATTATAAATAAGCATTGGCCTATTTTATTACAAGATGAAATATTGGCAGATATCCTTCCAAAAAAAGCCAATATTATATTTTCTAAGGCAAATAACTTAAAATCCAAATTAGCCCCCAGTTGTCCGGTGAACCAAAAAAAGCAGAAACTAGGAGGGAATGTAAAAGGTTTCTTCACCTGTGCAAAATGCGTAGCATGTTCATTTAGTAAAAACTCAAACAAATTTACATCTAGTGTTACTAATAAGAGTTACCCTATATATAATTTCATCAACTGCCACTCTACATATGTTATATATTTATTGCAATGCCCTTGTGGCTTGCAATATGTGGGCAGAACAGGGAGAACATTCCAGAGACGTGTCTATGAGCATATTTACAACATTAAAAAGGGCTTAGTGACACATAGTGTCTCACACCATTTCTCTCTGTACCATGATCAAAATCCCAAGGGTCTTATCTGTCAGGCAATTGAACAAGTTGATGTTAACCCCAGAGGGGGGAGTAGACTCCAGCAGGCCAGTATACGTGAGGCTTACTGGATATATGAACTTAAAACTCTCTCCCCTAAAGGAATGAATATCGATTTTGAACTCAAAGCCTTTTTATAATTATTTATTTGCGTCATTCTATTTTAAGTCATTAATTCATTGTTCTGCCATTGTATATTTTTAATGTCTTTTTAAATGTCTTTAATGTTTTTCCTCTCTTTTTTCTGTTATCCCAATTAATGTTATATGTTTGTAATGTATGTTGATTAGCAACAGGCCTTTGTTCATGTGCTGTGATCTATCAGCCCTAAGTGGGGTTAATGCCATCCAATTAACCAACCAGGACTTTGGACTGATGGTATATATACCATGGAGACTATTAGACAAGCACATCCCTTGAAAAAGTACGCGCATGCGTACGAAACGCGTTGGGAAGTTCCAAGTTTTTAGAGTGTTTCACTGTGTGGAAGAAGTCTGCAGTTCCTAAGGAGAAATCTGCAGTCTCTGAAAAGTGTTTTAAACCGGTGCGGCGACATTGCGGCTGCTGAGGAGGACTGGAGGACTGGAGACCTGTGAGCCGGTGGAGAAATTACAACGGAGGTGACGTCACGTCCGCCCAGAGGTCCCGTTATCTGAGTCACCAGCCTGGCATTCCAGTCACGTGTAGACGCCAGCCCAAGTGCTCCGGTCGCCATCTTGAGAGCCCAGCTGCACGCACCAGATCATTGCCTGTACCCTTCCAGCATTCTGTGAGTAGGGTTGTAATTTTACCCCTCCGGATGCGGTTCATGCACTTTCCACACAAATAAATTGCTTTTTATTAATATTTAGGCCGTGCTATTGTTTCATGTTTGTATGTCTAGTTTGTTGATTGTCATTATCTGTAAATTATCTGTGCATTTCCCCCCCCCCCCCTGTGTTGATTTACTGCACCATTATCTTTTTCTTTTCTTTTTCTACATATGCACTGCTGAGTTGAAATCATCACTATTCAGCATCCCAAGGACTGTATTTGGACTGTCACACCCTCCACTGGTCTGGTATTTACCCCCCTTTGGCGCCGGTTTAACCTTTTTTCTCATTTACTCTGCTCATATTACTCGACCTCTCTGCAGCATTTGACACCGTGGACCACCCTCTTCTCCTCCACATTCTCCATACTCTAGGTATTCGGAACAAAGCTCTATCCTGGATCTCATCCTACCTCTCCCATCGTACTTTTAGTGTCTCTTCTTCTAACACCTCCTCCTCCTCCTCTATTGATCTCTCTGTGGGGGTACCCCAGGGCTCTGTCCTGGGACCTCTTCTCTTTTCTCTGTACACACTCTCTCTAGGTGACCTAATAACATCTTTTGGGTTTAATTATCACCTCTATGCCGACGACACACAAATATACTTTTCAACACCTGACCTTACACCTGCTGTACAAACCAAAGTTTCTGAATGTCTCTCTGCTATATCATCCTGGATGGCCCTCCGACGCCTTAAACTCAACATGGCTAAAACAGAGCTCCTCATACTTCCTCCCAAACCTGGCCCTACTACCTCCTTCCACATTACTGTTGGAACTACAATCATTCACCCAGTAGCCCAAGCACGCTGCCTAGGGGTCACACTCGACTCCTCTCTCACATTCGCCCCTCACATTCAAAACATTTCTAAAACTTGTCGCTTTTTCCTCCGCAATATAACTAAGATACGCCCTTTCCTCTGTTGTTCGACTGCTAAAACTCTGACTCAGGCCCTCATTCTCTCCCGTCTTGATTACTGTAACCTCCTGCTGTCCAGCCTTCCTGCCTCTCACCTGTCTCCCCTACAATCTATCCTAAATGCTGCTGCCAGAATCACTCTACTCTTTCCTAGATCTGTCTCAGCATCTCCCCTCCTGAAATCCCTCTCCTGGCTTCCGATCAAATCCCGCATCTCACACTCCATTCTTCTCCTCACTTTTAAAGCTTTACACTCTTCTGCTCCTCCTTACATCTCAGCCCTAATTTCTCGCTATGCACCATCCCGACTCTTGCGTTCTGCTCAAGGATGTCTACTTTCTACCCCCTTTGTATCTAAAGCCCTCTCCCGCCTTAAACCTTTTTCACTGACTGCCCCACACCTCTGGAATGCCCTTCCCCTCAGTACCCGACTAGCACCCTCTCTATCCACCTTTAAGACCCACCTTAAGACACACTTGCTTAAAGAAGCATATGAATAGCACTGTGGATATTCTGAACACAGGATACATAAAGATTGGCCCCCTGCAGACGCACTTACCAGAACTCCCTCCTACTGTCTCTGTACGTTCTCCCTACCTACCAATTAGAATGTAAGCTCCTCAGGGCAGGGACTCCTCTTCCGAAATGTTACTTTTATGTCTAAAGCACTTATTCCCATGATCTGTTATTTATATTATCTGTTATTTATTTGATTACCACATGTATTACTACTGTGAAGCGCTATGTACACTAATGGCGCTATATAAATAAAGACATACAATACAATACAATACAATGCATAATTGTTTGCAAAAGCAGGCAATGACATATTTCCATATAATCATTTAATAGTTTCCTTCAATATAGAATGTAAGAAAAAATTAATAGTTCTGTTGGGTTTCCACTTTACTAGATGAACTGGTGCATTGTTTGGATTTCTCCTTTGACATTTTAGATGGTACATTGTTATTAAACAGTAGCGCAATTTTTTTCCAGTGCAATTAATCAAAGTCATATAAGCATTAATCAATAAATTGCTCTTTGTCTAAAGAATAATCTACTATATCCATTATTTTAGCCTGACTGACAGTTTAGAAACCTTATCCAAACATTTCAAACTAAGGTACAATAAAAATTGCACATTTGTACCTGCACCCCCACTAAGATCATTATTCAACTCTATAAATATTGGAAACAGTGTTATGATTGTGCTGTACATGTAATAAAAAATTTGCCAGTACCTTGCACTGAGAGAAATCTATCAATACAAGAACTATATAATGTACAGATGTAGCAAGAGGTACTGTTCCATGATGGTGGAGCATCTAAATTAGACTCCTTCAAATTGTTCAGTGTAATCTTCTTACCATGAGAGTCATCAAAGTTCACCTTTTTTGCTCACTCAGCATAAATCAATAAAGGCACATGGTACTTTAATATCAGCTGGGAAAATGTAGGTGGTTGTTCCCTGCAGCATGTAGCATATTTCTCCAAGGTTTACCTTGGTATTATGGACAGAGGGATATCAGGAAGAGGGTCTCTGTTGACAGAGATACATCTTCACCCCTGGAGTTCAGGTACCACAGGTGTGTTTTGGAAAATAGGCACACGTAACTGCTCCGGGACACTAGCCTGTTCCTTTGATCTGCTGATTTCCACGTTTCAGTCTCAAAAAGGGCAATCCATCTCTTACATTTTTTTTCCTATCATTGACCATCTACGTGGTGGATTAATTAATTCGAACATGAAACAATCATCCGTGTTGAACGGATGAGAAGGAGGAGCTGAGGAGGGTATAGCCTCAAGCTGAAGCCATTTGTTGCAGGGTTTAGCTTTGGGTTGGTTATGCGGTGTGTTGCTTCTGTACTATTATAGCTTAAAAAGAAAAACAATTATATACTTAATAATATTTTTTTCCATTATTAACCAGCTAATGTATGATTGAATGGACTTTCAGTGACGTGGGCTCTTGGCTTGGGAGTGGAGCAGGTGGACTGCGGCCTAAGTGTGGCCATGATTGCTGTAAGAGCTGTGTGGGGAGACACAGAGAGATGGACTGCTTCTCTCTGATCTCTCTGCACAGCTCTTAAACTGGTGGTGGCCTGGTAGGATTAATGCAACGGGAGTCCCAATCAGAATCAGGGAACCACAGTGTGTTAATTCCTTCAGGGCGTGGTTGGGCTCCGTTCATCAGCAGCTTCCTCATGCCCAAACTTAGTTAGCACTGCATCTGTTGTCCAGCGAAAGTCTGTGTACACGTAATATTACATTAAATCTAGCTATAAATATTAGTTATACTTTTTATGTCTTTAGTTAAATAAAAAAAATTGGCACCAAAATGTAATAAATTAAATGTATTACTTTCATTAGTTAAAAAATTTCTCTGCCTTCTGGTAGCACAACTGCTAATGTTAATATGTATCATGTTTAAACCAAGCAGACTTGGTTTTACATGCCATTGAGTTTATTTAGGAGTCAACAAGAAGGAGAAATTTTAAAAAGGGGTCAAATATCCCTTGCTCATAGAAGGGTACTGGTGGAGGGTGAATAGAATGGGTATTTAAGAGGAGGAAGCATGGGAATGAATGAGGCTACGTTTCATTACAGTGGTGGGGATTCAAGGGGTCAATAGATTTTACAAGAACATTGGTGCTCAATTTCTGGAGGACATATAACTGGACCTTTGGCACACTCCCATTGCCATCCCTGATGAAGTCAGAGCAACAGCTAAAGAAACGTGTTGGGTGTACGTCATCACGTGGACACCAGATCAGCTGTGTGAGGAGTTCCCCTTTGAGGAACAAAGAGCTGCTGTGAGTCATTTTCCTTCAGAGCTGTTCCTGTGGTGGATATTTATGGACTAACAATACAGTCCAGTCAGTTGGTGTTTAACCTACTATAGTCACAGAAATCCACAAGTTCCATGGTTCTATTGTAAAGCTGCGGACATAACATTCACTGGCAAGATATTCTGGCATGCAAAATGTCAGCGTTAGCAGACTACTATCACATACCTTGTCTCCCAAATCAACTCCATTCATTTATGGATGCCCCAGCTGACGGGTACGTGACTGACGTCCTTCCCGAATCAGCACATTTGGATTCCCCGTTTCAGGAGTTGGAGGGCCAGTAATATCTGCACCAAAATGGAACTACCTTAATCTGCCAGACCGTTAATATACTCCATACATATAAATCCACCACACAGATTTTATACAGGACTCAGGTAAAAACATGAAAACATGATAACATGGGTCCCCGCGGGCCCCAACTTGGTTCCCGGGTCATCCCCATGGGTGTCTGGGGGCCCTCGGGTGGTTCCCATGGATGTCTGGGGCCACAAGTTCTTCCCTGCAGATGTCCGTGGGTCCTCAGGTGGTCCCCATGGGCGTCCAGGTGTCCTCGGGTGGTCCCCGTGGGTCCCCGCTGGCACGCGGTACCATTCCTGTATTTCAAAAATATAAACATAGTCTACATTTCAAGAAATACACCACCCAACACCCCTCCTCCAAACACATACAGAACAGTAATGGGCAAACAATCTATTATCCAGTAGCCATGCAGCATAAATAAAGTAATTGAAAACTGTTCTACTTACCCCTGCCAATGTGAAGGGTGTCTTCGTCAGCTTACTGCCGGTCCATGTTCTCCATTGCCAGAAAGCATACATACCAAAATACAATCTAATGGCCCCTAGCCCCTTAATCACCTTAGCAGTTAATAACCCCTACAGTAATTAGGGGGTTAACCCACCCTGCAAAGTTACCCACCAAGGAGGCCTAACCACCCATCCCAGACCCACTATACCCACCCTGTACCCATTGATTGTTATAGTAATACATCATACCCATATAATATGGGCATGATAAGCTACTGTATATAGCAGTCAATGGTCACTCTAATACAAAAGCCTGACTTTCCAAAATACACAATAATTAAACCTACAGTATACAACAAGCACCGAAACCCCCAAACTGTAAAATTTAAAGCAATAGACAATCAATCAATTACATAAATAAAACCACCAGCCAACCAATCAATTAAATAAATAAAACCACTAGCCAATCAATCAATTAAATAAATAAAACCACTAGCCAATCAATTAAATAAATCATACCACTAGACAATCAATTAAATAATTCACACCACTAACCAAACAATACATTACTGTACATATATAAAAGCAGTAACCAACACAACAAATAATTAATACCACCAATAAGGCAAAACATAAATGTAACCATTTAAAGAGTCAAGACTGTTCTAGAGAACAGTAACAATATCACAGCTTCTGAGACCAGAATCAGGGTGATGAGACGACAATTGGGATGTAAATATGAACGCATCAACTAAGTGTTTTACTGTAATAAATTAAAGTATAATGCAATACTGTAGTATGCAAAGTTACAGAACAGAGTGACAGAACAGGGTTGATACTGTAATTACTTTGCCTTATTGAGGACAGTACAGGAAAAGTGTTGTACTGTACAGCCGCGGCCCATTTAATTCTCCAACATCTCCGAATTTTTTAAGGAATTTTTTCCGAATGCCACACACTTCACCGCACTTCACCACGTTCATGCCGCATTCTGACCACATTCATACCGCATTCATGTTGCATTCACACCCGCGGTTGATGCGCGGATGATGTGTTTATTGATAATGGTTCGGATTTAATTGTTGGATTTAAAAAATACCACAGTAGTCCATTGTAAATTGGCCTTGGGACTGAAGAAGTTACAATAATGTATCAATTTAGGCTTTTCATATTAAAAAAAGACAAGCACAGTTTCTGGTCTGGTTATTGTCCTGAGAGTCCCGTCATGAGTGCACAACTGCAGTCCGTGTTCCAAAAACCCGACAGAACGTATGCTTATTTAATATGGGCCTCGATTAATGCAACAGATGATAAGATGGCAACACTTATTCAAATTTATCAGTATTTTATCGAAAACTATGATTTTTACAAATTTTCGCCAGATGCTCATGTGTGGAAGCGTGCAATAAGGAAAAAGTTATGTAGCGATCCATGTTTTTTTCGTATTGATCCCGATGTTATTGGAGGGTATTGGTGTGTATCACTGAGTTTTTCCCGTATCTATGATCATGGAGACTGCAAAAGGCGAAGGGTCATGTTAAAACCAACTAAGAAACGTCAGTCGCTAGCAAGCAATGCGACAGCGACAGCTTCCAATAACGGTCCGACCGACAGTGAAAACCTGGTGACCGGCAACCCTTGCTGTCTGTCCCCGCCCGGATACCTGCAGCCTGAGCCGGATTTCGCGTACCGATTCCAGCAAGCTTGCATGTACCTAAGCGATTTCCAGCCTCATCAGCTGACTACAGGTGTAGTAGTCCCGCTGTCACCTGTCAACGACATGTATGATCAAGAATATGGGACTGGCAGTGGCTCGGCGCCAGTTGATTGGCAAAGTCTATGGTGAGTAATGTTGCCGTATTTTATTCGGTTTTTGAAATATCAATATAAATGCGAATCAAAAGTCAAGCGATTCTCCTGTAAGCAATATCATTGGCTGAGCAGCTTCTACAGTAGATGCTGCACAATTGGTGGAAAGCTAGGCGCATGCGCATTGGAACCTTCTTGAAACGCATATGCGTGTCATCACATCGACGGTAGGCGCATGCGTATGTGAACAGGAGACGCCCCCCGAAAAAATTATTGGTGGGACTGACTGTGGGAACTTCTTTAGGGGACTGACTGACTGACCATTACAGTAAAACTTTTACTTTTTTTTGTTCCTCAGAAAAGAAAACTTTGTCATCTCATGTGGAAAACGGCAAATGGAGGGATTTCGATGGATAATATCGCTTTTTATGTTACAATGCCTGCACATTGCTGAATCTGATTTAAAAAAAACACGTACCGGAGTCAACAGTTTAGTGGTTTAGTGGCCGTTGTTATTGATTATGATATAATACTGTAACTGAGAGCTTCATAGAAAACCTGAAACAGTATGCTGTTGTTTTCAGACCGTAAACAATACTTTTTTATATACTGTATAATAGACCCGAAAAATAAAAAGTATGCATTTATTCTACATGTATTCCAGTACATATGTGTATTCTATACCCAAACAGCATGTATTGTTTTAATACTCTTGTGATGTACAGTACTGAGCATGCCTACAGTATACATTACAGAATGCCTGGACAGTACTGTACAGTATGTTCTAGAAACACTGTATTTTGTTACAGTATAAAAGGAGACAATGGAACAATTTAAAACAAATCAACATTTTCTTTAATTGGTGGAGTAAGTACAAAAACATTTATTTACAAATACAATGTAAAAACATTTTAAGTGTACAACATTTCAAAACATCAACAGGTGTATGGTTTACTGCTAGTGAAAACATTTATGTACAGAAAGTCAAAACATTTACAGTCAGTCAGGCCTGCACAACTCCAGTCCTCGAGGGCCGCAAACAGCCTCGGTTTTAAGGATAACCTTTGAAAACCGGGCCTGTTTGCGGCCCTCGGGGACTGGAATTGTGCAGGTCTTGTGTACAGTAAGTAAAAACATTTCTTTATTAATACAAGTTCAAACACGCAACATCTCCTTTATTAAAGTACAGAAAGTCAAAACATTTACAGTAGGATGGTGTACAGAACAGTCAGTCAGGCCTGCACAACTCCAGTCCTTGAGGGCCGCAAACAGCCACGGTTTAATGGATAACCTTGAAAACCGGGCCTGTTTGCGGCCCTCGGGGACTGGAATTGTGCAGGTCTTGTGTACAGTAAGTAAAAACATTTCTTTATTAATACAAGTTCAAACACGCAACATCCCCTTTATTAAAGTACAGAAAGTCAAAACATGTACAGCACAACAGTATGGTGTTTTTAAAATGTTTTATTTATTCATAAAATTTAAAAAACGCAACATCTCCTTTATTAAAGTACAGAAAGTCAAAACATTTACAAAAACATTTACAAAAAATAAGCAACAGTTGAACAGTCACGCAAATTCGATCCCCACCAGATTGTCCTTCCAGGGCCGATGCCTTGTATGGCGCAAAATGCCATTAATGGAGTCTCGAACGATTTTCATTAAAGGATCTGAAATTGAAAATTAGCTCCGCAATTCCTCCACAATAGTCCTTCTTAAATTTTCAGGAAGCGCCCTTTTTTCGCGATTTCCTTCGTAGTTTACATTGTTGGCCCACCCGCAGTACACAAAGTAGGACACGTGGTGATTAAAAATTAACATGCCATACTTCTGAGGTCAACCAGCACTCATCACCCTATTCTTCTCCCTAAGTTCCGGTGGCAGCTCGCGCAGGATGATGTCGGGCACCGTATCGATGCAAGCGTATGTATGTTGGGTTCTGGGAGCGGGTGTTCTTCTGGGAGCGGGTGTGCTTGTGGCAGCGGGTGACGGTAGGTTGTCTGGGAGGAAGCTTTCCTCCTGTCTTGGTCACCGTGTTGTCTCCTGGCGTGATCTTGACGGGGTTGTCATGTTATCCTCCTCCGCAACGGCATACATGTACACAAATTCTTCTGGTGGAGGGGGTGCGCTTGGTGTTGGAAGGCGGTCGAAGGTCCCATTCATCACAACCATGCCACCCTCCTGCTCCGACGTCGGGGATACAGGGGCATGAACACCGAGCAAATTATGTATCCCCGCTATGTCAGTCTCTATCTTATCCATCCGTCGATCCATCTTCTGCATCCTTTTTATCCATATTTAGCATAGTCTCTTAAAGCAGATCTATCTATACCAGCATAGTAGAGTTCCCGGGGATATCCACACTTAACCCATTCAGCATGCGGTCTAATGAGTTGGTTCTTGTTATGGCGTGTTGTGGACATCTGGGTGGATAGGTGCTATGGAGGATGAGATGGGGGTTCCATGGAGAGAAGCGGCAGTGTTGTCGAAGAAGGATGGAGGAGGTGACCTGTGGATTTCCGGGTGAGAAGCGAAAGCATCGTCGAAGAGGGATGGAGAAAGCAGCCTGTGGATTTCCGGGAAAGAAGCGGCAGAGTCGTCTAAGCGTAATGGAGAAAGTGACCCGTGGATTTCAGTGACACCAGCGGCAGCGGCGTCGAAGAGCAGTGGAGAAGATGGGCTGTAGATTTCCGGGAGAGCGGCGGCAGAGTCGTCAAAGCGTAATCGAGGAAGTGGCCTGCGGGTTCGATGGGTTGGCTGCCATTTGTTTTGCGTTGAGTGTACATAACCGAATTTCTTCTTGACATAATAAGGCTTATGTGTATTAAAACCCTTAGCCTTTGGGGTCAGTAGAAGGTTTTCTTTATTAGCCTTATCCTGTCGCTTTGGCCTTGGCTTGGATATGGCTGCCGCCTTTCGCTTTTTCTGTGTGATAGGCATGGCAGAGGCGAGTGGCTTCTTGCGTCCGTAGAATCGGGGTTGATCCATGGAAGCAGATGGCACAATGCAGTATCTGGACAAGGGCAAGTTCAGATACAGATCATCGAGTAGGAGGCTATGCAAAGTGTGTAACCTTTTATGCATGGTGACGAGGTACAGGTGTTAAAAGTGGGCGTACTCTAATGTGAGTCATTAATGTATGAATACACCATCCATTTTGTTGATTCACTGCACATTGAATACACATCGACTAAACATTGAATATACATTCTTGTGTTTGAATTTCTTTCTACTCGCAGCAATGCCTGTTAAAAAGATTTCAAAGGAGCTCAGCATGCGAATTAAGGAGATATACACGAGCGGACAATGAATTGCAGATATCCAACGCTGGTTAGCTGCTTCTGGCCTCGTTGTGCCATCAATCACCATGTGCTATCATGCACACGGAAAAACCAAACAACGCACGAGGACACCAACGGTAACTAACGCGTAAGTATATTTATATAACTATATAATACAGTATATTTATTATTGTTTATATTGCTGCATATTAATAGAACTATATATTGTGTAGATCTATCTCATTTTATAGTTATTTCGGTATATTTATATAACTACAGTATATAATACAGTATATCTAATATTGTTTATATTGCTGCATATTAATAGAACTATATATTGTGTAGATCTATCTCATTTTATAGTTTTTTCGGTATATTTATATAACTACAGTATATAATACAGTATGTCTATTGTTTATATTGCTGCATATTAATAGAACTATATTTTGTGTAGATCTATCTAATTTTATACTATTTTTACTGTAAATGATGTGCTGTATTTTTGGCCGACTGCACTGTAACTTACCGGATTGTTGTTTTTCTGTACACTGTAGGGAGACAACTCTTCTGGTCGACAAAATAAGTGAAGAGAATGATGAGAAGAGTGTCTTAAGGGTCAAATACACTCTGCAGCAAAATCACAATCTCACTGTATCCGAGACCAGCATAAAGAAGATGAGACGCAGAATTGGATGGAAATATGGACGTGTGAGGTTAGTACTGGACAGTACAGGAGGTAAAAGTGTTGTTTAAGAAACTGTACTGTACCTATAAAATTATTCCTTGTCATTACAGAGCGTACCCTATGATAAGGGACGTTAACAAGATCAAGAGAATGGTCCAGGCCCAGGCATGGATCGACAGTGGAGAAACTTTCCAGGATTGCATCTTCACTGATGAGTCTACTGTTTCGCTGGAGAGATTTGCCACCTTTGCATTCCACAAAAAAGGTCGCATATCTATGAAGCCGCGTCCGAAACACCCAGTGAAGATGCATGTGGGGTGCCATCTCTAGGCGTGGACCAGGATGCATCGTCATTTTTGAAGTTACAGTAAAATGTATGTCACACGCTTTTGCCTTATGCACTGTATTGTACAAGTGTGCAGTTTTTTGAGCACTTTTCTTGTTATAGGAATTAATGAATAAAGCTTTCTTCCAAGAGAAAATTGTGCCTGAGATAGTGGAATACATCACACGTGAGTTCCCAGATGGTCACCGTTTCTACCAGGACAACGATCCGAAGCACACCGCATCAACAGCGCATATTCTTGAGCGCGGTATAACTGGGTGAAGACGCTAGCGGAGTAAGTGCGGTAACCGTGTCTCATTTTTTCCCACTGTTTTTACTGTGTACTGTATCTCTTTAGCTAATTGTCCTTTTTTCCCCCTCCCTCCAATGACAGATCGCCAGACTTCAATCCTAACGAAATGGTCTGGCATCAGCTGAAGGACCATATCCGAAAAGTCGTGAAACCCTCCAAAAAGGATGAGTTGGTGCAAGGCATACTGAGTTTTTGGAACGATGTACTCACCGTGGAACGATTCAATAAATATATTGACCATATTGTGACTGTGTTGCCCATTGTGATCACGCGAAATGGGCAAGCATCAGGAAGGTAGTATGGTATAGTACTGTAGTATTGTAAGTACTGTATGATACAGGTAAGTATGGCACATATTTTTTTTTCCCTTAGAGAGCAGCACCAGCCATCTGGTTACAAAGTATTTAACAGTAGTCACAGTATACAGTAGTTCCAGTATAGACTAGTTTGACAGTACTAACTGCATACTGTTGTCCAATATGGAGTAGCTATACAGTACACAATGCAATAATATGCACCTACAGTAACTGCTCAATTTTTTTCTTTCCTGAGAGAGCAGCACCAGCCATCTGGTTGCGAAGTATTTAACAGAAGTTACAGTATACAGTAGTTACAGTATAGACTAGTTTGACAGTACTATACAGCATACAATGCCATAATACAGTATGCACATAACTGCACTAATTTTTTGTTTTCTTGTCTTCTCAGAAAAAAAGGATGGACTGGGGGAGAGGGGGTATCGTGTAAAGTTTGTGAACTGTTGGTACAGTTAAGTATATCTAAACTGCAGTCATGATGTACATAAAACCTCTCCTCTCTCAATGAACTACTGTACTGTACACATAATGAGGAAGAAGATAAAAACTGAAAAAATTATATTATTATATATATATTATTATATATTATATATTATTAATTAATATTATTATCAATGTGCATTATTCATGATAGTCCACCGGCCCTCAATTTTCATCTGACAGAAGAACTGAATAAAGACTGCATTTTGTATTATTCATGATTATTTGTATATTTATATTTTTTGTTCCTGATAAAATAAAATAAATATTTCTTTACATTCATGATAATCATAATCATTGACAACCCCCCCCCCCCCACACCTACACCAAAGAAAAAGAAAGAATGACCAAAAAGTGGTAATTTACTGCATCAACAACATGAATCAGATAATGTTTTTTTTAACTCTCAATTTCACAGTGCTGTGCAAATCAGATTTACATATGAAATTCGAGAAGGGATTATCAAAAGCTTTAGTTCCTTCCCAAAGAGGATTACAGAGAGGTGACTCAAAGCCAACAATAGGAAAATTAGGCACGCAGGCGCAGAGAGGTGATGCTCGGCTTGGGACGGACGATTAAAAACACAATGGTAAGCTTTAGAAACCGAATGGCTCTGGAGAGGTGTATATAAGAGGTTCAAATCCTTGAGAGAGCCTTGTGTGTGTGCGTGGGGGAGGGGGGTACAGGGTACAGCTGCATGAAGGATTAGCTGTACTGCAGTTCAAAGAAATGGCATATTTTCAAAAGGCAGGTGATCATAATAATTTGATCC
The DNA here is from genome assembly GCF_040206685.1 of Ascaphus truei. Taxonomy (NCBI): domain Eukaryota; kingdom Metazoa; phylum Chordata; class Amphibia; order Anura; family Ascaphidae; genus Ascaphus; species Ascaphus truei. The sequence goes on along the minus strand of NC_134483.1, from coordinate 423,216,587 downwards.
CTGCACACCCAAATACATAAAAAGCTCACAAATTAACCATGTGCAGTCAAACGCACAGTGTCGCAGTCAAAAGCTACAGCACAGATTGAATATCGTAATATCAAGATGGTTTAGGCAGGCTTGTGGAGAAAATAAAAATAAAAAATGAGGAGAAAAAAATAATATATTTTTTTTTGGTCACTCACACTTGAACTTCGCAAGCAGTGGCGAAGTTACAGACGCATGCTCCAGTAATCATCAGCTATCAAGCAGGAATCTGATTGAAACCAGAAAGACACACATTCAAAGGAATGGTGTGGGAGAGGTGTACTATACTGTAGATAAGATAAGAAGTTGAAATACTGCAGTGCAGTAAATGATCCTGTGTGTGTGCGGGGGCGAGCGAGGGGAGAGCGCTGAATATGCCGAAATGTGATACTGTTACAGTACACGCCTATGCGTTTCAACAATTTTCAAATGAGACATACAGCACTGCACATGCATGTATAAATATGCAAATTTATAATTACTGCGTGCGCACATGCAGACTGTGTACTGACGTACTGTAGGTTGAACTGCTAAAGTATTAGACTTTGAAGACAACAGCACGCGAACGCCCCTCTGAGTTTTTAGACGGTATTGCAGTATTGCAGACAGCGCTAATAAAAGGCTAATATTACAAGCGCTAAAATACTGCAATAAACTCCGGAAAAAAATAAACATACTCCATCTGCCCGCGGTTATCAGAGTTACGCCACTACGGCCGCACCAGGGTAAAGGCGGCCGCAGCTGTACACTACTGTACTGTAGGTAAAAGTGTGCTTTTACTGTACCTGTAAAATTATTCCCTGTCTTAACAGAGCTTATCCAATGAAAAGGGATGCCAACATGTTAAAAAGTGTAGACCAAGCACGGCATGGATTAAAAGTGGTGAGACTTTTCAGGATGTCATCTTTTCTGATGATACAACTGTAGCTCTAGAGAGATTTGCCACTTTTGCATTCCACAAAAAAGAATGCCTATCTCTGAAGCCGTGTCCCAAGCACCACGTGAATATGTATGTGTGGGGTGTGATCTTTAGACATTGACCAGGATGCATCATCATATTTGAGAGTAAAATAATGTACAATACAACTGTAGTGTATTCTGTACCCTAATGTGCAGTTTGAACATATTTTTTTTTCTTTTGTTCCAGGAATCATGGACAAAGTATTTTTCCAAGAGCAAATAGTAACCCGTATTGTTGAATACATTAGGCATGATTTCCCATCTGGTGGTCACCAGGTCTTCCATGACAATGACCCTAAACATACTGCCTCTAGTGCCTATAATCTTGCGAGCGGTATCAACTGGGTTAAGATGCCACCGGAGTAAGTGCTCCAGTGTACATGAACTTTTTCTCATTGTTTTAAACTGTTTCTATCTGTTTTTTATCCGTTCAACTAATTTGCCATTTGTTTCCCCTCCCATTCCAGATCGCCAGATATGAACCTCATCGAACTGGTATGACATGAGCTGAAGGATCATATAAGAAAGGTTGTTAAACTGTCCAAAAAGGAGGAATTAATACAAGTAATAATTTAGTTTCTGGAACGACATACTGATTATACAACGATAATAATAATAAAAAAAATAATAATAATAGCATGTTCTTGTATAGCACTGCCTTTTTACGTAGCGCTTTACAGAGACATTTTGCAGGCACAGGTCCCTGCCCCGTGGAGCTTACAATCTATGTTTGTTGGTGCCTGAGGCACAGGGAGATAAAGTGACTTGCCCAAGGTCACAAGGAGCCAACATGGGGAATTGAACCAGGCTCCCCTGCTTCAAACTCAGTACCCAGTCAATGTCTTTACACACTGAGCTACTCCTTCTCCAAGATGCAACAACTACATAGACATATGAGCAGCATTTTGTCCGTTCTTTCAGAGCATAATGGGAATGCCACCGGCATGTATTATGGTACAGTACTGTGCTGTACTGTAGTAAGGTAAGTACAGCTACAGTAAGTAAAGTACAGGTAAGTATGATACTGACAATTTGCTCCAACTACAGGCCCCAACAACTTTGGACTCTTTATAGATGCCCAGAAATGTCTCAGAAAATTGGGTAGAACATAAACTGTATTCATTTAATATTAATTATTTTAATTTTTAATTATCTTAAGATTTTTTATTATATAAATTTGTGATCATTGTTTAGTCACATTTTATTATTATTAGTATATGTTTTATCTCATTTTATTTGTTATATTAAAATTGTATTGTAATTAATTGATATTATGTTTAGGCACCATACTTTATCATTTGTAAAGTTATTTGTAAAGATATAGGTTTGCCAGAATACAAGGGAATTGTATACCTGATCCTGCCTGCCGATTTAGGGTTAACCATAAGTGGGATAGCCAATTATATCTAATTAGAGGTAGGGCAAGTGGGTATATAAGTCCCCAGGATGCAGCATACCATCACTCCTGACGAAGCCGTGCTGACCAACGGTGAAACGCATAGAGTGTTTCAGCAAGAGATCTGTGAGAGAGAGCACCAAGAGTGCATCTGCACCACCGAGTCCGGAGGTTCCAGCCGCACCAGAAGTGACGTGTGACCCCTGGCGTGGATGCGGAAGTATTCCGGAGAGCAGTGAGGTACACAGGGAGATCGCGACCCACTGTGCCCCTGCTACATGTTATTCACTGCGCTTGAAAATCTTCTTAAGTGTAAGGCTTGAATTGTATTTCACTGTGTGTTAATAGATTTGTTCGTTCTACACATTGGTTTGTTCTTTTTCATTTGAGACTGGCTGCTGAATATTGCTGCACATCTATGGGAACATCCACCCCTTGAGTTGGATGACTACTTGATATTTTTACTCTATCGTGAGTAGCCATTTGCGAGCACATTTACTGCTAATTATTTTTTAACATTACTGCACTATGTGATTTTTCTTTATTTTTATGGTACCTACGACGCTCCCCTGGTCCTTGTGGAAGATGATACTGACAATAACCTGATTAAATGTTAGCCTTCTATTAAATGTACAGGAAGGACCCGCTTTTCGGTGCCCCGCTTTCCGGCGTTCCGCTAATATGGCGCCTCACATTGCATACCTTCTCCCTTTACATTCGGCGCTAGTTCCATTTTTACGGTGCTTTTCAGCACCCCGGCTGTCGCTAAGCAACATTTTTGCGTGCGTGCGCATGCGTACAGTGTTGTATTCTCCCTGCCATTTACTGTATCATTGAAGCCTTAGGCCACCGTAGAAGTAGTTCGTGTCAGCGCACCATTGGTCTTTCCCTTACATTCCCGCGCTGAATAACCTAGCGTGATGGCGGCCGATGTAAAAATAAGTTTTTAAGGTAAGCAATGCACATTATTTTTGCATGCATTGCTAGGGCCCAGCTTTAAAGCGATTTCCGCTTTTTGGCGGAGGCCTGGAACGGAATACGCCGTATTAGTGTGGCCCTGCTGTAATTGAATGTTAACCATTTTATGTCAACGCTTACTCTCCACTTTATATATACTTAATTATATACAGAACTGTATACAGATGATATACAGAACTGTATGAGTTAACTCAGCTAAACCCCTGATTCTGCTAAACCCCATGGAATTCAAAACCAGATTAACCAAAACCTGAAACATTAGAACAGATGTGTCTTTGTGTGTGGATGTCCTATTGAGAGTGTGTGGTTGGGGGTGGGGGAGGTGCAACCAAAATGTTTCATCTTGGTGCACATAATGCTGTGATGAGCCTGTAGGATTAAAGTTGAAAATGTAAAACAAATATATAATCGCCGCGCTTCTCCATGTAAGGAGCATGCAGCTGGTGAAGAAATTGACCATACAAATGTGAAAAACAGACAGTGAATCCCTGCACTTCTCCCTTTGGGATAGCAATAAATGGGGATACATATATATATATATATATATATATATATATATATATATTGTGACAAACGGCTTACTCCGGGGCTCCGCCGTCTGTCCGGGACTGTTAGAACACGGTCTTTTAGGGTAGGTTCAATGATGAGACATCACGTACTGTTCCATTAAACAGGCTATGCCTGGTTTATTTAGTCCCAGGCACTGAGACTGCCACAGTGCAAACATAAAACAAAGCCAAACAAAAAGCTGCTCATCTGAGCGATAACTTAAACTTAGATATCCCTGATTCAGGGTTGGAAGTGGCTTGTCCACTTCCACCAACAAAATAAGTACCTTTGCAGTCTTAGACAAACGAACAGAATGATTGAACCTGTTTTAGGAAGAGGCTTCTCCCCCCTCTGTAGTTCAGCAGCCTTCCAGCCTCCAGGCTCTTTGGGAGGGGGAGAGGAAACAGGAAACAGGTCTTATATACCTGATCTCTAATCAGCATGACAGGTGACAGAAAACAGGCAGCAGACAAACTGTGGAATGGAGTGCATGTACCACGAGGCTGCCCTGTTCAGCCTAGACAGGACAGAAACTGTTCAGTATCCTGGGAGCCATGTATATGGAATTTATTACCATCCCCTGGTTTCTGTCACAATATATATAACAAAGAATAATAGGCACTCCGTCTGGTAGATCAAAAAGGTGGGTGCAGATACTATATGGTAAAATAGGCAATACGATACCATATGGCAACGAATATCAGAGGCAGCACTCCAAATAGTTGTCAAAAGAATATATTGTATTCCTGTACAAGACATCATTCCTTTCGGTCCGCGTATGGGAACTTTATCAAGGTGATATGATTACAGAGTGAATAGGAACACATATAAATACCCTCAAAACCCCATGACACACAGGTGCAACACATGACAATGATTAGATAATACAAAGCATAAATAATTGTTGACTCTCTCATACCAGTGATACACCCAGCATTGCCTGTAACGCAGGAATCCACCAGTGTGGTGAAACGCAGTCACTGCGCATGTGCGGGTCAAGGGTGAAAAGCAGGTCCCTCCGGTGCATGTAACATACCCAGAGAGGGCGCCTGTGGTGAATGGAATTCATAGCAAGCCAAAGGAGGGCGAACTGCGCATGCGCGAGCCTCTGCTAGGTTGAAATAAATACAAAATAAGCGCGACTGCAGGGAGACCGATCCATCGCAGTGGGAGTGCATTTGTGCATGTGTGATGCTGCTGGTGTGTGCTATTGGACAAGACAGCAAAATAAAATGGTCTGGCTGAGTGAAAAACGGGCTGAATTGCAGTATAAGCTTCTGGCAGGCTGAACAATAGCCTGTGCATGCTCATGTCTCTGCCTGAATGTAGCCTAAAGGTGAATTGTGAAACACCAAGTCCTGGCCACCACATATGCAGGGCAAACCAGATGAGAGTCATATAGAACATATGTATAAATAGAATGTGGCACTTAGTTAATACACCGACAATAAAGTAGTGCAGGACAGTGAATAACATAAAATAACATTCTTGCAAAGTCAAAGTCACCTACTTCCGATTGTATCCACGTTCCAAAAAACAGTCTTTCATTTCCTCCAAAGCCACCTCCAACCTGGAGGGATCACTTGTTATACTTATGACTCTTAGAAACTATGAAAAAGGTAGACCTTTCTTCATGGGTACTGGATGGTGACTGGATGCTAATAGCAAAGTGTAGTTTTTCTGTAAATCCTCGTCGCCAAATCTCCATTGTCCTTGTAAACTACTGTGTCAAGAAAAGCTACCTCAGTTTCGCTAAAGCTCAATGTAAAGCGTATGGTAGAGGGTAGACTGTTTAACATATTAACAAATGCTAATAACTCCAACTCTGACCCTGACCAGAGTAAAAACAGGTCATCAATGTAGCGAAAAAGTCTGATAATGTGTTTACTATACTCTTGATTATCAAAAAAATATTTTTGTTCATAGGAATCCATGAACAGATTTGCGTATGATGGGGCCATGTTGGACCCCATTGCGGTACCCATGAGCTGTAAATAAAAATTCTTCTCAAATTTGAAGTAATTTTTATGTAGGATCACATCCATTAATAACAGCAAAAAATCTGGGGGAGGGACAGTAAATGTATTACAATTCAAAAGATGTTCTCTGCTCGCTTTGATGCCGTCAGTATGATTGATATTAGAATAAAAGCTTGCGACATCCATGATTGCCAAAATGATCTCATCTGAAATGTCAGTGAGAGTACTTAATTGATTAATACAATTGGTAGTGTCTTTTATATAAGTTTTCATTTTGGCGACCATGGGCTGCAGAAAGAAATCTACGTATTGGGTAAGGGGATGAGTTAATGATCCCCGAGCCGAAATGATTGGTCTTCCCGGGGGTGCTGTGGTAGATTTATGGATTTTAGGTAAAATGTATATGACAGGAATGATGGGACTGGTTTGTTTGAGAAATGTACTTGTCTCCTCAGAAATCCATCTGTTTGTAAGCCCAAGATCTATGATGGTATCTATCTCCCTTTTGTAGCTGATTGTGGGGTCCGTAGTTAGCAGTTTATAATGTGTGTTAACCCCTAGTTGGTTCTTAATCTCTTGTTTGTAATAGGTATAAGGCATGACCACCACACCACCCCCCTTATCAGCTGATCTGATAATGATGTAAGTATTTGTACTTAGGGATTTGATAGCTTTATGTTCTTCCCTGGAGACATTAGAGTAACTGGTTTTATAGTTTCTCAATTTCTCTCTTTATCAAGTTCTATCAGGTGCATGAAGTTATGTATGCTATGATTGTGCGTCTGGGGATCAAAGGTACTGTGAGGTTTAAATTTACCAGTGTGTTCAGTGGAGTCAATATTTGTCATATTAGCGGTTGATCTGCTGAAAAAATCTTTAAGTTTTAATTGTCGGTTAAGACGGTATAAATCAATTTCCCATTCAAAGGGGTCTTGTTTGAATGTAGGAACAAATGACAGGCCTTTGTTAAGAAGGCTGAGTTCGGCGGGTTTAAGTATGTACTTAGACATGTTGAAAACTACACACCCTATGCTTTGAGCTTGTTTGTGCCTCTGGTAGTCTGGCTTACTGAATATCTTGCGCTTGTGTCCATCCCTCTGGGTTTTGTGCCTGATGCGCCCGGTTTGGGGATGGAAGGGGTTTTTTCTTGTCCTAAAAAAGAAGACCCTGCAGCAATTGTATCCTGACTATCTGATTGATCAGTGTCACTTGTATTACATATGCCACTAGTGGCAGGTGTTTTTTTGTGTTTGGAAAAAAATCTCCTCTGTCTACCTTTTGGCTGGTTGGATTCACTAATCCCTAACAACCATCTGTATACGCGTCTATCTGTGTAGTCAGCCTTTACCACTTTAAGCTTTTCTCTCTTGTACTTGATCAGATTCTCTCTGTAAGCATCAATGGTGTTTTGAATTTTATCTTGCCAATCAGTAGATGTATCTGTGTCTAGGGTATCACCATGTTGCTTGGTAATTGTCTCTATATTGTTCCTGATTTTAATCAACTCCTTAATTGACTGTTCGATTACTAAGATCATTAAGTCGAATGAACATTTGTTAAGGATACCTATCCACTTTTTGCAAAAAGTGGGGTTCCCCGGCCAATCGTTGGCTGATTACTCACACGGAAGCCCCTAGGGATAAGACCTTCCTTGTGGTAATGGAAAATAGTCACACCATGTAGGTAGAAATCCACCTATTTTTTCTTCAATTTGATGAGGTCATTAAACACATCAGAAGGTTTATCAGGTCCAAAAACAGCTTGTATGTCATCAGTATATCTAATCTGTGTGATTTCCGTATCGCTAAAACTCACTGTATCTGAGATATGTGCGAGTATGCCAGTCACATCATCAAACTCCTCCATAAGTCACCAATCAAAAACACGAAAACAGTCACATGATCAGTCAATGTATATAACAAAGAACAATAGGCACTCCGCCTGGTAGATCAATAAGGTGGGTGCAGATCCAGTATGGTAAAATAGGCAATACGACAATGATTAGATAATACAAAGCATACATAATGATTGACTCTCTCATACCTCTGATACACCCAGCGTTGTTCCAGGCATAAGAGAGTCAATTATTATGTATGCTTTGTATTATCTAATCATTGTCATGTGTTGCACCTGTGTTTCATGGATTTTTGAGGGTATTTATATGTGTTCATATTCACTCTATAATCACATCACCTTGATAAAGGTCCTGTACGCAGACCGAAATGTTGGAATGATATCTTGTTAAATACAATATATTCTTTTGACAGACATTTGGAGTGCTGCCTCTGATATTCATCGCCATACGGTATCATATTGCCTATTTTACCATATAGTATCTGCACCCACCTTATTGATCTACCAGACGGAGTGCCTATTGTTCTTTGTTATACTGCTGCGGCTCATCTGAGTCTAACACATCGCCGGTTTTTCCCTGGATTTTTCCTGGAATGTGACGCACTTCACCTGGAGCATGCCGCATTCATTTTGCGTTCTCAGCCACGGGTCATGCGCGGTTGACGCGCGGTTGATGCGTTTATTGAGAATGATTCGGATTTAATAGGTTTCAATTCTTCGCGTGTCCGCCAGATGGCAGATATTCATGAATTGTGATGCGCATGCGCTTCAGTAATGTGTCGACTTGCAGGTGTTTCGTTTAAAAAAGATACCACAGTGTGCTATTGTAACTTGGCCTTGAGAGTGAAGGAAGAGGTTGCAAAAATGTATCAATTTAGGCTTTTCATATTAAAGAAAGACAAAGACCAGTTTCGGTTACAGTATTCTCCAGAGACCCGCCGCCCGCCATGAGTGTTCAAGTGCAGCCCATTTTCCAAAAACCCGACAGAAGTTACGCGTATTTGATATGGGCCGCGATTAATGCAACAGATGATAAGATGGCAACAGTTGTTCAAATTTATCAGTATTTTACTGAAAACTATGACTTTTACAAATTTTCACCAGCTCCTCATACGTGGAAGCGTGCAATAAGGAAAAGCTTATGTACTGTAGCGATCCCTGTTTTTATCATATTGAGCCAAAATTTGTTGGAGTGTATTGGTGTGTATCACCGGCTTTTTCCTGTATCTACGATCATGCAGAAGGCAAAAGGCGAAGGGTCGTGTTAAAACCAACCAAGAAACGACAGTCGCTGGCAAGCAATGCACCAGCACCGGCTTCCAATAACGGTCCCACCGTCAGTGATAACCCTGAGCCTGTGCCGGATTTCATGTGCAGTTTCGATCAAGCTTGCATGTACTTAAGCAATTTCCAGCCTCATCAGCTGACTACAGGTGGACTAGTCCCACTGCAAACTATCGACGTGGATGATCAAGAACACTGGACTGGCAGTGGAACGGCGCCAGCGCCAGCTGAATAGGAAATTCTATGGTGAGTATTGTTGCCGTATTATTTTCTGTGTTTTTTTTTATTTTGACAATACAGTATCAATATCGGTGCGATTCAAAAGTCAAACGATTCTCCTGTAAGCAATATCATTGGCTGAGCGGCTTCTACAGTACTGTGCTGCAGATACTGAACAATTGGTGGAACGCTAGGCTCATGTGCATTGGAACCTTCTTGAAACGCATATGCGTGTCATTACATCGATGGTAGGCGCATGCGCATGTGAACAGGAGACGCCCCCCGAGAAAATTATTGGTGGGACTGGCTGGGAACTTCTTTAGACCATTACAGTAAAACTTTTCTTTTTGTTTTTCCTCAGAAAAGAAAGCGGCTAATGGAGAGATTTCGATGGATAATATCGCTTTGTGTAACAATGCCTGCACATTGCTGAATCGGATTTAAAAAGCCACGTACCGGAGTCTACAGTTTAGTGGCCGTTGTTATTGATTAGGATATAATACTGTACCTGAAACAGTATGCTGATGTTTTCTGGCCGTACAGTACACAATACTTTTTTATAAACAGTATACTGTGTAATAAACTCGAAAAAATAAAAACTATGCATTTATTCTACATGTATCACAGTACTGTACATACATTATGTGTCTTCTATAGTATACAGTGCCAGTACGTACAGTACAGTACAGTACAGTATGTGTCTTCTATTTTTTTTAATACTCTTATACTGAGCATGCCTACAGTATACAGTGCAGTATGCCTCGACATTCTAGAAACACTGTATTTTGTTACAGTAGCAAAGGAGCCAATGGAACAATGTAAAACAAATAAACATGTTCTTTTATTGGTGGAGTAAGTACAAAAACATTTATTTACAAATACTGTACAATGTAGAAACATTTTAAGTGCACAGCAATTCAAAACATCAACAGGTGTATGGTTTACTGCTACACTGGCGACACAGTTTATTCGAGCTCGGCTAGTCCCACGAATTCGGGTATACCCGGGTGTATTGAGGTTTGTGACTGTTTTCTGCCCGAGTGCATTGGGTTATTTTCCAGGCAGGGATTGAAGCATTTTATTCCCGCTGGCTGCAATACTGCACAGTATATATATATATACTGCATTACAATTCATGAATTTATGCCATCTGGTAGACACGCGAAGCATTGCAGCCTATTAAATCCTAATCATTATCATTTAACAGATCAGCCGCCCGTCCGCCAGGCATGAACCCAGGCTGGGAAGGCAAATGCAACGGGGCTTGTCAGAGGTGAGGAGCGGCGCATTCCAGGTATCTGCCAGGTACATACTGGGTATTTGCTCGAATAAAGTGTGTCGGTGCAGTACTGTAGTGAAAACATTTATGTATAGAAAGTAAAAACATTTACAGTCAGTCAGTATGGTTTACAGTCACATGTTTTAAAAACAAATTCTTTATTCATAAAATATACAAACCACAACATCTCCTTTATTAAAGAACGGCAAGTCAAAACATATACAGTGGGATGGTGTGCAAAACAGTCTGCACCAGTACAGTCCTCGAAGGCAGCAGACAGGCCCGGTTTCAGGACAACCTTGAAAATCGTGCCTGTTTGCGGCCCTCAGGGACTGGAATTGTGCAGGTCCTGTGTGTGTGTACAGCAAGTTAAAATGTTTCTGTATAAATACAAGTTAAAAAACACACAACAACATCTCCTTTATTTAAGTACAGCAGGTCAAAACATGTACAATACAGTTCAGCACAACAGTATGGTCTTACCTGTGATTAAAAAAAATCTTTATTCATAAAATACAGTATAAAAAACGCAACATCTCCTTTATTTAAGAAACATACAGTATACAGTACAGTGGGATGGTGTGCAAAACATTCAGTCAGGCCTGCACCACTACAGTCCTCGAGGGCAGCAGACAGGCCCGGTTTTCAGGACAACCTTGAAAACCGTGCCTCTTTGCGGCCCTCAGGGACTGGGTTGGGGGGGGTGGGTTGATTACACGCAGGCACACTGAGGCTTTGTAGCTCGGCTATGGACAGATTAAGAACACAATGGCAATATTCAGAAAATTAATGACTCTGTGGAGAGAGGGGGTTGGGTGACTCATGCGCAGTAAGCAGCAAGCTCCCATCTCTAAAAGGATTAGATTTCACGCAGGTGCAGTGAGGCGATTGACGCTCGGCTAGGGACGGATTAAAAACACAATGACTAACTAACTTCAGAAAATTAATGACTCTGTGGAGGTGTCTGTCGATAAGAGTTTGTGTGTGCGTGGGGGAGGGATGAAGGATTAGTCATGCAGCAGTTCAAAGAAATAACATACAGTACTGTAGAGTACAGTAATTTCCAAAAGCAGTTCATCATAATACTGTAATTTGATCCCTACACCCCCCAAATACAGTACATAAAAAGCACACAATTCAACCATGTGCAGGCAAACGCACAGATTTAATATCGTAATATCAAGATTGTTTATGCAGGCTTGTGGATAAAATAACAGTTAAAAAATCATAATTAAATTTTTTTTTGAGGGGCACTCAAGCAAGCAATGGTGGGTGAAGTTACAGGCGCATGAGCAGGAATAAACTAGCTCCCATCCGAAAGAGGATTACACACAGGCGCATAGAGAGGGGATGCTCTGTGCAAATCAAATTCAAGAAGGGATTTTCCAAAGCGTTGCCGTAAACAAAGCCTCAAATTCCCATTGTTATGGATTACAGGTAGTTTAGGACATATATAGCATAATTAATACAGGTTACATGTACATATAGAGTACATATATAGTATCATTAGTACAGCTTAGAGCATATTGTCAATATCTTAGTTTTTTTCTTGTCTTAGAAATAAGGGTTGTTTTTGCTAAGAAGTGGACAGGATATTTGTACACAGGTACATACACATAAAAGAGGAAGTAACTCACGTAAACACGCTGTGGTCGCGCTGTGGTCAAACTGTAAATGCTAGTAAATACACGTCAGCAGCCACAGAAGATTGTCACATATTACACGTCCATCACGTAAGCAGTAACAAAAGACACCATATAAGTCAGGGTGACAGATTATTGATTAGAACCGAAGTGGGAAACCACACTGAGATGAGACTTAGCTGAGACTGGCGTGACCTATCATAATATCTTTGGATTTGTGAGTATGACATGCATATTAACTAAATAATCTCTGCATAGTTAGAAATGAATTATTAGCTTACTGTTAGCTGTTAGCTTACAAAGTTAGCTTGTTGTGATATTTCTGGTTATTTATTTGTTGTGATACAATAAACAACAAACCTTATCTTATACAAACTCTGAGTGACCTTTCTTTATAATAATCTCACAATACCCCTCTTAGGGTGTGAACCGAAAATCTACAAGTGAAATATTGTGATCTGTGTTTTGCTTAGTGCAGAATATAACTTATCACAAGGCATTACTTGGGAGAAGAAGGTTAGGCATCGAGCCCAGATTACCATCTCAAAGAGAATTACACGCAGGCGCAGTGAGGCTTTATAGCTCGGCTATGGATGGATTCAGAACACAATGGCAAGATTCAGTAAATTAATGATTCTATGGAGAGGGGGGGTTGGGTGACTCATGCGCAGTAAGCAGCTCCCATCTCAAAAAGGATTACACGCAGGCGCACTGAGGCTTTGTAGCTCGGCTATGGACGGATTCAGAACACAATGGCAAGATTAAGTAAATCAACGACTCTGTGGAGAGGGGGGGTTTGGTGACTCATGCGCAGTAAGCAGATCCCATCTCAAAAAGAATTAATCGCAGGCACAGTGAGGCTTTGTAGCTCGGCTATTGATGGATTAAGAACACTATGGCAAGATTCAGAAAATTAACGACTCCGTGGAATTTCAAATCCTTGAGCTAGCGTTTGTGGGGGAGGGGGCTACAGGTACAGCTGCATGAAGTTCAAAGCTAAAGACATACTTTAATTTCAAAAGGCAGTTCATCATAATAATACACCCCCAAATACAGTACGCAAAAAGCACACAAATCAACCATGTGCAGTCAAATGCACAGGGTCGCAGTCAAAAGCTACAGCACATATTGAATATCGTAATACAGTAAGATGGTTTTTGCAGGCTTGTGGAGAAAATAAAAATAAAAAAATTACAATAAAAAAAATTTTACATTTTTTTTGGTCCCTCACTCAGGCATGCAAGCAGTGGTGGGCGAAGTTACAGGCGCATGCGCAGTAAATTCCTGCTGTCAAGCAGGAATGTGATTGAAACCAGACACACGTTCAAAGGAATAGTGTGGGAGAGATGTACTGCTTTGCACACAAGATAAGAAGTTGATATACCCTGCAGTGCAGTTAATTATCCTGAGCGAGGGGAGAGCGCTGTATATGCAGAAATGTGACACTGTTACAGTACTGTACACGCCTATGCGTTTCAACAATTTTCAAATGAGACATACTGTACAGCAGCACAGCACTGCAAATGCATGTGTACTAATATGCAAATATTATATGTAATTATATATATATATATATATTATAAATATGCAAAGTATAATATGCAAATTTACAATTACTGCGCGCGCACACACAGACTGTGTACTGACGTAGGTTGAACCGCGAAGGTATTAGACTTCCAAGACAACAGCCCGCAAACGCCCCCCTGAGTTTTTACACGGCATTGCAGTATTGCAGACAGCGAGAATAAAGTGCTTTACTATACCAACTGAGGGTAACATACAAACCACGGACATCACTTACCAGACGAACGAGACAATATACAGGCAGAAAGGGATAGATGGGGAGGGGGGGGGATAGGGGAAAGCTGCCTTTGTGTCCACAATTTTGGAATCCTGGCATTCATGCCACCGGGCTCCTCTCCAACATCTAGCCTAATCATCTGTCTCTATGTGGTATCGGATCCTGCACTGTCAAAGGAGAACACACCTGTGTCTATCAATGTAGGATTGCGGAGATGCTTACCCCCGGGATATCTGTCTGGGCCAGCCAAGGCATCCAGACTTTTTGGAAATTTGGGCCGGTGTCGTTGGCCATACTCGTCAACTGTTCCATCCGGCAGACGTTGCAAATTCTGTTTCTAATTTTGGGGATCATGAAAGAGAAATTAAACTGCTCGCCTATATATGTTCAAAGTCCTATAAATGATAAGGTAGGTGCAAAGGAGGTATAATATATATATAACCAAGAGAACTACACTTGCCTAGGCAAGAAAAAGGACCCCTTTAAACAAGCACTCATGTAGTGATAAATGTGAATAAATTAAAATAACCTTTATTAATATATAAGTGTAAAATAAGTGAAGGGATAGACTCACAACACAGTTAAAAAAGTATTAAACTAGATACCTCCCAGTCCTGTATACCGAACTGGTTGCGATACTGGTAGAAGAAACCTTATAATGACTGGCAAATGCAGAATAGATATATAGCTAGTGCCTCAGTGTGTTATATATGTTTGAACCAATCTCGTGTCTGTCAATAATGTACCGGACAGGCACCTATATATATAACCACAGCTGATAGAGTTGTTACTCTAAGAGAGTACATGATAGAGCTAGCAGTGAGTAAGTTAGTGCACAGTATCTCAGGCTCACATGCTAAGTAAATGGTATACCTTGAAGTAAATGGTACTCAGATCTTAAGAGTAAACTGAAAAAATTAAATAAAAAAGGTCCCTAAAGGCGACGCAAGGTAATAAAAATGAACACTAGAGCTACTGTGTAGCTAGGGAAATAAGGCTTCAGAATGGGAGCCTCAGACACTCTGTTTGGTTAATTATGCACAAGGTCTCCCTCAGGGCACGCTAACAGTGTTTTGTTAGCACCATAGAATGCCTAAGCCTATATGGGAGCAGACAAACAGATGTATAATACAAAGTAAACTGTGAACTGCTACTCAGGATCCTCCGTGGGGACAACATAAATGGTACAGTGAAAGCTAACAGATATCTGAATATGTTGCTGATATATCAGCAGGTGTTTAACATTCAGAAGGTTATAGACAGATACCTAAAAACCAGTTATTAAATAGCAGCGACCTGTATATAGGGTGTATATATGTTTGTAGTGCCACCCAGGTTATTCAGTGAGGTGAACACAATTACAAGGGTATCAGACTATCAGCCTTATCCATTAACCTGAATGTATACACTCTTCCACATTTATTATAATGGGAATCTATATACAGGTCGCTAAGTGTATACTGTCTATTAGTGCAGTGTGGGTGTCTCCTGATCCTTCTACCCCTGGCACCGTCTCTTAGACAGTAGCTTGAGCTTACCCCCTTACTCCCCACTCCCCATTAATTAACCAAGAGAACTCAAGAGAGAATTGAGTAAAGAACCCCACTGGTCTGCACTCATTACCTAAGTAATAGTATGATACCCCTTGTTGCCAAAAATGTATACACACTTTCAGGGTATGGAACCGACGAAAAAATAAAAAAGTTTTAATACATCAATCTAATTACATTTAATAGTTAAAAATCATTGGGGATTTTAAACAATTAGTGCAGACCAGTGGGGTTCTTTACTCAATTCTCTCTTGAGTTCTCTTGGTTATATCTAATTTTGGGGATGACTGGTAAATCCGATTGTTTCACAATGCTGCGATCTCGCACCTAGTGGCTGTTGCAAAATGTGCGATTAATTTGTGCGACGCATTTGACAAACCCTGGAGCCATCTGCCCAATAGGAACAGCCATGAGTCCAGGGGGATCTCCAAACCGAGTATCCTTTGTATCCAATCTCTAATTTGTTCCCAAATCGGGACCACCTTTGTGAAAGACCACTGCATATGTTGTAAATCCGCTATCTCCCCGCACTGCTTTGGGCAGAACGGGGAGTATCCTTTGGCAAATTTAGATAGTTTTAATGGAGTGTAGTACCAACGCATTAGGACTTTATATGCGTTCTCCTTAAACGTGGTGCAAATTGAACTTTTCGCCGCCGCCGCCGCCTGCAAGATCCTGTCCCATTCCTCGTCCTCTAATGTCTCCAATAAATCTTTCTCATGTAACTAAGTCTTGTGGTAGTCGAAGTCTCAGGACAGATCACCTCCTTGTACATTCTTGAAGTTAGTCCCCACGTGTCCGTATCTCTAGAACACAGCTGCTCATTTGTTCTTGTTGGTCTAATTGGGAATTTGTTATAAAAGTCTCGGATCTGGAGGTATCTAAAGAATTCCTTATTTGGGATATCCTTTGTGGATTTAATTTGCTCAAAGGTTTTTATATATTTACTCCCCTCCAGATCCTTTAGCCTTGTAATACCTGCCTGTGCCCAAATTAGCAAATTATTTCTATTCATTCCTGGAGCGAAGTCCGGGTTGCCGAATATCGGAGTCATTAGGGAGTGTTTGGGAGTGAGGTTACAGCTATTTTTAGTAGCCTCCCAAACCTTCAAGGAACTGGCCATGGCCTGGAGTGGCACCCCCACTTTGTTGAAACTTCCCTTAGGAAGCCAGATCAAATTATGCAGTTTAACCGGAGCACCACAGCTTTTCTCTAGTTCCACCCATCGTCGCTTGTTCGGATCTGCGTGCCACTGGATAATTTGGCTTAATTGTGCCGCTTTTGTAATAAGCTAACAAGCAAGGTACCTCTAGTCCCCCTTTTGATGTAGGCCTCTTTAAGATACCTTTTGCAATTCTTGGGCATTTCTTATTCCAAATGAATTTCATAATGTTTGACTGTAGGGAGAAGATGTCTGAGATCACTAAAGGTATTGACAGGCTCTGGAAAAGATATAACATCTTTGGGTGGAGATTCATTTTCACGCTATGTATCCTGCCAATCCATGATATGCTGCCCCTCATCCATGTCCTGAGATCCTCCCCCAATGTCTTAATCCTTTTTGGGTAATTTGCTTTGTACAATGTTTTGTAATCCCTGGTGAGGTATACCCCTAAATATTTGATAGCGGAGGCTTGCCATTTGAAATTAAAGTTTATTTCTATTAATTTTTCCATCTCTTTGGGTAAGTTTATGTTTAGAGCTTCTGATTTTTTCTGATTGATTTTAAAACCTGAAATTTGGTTGAACTTTCCCAGGATCTCAAAAGTGTTGGGAAGAGATGTGAGGGGTCTTGACAGTGTTAAAATCACATCATCGGCGTATAGTCCCACCTTATGTGTCTGATCTCCTACTGTTATTCCTTCTATATCTGGACTTTGTCTAATATGCGCTGCTAGGGGCTCAATAAATAAGGCGAACAGCAAAGGTGACAGAGGGCACCCCTGTCTTGTTCCGCTACGGATGCTAAACTGTTCCGAAGGGAAGCTCTGTTGTCGCACCCTTGCTGTCGGGCCCTCGTATAAAGCTAGTAGGGCATTTAACAGGCGTCCTTCAAAACCAAATTCCTTCAATGTTTCTCTTAAACAGGGCCAATCTATCCTATCGAAGGCTTTCTCCGCGTCTAGACTTAATACCATGGACTGGATGATTTATTGTTTAGCCAAATCAATCAAGTCTATAATCCTCCTGGTATTGTCCGCCACTTGCCTGCCTTCGATAAACCATAGCTGATCTGTGTGGACTAACCCGGGAAGGACACTACCCATCCTGTTTGATATAAGTTTGACAAAGATTTTAACATCTGAATTGATCAGTGAAATAGGCCGGTAGCTCTTTCAGTCTGCCGGGTCCTTACCAGGTTTATGGATCAGGGAGATTGAAGCCTATAACATTTGTGTTGGGAAGGAGGCCCCTGCTAGAATTTCGTTATATAATTTTTAATAGATGGGGTGCTAATAATTTCAGATATTTCTTATAATATAATTTAGAGAAGCCACCTGGCCCTGGCGCTTTTGCTGGTTTAAGTTTCTTGATTACCTCCGCCACTTCTTCAAGTGTGAAGTCCTTCTGTAACACCTCTCTCACATCTATTCCCAACCTCTGTAATTTTGCCTCTTGCAGGAATATTTTTAGCAACTCTTCATTTTTGTGGTTGCGGGTGACCTTGTTTCCATCATATAATTTTTCGTAGAAACATTTAAATTCTTCTACTATTTTTCAAGGGTTGGATGTCAGGTCCCCTCCCTGCGTTCGAATGGCGTGAATGTGGTAATTTGGAAGCCTGTTTTTGAGCTTATTGGCAAGTAAAGTATCTGGCTTGTTAGCTTTTTCGTAAAATTTACATCTGGACCATGCCATTTCCCTCTCGGCCTGGGAGGATAAGAGGAGATTGAGCTTTGTTTTAGTGTCTAATAATTCTTTCAAAATTTGCTCTTGTTTATTCAATTTATGAAGTTGTGAGAGATCTGCTAGCTTCTTCTCCAACTCTCTAATCTTGGTCTTTCTCTCCCTTTTGCGCTTAGCCGCCAAATTCAATAAAATCCCCCTGAGGGTATCCTTATGGGCCTCCCACAGTGTAGAGTGTGCTGACATACTCCCCTCATTCTCCTTGTAATATTCCTCAATCCCATCTCCCACCTCCCTTTCTATATCGGGGATTTTCAGTAATAGTTCATTTAGCTTCCAATTCGCTCGAGCTCTGTCTAGTGGGATTAGCGTGCATCGCAGCTCGATAGATGTGTGGTCAGACCACGAAATATCATGTATCTCAGTGCGAGAGACCCACTTTGACACAAGGAAGTAATCTATCCTACTGTATCTGTTATGGGGATGTGAGAAAAACGTGTACTCCTTCACCCCCTGGTGTTGTTCCCTCCATATGTCTAAAAGTTGACATTCTCTTAAACCCTGGGTTATTGTTAATATGTCTTGTCTGTGGGCTGTTTGAGTTTTAGTACATCTGTCGAGGTCGGGGTTCAGTGTCCTCTTCAGGTCCCCTGCCAAAATGGCGGTACCTTTCGCTACTTTATGAAGCTGATGAAAGAATTGTTTAAAGAAGCCCTCCGCTTGTTCACATGGAGAATATATCGCCGCCAATGGGATTGGATGATCCCTGATGGAGCCAGTCACTATAATGTACCTCCCGTCTTTATCTGTATATGTACCGTCTGCTACCAGTGGGATTCTGTTATGTATTAGAATAGCCACCCCCCCCCCATTTTTTAATCGACGCTGAGGCCAAGAAGCTCATTCTGAAGTTTTTATCAAAAAATTTGGGTTGGCTATCCCTGGAAAAATGCGTCTCCTGCAGAAACAAGATCTTTGCGCCTTTGCATCTATAATCTTTAAACGCCAGTTTCCTTTTTGTTGGACTGTTGAACCCCTTTACATTGTGTGATATTAACACAAATTCGTTACTCATCCTTAGTCATGTGTTCTCCTTTCTGTATTGTTCGGTTGATATCTTGGCTGTCATCTAGACTTCTGGAACCCCGGCACTGCCTTCCTTTCCTCTTCTCTGACTGCCAGTTGGTAGGTGGCGGGGGGGGGGGAGGGGAAGGACAAAGGGTAGAAAACAAAGGGAAACAATAACACAATATCACATGCAACAATAAACATCAAAACTCGACGCCAGGTCACTCCCCCTCTGGCCTCCAGTCCATTGCCTCTGGGCTCTCCCCGCTCATGGTGATCGCTTTGTGTCCTATTGCTGCCCTTAGACACTGCTCCACGAGCTGTGGCCCCGAGGACTTCGCCGGGTATCTGAAGAGCCCCTCTCTCCATACCCAGCCTGCGGCCCATACGAACTCTCGAGCAGGCTCATAACCCCCTTTATTCAAAACCTACCCGTAACTGTTATTAAACTTTTATGAACCTTTTAATAATTCCTGAGCTTCTCCTAAATGCATTGTTGTCCCAAGCCATGTCTATCTCCACTGTTGTCTCCTGTCCCTGCTATAAGGCTCTCATTTCTCGTCCTATGTTAATTTTTCCCTCGCTTCCCCCTTGGCCACACTGATTCCCCCTCTCAACTTCTTTCCCTCTTACCTACCTCCGTAACCTTTCCATTGTAATCTTTCATTCCTCATCACCTTCTTTGTCCTTCTCTTGTTCTCTAAACCTCTCTAAGCTACCTTCATAATTCTCCCTATCTTCACTTTCATTTTCCTTTCCCTCCATGTCCTCCCCCCCCCGACTCCTCGATCTCTGCCCCTTGATTCCCTCTCTCTCCCCTCAACTGTCCCCCCCATCCCTATCGGCTCCACCTTCCAACCCCCTCCTACGCTTCTTCTCCACGTTCCTTTCGGTACTGCTTTCTCACTTCCCTAACTCCTTCCGATCTCCCTCTTCTATCCCGTGTTCATCGCCAAACCTACTTTTACTATAGCTAAACTTACTCACCCTCTGCTACACTTGCCTATACCCTTCCGACCCTTCACAATGCTTCCCTGTGTCCCTGTCCCGTCCTTCCCCTTTCCCTCTTCCTCCCCCTTCCCTCTGTCTTTTCTGCGGCGCCCTCTCCTTCCTCTGGCGCTGTTGTCGCGTCTTTGTGACGTCTGCCGCTCCCACTTCCGGTATACGTGCCGCCTCCAAGATGGCGCCCGCAATCCTGCCCCTCGATAATGACGTAGATCTGCCTCTCCACCATCTTGGATTTCTGTTCACGCTGAGATGGACGTTCGCACTCTCTCTCCTGCTTCCCGCCAGCCTGTACCTTCCTGGTCCTGCATGTAAGCATGGTTCTCAGGGGACTCTGATATCTCCGCCATCTTCCTTCATCAACTGGGCACTCGGATCCAGGTAAGCCAAAGTCATTTTTACAGGATTTTCTTCCGGACCCAGCTTGTACCCACTCAGTGGCCTCTCTTGAGTGGGGCACTTCGGCTTGGGATCTGTGGCTCTGCCAACTTTTCGCACCTAGTCCCCACTCCAACACCATGTGAACTCGTGCTTTTTAATAACTTGTAGGTGTAATAACTTGTGATTTTTAGCTTTGCCTATTGTGGCGTAACTTAATTCTTCTCTCCCCGGGCCTTAGTGGATTTTGTACTGGATGACCACATGGGATCTAGGGGTGCCTCTTCTGGTCCAGTGGCTGCGGTAGCTTCCTCCAGGCCTAGTTTGTCTAGAAAGGAAGGCCCTTCCTCCAGTTCCCTCATGATGAAGGACCAGCCATTTCGAATCACCATGAGGCCGAAAGGGAAGGTCCAGCGGTACCTTATTGCCTTGTCTCTCAGTTTTTTGGTTATTGGGAGCAGACTCCTTCGCCTTGCCAGCGTGGCTGGTGCCAGATATTGGAAGTTCAAAAGTCGGGTGCCCTCAAATTCAACCGATGGTAGTGGTTGTGTTTTTTGCTGGACAGCCTCCCTGGATCTAAAATGGTGCATCCTCACTATGATGTCCCTAGGCTGTTCCGACTGCAGGGGTTTCGCCGTAAGGCTCTATGGCACCTATCTAGTGACAGGTACTTCTTTGGTGTATCTGGGAGCACGCTCTCCAGCCACCGGTTCTTGAAATCATCACAGTCCTGCACTGTCTCCGGCACCCCCCGAATCCTAAGGTTGTTCCTCCAGTCCCGGTTATCTGCGTCTTCTTGTCTGTCTTTAAGTTCATTAATTTGACACTGTAAGTCCGCCATTTTTTTATCGTTTCTTTTTATTGATTTAATTGACTGGTCTACTTTGGTCTCTAGCACTCGAGTTCTTTCCCCCAGCCCTGTAACTTCTTTTATCAGCTCCTTTATCTCTGCTTGCAGCAGCAATTTCAGATCTTTGTAGAGTTTATTAAAGTCACACTGCCTCACTGGCCTCTGCGCTAAGCTGTCCATTTCTTCCTCCTCTTCATCCAGCTCCATTTCAGAGCCTGTGTTTGAAATGGGCACCATTTCTGAGTCAGCGCTTGCCGCCTAGGCTTTCCCCAAATACTTGGGCATCCCCCTCTTCTTCATTGTTTTCACTCCTCTCTTCGACATCACGCGATCTTTATCAGTCTTTTAAGGTATTTGGCGATGAAAGACGTTTAATTTTGCGGGTTTTGAATGCTTACAATGTATAGTGGGGGTCAGAGCAGCTAGGCTATGCTTCCATGCTCTTTGCCGTCGCGCATGCGCCTCCTTATGGAGGAGTTTGATGATGTGACTGGCATACTCGCAAGTACAGTATCTCAGATACAGTGAGTTGTAGCGATACGGAAATCGCACAGATTAGATATACTGATGACATACAAGCTGTTTTTGGACCTGATAAACCTTCTGATGTGTTTCATGACCTCATCAAATTGAAGAAAAAGTAGGTGGATTTCTACTTACATGGTGTGACTATTTCACATTACCACAAGGAAGGTCTTATCCCTAGGGGCTTCCTTGTGAATAATCAGCCAACGATTTGCCGGGGGGACCCCACTTTTTGCAAAAAGTGGATAGGTATCCTTAACAAATGTTCATTCGACTTAATGATCTTAGTAGCAAACAAACAATAATAAGCCCTCTAAAAAGCGCTGACCTACAGAAAAATAAATTAGTGATAACTATGATAACAAATTAAAGTGACTAACCCTAAAGTGGTCAAAAATTAATCAAAAATTGATCAAAAGATAAAAGCAGCCTAAGGAACAAAAAATCAACAGACTATTCCAAATCTGTATAAACCAAATAAACATACAAATAAATTGTCCCAGGCGCTGTGAATATAGTCCAATGAACCCAAATACCGTGAACCAATTGGGCAGTCTTTAGTATAGGCTTCCTATGCCAGATATATAATCTTGATAGTTGTTGGACAGGCAGGGGTGTTGTCTGATAAGATATGCTGATGTCTCTGAAATCATAGAAAAAAACAGCAGGGCACGCACATAGCGTGGTTTGTTTTTTCAATCACCCCCCTGCCTAGAACCCTGAAATCCTACTTACAGGATGAGGGGCTCTCAGGTACAGTTGAGAGAATCTGTGCCTCACGTCTCTGTTCCTCAGAACGTCTCACGGATCCACGTGGTCTGGTCTGCAGGGGTCCCCTCACTCAGCGATGGTAGTAGTAGAGATGGTTTACTCCAACGCTCCCACAGATGAATGCGTGTGGGGGGGGGGGGGGTTGAGACGGGGAAGATATGGAAATGTACTAGTGTGATAACGTACAAGGTATTTATTGACATACAACAACAATAAAATCACACTTACAATGTGGAAAGTTGGCGAGCTCCGCTCACAATGCCGTCCGCAGCCTGTGTAGCTCCTAATGCTGCCAAGGGGAAGGTCGCCGCGCGCTGCACTCGATTCCGGAAATCAGAGTGACGTCAGCAGTGGGGCAGACCGGAACTCTCCTCACACCAGGAACTACAGGTGCCCGGGCAGCTCAATTCACTAGGCTCCTCCTCCAGAAAAGGCTCCTGTGTGCTTCCTGCACCACTTTATTTCTTCATCTTCTCTTTCCCGGAAGTGGAGACACTGACTACATCCAGGTCACAGCTCTGTGTCCTACTGAGCATGCGCAGTAGGACACAGAGCTGTGACCTGGATGTAGTCAGTGTCTCCACTTCCGGGAAAGAGAAGATGAAGAAATAAAGTGGTGCAGGAAGCACACAGGAGCCTTTTCTGGAGGAGGAGCCTAGTGAATTGAGCTGCCCGGGCACCTGTAGTTCCTGGTGTGAGGAGAGTTCCGGTCTGCCCCACTGCTGACGTCACTCTGATTTCCGGAATCGAGTGCAGCGCGCGGCGACCTTCCCCTTGGCAGCATTAGGAGCTACACAGGCTGCGGACGGCATTGTGAGCGGAGCTCGACAACTTTCCACATTGTAAGTGTGATTTTATTGTTGTTGTATGTCAATAAATACCTTGTACGTTATCACACTAGTACATTTCCATATCTTCCCCGTCTCAACCCCCCCCCCCCCCACACGCATTCATCTGTGGGAGCGTTGGAGTAAACCATCTCTACTACTACCATCGCTGAGTGAGGGGACCCCTGCAGACCAGACCACGTGGATCCGTGAGACGTTCTGAGGAACAGAGACGTGAGGCACAGATTTTCTCAACTGTACCTGAGAGCCCCTCATCCTGTAAGTAGGATTTCAGGGTTCTAGGCAGGGGGGTGATTGAAAAAACAAACCACGCTATGTGCGTGCCCTGCTGTTTTTTTCTATGATTTCAGAGACATCAGCATATCTTATCAGACAACACCCCTGCCTGTCCAACAACTATCAAGATTATATATCTGGCATAGGAAGCCTATACTAAAGACTGCCCAATTGGTTCACGGTATTTGGGTTCATTGGACTATATTCACAGCGCCTGGGACAATTTATTTGTATGTTTATTTAATGATCTTAGTAATTGAACAGACAAGTAAGGAGTTGATTAAAATCAGGAACAATATAGAGACAATTACCAAGCAACATAGTGATACACTAGACACAGATACATCTACTGAGTGGCAAGATAAAATTCAAAACACCATTGATGCTTACAGAGAGAATCTGATCGACGCGTATACAGATGTTTGTTTGGGAT
Source organism: Ascaphus truei (assembly GCF_040206685.1). Classification (NCBI taxonomy): domain Eukaryota; kingdom Metazoa; phylum Chordata; class Amphibia; order Anura; family Ascaphidae; genus Ascaphus; species Ascaphus truei. The sequence continues at coordinate 423,192,067 of NC_134483.1, read as the reverse complement.
TAGTGAATCCAACCAGCCAAAAGGTAGACAGAGGAGATTTTTTTCCAAACACAAAAAAACACCAGCCACTAGTGGCACATGTAATACAAGTGACACTGATCAATCAGACAGTGAGGACACAATTGATACAGGGTCTTCTTTTTTAGGACAAGAAAAAACCCTTCCATACCCAAACCGGGCGCATCAGGCACAAAACCCGGAGGGGTGGACACAAGTGCAAGATATCCAGTAAGGCAGATGACATCCAGAGGCACAAACAAGCACAAAGCATAGGGTGTGTAGTTTTCAACATGTCTCAGAACATACTTAAACCCGCCGAACTCAGCCTTCTTAACAAAGGCCTGTCATTTGTTCCTACATTCAAACAAGACCCTTTTGAATGGGAAATTGATTTATACCGTCTTAACCGACAATTAAAACTTAAAGATTTTTTCAGCAGATCAACCGCTAATATGACAAATATTGACTCCATTGAACACACTGGTAAATTTAAACCTCGCAGTACCTTTGATCCCCAGACGCACAATCATAGCATACATACCTTCATGCACCTGATAGAACTTGATAATAGAGAGAAATTGAGAAACTATAAAACCAGTTACTCTAATCTCTCCAGGGAAGAACATAAAGCTATTAAATCCTAAGTACAAATACTGACATCATTATCAGATCAGCTGTTAAGGGGGGTGGTGTGGTGGTAATGCCTTACACCTATTGCAAACAAGAGATTGAGAACCAACTAGGGGTTAACACACATTATAAACTGCTAACTACGGACCCCACAATCAGCTACAAAAGGGAGATAGATACCATCATAGATCTTGGGCTTACAAACAGATGGATTTCTGAGGAGACAAGTACATTTCTCAAACAAACCAGTCCCATCATTCCTGTCATATACATTTTACCTAAAATCCATAAATCTACCACAGCACCCCCGGGAAGACCAATCATTTCGGCTCGGGGATCATTAACTCATCCCCTTTCCCAATACGTAGATTTCTTTCTGCAGCCCATGGTCGCCAAAATGAAAACTTATATAATAGACACTAACGATTTTATTTATCAATTAAGTACTCTCACTGACATTTCAGATGAGATCATTTTGGCAACCATGGATGTCGCAAGCTTGTATTCTAATATCAATCATACTGACGGCATCAAAGCGAGCAGAGAACATCTTTTTAATTGTAATACATTTACTGTCCCTCCCCAGATTTTTTGCTGTTATTAATGAATGTGATCCTACATAAAAATTTCTTCAAATTTGAGAAGAATTTTTATTTACAGCTCATGGGTACCGCAATGGGGTCCAACATGGCCCAATCATACGCCAATCTGTTCATGGATTCCTATGAACAAAAATATTTTTTTGATAATCAAGAGTATAGTAAACACATTATCAGACTTTTTCGCTACATTGATGACTTGTTTTTACTCTGGTCAAGGTCAGAGTTTGAGTTATTAGCATTTGTTGATAGGTTAAACAGTCTACCCTTTACCATACGCTTTACATTGAGCTTTAGCAAAACTGAGGTAGCATTTCTTGACACAGTAGTTTACAAGGACAATGGACATTTGGCAACGAGGATTAACAGAAAAACTACAGATAAAAACACTTTGCTATTAGCATCCAGTCACCATCCAGTACCCATGAAGAAAGGTCTACCTTTTTCACAGTTTTTAAGTGCCATAAGAATAACAAGTGATCCCTCCAGGTTGGAGGTGGCTTCGGAGGAAATGAAAGACTGTTTTTGGAACGTGGATACAACCGGAAGGAGGTGACTTTGGGTTTGCAAGAAGCGAAAAGCATACAAAGATCTACTCTGTTAAAACCTCAAACCAAAAAGGCATGCGATTACCGCTTCAATATCAAGAGAACCTATAACACAGCATCCAGTTACATTAAACAATGTTTTTTGCAATATACCCATATTTTAGCAAAGGACAAACAAATTGGACAGTTTTTCAAGGATACACCTCGTTTTTGTTATCGCAGAGGCCACAATCTAGGTGACTTCCATACACAGGCGGATCCAAGTTACAAATATGTCAAGAAACAGTCCTGGCTTAATAAACCGGTGGGGGTATACAGATGTCGGGGATGTTTCAACTGCCAGTACATGGTGCTTGGAAAAACCTATCCACACCCCCATCAGGGACATCGTATCAAAATCAAAGATTTTTTGATCTGTGACTCAAAATTCGTGATTTACTTCATCAGGTGTCCATGCGGGCTCTATTACATAGGCAAGACTATACGTATGCTGAAAGACCGTCTGAGTCTTCACCGATTCGCCATCAGAAAGGCTCTAGCGGACACAGATAACAAGGAAGATTTAACCCAACAACCGGTGGCCCGTCACTTCAAGGAAAAGAAGCACAGCCTTGCAACCCTTCGGTGTATGCCGATTGCACAGGTCCATGCATCTCCAAGAGGAGGAAACCGGAATAAAGCTTTACTTCAACTGGAAGCAAGAACCATTTACAGTTTGGACACACTCAGTCCCCGTGGGTTTAACGAGGACTTCAAACTGAACTGTTTTCTTTAACCAGATTGTCCAGACAGTGACTCATCTACATTAGGTGACTTTTCGTCCCCAGGATTCGAGTCTACTCAACATGACTGTATTTGTTAAACCAGTTCTATATGTGCATATTAACCGCTTTCCTGCCCTTAATAGGATTCTTATTGTCTCCATTACTGGAAGGACAATTAAGCCAGTCCTACTGCATTCGCCAATGTTTCTTTTGCACATTTGTCTTGCCTTCTATGACGCTCTTTGTTCCCACTGTATTCTAGGTACTTCTCACCAACAGAGGATCATACGTGGATTCTGGACTCTGTGTCTTTCATTGGACAAAGACAATTTATTTATTCCTTGTGATCATGATACGCTTTCTCCATATGGACCTATGATGTACGTTTTATGTTCTTATCAGGTATCTCTGATATAGCATGGTTTGTTAGTATCGGCATTACATGTGACCTAAGAGATCCTTCTAAAGGTTTTTTGGAAACATGGGGCACAATGACAGCAGTTGATGTAGATGCTTTTTGACTCTTATATATTTGCATCATATGATTTAGGTGTTTATCATCAGCTTTGTCCCAATTACATCTTGTGTACTAGGTTTTCTTAGTGATTATCACTGCCAATGTACCCAGTAGCCACATTGTGATCTAATTCATCTCCATGGGCTGCTTTGGCCCCAACACCTTGGCACCAGCTAGTTTTTCAGTTCTGTTGTGGATATATTATAATTATTTTTTTGCCAGACCACTTTGTCATTCATGTTCACATTTTATTAGTATGTTATTCACTGTCCTGCACTACTTTATTGTCGGTGTGTTAGTTATGTGTCACATTCTATTCATACATATGTTCTATATGACTCCCATCTGGTTTGCCCTGCATATGTGGTGGCCAGGACTTGGTGTTTCACAATACACCTTTAGGCTACATTCAGGCAGAGACATGATCATGCACAGACTATTGTTCAGCCTGCCAGAAGCTTATACTCCAATTCAGCCCGTTTTTCACTCAGCCAGACCGTTTTATTTTGCTGCCTTGTCCAATAGCACATACCAGCAGCGTCACACATGCGCAGATGCATTCCCACTGCGATGGATCGGTCTCCCTGCAGTCGCGCTTATTATTTATTTATTTCAACCTAGCAGTTCGCCCTCCTTTGGCTTGCTATGTGTTCCATTCACAACAGGCGCCCTCTCTGGGTATGTTACACATGCCGGAGGGTCCTGCTTTTCACCCTTGACCCGCGCATGTGCAGTGACTGCATTTCACCACACGGGTGGATCTCTGCATTCTAGGCAACGCTGGGTGTATCACAGGTATGAGAGAGTCAATCATTATGTATGCTTTGTATTATCTAATCATTGTCATGTGTTGCACCTGTGTGTCATCGGTTTTTGAGGGTATTTATGTGTTCATATTCACTCTGTAATCACATCACCTTGATAAATGTCCCGTACGCGGACCGAAACGTTGGAATGATGTCTTGTTAAATACAATATATTCTTTTGACAATCATTTGGAGTGCTGCCTCTGATATTCGTCGCCATACGGTATCGTATTGCCTATATATATAAATATATATGATTGTAACATCGCCGGAAGAAGAGATCAGTGTATCTCGAAAGCTCGCACAAATAAAAGCATTTCGTTAGCCACAGAACGGTATCGTCTATTTATTTTTTGATTATATATATATATATATATAAAGCAGAAAATAGCCGTGTTATTCCAGTTGCGATAGTGCAGAATAAATGAGTTTTTCAGTATTAGGTGATACCTTTTTTATTGGAGTAACAATTTATGTCATTAAGCTTTCGAGAGTTCTCCTCTCTTCTTCAGGTCATCCAATACTGATTTACACAGGAATCAATGGCTAAAACAGTGAATAGAGAGAGAGAGAAAAAAAAAACAGATATTTACTGTAGATAAGGTAGGGTGTTAAGTGTTTGAAGCCAGGAGACAGTGTCAAAGAAAGGTGGGGAGGGGAAGGGATGCTGGGGGGGGGGAGAGAAAGTGTGGATAAGAGTTGAGGCAAGCAGGATAATTACAGACAATTTTGGTAGGGTGTGAGAAAACCCATGTCCACATTAAGTCCTTTGGTTTTGGTGTCAAAGAGTCTTATCATTCTGAGCTCAAATGTTTTCCGTTCTTGGGTGCTTTTAAACATTCCATTGAGGATTTTGATTTTTAAATCATTTATGGAATGATCTGGTTGTGAGAAGTGATGTCCCACAGGTGAGCAGTATCTTCCTTCTTCGTGATGGAGTATAGAGTGTCTGTGCATATTCATCCTTCCTTGTAATTTTTGGCTGGTTTCCCCAATGTAGCAACCTTGGTCACATTAGTTGCATTGAATCATATACACTATATTCATAATTTACAATGGATCACTGTTGTGGCCACTCTTTATCTAGTTTTTAAACACCTGCAAATTGACTACACGCAACTCACTGGTTGTCCTTTACAAAGGGATTCACTTTTGCCATCTGGCCAGAAACACGCAGAACAACACCCAAACAAATCACAATCACAGTCATCACAGAAAATCAACAACGGTAAACATGCACGTGATTGACAACCTTCATGGAAGATTAACGAGTGAATGCCTCGTGGAATACAGCATAGTTTACGAAAACGCCGGTGAAAATTGATCGAATAATAGCCGCTGCGTCTGTGGTCCCATATACAATGCAAAAGGTATGTGACAGAGGCTTGGGGGAGAATGGATGTGACGTCTTTGAAAGCCTGTCACAAGGTATTAGAGCCAATCAGAGTTGGGATGTATTTCCCACGCTCTGATTGGCTACCGTACCATGTGAGACTGGCCATGTTTCTTTTAATGACGTCATCTTAAAGGTAATTGAAGCACAGCCATTCTGATTGGCTGTGCTTTCATTGCCTTTAAATGACGTCATCATTTTTTTTCTCGCTCTGCCAAATCACATGTTTTTCACAGCCCAATCAGGACTGTGTGAAACATTTGACCAAAATGTGACGTCATAGGCCTATAAAAGCCTATGTCGCCTTATTTGAAGCTAGTCGCCGAGGAGGGAACATCTCCCCTCCTAAGTAGACAAGAAGGGCATGGCGTAAGAAGATGGAAGAAGATGGAAGAAGACCCCAGAAGACCCCAAAACACCCCAAAGAAGAAAGAAGACACAGACATGGATTTGTTATGGTTTTTTATTTTATGGCTTACCTTTAGATTGGTTCCTGTGCTTCCGGCTCGCTTGGATTTCGGTGAGTGGACATCTAATGGTGAGTAAACAAAAGAAAAGTTTATTATTTTTACTTTTACAGATTTTTATGATTTTTGATTCATGTCTTTTATTTTTTCAGTCCCATTTAATGCCCGTTAATGTATCTATGTATATACATACATTCACGGACACTGAATGGGTGTATTGTATGTGAATTTTGTATGTAAATGCTTTGTATTTTATGCTCTATTATTGCCCCTGTATGTTATGTTTATCTATCTGTATAGATAAATATACAGGGATAATAATTGATTGTTTGGCTCATGTTTAGGTTCTTTTAATGTATGGATAATGTATTTAGCAGCTTTATTTTGTCATTGTTGTGAATATTGTAATTTGTATTTAGATAATGGCTTCTTTATGGTAGTTAGATTAGAATGATGGTGGTTACTTTCAATTAGAATTGTTTTGGCAATGGTTTAGCTTTAGGAATTGAATATGGAATTGTATAATTGATTTGTATTGTATTTTAATTGTTTGGGGAAATGGATTAATTGATTGATGCTAATTGTATTGGTGTTGGTTAGTTTCTAATTGATTTTCATGATGGCATTGGTGGTTAGGGGACATTGTTCATAGTGTATTTTATTGTTACATATATTTTGCATAGTGTTACATAATGCACAGATTAATTGCATCATGTACACACTCAATGCAATTGTGTGATATTTCATATACATTTGTGGAGCTGCTGATTTGTTGCCTTATATTTACAATAGATGCTGGATTTATTGTAACATGCAATGAGGTGATTTTAAGATTAAAAATTCATGTTTTGATTTATGCATGTTTTATGTGTTTCATAATGGTCAAATAATATATTATCCATATCTGGATAATAGTTATTTTGCACATTATTGTACTGTATGTGTTGGGGGGGGGGAAGGGTGTATTGGCCCCAAGGGTATGTGGGTAGGCCTCCCTTGTGGGTAGAGGGGGAGGGTATGTAGGTCTCCCGAGTGGTGGAAGAGTGTGGGTTAACCCCTTAATGACTGTAGCGGTTAATAACCGCTATGGTGATTAAGGGGTTAGGGAACATTTCATTGGCTATTGTGATTGTTGTGCATGTTTTGCAGCACCGGAGGGGCATGGGCAGAATGAAGATGAGGATGAAGACGGCCTTCATCGTGGGTGCCTGTAAAACGTAAGTGTAAAAGGTTTTGACTGTATTTATTGTAATTTATATGTATTTAAAATGGGCAAATGCATTATTATCCATATGTGGATAATAGTAATTTTGCCCATTACAGTACTGTATGTGTTAGGGGGCGGGGGATGTGTATTGTTTATTGGGGGCAATTGTCCCCAATAAACATGATAATGTGTCTTAACCCCTTCATTGCCTTAGCGGCTATCCGCTAAGGTAATGAAGCTGCATTAATGTATTTTTATTAATATTATGCGGGAGCAGGGGGTCCCCTGAGCTGAACCGCAATGATTTCTGCCTCAGAGACCCCCTGCTTCCCGAGTTACAGGCCCCTCTTTGGGGCATCGGTGCCAGTGCGTACGCCATCTTTATAGAGCCCACGTCGCGTCTTGGATGCTATAAAGATGGCGGCGACACTGGCACCCGATGCCCCATACCGGGGCCTGTAACTCAGGAAGCAGGGGGTCTCTGAGGCAGAAATCAATGCGGTTCAGCTCAGGGGACCCCCTGCTCCCACACACTATTATTAAAAATAATTAAAGAAGCTTCATTACCATAGCGGATAGCCGCTATGGTAATGATTTATTGTTTATTGTTATGTGTGTTTTAATACTAGTGTAGATGTGCAGGGGGTCTCCTGAGCTGAACCGCATTGGTTTCAGGTCTGATGACCCCCTACTTCAGGAGATATAGGCCCCTTTATGGGGTGCCGGTATCCCTTGCAGAATTTAAATGTCCCGGTCAGGGACAGGGTACAGTAAGTCAGTGTCAGAAGCGGACTGAGTCTGACTTACCTGTCTGGTCTCCTCAGAGACTACTGGAACTGTAGGTCCCAAATGCAGGGGGACAGGGGCTGCTGCTGTTATCTTTGCGGACTGGCTCTGGTAATCGCTGCAACCGGTGCAGCAGGCGTCAACTCCGTGGTAAAAACACAAGTAACATGCCCCAGATCATTGCCAAGGAGCAACTCAGCATCCAACCCGGGCAATACCCCCACCTCCCTCATGCCATGACCCGCCCCCCAGTCCAAAAAAACCCAGGCAACCTGGAGTGACCGCGGTCCTCTGTCTGGCATGGTCACTTGCATCCCGGTGCTCAGGAGCAAATCCTCTCTCCGCACCATATCAGGGTGAACCAGAGTCCCGGTGGCACTGGAGTACAGCAACCCGTCTGCTTGCCAGTCTCTTATGGTCACCCTCTGCAGATGCTTCTGCCGAGAGTCGTTGGGTTGCCGCCTGACTGGTGCAACCTTATGCCCTCCATCCTCCACTACAGGTCCTGAGTTGGCAAGCGTTTGTGCCTCCGTGGTCATCCCTCTTTTGGCTGGCGTCACAGCTGCGCTTGTCCTCTCCGATGGTGCCAGTCGCACACGGGTAACTGGTTTTGCTGCTGGGAGCAGTGCCCCTGATGGGGTCCTGCGGACTAGTCCCGGTCCGGGCAAACGGGTCTAAGGTGACCAGCCTTGTTGCAGGTAAAACACCTCCTCTCGTGTTTGAACTCTGCAGCTTTTGGTGCTTTGCTTGCGGCTGCAGGTTTAACTGTTCACCAAGGGGTCGTTTTAGCTCCCTGGTGCTTCTCGGTCCCCTGCTCTGGGAACTGCTGGCTCGTCCAGTGCAATCCTGCTGGCCACATACTCGTCGGAAATCCGGGCAGCGTCCTCCCAGGTTTTGGGCTTATGGTCAAAGATCCAAGCCTGTATGTTGGCGGGAAAGCATTGCATCAGCTGCTCTTGGAATATTAAGTCCAAGTATGGTACTTGGTAGCCTCATACTCTGCGACCCACTGGGTCCCGTGCCTGACCATTCTGTTGGCATAGTCCGCAAATGATTCCCTGGGGTTCACATTCCCCGTCCAGAACTTGCTCCTATACCCCTCAGGAGTCAAGGCATACTGGACCATCAGCTTATGCTTCACATGCCCGTAATCATCAGCATCCACATCGGGAAGCTCCTACAAGGTTCTTTTGGCTTTACTGGATAATAGTGGTCATAGTTTGACCACCCAGTCCCTCTTTGGTATTCGAAACCGGCCACACTGATTCTCAAAATCGTTCAGAAATGAGTCCAGATCATCCGTGCCATCAATGAACTTGCTAAAACTGTGGTGATACGACTGGGAAAGCTCTTGTTCCCCATTTACAAGGTGGGATTGGGAACCCTTTCCAACTGCGATCGAGAGGAGCATTAACCTCTGTTCGTAGCTGATCCCCTCTCCCCAGGTGGTGAGCAGTGCGCCAAGTGCAGTGGCTGGCAGTCCGGCGGCCGCAGTTGCGAACCCCTCCGCACCCCCTGGCACCAAGCCACCCACGACCGGGCGGTCAGCAACATCCTCCCCCTGTTATTGCAGCCCCGGAGTTGGAGGGACCTCACATACTTCTATATCCTCCTCCATTTGACTCTTGGAATGACCGTCTGCCGGTAAGCCATATCCCATACATTTCTCCACAGCGTAGACTCATGGTGTCAAGAAACCAGTGAATTGTCTCGTGCTTCTTTAGAAGTGTGTGTAAGTTGCCACTTGTCTGTGGAACTCGCAATCTACTAGGTCATCACTATATTACAGAGAACCACAGCAAACTGCAATATAGGCTCAATCAGTATCCCACACGCTGCCCCCAGTAATTTCAAAGCCTGTCATGGGGACTGACCTGTAGAACAATTTTATATTTTGGAAAAGTAGATTGAGCATACAAGTTGAGCAAAATAAATTGTCATTTATTTCCTTACTGGATAGACACACGGCAACCTCAGAATATACTTAACAAAAACACTTACTGAAGAGAGAAATGGGATAGAATGTCAAGAAAGGTGAAAAGCACCAGAATATTGTCCTTTAAATTGCTGTCCTTTTGCAAGGGCACAAATTGCCAGCCCAATCCTTCGGTGAATAGTGCAAACTTCTTTCTGGTCCATTGGGGTCAGACAGATACCCCCAGCAATAATGGAGTCCTGGAGAAGAGTTATGTCCTTGGTTCCGATGTGATAATCTTTGTGATCCAGGGTCATTGCTGCTCTTATCCGCTGTTAGAAGCATGATGGAAGTCCGCTCACACTGTAGAATGAAAAACGAAAGACAACGGGGATAGCTTGGGCAGCATGTATAAAGGGTTTGAGAGCCTATCTCCAAAATACCCACTCAATCCCCCTCGTGGGAATTTTCTCATTCCCCAATCCCCAACTTGCCCACAGTTTGGAGAGTGGGCACTCTAGGGATTTCTTGCTAACACAGCGCCTGTGTGACATTGCTACCTGGCTTGCTTAGCATATGTGTACTCCCCTTTCTACCTGGCATCTCTCAGGCTGGGAGGGAAACTCAGGGTGTGAGGTAGCCCAGATAGCTAACAGGATCTCCTATTTAGCAACCATCTTGGCTAATTCACACATCCTGACTCTGGGGCTTTCATATGCAACACTTCCCTAGGCTCACAGGCATTGCCCCAGCATGTGGTCTATGAAGCTTGCATAGGAAAGTGTCCCAGCTCATAGGTGTCAAAACATTTGGTCCCTGTGTGCATTTCAATGACAGTAGAAAAAAGTCTCATCCTGCCTGCTCTTTTAAAACTGCAGCGTACACACACTTTATTAAAAATACCTGTTTCCCTTATCCTTCAAATATATATTTAATATGTGGGTGCTTAATGTGTTACACTGTGGCTGCAGACCAAATTTCAGTTTGCTGGCCCTTTTCCTTCCCGAGTTATGGCTTCTTCTTGAACTGGCAATGCTGGGCGATGGGATTCTCACATCAATTGACTTGCGGTTACGGGGTTCTCACATCAATTGACCGAGTTCCCACGCCAATTGCGAGTTGCCTTTCAAGACGCGCCATTAACCGGAACGTATATACATTGTATCCGAGTACCACTTCAGAAAGAAAACCGCAGCCCTTTGATTCAATTGACTCTGCGGTTACGGCTTCCAGTCTCAGTAATGGATACCTATACTTGGCAATGGAACAGAGACCGCACCACGCTTATCCACTTAACTTGTGTTTTAGTGTTCACAGCGGAATCTTGTGTCCAAAGCTATTAACATCAGTGTAATAGGTTATACACTATTGCAGGCATATACACTCCTGCAAAATGGGGACAATAAAGGTCAGAGGGAAAAGTAACACATGTACAGTCCTCATAAAATTAACCCCTTCATTCCCAAAATGAAATAGGGGTAACCAGCCGAGCATACTGCCTTTATTAATGCGCTGATTACCCACAATATCGTTACACCCGCCCAATCCCCTTCGTGGGAACTTCCAACCCACTAATCTCCAACTGGCCCACAGTTTGCAGAGTGGGCACTACAGGGATTTCCGCTTGGTACAGCGCCTGTGTCAACCTGACACTTTGGCTACTTACCATATGGATACTCCCCTTTTTCATGGCGTCTCCCAGGCTAGGAGTTGGACTCAAGGTGTGAACTAGTCCAGATCACTAACAGGATCTCCCATTCAGCGAGCATCCCTGCTAATTCACACTTGCGGCTCTGGGGCTTTCATCCGCACCACTTCTCTAGACCCATAGGCACTGCCACAACAGGGGGTCTCTGAAGTTTGCAGAAGAAAGTGCCCCCAGATCATGTGTGTAAAACATTTTGTCACTGGATGCATTACAAAGGCAAGTAGAAAAAATGTATCCTGCCTGTACATTTAAAACTGCAGCCAGAAAGGCACTTTATTAAAAATATGTGTTCTACTTATCCCAAACTTATATTTTTAATATGTGTGTGCTTGGGGTCTCCCTCTTGGGCTGCATGTCAAAAATCAAGGTGCTAGCCCATTCCGTTCCTGAGTTAGGGGCTTCTCTTGGAACCGGCAATGCTGGGCTATGGGCTTCACACGTCAATTGACCTGCGGTGAGCCGATTTCGCACGGCAATTGCCTGCCGCCTTTCAAGTTACGCTCCTAACCGGGACTGGATAAATTGTATCCGGTAACCACTTGAGTCTGAAACTGCAACCCTTTGATTCAATTGACCTAGCGGTTGCGAGTTCAAGCCTCAGTAATGGATACCTATGTTACTCAATGGAACAAAGAGACCGCGCCTCGCTTCTCCAATTAACTTGCGGCTCGGCTCTTGCAGTGCCATCTTGTGCCTAAAAACCAGTACGGCAGATATACAATGGAATACAGTACTGCAGACACAGGCAATCCTGCAAAACGGGGACAATAAGTGTGAAAACTGTGAATAAAAGAGACACAATCTGAGTATTATTACAGAATAACAAATAAGTTTATTTCAGTGTACGTGTGCACACATAGAAGGACGTTTCAAACTAAAACTCCCCCAACGACATACTGGCATACAGGCCCTATTTATACCCAAAATACTAAGCCCACGCCCCCTAAACGGAGTGGCGTGTGCGTCATTACGTAAGCATATAAGATAAACAAAATATGAATATGAACACATTGAGTAAATAGCATAACTATGAGATTCATATTAAAAATGAAATGACTCAGCTATAACTCCTTATACAGGCTGGTGACCTTTTCTCTATATACGAGATTTCTGAGAAAGGGTGAACATAACCATGGGAACCTCCCTCGGAATGCGAGATGTGCTTGTTATCTATATTTTATTTTCATAACATTGGCGCATTTCTCCCATCTCCAAGGTCTTGTGGTTAGCTGAAAGTCTTATTATCACTTAAATCTTTAGGAGCAGAAAAAAGAAAAAAATGTGTCTTTTAAACCTAACTTTTCATACCAACATTCATGCAGACAATAGAGAAAATGGATTAAAATATCAGGCACCTAAGATGGATGCTGACTTAAAATGGCTGCTCAGATCCCAGTGCTGTTTATGTCAGACCTCCCCCATAATGTACATTTTTCTCAACTTTGTCATAAGGTACAGAGGGAAAAATTATACATGTGTAGTGCATATAAAATAAACCCCTTCATCCTCAATGCGAAGTAGGTTTAACCAGCCGAGCATACTGCCTTTATTAATGTGCTGATTAACCCTATTTTTGCTACAGTCACCCAGTCAGTTAGTCACCCAACCATTCACCCAGTCAGTCACCAACCCAGTCACCCAGTAAGTAAAGTCAGTCAGTCAACCGAGTCAGTCACCCATTCAGTCAGTCACCCACCCAGTCAGTAACCCACACAGTCAGCCACCCACCCAGTCAGTCACACACCCAGTCAGTCACCCACCCAGTCAGTCACCCACCCAGTCAGTCACCCACCCAGTCAATCAGTCACACACCCAGTCAGTCACCCACACAGTCAGTCAGTCACTGTCAGGACTCGCGGACCCACGCATGTCCCCACGCAGGTCCCGCACGTCCGCACTTACCTGCGGCCCGTTCCGACACCTGCTGCAAACCCTCCGTGCTGTCGCCCTCCCTCACGCCCCCACGGGAGCGCCGGTCCCCGCTGACACGCTGCACAGGCACAGACCCTGCATCGCGGGATTGGAGGGCAGAAGCAAGGCACGTCATCAGTGTGTGACGCACGTGCACGCGACGCTCCCGAGCGATGGGTCAAGAAGAGCTCATTAGCTCCATCACTGCCATCTGTCTTTCCTCTTCCAGCCTATCCCTTGTCTCTGCGAGGGTTGCGCCTCCGCTCCACCCCCTGGGGGGATTGGTCAGTGCCTGCTACTTATGCTCAGCTGTGCCACTGGCCCTTCGGCTGAGCATAGTCTCATGTTACTCTGTGTTTGCCTCTGCTTAACCTGCCTCGTTACCTTGTTTAAGTTCTGCTTTCCCGTGTACCGACTCTGCCTGTTTTTGGAACCCTCGCTCTCTGGAACCCCGACCTTGGCTTGAACTTTGACGATCCGCATCTCTCCTGCCCTGACCCTTGCTCTGAACTCCGACGATCCACCGTTCTACTGTTCCGACTTTGGCAATAGTACCTCACACACTCTGGACCTCCCCTGCATCGGACCCGGCAAGTATACGTTTATTCTGAATCCTCCTGTCCTAGACTCGGCCAGCAAGACCATTCTACATTACGGACGGGTCCCCGTGTCTGTGGCTAGTGGCTGCCTATTCCCATCTCAGCACAGGGGTCTCGTCTAGTTTGTGGTGAGCACAGCGTAACAGACTCCTCATCGATCAGCGGTGTTGATATAGTTTTGAACTACAAACTTCAGGAAACTGGCTTCACCAAGGAGTCTTACAAACAGTCACCCACAAAGTCTGTCAGTCACCAACCCACCAGTCAGTCACCCACCGAGTCAGTCAGTCACCCACCTAGTCAGTAAGTCAACCCAGTCAGTTAGTCACCACGTCAGTCAGTCACCCAGTCAGTCAGTAAAATTACAGTGGCGGCTAAACTAATTCTCAGGCGGCCTGCACCGCGGGTAATTTAAAACCCCGTGCAGACGTGGCCGTTTTTTTTTCCTGGCGCCGCAGGCGCTTCCCATTGTTCAGCGCATTAGCGCTGAATGGGGAAACGGGCCGCGCGCAGCCGCAAGATGTGGCTGGCGCGTGGCCAAGTTCGGCGCCAGCCGAAAAAAGCCCTGAAAAATTACGGGTAACTGTAAGAATGAAGCTGGCCGCAGCAGTAGTCATTCACCCACTCACCCAGTTAGTCAGACAGTGAAACCAGTCAGTTAGTCACCAAGTCAGTCAATCACCCAGTCAGTTAATCACCAAAACATTCACCCAATCAGCCAGTCACCAACCCAGTCAGTCAGTCACCCAGTCAGTCACCCAGGCAGGCATTCACCCAGCAAGTCAGTCACCCAGTCAGTAAGTCACCCAGTCAGTAAGTCACCCAGTCAGTAAGTCACCCAGCCAGTCTCACACCCAGACAGTCACCAACACAGACAGTCACCCACCCAGTCAGTCTTCCACCCACCCAGTCAGTCAGTCAACTAGTCAGTCAGTCACCCAGTCACCCAGTCAGTCAGTCGCCCACTCAGTCAGTCACCCACTCAGTCAGTCGCCCACTCAGTCAGTCACCCACCCAGTTAGTCAGTGAGTCGCCTAGTAAGTCACTCACATAGTCAGTCAGTCACCCACTCAGTCAGTCACCCAGTCAGTCACCCATCCAGTCAGTTATTCAGTCACCCAGTCAGTCAGTCAGTAAAGTCAGTCATTCACCCACCCACCCAGTTAGTCAGACAGTGAAACCAGTCAGTTAGTCACCAAGTCAGTCAATCACCCAGTCAGTTAATCACCAAAACATTCACCCAATCAGCCAGTCACCAACCCAGTCAGTCAGTCACCCAGTCAGTCACCCAGGCAGGCATTCACCCAGCAAGTCAGTCACCCAGTCAGTAAGTCACCCAGTCAGTAAGTCACCCAGCCAGTCTCACACCCAGACAGTCACCAACACAGACAGTCACCCACCCAGTCAGTCTTCCACCCACCCAGTCAGTCAGTCAACTAGTCAGTCAGTCACCCAGTCACCCAGTCAGTCAGTCGCCCACTCAGTCAGTCACCCACTCAGTCAGTCGCCCACTCAGTCAGTCACCCACCCAGTTAGTCAGTGAGTCGCCTAGTAAGTCACTCACATAGTCAGTCAGTCACCCACTCAGTCAGTCACCCAGTCAGTCACCCATCCAGTCAGTTATTCAGTCACCCAGTCAGTCAGTCAGTAAAGTCAGTCATTCACCCACCCACCCAGTTAGTCAGACAGTGAAACCAGTCAGTTAGTCACCAAGTCAGTCAATCACCCAGTCAGTTAGTCACCCAACCATTCATCCAATCAGCCAGTCACAAACCCAGTCAGTCAGTCACCCAGTCAGTCAGTCACCCAGTGAGGTATTCACCCAGCAAGTCAGTCACCCAGCCAGTAAGTCACCCAGCCAGTCAGTCACCCAGCCAATCAGTCACCCAGACAGACACAAACACAGACAGTCACCCACCCAGTCAGTCTTCCACCCAGTCAGTCAGTCACCGACCCACCCAGTCAGTCAGACACCCAGTCAGTCAGTCACCCAGTGAGGTATTCACCCAGCAAGTCAGTCACACAGCCAGTAAGTCACCCAGCCAGTCAGTCACCCAGCCAATCAGTCACCCAGACAGACACAAACACAGACAGTCACCCACCCAGTCAGTCTTCCACCCAGTCAGTCAGTCACCGACCCACCCAGTCAGTCAGTCAACCAGTCAGTCAGTTACCCAGTCAGTCAGTCACCCAGTCAATAAGTCACCCAGTCAATCAGTCACCCAGTCAGTCGCCCACTCAGTCAGTCAGTGAGTCGCCTAGTCAGTCAGTCGCCTAGTCAGTCAGTCGCCTAGTCAGTCAGTCACCCAGTCAGTCAGTCACCCAGTCAGTCATTCACCCAGTCAGGCATTCACCCAGCCAGTCAATCACCCACCCAGTCAATCACCCACCCAGTCAGTCAGTGAGTCGTCTAGTCAGTCAGTCACCTAGTAAGTCAGTCAACAAGTCAGTCAGTCACACAGTCAGGCATTCACCCAGCAAGTCAGTAACCCGGTCAGAAAGTCACCCAGCCAGTCAGTCACCCAGCCAGTCACACACACAGACAGTCACGCACACAGACAATCACCCACCCAGTCAGTCTCCCACCCAGTCAGTCACCCACACACCCAGTCAGTAACCCACACACCAAGTCAGTCACCCACCCAGTCAGTCACCACCCAGTCAGTCACCACCCAGTCAGCCACCTACCAACCCAGTAAGTCACCCACACAGTCAGTCTGTCATCCACGCAGACAGTCACCCACCAAGTCAGTCAGTCAACCAGTCAGTCACCCACCCAGTCACCCACCCACCCAGTCAGCCAGTCACCCACCCAAGCAGTAAGTCAGTCACCCATCCAGTCTGTTAGTTAGTCACCCAGTCAGTCAGTCACCCAGTAAATCAGTCAGTAAAGTCAGTCATTCACCCACCCACCCATTTAGTCAGACAGTGAAACCAGTCAGTTAGTCACCAAGTCAGTCAATCACCCAGTCAGTTAGTCACCCAACCATCCACCCAATCAGCCAGTCACCAACCCAGTCAGTCAGTCACCCAGTCAGTCAGTCACCCAGTGAGGCATTCACCCAGCAAGTCAGTCACCCAGTCAGTAACTCACCCAGCCAGTAAGTCATCCAGCCAGTCAGTCACCCAGACAGTCACCAACACAGACAGTCACCCACCCAGTCAGTCTTCCACCCAGTCAGTCAGTCACTGACCCACCCAGTTAGTCAGTCAACCAGTCAGTCAGTTACCCAGTCAGTCAGTCACCCAGTCAATCAGTCACCCAGTCAATCAGTCAACCAGTCAGTTACCCACTCAGTCAGTCAGTGAGTCGCCTAGTCAGTCAGTCACCTAGTCAGTCAGTCACCCAGTCAGTCACCCAGTCAGTCATTCACCCAGTCAGGCATTCACCCAGCCAGTCAATCACCCACCCAGTCAATCACCCACCCAGTCAGTCAGTGAGTCGTCTAGTCAGTCAGTCACCTAGTCAGTCAGTCACCCAGTCAGTCAGTCACCCAGTCAGGCATTGACCCAGCAAGTCAGTAACCCGGTCAGAAAGTCACCCAGCCAGTCAGTCACCCAGCCAGTCACACACACAGACAGTCACGCACACAGACAATCACCCACCCAGTCAGTCTCCCACCCAGTCAGTCACCAACACACCCAGTCAGTCAACCACCCAGTCAGTCACCACCCAGTCAGTCACCACCCAGTCAGCCACCTACCAACCCAGTAAGTCACCCACACAGTCAGTCTGTCATCCACGCAGACATTCACCCACCAAGTCAGTCAGTCAACCAGTCAGTCACCCAACCAGTCTCACACCCAGACAGTCTCCCACACAGACAGTCACCCACCCCGTGAGTCAGTCACCCACACACCCAGTCAATCAGTCAGTCACCCACAAACTCAGTCAGTCACCCACCCAGTCAGCCAGTCACCCACCCAGTCTGTCACCCAACCCAGTCAGTCACCCACCAACCCAGTATGTCACCCAAACAGTCAGTCAGTCATCCACCCAGACAGTCAACCACCAAGTCAGTCAGTCAGTCAATCAACTAGTCAGTCAAGGGTCAGTCACCCACCCAGTCAGTAAGTCAGTCACCCATCCAGTCAGTTATTCAGTCACCCAGTCAGTCAGTCAGTAAAGTCATTCATTCCCCCACCCAGTTAGTCAGACAGTGAAACCAGTCAGTTAGTCACCAAGTCAGTCAATCACCCAGTCAGTTAGTCACCCAACCATTCACCCAATCAGCCAGTCACAAACCCAGTCAGTCAGTCACCCAGTCAGTCAGTCACCCAGTGAGGTATTCAACCAGCAAGTCAGTCACCCAGCCAGTAAGTCACCCAGCCAGTCATTCACCCAGCCAATCAGTCACCCAGACAGACACAAACACAGACAGTCACCCACCCAGTCAGTCTTCCACCCAGTCAGTCAGTCACCGACCCACCCAGTCAGTCAGTCAACCAGTCAGTCAGTTACCCAGTCAGTCAGTCACCCAGTCAATAATTCACCCAGTCAATCAGTCACCCAGTCAGTCGCCCACTCAGTCAGTCAGTGAGTCGCCTAGTCAGTCAGTCACCTAGTCAGTCAGTCACCCAGTCAGTCAGTCACCCAGTCAGTCATTCACCCAGTCAGGCATTCACCCAGCCAGTCAATCACCCACTCAGTCAGTCACCCACCCAGTTAGTCAGTGAGTCGCCTAGTAAGTCACTCACATAGTCAGTCAGTCACCCACTCAGTCAGTCACCCAGTCAGTCACCCATCCAGTCAGTTATTCAGTCACAAAGTCAGTCAGTCAGTAAAGTCAGTCATTCACCCACCCACCCAGTTAGTCAGACAGTGAAACCAGTCAGTTAGTCACCAAGTCAGTCAATCACCCAGTCTGTTAGTCACCCAACCATTCACCCAATCAGCCAGTCACAAACCCAGTCAGTCAGTCACCCAGTCAGTCAGTCACCCAGTGAGGTATTCACCCAGCAAGTCAGTCACCCAGCCAGTAAGTCACCCAGCCAGTCAGTCACCCAGCCAATCAGTCACCCAGACAGACACAAACACAGACAGTCACCCACCCAGTCAGTCTTCCACCCAGTCAGTCAGTCACCGACCCACCCAGTCAGTCAGTCACCCAGTCAGTCAGTCACCCAGTGAGGTATTCACCCAGCAAGTCAGTCACCCAGCCAGTAAGTCACCCAGCCAGTCAGTCACCCAGCCAATCAGTCACCCAGACAGACACAAACACAGACAGTCACCCACCCAGTCAGTCTTCCACCCAGTCAGTCAGTCACCGACCCACCCAGTCAGTCAGTCAACCAGTCAGTCAGTTACCCAGTCAGTCAGTCACCCAGTCAATAAGTCACCCAGTCAATCAGTCACCCAGTCAGTCGCCCACTCAGTCAGTCAGTGAGTCGCCTAGTCAGTCAGTCGCCTAGTCAGTCAGTCACCCAGTCAGTCAGTCACCCAGTCAGTCATTCACCCAGTCAGGCATTCACCCAGCCAGTCAATCACCCACCCAGTCAATCACCCACCCAGTCAGTCAGTGAGTCGTCTAGTCAGTCAGTCACCTAGTCAGTCAGTCACCAAGTCAGTCAGTCACCCAGTCAGGCATTCACCCAGCCAGTCAATCACCCACTCAGTCAGTCACCCACCCAGTTAGTCAGTGAGTCGCCTAGTAAGTCACTCACATAGTCAGTCAGTCACCCACTCAGTCAGTCACCCAGTCAGTCACCCATCCAGTCAGTTATTCAGTCACAAAGTCAGTCAGTCAGTAAAGTCAGTCATTCACCCACCCACCCAGTTAGTCAGACAGTGAAACCAGTCAGTTAGTCACCAAGTCAGTCAATCACCCAGTCTGTTAGTCACCCAACCATTCACCCAATCAGCCAGTCACAAACCCAGTCAGTCAGTCACCCAGTCAGTCAGTCACCCAGTGAGGTATTCACCCAGCAAGTCAGTCACCCAGCCAGTAAGTCACCCAGCCAGTCAGTCACCCAGCCAATCAGTCACCCAGACAGACACAAACACAGACAGTCACCCACCCAGTCAGTCTTCCACCCAGTCAGTCAGTCACCGACCCACCCAGTCAGTCAGTCACCCAGTCAGTCAGTCACCCAGTGAGGTATTCACCCAGCAAGTCAGTCACCCAGCCAGTAAGTCACCCAGCCAGTCAGTCACCCAGCCAATCAGTCACCCAGACAGACACAAACACAGACAGTCACCCACCCAGTCAGTCTTCCACCCAGTCAGTCAGTCACCGACCCACCCAGTCAGTCAGTCAACCAGTCAGTCAGTTACCCAGTCAGTCAGTCACCCAGTCAATAAGTCACCCAGTCAATCAGTCACCCAGTCAGTCGCCCACTCAGTCAGTCAGTGAGTCGCCTAGTCAGTCAGTCGCCTAGTCAGTCAGTCACCCAGTCATTCAGTCACCCAGTCAGTCATTCACCCAGTCAGGCATTCACCCAGCCAGTCAATCACCCACCCAGTCAATCACCCACCCAGTCAGTCAGTGAGTCGTCTAGTCAGTCAGTCACCTAGTCAGTCAGTCACCAAGTCAGTCAGTCACCCAGTCAGGCATTCACCCAGCAAGTCAGTAACCCGGTCAGAAAGTCACCCAGCCAGTCAGTCACCCAGCCAGTCACACACACAGACAGTCACGCACACAGACAATCACCCACCCAGTCAGTCACCCACCCAGTCAGTCACCCACACACCCAGTCAGTAACCCACACACCAAGTCAGTCACCCACCCAGTCAGTCACCACCCAGTCAGTCACCACCCAGTCAGCCACCTACCAACCCAGTAAGTCACCCACACAGTCAGTCAGTCATCCACGCAGACAGTCACCCACCAAGTCAGTCAGTCAACCAGTCAGTCAACCAGTCAGTCACCCACCCACCCAGTCAGCCAGTCACCCACCCAAGCAGTAAGTCAGTCACCCATCCAGTCTGTTAGTTAGTCACCCAGTCAGTCACCCAGTAAATCAGTCAGTAAAGTCAGTCATTCACCCACCCACCCAGTTAGTCAGACAGTGAAACCAGTCAGTTAGTCTCCCAGTCAGTCAATCACCCAGTCAGTTAGTCACCCAACCATCCACCCAATCAGCCAGTCACCAACCCAGTCAGTCAGTCACCCAGTCAGTCAGTCACCCAGTGAGGCATTCACCCAGCAAGTCAGTCACCCAGTCAGTAACTCACCCAGCCAGTAAGTCATCCAGCCAGTCAGTCACCCAGACAGTCACCAACACAGACAGTCACCCACCCAGTCAGTCTTCCACCCAGTCAGTCAGTCACTGACCCACCCAGTTAGTCAGTCAACCAGTCAGTCAGTTACCCAGTCAGTCAGTCACCCAGTCAATCAGTCACCCAGTCAATCAGTCAACCAGTCAGTTACCCACTCAGTCAGTCAGTGAGTCGCCTAGTCAGTCAGTCACCTAGTCAGTCAGTCACCCAGGCAGTCAGTCACCCAGTCTGTCATTCACCCAGTCAGGCATACACCCAGCCAGTCAATCACCCACCCAGTCAATCACCCACCCAGTCAGTCAGTGAGTCGTCTAGTCAGTCAGTCACCTAGTCAGTCAGTCACCCAGTCAGTCAGTCACCCAGTCAGGCATTCACCCAGCAAGTCAGTAACCCGGTCAGAAAGTCACCCAGCCAGTCAGTCACCCAGCCAGTCACACACACAGACAGTCACGCACACAGACAATCACCCACCCAGTCAGTCTCCCACCCAGTCAGTCACCCACACACCCAGTCAGTAACCCACACACCCAGTCAGTCACCCACCCAGTCAGTCACCACCCAGTCAGTCACCACCCAGTCAGCCACCTACCAACCCAGTAAGTCACCCACACAGTCAGTCTGTCATCCACGCAGACAGTCACCCACCAAGTCAGTCAGTCAACCAGTCAGTCACCCAACCAGTCTCACACCCAGACAGTCACCCACACAGACAGTCACCCACCCCGTGAGTCAGTCACCCACACACCCAGTCAATCAGTCAGTCACCCACAAACCCAGTCAGTCACCCACCCAGTCAGCCAGTCACCCACCCAGTCTGTCACCCAACCCAGTCAGTCACCCACCAACCCAGTGTGTCACCCAAACAGTCAGTCAGTCATCCACCCAGACAGTCATCCACCAAGTCAGTCAGTCAGTCAATCAACTAGTCAGTCAAGGGTCAGTCACCCACCCAGTCAGTAAGTCAGTCACCCATCCAGTCAGTTATTCAGTCACCCAGTCAGTCAGTCAGTAAAGTCAGTCATTCACCCACCCACCCAGTTAGTCAGACAGTGAAACCAGTCAGTTAGTCACCAAGTCAGTCAATCACCCAGTCAGTTAGTCACCCAACCATTCACCCAATCAGCCAGTCACAAACCCAGTCAGTCAGTCACCCAGTCAGTCAGTCACCCAGTGAGGTATTCAACCAGCAAGTCAGTCACCCAGCCAGTAAGTCACCCAGCCAGTCATTCACCCAGCCAATCAGTCACCCAGACAGACACAAACACAGACAGTCACCCACCCAGTCAGTCTTCCACCCAGTCAGTCAGTCACCGACCCACCCAGTCAGTCAGTCAGTCAACCAGTCAGTCAGTTACCCAGTCAGTCAGTCACCCAGTCAATAAGTCACCCAGTCAATCAGTCACCCAGTCAGTCGCCCACTCAGTCAGTCAGTGAGTCGCCTAGTCAGTCAGTCACCTAGTCAGTCAGTCACCCAGTCAGTCAGTCACCCAGTCAGTCATTCACCCAGTCAGGCATTCACCCAGCCAGTCAATCACCCACTCAGTCAGTCACCCACCCAGTTAGTCAGTGAGTCGCCTAGTAAGTCACTCACATAGTCAGTCAGTCACCCACTCAGTCAGTCACCCAGTCAGTCACCCATCCAGTCAGTTATTCAGTCACCCAGTCAGTCAGTCAGTAAAGTCAGTCATTAACCCACCCACCCAGTTAGTCAGACAGTGAAACCAGTCAGTTAGTCACCAAGTCAGTCAATCACCCAGTCAGTTAGTCACCCAACCATTCACCCAATCAGCCAGTCACAAACCCAGTCAGTCAGTCACCCAGTCAGTCAGTCACCCAGCCAGTCATTCACCCAGCCAATCAGTCACCCAGACAGACACAAACACAGACAGTCACCCACCCAGTCAGTCTTCCACCCAGTCAGTCAGTCACCGACCCACCCAGTCAGTCAGTCAACCAGTCAGTCAGTTACCCAGTCAGTCAGTCACCCAGTCAATAAGTCACCCAGTCAATCAGTCACCCAGTCAGTCGCCCACTCAGTCAGTCAGTGAGTCGCCTAGTCAGTCAGTCACCTAGTCAGTCAGTCACCCAGTCAGTCAGTCACCCAGTCAGTCATTCACCCAGTCAGGCATTCACCCAGCCAGTCAATCACCCACCCAGTCAGTCAGTGAGTCGTCTAGTCAGTCAGTCACCTAGTCAGTCAGTCACCCACTCAGTCAGTCACCCAGTCAGTCACCCATCCAGTCAGTTATTCAGTCACCCAGTCAGTCAGTAAAGTCAGTCATTCACCCACCCACCCAGTTAGTCAGACAGTGAAACCAGTCAGTTAGTCACCAAGTCAGTCAATCACCCAGTCAGTTAGTCACCCAACCATTCACCCAATCAGCCAGTCACAAACCCAGTCAGTCAGTCACCCAGTCAGTCAGTCACCCAGTGAGGTATTCACCCAGCAAGTCAGTCACCCAGCCAGTAAGTCACCCAGCCAGTCAGTCACCCAGTCAATCAGTCACCCTGTCAATAAGTCACCCAGTCAGTCACCCAGTCAGTCAGTAGACAAGTCATACATTCACCCAGCAAGTCAGTCACCTGGTCAGAAAGTAACCCAGCAAGTCAGTCACCCAGCCAGTCACACACACAGACAGTCACGCACACAGACAATCACCCACCCAGTCAGTCTCCCACCCAGTCAGTCACCCACACACCCAGTCAGTCACCCACCCAGTCAGTCACCACCCAGTCAGCCACCTACTAACCCAGTAAGTCACCCACACAGTCAGTCAGTCATCCACGCAGACAGTCACCCACCAAGTCAGTCAGTCAACCAGTCAGTCACCCACCCATTCACCCACCCACCCAGTCAGCTAGTCACCCACCCAAGCAGTAAGTCAGTCACCCATCCAGTCAGTTAGTTAGTCACCCAGTCAGTCAGTCACCCAGTAAATCAGTCAGTAAAGTCAGTCATTCACCCACCCAGTTAGTCAGACAGTGAAACCAGTCAGTTAGTCACCAAGTCAGTCAATCACCCAGTCAGTTAGTCACCCAACCATTCACCCAATCAGCCAGTCACCAACCCAGTCAATCAGCCACCCAGTCAGTCAGTCACCCAGTGAGGCATTAACCCAGCAAGTCAGTCACCCAGTCAGTAACTCACCCAGGCAGTAAGTCTTCCAGCCAGTCAGTCACCCAGACTGTCACCAACACAGACAGTCACCCACCCAGTCAGTCTTCCACCCAGTCAGTCAGTCACTGACCCACCCAGTCATTCAGTCACCCAGTTAATCAGTCACCCAGTCAATAAGTCATCCAGTCAGTCGCCCACTCAGTCAGTCAGTGAGTCGCCTAGTCAGTCAGTCACCTAGTCAGTCACCCAGTCAGTCAGTCACCCAGTCAGTCAATCACCCAGTCAGGCATTCACTCAGCCAGTCAATCGCCCACCCAGTCAGTCAGTCAGTGAGTCGCCTAGTCATTCAGTCGCCTAGTCAGTCAGTCACCCAGTCAGTCAGTCACCCAGTCAGTCATTCACCCAGTCAGGCATTCACCCAGCCAGTCAATCACCCACCCAGTCAGTCAGTGAGTCGTCTAGTCAGTCAGTCACCTAGTCAGTCAGTCACCAAGTCAGTCAGTCACCCAGTCAGGCATTCACCCAGCGAGTCAATCACCAAGTCAGAATGTCACCCAGCCAGTCAGTCACCCAGCCAGTCACACACACAGACAGTCACCCACACAGACAGTCACCCACCCAGTCAGTCTCCCACCCAGTCAGTCACCCACACACCCATTCAGTCACCCACACACCCATTCAGTCACCCACCCAGTCAGTCACCACCCAGTCAGCCACCTACCAACCCAGTAAGTCACCCACACAGTCAGTCAGTCAGTCATCCACGCAGACAGTCACCCACCAAATCAGTCAGTCACCCACCCACCCAAGCAGTAAGTCAGTCACCCATCCAGTCAGTTAGTTAGTTAGTCACCCAGTCAGTCAGTCACCCAGTAAATCAGTCAGTAAAGTTAGTCATTCACCCACCCACCCACCCAGTTAGTCAGACAGTGAAACCAGTCAGTTAGTCATCAAGTCAGTCAATCACCCAGTCAGTTAGTCACCCAACCATTCACCCAATCAGCCAGTCACCAACCCAATCAGTCAGTCAACCAGTCAGTCAGTCACCCAGTGAGGCATTCACCCAGCAAGTCAGTCACCCAGTCAGTAAGTCACCCAGCCAGTCAGTCACCCAGCCAGTCAATCACCCAGCCAGTCAGTCACCCAGACAGTCACCAACACAGACAGTCACCCACCCAGTCAGTCTTCCACCCAGTCAGTTAGTTACCCAGTCAGTCAGTCACCCAGTCAATCAGTCACCCAGTCAGTCGCCCACTCAGTCAGTCAGTGAGTTGCCTAGTCAGTCAGTCACCTAGTCAGTCACCCAGTGAGTCAGTCACCCAATAAGTCAATTACCCAGTCAGGCATTCACCCAGCCAGTCAGTGACCCACCCAGTCAGTCAGTCAGTCAGTGAGTCGCCTAGTCATTCAGTCGCCTAGTCAGTCAGTCACCAAGTCAGTCAGTCACCCAGTCAGTCAGTCAGCCAGTCAGTCTTTCACCCAGTCAGGCATTCACCCAGCCAGTCAATCACTTACCCAGTCAATCACCCACCCAGTCAGTCAGTCAGTGAGTCACCTAGTCAGTCAGTCACCTAGTCAGTCAGTCACCCAGTCAGTAAGTCACCCAGTCAGGCATTCACCCAGCCAGTCAGTCACCCAGTCAGAAAGTCACCCAGCCAGTCAGTCACCCAGCCAGTCACACACACAGACAGTCACCCACACAGACAGTCACAAACCCAGTCAGTCTCCCACCCAGTCAGTCACCCACACACCGAGTCAGTAACCCACACACCCAGTCAGTCACCCACCCAGTCAGTCACCACCCAGTCAGCCACCTACCAACCCAGTAAGTCACCCACACAGTCAGTCAGTCATCCACGCAGACATTCACCCAACAAATCATTCAGTCAGTCAACCAGTCAGTAACCCACCCAGTCAGTCAGTGACCCACCCACCGTCCCAAGAAGTAAGTCAGTCACCCATCCAGTCAGTTAGTTAGTCACCCAGTCAGTCAGTCACCCAATAAATCAGTCAGTAAAGTCAGTCATTCACCCTTCCACCCAGTTAGTCAGACAGTGAAACCAGTCAGTTAGTCACCAAGTCATTCAATCACCCAGTCAGTTAGTCACCCAACCATTCACCCAATCAGCCAGTCACCCACCCAGTCAGTTTTCCACCCAGTAAGTCAGTTACCGACCCACCCAGTCAGTCAGTCACCCAGTCAGTCAGTCACCCAGTGAGGTATTCACCCAGCAAGTCAGTCACCCAGCCAGTAAGTCACCCAGCCAGTCAGTCACCCAGCCAATCAGTCACCCAGACAGACACAAACACAGACAGTCACCCACCCAGTCAGTCTTCCACCCAGTCAGTCAGTCACCGACCCACCCAGTCAGTCAGTCAACCAGTCAGTCAGTTACCCAGTCAGTCAGTCACCCAGTCAATAAGTCACCCAGTCAATCAGTCACCCAGTCAGTCGCCCACTCAGTCAGTCAGTGAGTCGCCTAATCAGTCAGTCACCTAGTCAGTCAGTCACCCAGTCAGTTAGTCACCAAGTCAGTCAATCACCCAGTCAGTTAGTCACCCAACCATTCACCCAATCAGCCAGTCACAAACCCAGTCAGTCAGTCACCCAGTCAGTCAGTCACCCAGCCAGTCATTCACCCAGCCAATCAGTCACCCAGACAGACACAAACACAGACAGTCACCCACCCAGTCAGTCTTCCACCCAGTCAGTCAGTCACCGACCCACCCAGTCAGTCAGTCAACCAGTCAGTCAGTTACCCAGTCAGTCAGTCACCCAGTCAATAAGTCACCCAGTCAATCAGTCACCCAGTCAGTCGCCCACTCAGTCAGTCAGTGAGTCGCCTAGTCAGTCAGTCACCTAGTCAGTCAGTCACCCAGTCAGTCAGTCACCCAGTCAGTCATTCACCCAGTCAGGCATTCACCCAGCCAGTCAATCACCCACCCAGTCAATCACCCACCCAGTCAGTCAGTGAGTCGTCTAGTCAGTCAGTCACCTAGTCAGTCAGTCACCCACTCAGTCAGTCACCCAGTCAGTCACCCATCCAGTCAGTTATTCAGTCACCCAGTCAGTCAGTAAAGTCAGTCATTCACCCACCCACGCACCCAGTTAGTCAGACAGTGAAACCAGTCAGTTAGTCACCAAGTCAGTCAATCACCCAGTCAGTTAGTCACCCAACCATTCACCCAATCAGCCAGTCACAAACCCAGTCAGTCAGTCACCCAGTCAGTCAGTCACCCAGTGAGGTATTCACCCAGCAAGTCAGTCACCCAGCCAGTAAGTCACCCAGCCAGTCAGTCACCCAGTCAATCAGTCACCCTGTCAATAAGTCACCCAGTCAGTCACCCAGTCAGTCAGTCAACAAGTCATACATTCACCCAGCAAGTCAGTCACCTGGTCAGAAAGTAACCCAGCAAGTCAGTCACCCAGCCAGTCACACACACAGACAGTCACGCACACAGACAATCACCCACCCAGTCAGTCTCCCACCCAGTCAGTCACCCACACACCCAGTCAGTCACCCACCCAGTCAGTCACCACCCAGTCAGCCACCTACTAACCCAGTAAGTCACCCACACAGTCAGTCAGTCATCCACGCAGACAGTCACCCACCAAGTCAGTCAGTCAACCAGTCAGTCACCCACCCATTCACCCACCCACCCAGTCAGCTAGTCACCCACCCAAGCAGTAAGTCAGTCACCCATCCAGTCAGTTAGTTAGTCACCCAGTCAGTCAGTCACCCAGTAAATCAGTCAGTAAAGTCAGTCATTCACCCACCCAGTTAGTCAGACAGTGAAACCAGTCAGTTAGTCACCAAGTCAGTCAATCACCCAGTCAGTTAGTCACCCAACCATTCACCCAATCAGCCAGTCACCAACCCAGTCAATCAGCCACCCAGTCAGTCAGTCACCCAGTGAGGCATTAACCCAGCAAGTCAGTCACCCAGTCAGTAACTCACCCAGGCAGTAAGTCATCCAGCCAGTCAGTCACCCAGACTGTCACCAACACAGACAGTCACCCACCCAGTCAGTCTTCCACCCAGTCAGTCAGTCACTGACCCACCCAGTCATTCAGTCACCCAGTCAATCAGTCACCCAGTCAATAAGTCATCCAGTCAGTCGCCCACTCAGTCAGTCAGTGAGTCGCCTAGTCAGTCAGTCACCTAGTCAGTCACCCAGTCAGTCAGTCACCCAGTCAGTCAATCACCCAGTCAGGCATTCACTCAGCCAGTCAATCGCCCACCCAGTCAGTCAGTCAGTGAGTCGCCTAGTCATTCAGTCGCCTAGTCAGTCAGTCACCCAGTCAGTCAGTCACCCAGTCAGTCATTCACCCAGTCAGGCATTCACCCAGCCAGTCAATCACCCACCCAGTCAATCACCCACCCAGTCAGTCAGTGAGTCGTCTAGTCAGTCAGTCACCTAGTCAGTCAGTCACCAAGTCAGTCAGTCACCCAGTCAGGCATTCACCCAGCGAGTCAGACACACAGACAGTCACACACACAGACAGTCACCCACCCAGTCAGTCTCCCACCCAGTCAGTCACCCACACACCCATTCAGTCACCCACACACCCATTCAGTCACCCACCCAGTCAGTCACCACCCAGTCAGCCACCTACCAACCCAGTAAGTCACCCACACAGTCAGTCAGTCAGTCATCCACGCAGACAGTCACCCACCAAATCAGTCAGTCACCCACCCACCCAAGCAGTAAGTCAGTCACCCATCCAGTCAGTTAGTTAGTTAGTCACCCAGTCAGTCAGTCACCCAGTAAATCAGTCAGTAAAGTTAGTCATTCACCCACCCACCCACCCAGTTAGTCAGACAGTGAAACCAGTCAGTTAGTCATCAAGTCAGTCAATCACCCAGTCAGTTAGTCACCCAACCATTCACCCAATCAGCCAGTCACCAACCCAATCAGTCAGTCAACCAGTCAGTCAGTCACCCAGTGAGGCATTCACCCAGCAAGTCAGTCACCCAGTCAGTAAGTCACCCAGCCAGTAAGTCACCCAGCCAGTCAATCACCCAGCCAGTCAGTCACCCAGACAGTCACCAACACAGACAGTCACCCACCCAGTCAGTCTTCCACCCAGTCAGTTAGTTACCCAGTCAGTCAGTCACCCAGTCAATCAGTCACCCAGTCAGTCGCCCACTCAGTCAGTCAGTGAGTTGCCTAGTCAGTCAGTCACCTAGTCAGTCACCCAGTGAGTCAGTCACCCAGTAAGTCAATTACCCAGTCAGGCATTCACCCAGCCAGTCAGTGACCCACCCAGTCAGTCAGTCAGTCAGTGAGTCGCCTAGTCATTCAGTCGCCTAGTCAGTCAGTCACCAAGTCAGTCAGTCACCCAGTCAGTCAGTCAGCCAGTCAGTCTTTCACCCAGTCAGGCATTCACCCAGCCAGTCAATCACTTACCCAGTCAATCACCCACCCAGTCAGTCAGTCAGTGAGTCACCTAGTCAGTCAGTCACCTAGTCAGTCAGTCACCCAGTCAGTAAGTCACCCAGTCAGGCATTCACCCAGCCAGTCAGTCACCCAGTCAGAAAGTCACCCAGCCAGTCAGTCACCCAGCCAGTCACACACACAGACAGTCACCCACACAGACAGTCACAAACCCAGTCAGTCTCCCACCCAGTCAGTCACCCACACACCCAGTCAGTAACCCACACACCCAGTCAGTCACCCACCCAGTCAGTCACCACCCAGTCAGCCACCTACCAACCCAGTAAGTCACCCACACAGTCAGTCAGTCATCCACGCAGACATTCACCCAACAAATCATTCAGTCAGTCAACCAGTCAGTAACCCACCCAGTCAGTCAGTGACCCACCCACCGTCCCAAGAAGTAAGTCAGTCACCCATCCAGTCAGTTAGTTAGTCACCCAGTCAGTCAGTCACCCAATAAATCAGTCAGTAAAGTCAGTCATTCACCCTTCCACCCAGTTAGTCAGACAGTGAAACCAGTCAGTTAGTCACCAAGTCATTCAATCACCCAGTCAGTTAGTCACCCAACCATTCACCCAATCAGCCAGTCACCCACCCAGTCAGTTTTCCACCCAGTAAGTCAGTTACCGACCCACCCAGTCAGTCAGTCACCCAGTCAGTCAGTCACCCAGTGAGGTATTCACCCAGCAAGTCAGTCACCCAGCCAGTAAGTCACCCAGCCAGTCAGTCACCCAGCCAAGCAGTCACCCAGACAGACACAAACACAGACAGTCACCCACCCAGTCAGTCTTCCACCCAGTCAGTCAGTCACCGACCCACCCAGTCAGTCAGTCAACCAGTCAGTCAGTTACCCAGTCAGTCAGTCACCCAGTCAATAAGTCACCCAGTCAATCAGTCACCCAGTCAGTCGTCCACTCAGTCAGTCAGTGAGTCGCCTAGTCAGTCAGTCGCCTAGTCAGTCAGTCACCCAGTCAGTCAGTCAGTCACCCAGTCAGTCATTCACCCAGTCAGGCATTCACCCAGCCAGTCAATCACCCACCCAGTCAATCACCCACCCAGTCAGTCAGTGAGTCGTCTAGTCAGTCAGTCACCTAGTCAGTCAGTCACCAAGTCAGTCAGTCACCCAGTCAGGCATTCACCCAGCAAGTCAGTAACCCGGTCAGAAAGTCACCCAGCCAGTCAGTCACCCAGCCAGTCACACACACAGACAGTCACGCACACAGACAATCACCCACCCAGTCAGTCTCCCACCCAGTCAGTCACCCACACACTCAGTCAGTAACCCACACACCAAGTCAGTCACCCACCCAGTCAGTCACCACCCAGTCAGTCACCACCCAGTCAGCCACCTACCAACCCAGTAAGTCACCCACACAGTCAGTCAGTCATCCACGCAGACAGTCACCCACCAAGTCAGTCAGTCAACCAGTCAGTCACCCACCCACCCAGTCACCCACCCACCCAGTCAGCCAGTCACCCACCCAAGCAGTAAGTCAGTCACCCATCCAGTCTGTTAGTTAGTCACCCAGTCAGTCAGTCACCCAGTAAATCAGTCAGTAAAGTCAGTCATTCACCCACCCACCCAGTTAGTCAGACAGTGAAACCAGTCAGTTAGTCACCAAGTCAGTCAATCACCCAGTCAGTTAGTCACCCAACCATCCACCCAATCAGCCAGTCACCAACCCAGTTATTCAGTCACCCAGTCAGTCAGTCACCCAGTGAGGCATTCACCCAGCAAGTCAGTCACCCAGTCAGTAACTCACCCAGCCAGTAAGTCATCCAGCCAGTCAGTCACCCAGACAGTCACCAACACAGACAGTCACCCACCCAGTCAGTCTTCCACCCAGTCAGTCAGTCACTGACCCACCCAGTTAGTCAGTCAACCAGTCAGTCAGTTACCCAGTCAGTCAGTCACCCAGTCAATCAGTCACCCAGTCAATCAGTCAACCAGTCAGTTACCCACTCAGTCAGTCAGTGAGTCGCCTAGTTAGTCAGTCACCTAGTCAGTCAGTCACCCAGTCAGTCAGTCACCCAGTCAGTCATTCACCCAGTCAGGCATTCACCCAGCCAGTCAATCACCCACCCAGTCAATCACCCACCCAGTCAGTCAGTGAGTCGTCTAGTCAGTCAGTCACCTAGTCAGTCAGTCACCCAGTCAGTCAGTCACCCAGTCAGGCATTCACCCAGCAAGTCAGTAACCCGGTCAGAAAGTCACCCAGCCAGTCAGTCACCCAGCCAGTCACACACACAGACAGTCACGCACACAGACAATCACCCACCCAGTCAGTCTCCCACCCAGTCAGTCACACACACACCCAGTCAGTAACACACACACCCAGTCAGTCACCCACCCAGTCAGTCACCACCCAGTCAGTCACCACCCAGTCAGCCACCTACCAACCCAGTAAGTCACCCACACAGTCAGTCTGTCATCCACGCAAACAGTCACCCACCAAGTCAGTCAGTCAACCAGTCAGTCACCCAACTAGTCTCACACCCAGACAGTCACCCACACAGACAGTCACCCACCCCGTGAGTCAGTCACCCACACACCCAGTCAATCAGTCAGTCACCCACAAACCCAGTCAGTCACCCACCCAGTCAGCCAGTCACCCACCCAGTCTGTCACCCAACCCAGTCAGTCACCCACCAACCCAGTATGTCACCCAAACAGTCAGTCAGTCATCCACCCAGACAGTCATCCACCAAGTCAGTCAGTCAGTCAATCAACTAGTCAGTCAAGGGTCAGTCACCCACCCAGTCAGTAAGTCAGTCACCCATCCAGTCAGTTATTCAGTCACCCAGTCAGTCAGTCAGTAAAGTCAGTCATTCACCCACCCACCCAGTTAGTCAGACAGTGAAACCAGTCAGTTAGTCACCAAGTCAGTCAATCACCCAGTCAGTTAGTCAACCAACTATTCACCCAATCAGCCAGTCACAAACCCAGTCAGTCAGTCACCCAGTCAGTCAGTCACCCAGCCAGTCATTCACCCAGCCAATCAGTCACCCAGACAGACACAAACACAGACAGTCACCCACCCAGTCAGTCTTCCACCCAGTCAGTCAGTCACCGACCCACCCAGTCAGTCAGTCAACCAGTCAGTCAGTTACCCAGTCAGTCTTCCACCCAGTCAGTCAGTCAACCAGTCAGTCAGTTACCCAGTCAGTCAGTCACCCAGTCAATAAGTCACCCAGTCAATCAGTCACCCAGTCAGTCGCCCACTCAGTCAGTCAGTGAGTCGCCTAGTCAGTCAGTCACCTAATCAGTCAGTCACCCAGTCAGTCAGTCACCCAGTCAGTCATTCACCCAGTCAGGCATTCACCCAGCCAGTCAATCACCCACCCAGTCAATCACCCACCCAGTCAGTCAGTGAGTCGTCTAGTCAGTCAGTCACCTAGTCAGTCAGTCACCCACTCAGTCAGTCACCCAGTCAGTCACCCATCCAGTCAGTTAGTCACCCAACCATTCACCCAATCAGCCAGTCACAAACCCAGTCAGTCAGTCACCCAGTCAGTCAGTCACCCAGTGAGGTATTCACCCAGCAAGTCAGTCACCCAGCCAGTAAGTCACCCAGCCAGTCAGTCACCCAGTCAATCAGTCACCCAGTCAATAAGTCACCCAGTCAGTCACCCAGTCAGTCAGTCAACAAGTCATACATTCACCCAGCAAGTCAGTCACCCGGTCAGAAAGTAACCCAGCAAGTCAGTCACCCAGCCAGTCACACACACAGACAGTCACGCACACAGACAATTACCCACCCAGTCAGTCTCCCACCCAGTCAGTCACCCACACACCCAGTCAGTCACCCACCAAGTCAGTCACCACCCAGTCAGTCACCACCCAGTCAGCCACCTACTAACCCAGTAAGTCACCCACACAGTCAGTCAGTCATCCACGCAGACAGTCACCCACCAAGTCAGTCAGTCAACCAGTCAGTCACCCACCCATTCACCCACCCACCCAGTCAGCTAGTCACCCACCCAAGCAGTAAGTCAGTCACCCATCCAGTCAGTTAGTTAGTCACCCAGTCAGTCAGTCACCCAGTAAATCAGTCAGTAAAGTCAGTCATTCACCCACCCAGTTAGTCAGACAGTGAAACCAGTCAGTTAGTCACCAAGTCAGTCAATCACCCAGTTGAGTCGCCTAGTCATTCAGTCGCCTAGTCAGTCAGTCACCCAGTCAGTCAGTCACCCAGTCAGTCATTCACCCAGTCAGGCATTCACCCAGCCAGTCAATCACCTACCCAGTCAATCACCCACCCAGTCAGTCAGTGAGTCATCTAGTCAGTCAGTCACCTAGTCAGTCAGTCACCAAGTCAGTCAGTCACCCAGTCAGGCATTCACCCAGCGAGTCAATCACCAAGTCAGAATGTCACCCAGCCAGTCAGTCACCCAGCCAGTCACACACACAGACAGTCACCCACACAGATAGTCACCCACCCAGTCAGTCTCCCACCCAGTCAGTCACCCACACACCCATTCAGTCACCCACACACTCAGTCAGTCACTGACCCACCCAGTCAGTCAGTCAACCAGTCAGTCAGTTACCCAGTCAGTCAGTCACCCAGTCAATAAGTCACCCAGTCAATCAGTAACCCAGTCAGTCGCCCACTCAGTCATTCAGTGAGTCGCCTAGTCAGTCAGTCACCTAGTCAGTCAGTCACCCAGTCAGTCAGTCACCCAGTCAGTCATTCACCCAGTCAGGCATTCACCCAGCCAGTCAATCACCCACCCAGTCAATCACCCACCCAGTCAGTCAGTGAGTCGTCTAGTCAGTCAGTCACCTAGTCAGTCAGTCACCCACTCAGTCAGTCACCCAGTCAGTCACCCATCCAGTCAGTTATTCAGTCACCCAGTCAGTCAGTCAGTAAAGTCAGTCATTCACCCACCCACCCAGTTAGTCAGACAGTGAAACCAGTCAGTTAGTCACCAAGTCAGTCAATCACCCAGTCAGTTAGTCACCCAACCATTCACCCAATCAGCCAGTCACAAACCCAGTCAGTCAGTCACCCAGTCAGTCAGTCACCCAGTGAGGTATTCACCCAGCAAGTCAGTCACCCAGCCAGTAAGTCACCCAGCCAGTCAGTCACCCAGTCAGTCAGTCACCCAGTCAGGCATTCACCCAGCAAGTCAGTAACCCGGTCAGAAAGTCACCCAGCCAGTCAGTCACCCAGCCAGTCACACACACAGACAGTCACGCACACAGACAATCACCCACCCAGTCAGTCTCCCACCCAGTCAGTCACACACACACCCAGTCAGTAACACACACACCCAGTCAGTCACCCACCCAGTCAGTCACCACCCAGTCAGTCACCACCCAGTCAGCCACCTACCAACCCAGTAAGTCACCCACACAGTCAGTCTGTCATCCACGCAAACAGTCACCCACCAAGTCAGTCAGTCAACCAGTCAGTCACCCAACTAGTCTCACACCCAGACAGTCACCCACACAGACAGTCACCCACCCCGTGAGTCAGTCACCCACACACCCAGTCAATCAGTCAGTCACCCACAAACCCAGTCAGTCACCCACCCAGTCAGCCAGTCACCCACCCAGTCTGTCACCCAACCCAGTCAGTCACCCACCAACCCAGTATGTCACCCAAACAGTCAGTCAGTCATCCACCCAGACAGTCATCCACCAAGTCAGTCAGTCAGTCAATCAACTAGTCAGTCAAGGGTCAGTCACCCACCCAGTCAGTAAGTCAGTCACCCATCCAGTCAGTTATTCAGTCACCCAGTCAGTCAGTCAGTAAAGTCAGTCATTCACCCACCCACCCAGTTAGTCAGACAGTGAAACCAGTCAGTTAGTCACCAAGTCAGTCAATCACCCAGTCAGTTAGTCAACCAACCATTCACCCAATCAGCCAGTCACAAACCCAGTCAGTCAGTCACCCAGTCAGTCAGTCACCCAGCCAGTCATTCACCCAGCCAATCAGTCACCCAGACAGACACAAACACAGACAGTCACCCACCC
This sequence comes from Ascaphus truei, assembly GCF_040206685.1. Taxonomy (NCBI): domain Eukaryota; kingdom Metazoa; phylum Chordata; class Amphibia; order Anura; family Ascaphidae; genus Ascaphus; species Ascaphus truei. The sequence continues at coordinate 423,156,458 of NC_134483.1, read as the reverse complement.
AGTCAGTCTTCCACCCAGTCAGTCAGTCACCGACCCACCCAGTCAGTCAGTCAACCAGTCAGTCAGTTACCCAGTCAGTCAGTCACCCAGTCAATAAGTCACCCAGTCAATCAGTCACCCAGTCAGTCGCCCACTCAGTCAGTCAGTGAGTCGCCTAGTCAGTCAGTCACCTAATCAGTCAGTCACCCAGTCAGTCAGTCACCCAGTCAGTCATTCACCCAGTCAGGCATTCACCCAGCCAGTCAATCACCCACCCAGTCAATCACCCACCCAGTCAGTCAGTGAGTCGTCTAGTCAGTCAGTCACCTAGTCAGTCAGTCACCCACTCAGTCAGTCACCCAGTCAGTCACCCATCCAGTCAGTTAGTCACCCAACCATTCACCCAATCAGCCAGTCACAAACCCAGTCAGTCAGTCACCCAGTCAGTCAGTCACCCAGTGAGGTATTCACCCAGCAAGTCAGTCACCCAGCCAGTAAGTCACCCAGCCAGTCAGTCACCCAGTCAATCAGTCACCCAGTCAATAAGTCACCCAGTCAGTCACCCAGTCAGTCATTCAACAAGTCATACATTCACCCAGCAAGTCAGTCACCCGGTCAGAAAGTAACCCAGCAAGTCAGTCACCCAGCCAGTCACACACACAGACAGTCACGCACACAGACAATTACCCACCCAGTCAGTCTCCCACCCAGTAAGTCACCCACACACCCAGTCAGTCACCCACCAAGTCAGTCACCACCCAGTCAGTCACCACCCAGTCAGCCACCTACTAACCCAGTAAGTCACCCACACAGTCAGTCAGTCATCCACGCAGACAGTCACCCACCAAGTCAGTCAGTCAACCAGTCAGTCACCCACCCATTCACCCACCCACCCAGTCAGCTAGTCACCCACCCAAGCAGTAAGTCAGTCACCCATCCAGTCAGTTAGTTAGTCACCCAGTCAGTCAGTCACCCAGTAAATCAGTCAGTAAAGTCAGTCATTCACCCACCCAGTTAGTCAGACAGTGAAACCAGTCAGTTAGTCACCAAGTCAGTCAATCACCCAGTTGAGTCGCCTAGTCATTCAGTCGCCTAGTCAGTCAGTCACCCAGTCAGTCAGTCACCCAGTCAGTCATTCACCCAGTCAGGCATTCACCCAGCCAGTCAATCACCTACCCAGTCAATCACCCACCCAGTCAGTCAGTGAGTCATCTAGTCAGTCAGTCACCTAGTCAGTCAGTCACCAAGTCAGTCAGTCACCCAGTCAGGCATTCACCCAGCGAGTCAATCACCAAGTCAGAATGTCACCCAGCCAGTCAGTCACCCAGCCAGTCACACACACAGACAGTCACCCACACAGATAGTCACCCACCCAGTCAGTCTCCCACCCAGTCAGTCACCCACACACCCATTCAGTCACCCACACACTCAGTCAGTCACTGACCCACCCAGTCAGTCAGTCAACCAGTCAGTCAGTTACCCAGTCAGTCAGTCACCCAGTCAATAAGTCACCCAGTCAATCAGTAACCCAGTCAGTCGCCCACTCAGTCAGTCAGTGAGTCGCCTAGTCAGTCAGTCACCTAGTCAGTCAGTCACCCAGTCAGTCAGTCACCCAGTCAGTCATTCACCCAGTCAGGCATTCACCCAGCCAGTCAATCACCCACCCAGTCAATCACCCACCCAGTCAGTCAGTGAGTCGTCTAGTCAGTCAGTCACCTAGTCAGTCAGTCACCCACTCAGTCAGTCACCCAGTCAGTCACCCATCCAGTCAGTTATTCAGTCACCCAGTCAGTCAGTCAGTAAAGTCAGTCATTCACCCACCCACCCAGTTAGTCAGACAGTGAAACCAGTCAGTTAGTCACCAAGTCAGTCAATCACCCAGTCAGTTAGTCACCCAACCATTCACCCAATCAGCCAGTCACAAACCCAGTCAGTCAGTCACCCAGTCAGTCAGTCACCCAGTGAGGTATTCACCCAGCAAGTCAGTCACCCAGCCAGTAAGTCACCCAGCCAGTCAGTCACCCAGTCAATCAGTCACCCAGTCAATAAGTCACCCAGTCAGTCACCCAGTCAGTCAGTCAACAAGTCATACATTCACCCAGCAAGTCAGTCACCCGGTCAGAAAGTAACCCAGCAAGTCAGTCACCCAGCCAGTCACACACACAGACAGTCACGCACACAGACAATTACCCACCCAGTCAGTCTCCCACCCAGTCAGTCACCCACACACCCAGTCAGTCACCCACCAAGTCAGTCACCACCCAGTCAGTCACCACCCAGTCAGCCACCTACTAACCCAGTAAGTCACCCACACAGTCAGTCAGTCATCCACGCAGACAGTCACCCACCAAGTCAGTCAGTCAACCAGTCAGTCACCCACCCATTCACCCACCCACCCAGTCAGCTAGTCACCCACCCAAGCAGTAAGTCAGTCACCCATCCAGTCAGTTAGTTAGTCACCCAGTCAGTCAGTCACCCAGTAAATCAGTCAGTAAAGTCAGTCATTCACCCACCCAGTTAGTCAGACAGTGAAACCAGTCAGTTAGTCACCAAGTCAGTCAATCACCCAGTTGAGTCGCCTAGTCATTCAGTCGCCTAGTCAGTCAGTCACCCAGTCAGTCAGTCACCCAGTCAGTCATTCACCCAGTCAGGCATTCACCCAGCCAGTCAATCACCTACCCAGTCAATCACCCACCCAGTCAGTCAGTGAGTCATCTAGTCAGTCAGTCACCTAGTCAGTCAGTCACCAAGTCAGTCAGTCACCCAGTCAGGCATTCACCCAGCGAGTCAATCACCAAGTCAGAATGTCACCCAGCCAGTCAGTCACCCAGCCAGTCACACACACAGACAGTCACCCACACAGACAGTCACCCACCCAGTCAGTCTCCCACCCAGTCAGTCACCCACACACCCATTCAGTCACCCACACACCCAGTCAGTCACCCACCCAGTCAGTCACCACCCAGTCAGCCACCTACCAACCCAGTAAGTCACCCACACAGTCATCCACGCAGACAGTCACCCACCAAATCAGTCAGTCACCCACCCACCCAAGCAGTAAGTCAGTCACCCATCCAGTCAGTTAGTTAGTTAGTCACCCAGTCAGTCAGTCACCCAGTAAATCAGTCAGTAAAGTCAGTCATTCACCCACCCACCCACCCAGTTAGTCAGACAGTGAAACCAGTCAGTTAGTCATCAAGTCAGTCAATCACCCAGTCAGTTAGTCACCCAACCATTCACCCAATCAGCCAGTCACCAACCCAATCAGTCAGTCACCCAGTCAGTCAGTCACCCAGTGAGGCATTCACCCAGCAAGTCAGTCACCCAGTCAGTAAGTCACCCAGCCAGTAAGTCACCCAGCCAGTCAATCACCCAGCCAGTCAGTCACCCAGACAGTCACAAACACAGACAGTCACCCACCCAGTCAGTCTTCCACCCAGTCAGTTAGTTACCCAGTCAGTCAGTCACCCAGTCAATCAGTCACCCAGTCAGTCGCCCACTCAGTCAGTCAGTGAGTCGCCTAGTCAGTCAGTCACCTAGTCAGTCACCCAGTGAGTCAGTCACCCAGTCAGTCAATCACCCAGTCAGGCATTCACCCAGCCAGTCAGTGACCCACCCAGTCAGTCAGTCAGTGAGTCGCCTAGTCATTCAGTCGCCTAGTCAGTCAGTCACCAAGTCAGTCAGTCACCCAGTCAGTCAGTCAGCCAGTCAGTCTTTCACCCAGTCAGGCATTCACCCAGCCAGTCAATCACTTACCCACTCAATCACCCACCCAGTCAGTCAGTCAGTGAGTCGCCTAGTCAGTCAGTCACCTAGTCAGTCAGTCACCCAGTCAGTAAGTCACCCAGTCAGGCATTCACCCAGCCAGTCAGTCACCCAGTCAGAAAGTCACCCAGCCAGTCAGTCACCCAGCCAGTTACACACACAGACAGTCACCCACCCAGACAGTCACAAACCCAGTCAGTCTCCCACCCAGTCAGTCACCCACACACCCAGTCAGTAACCCACACACCCAGTCAGTCACCCACCCAGTCAGTCACCACCCAGTCAGCCACCTACCAACCCAGTAAGTCACCCACACAGTCAGTCAGTCATCCACGCAGACATTCACCCAACAAATCAGTCAGTCAGTCAACCAGTCAGTAACCCACCCAGTCAGTCAGTGACCCACCCACCGTCCCAAGAAGTAAGTCAGTCACCCATCCAGTCAGTTAGTTAGTCACCCAGTCAGTCACTCACCCAATAAATCAGTCAGTAAAGTCAGTCATTCACCCTTCCACCCAGTTAGTCAGACAGTGAAACCAGTCAGTTAGTCACCAAGTCAGTCAATCACCCAGTCAGTTAGTCACCCAACCATTCACCCAATCAGCCAGTCACCAACCCAGTCAGTCAGTCACCCAGTCAGTCAGTCACCCAGTGAGGCATTCACCCAGCAAGTCAGTAACCCAGTCAGTAAGTCACCCAGTCAATAAGTCACCCAGCCAGTCAGTCACCCAGACAGTCACCAACAGAGACAGTCACCCACCCAGTCAGTCTTCCACCCAGTCAGTCAGTAACTGACCCACCCAGTCAGTCAGTCAACCAGTCATTCAGTCACCCACCAAGTCAGTCAACCACTCGCCCACACAGTCAGTCAGTCAGTCAGTCAATCATTCATCCATCCAGTCAGTCAGTCAGTCAGTCACCAATTAAGTCAGTCACCCACTCAGTCAGTCACCCAACAAGTTAGTCAGTCACCTAGTCAGTCAGTCAGTCACCTAGTCAGTCAATCACCCAGTCAGTCAATCACCTAGTCTGGCATTCACCTAGCCAGTCAGTCACCCAGTCAGTCACACGCCCAGTCAGTCAGTCATCCAGTGACCCCAACACCCAGTCAGTAACCCACTCAGTCAGTCACCCACCTATTCAGTCAGTAAGTGAACCATCCAACTTTTCTGAGTTCAAAATCTTTGAAGCCGGCTTGCGTCTATTCAGTCCAGAGCATCTTTGAATTTGCCGTGGTTTGTTTGGCGCTTGGAATCCGCGCTCCTGATTGGCTGCAAGCTCTCTTTTTTTTTTTTGCAACACAAATTGTATTAGTTTTTATTTAACTTAACATGGTCTAGCAACACTTTAAGGCTTTCAGGCTTTCATTCACTAACCTGAACAGCCTATCAGAGCGTGGGAATTCTCCTGCCAGCCAATTTTGCCGGGTTGTAAAGCCAGGAGGGCACCTTTTCTCAGGTTGCAAAGGGGCATGCGCAAACCTGGCACATCTGCCTCTTTGCATACCAAGCCCACCCGCTGCACAGGCTCCACAGAGTCTGGGTCCTGGCAAATGGTTGCCAGATCGCCTTGTGTTAGCCCAGGATGTGGGTACTTAAGCAGAACTGCAGTACCTGTCCTCTTCTAACACCTGAGCATCCTTGATGCTTTCAAGTACGGACCCCGGACAGACACAGAGACACCAAGCTTGGTAGCCATCTGGGCTGGCCGGAATCCATGACTTTGAAAATCCCTCAGTTCGTTTACAGGTTATCAATATATATACACTGTTGCAGGGTACATGCAACCACACACGCGGGTTCTCGTGATAAGGCTTCTTTATTGAGCCTTAAAAACATACAGCACACAAAACAAAATAGCTTCTCTTCAGCATACAAAAACAAAATAGCTTATCTTCAGCAGGCAAAAACAAAATAGCTTCTCTTCAGTATAGAAAACAAGGCAGCTTCTCTTCAGCATGCAGGACACAGACAGTTCATCACACATGTACTTTGAAAAACAGACCTTATAGCAGTAATCTCTTCAGTATTTCAGTCCTGTCTCCTGACCAGCTAGCTTGCATGTGTGTACAGCCTGGGGGTTTTAAAACACCTTGATTATGCAGCTAGGGTCAGTCTAATTAAGCAGCCCTTCTCAACTGAAACTTAACCTCATTACTGCTGCACTGCAAACCTAAATATAGGTTTGCCAGGTATATGGTTGGTGACGTTCATTCACCCTGTCACATTCCTCCCCTGTTAGTGTGTGGCTGGGACCATGCACGGCTGAAGCCCGACCATCCACCCCTTTTCTAGAAAAGAATTCAGCATTAGCATTTTCTTTTCCAGGCCTGTGCTGAATCTCAAAGAGAAGAGTTGGAGGGCCATATACAGCCTGGTCAATCTAGCACTGGAGTCCTTCATACTATTTAACCACTTCAATGGAGCATAGTCTGTCACCAGAGTAAAATGGACTCCTGCCAAGTAATGCCTCAAATCCTCGATTGCCCACTTTATGCGAGGAACTCCTTCTCAATCACTGAGTAGTTTTTTTCCCTCAGGAACAATTTCCTACTCAGAAAAAGAATATGATGTTCCACTCCCTCAAACTGTTGTGACAACACTGCCCCTAGCCCTATCTCTGATGCATCGGTTTGCACTACAACAGGCCTTTTGAAGTCTGGGCTTTTAAGGATGGGACCCTATGATAGACACCTTTTTATATCCTCAAAGGCTCTCTGACACTCCCTTGACCATGGTGCAAGAAAAGGTAAGCGCAAACCCTATAATATATCAACAAATAAATCACAAAAATGATATCACCAAGAGGAGATGTTGCTGGTGTGTGAAATTTCACAATCCCTCAATAGACAACAGGAGGAGTACACAGAGCTCAAGAACTCCTCTCGTGGGTAAATTGAAGTTCACAGGAAACAGATAAACATGTATTAAAAGAAAAGAGAAAAGATCATGGTACAATACAGTTTAATTAACAAAAAATCCTTTGAGCAGTGAGCTCCAGTACACTCACATGCTCCAAGATCATTAAAAGCAGTTTAACCAACTCAGGGTTAGGAGCGATGCCCACAATACAGCAAACACAGCTCACATGAATCCCCTGGGTAGGGACAGTCTCCTCTGCATCCAAACAGCGTCTGACGTCACAGGACTTCCTCAGCTTTCCTCCAATGGTAAGGGGGGAGTAGCAGGATACAGAGTCAGCGTCAGCGTTGAGATCTGTTTGGATGGAGAGGAGACTGTCCCTACCCAAAGGATTCGTGTGAGCTGTGTTTGCTGTATTGCCGGCGTCGCTCCTAGTTGGTTAAACTGCTTTTAATGATCGTGGAGCATGTGAGTGTACTGGAGCTCACTGCTCAAAGGATTTTTTTGTTAATTAAATTGTAATGTACCATGATCTTTTCTCTTTTCTTTAAATACATGTTGATCTGTTTCCTGTGAACTTCAAGAGGAGTTCGTGCGCTCTGTGTACTCCTCCTACTCCCTTGACCATACCACTTGTGTAGGGGCACTCTTTTTTGCGAGGTTAATGGGGCTGCAACTTCCGAGTAGTTGGGGATGAACCGCCGATAGTACCCTGCTAAACCCAGCAGAGAGCGTACCTGCATTTTTGTTTGGGGGGTCAGAACTTCTTTCAGGGCAGCTACCTTGTCGGATAGTGGCCTTACTTTTCCACCTCCCACTGCATACCCTAAGTATTTGGTTTCCGCCTTACCTTAGGCACATTTCTTAGGGTTGGCTGTGAGCCCTGCCTCTCTTAGAGATTTGAGGACCACTTTCAGCCTATTTAGATGGGCCCGCCAGTGTTTACTATAAATGACAATGTCATCTAGGCTGCGGCATAAGCCCTATGGGGTCTCTGTACTTTATTCATGTGTCTCTGAAATGTGGCTGGGGCTCCATGCAGTCCAAATGGCATTGTCACAAACTGGTATAAACTCATGGGAGTGGCAAAGGCTGTTTTGCACTTGGACCTTTCTTCTTAAGGTATTTGCCAGTATCCATTTGTTAAGTCCAGCGTGGATATATATTCCGTGTTACCAAGGGCGTCAATTAACTCGTCCACCCTTGGCATCGGATATGCGTCAAACTTGGATACCGCATTGACCTTTTGGAGGTCCACACAAAATCTTACCTTCTCATCGGGTTTAGGGACCATAACTAGTGGACTACACCACTCACTGCATGATTCCTCAATCACTCCTAAGTGTAACATTTCTTGTACCTCCTTCTCTACCAGGGCCCTATGACTTTCAGGCAACCTATAAGGATGGGAACGTACTTTTACCCCAGGTGCTGTCTCGATCACATGTGAAATTAAATCAGTTTGCCTTGGCAAATCAGAAAAAAAACATCATGGAATTGTGTAATTATTTCTAACAAGTCCCCTTTTTGTTCAGAGGAACCCTGTCTACCCATTGGGATTTTATCATCACCCACGATGTTCTCCCATGGAGGCTGAGGACCCAAGTCCGTTTCCTCCTCCACCGAGTGGATGAATAGAGTCCGCTGCATCTTCCAGGGTTTCAGCAAGTTCACATGGAAAATTTGTTTACCCTTCCTAGACCCTGGTTGAGCGATCTCGTAATCCACATCACCCGTGCGGCAGAGTACTTCGAATGGGCCCTGCCATTTGGCTAGGAGTTTGCTCTCACAACTGGGTAACAACAACATCACCTGATCTCCTGGATGAAACACTCTCATACGAGCATTTTGAGTGTAATGTCTCTCCTGACTGTCCTGGGCTGAACTAAGATTCTCCCTAGCAAAATGCCTGACCACATCTAGGCGCTTCCTAAGGTCCAATACATATTGCAGGGTATTCTTAGAAGGGGACCGCTGTTCCTCCCAGGACTCCTTTAGCAGGTCTAGGGTACTCCGAGGTTGGCGGCCATACAGCAGTTCAAATGGAGAGAATCCCATGGAGGACTGGGGAACTTCCTGCACTGCAAACAGCAGAAAGAGAGCAGTTCATTCCAGGCTCTCTTCTCTGAATCTACAAATTTCCTCAGCATTCCTTTAAGAGTTCGGTTAAATCTTTCCACCAATCCGTCAGTCTGTGGATGGTAGACAGATGTCCGAAACAGACTTGACCTCTAGTAATTTTAAGACATCCTGCATCAGTTTAGCCATAAAATTTGAGCCTTGGTCTGTCAACAACTTGTTGGCTTCTTGCTTTGCCGTTGCTGTGCTCAGGGGGAACGCCTCAGGATATCTTGTTGCATTGTCAACTATTACAAGAATAAACCTGTGTCCTTTCGCAGAAGGTTCTAGAGGTCCTACCAAATCTACTCCAATCCTCTCAAAGGGAACTGACACCAAGGGTAGAGGAACCAAAGGGGCTGGTTTTTGTCCCTTCGGTCTAGTTAGCTGGCACTCCGGACATGCCGCACATAACTTAACAATATCACTATGCATCCCTGGCCAATAGAATCGGGACGAAATATGGTCCAATGTTTTATCTCTGCCAAGGTGACCACCCCAAGGGACAGCATGGGCTAGAGTGAACACATATTTAACAAACGCCTTGGGAACCAATATCTGTCTGGTGACCACCCCTGTTTGTGTCTGCCTATTCACCCTATACAGGATATCATTTGACAATTCAAAATGGGGGAATACTATCACCCCCTGTGCATTCAATATCTGCTCATCAATTTTTACCACCTTATCATACTGTCTAGCAAGGACTGGGTCTTCCCTTTGCCTCTGGCGAAAATCAGGGAGGTATGGGTCTGGTAAATCTCCAGGGCCCATATCCCCCTCCCTCTGGCCATCCCGAGCCATCACTTGTGATTTCTGGCTACTAGAATGGTCACCTTGAGACCCAGATTTCTGCAACCAGTCCTGTTTGTCAGAGCGTCTTTGCTTCCAAGTCTTTGGAACCCGGTGTCTACAGGGGAAAAAGGTCTGCCGAGAAGGGGAACATTTTGCCAGGGTTCTCCTGAGCCATAGAATAAGGCTCCTCATGAGAGACTCGAGCCATTAGGTCCGAAAAGAAAGGCCAGTCCCTTCCTAGCACAATGGGGGCAGGGAGCCAAGGAGCGACTCCTACTTCGAGGTAGGCCTCCTGACCTTTTACCTGTAGCCTGATTTTGGCCGTTGGATACCATTTTACATCGCCGTGTATACATTCTATACTCCATGGATAGTCAAAAGGACACACATTAGGCAGTAACAGTTCCTGGTCCCAGTTAGTTTTCCCAGATCCCTAATCTTCAAGGGCCTGGATGGTTTTTCCCCCAACCTGGGCTGGAAGTAGCCAGGGCTTGTAATTTTCTCCAGTGAAGGCCGAGGCGACATTCCTGCTGAAGGAACAATCCATCTGTGGACAGTCCACATGCCGTGGCCTTGTTCTCCGTAGGTGGAACATTCCCTTGCAGGAGGGGGCCGTGGATAGCGCTCCGCTTGACCGGATAATGGAGACCAGGCATCTGGTGGGTCCTGTGGGCGATGTCCTCAGAAGTTCCACTCATTTGGCGACAAGTCGACATCAGGAAGGGGATGAGGGTGGTGCCCGGCGTTTTGACTTCTTCCTTGTTGGAATCACTGCTCCTTTCGTGGCACTTGGCGGTTGCGCATGGAGGGGCCATAGTTTCCCCATTGTTCCAATCTCCCTCTTTGGGTCTCCGCAAGTGCTATAGAAGTTGGATCCGTCGGGTCCAGGGCAGTTCTCATCGAGTCGGACCGCAAAAGCTAGGGTTTCAGCAGCATGGCGTTTTACCCACGAGCGTGCGGAAGGGGGTATTATCTGTAGGAATTGTTCCAAAACCACTTGCTCAAGATGTGCCTCCTTAGTGCGCTCCTTGGGTTGTATCCAGCGAGTACACAAGTCCCATAACCGCTGAGCGAGGACCCAGGGTCTCATCTTAGCTGTGTACTTCAGGTTCCGGAACTGCTGCCGGTAGGTCTCTGGGGTCAGACCTAAGTGTTCCAGTATGGCGGCTTTTACTTGTTGGTAGTCCATTGAGTCCTATGAGGAGTGGGGCCAAAGCAGTTGCCCAGTGATCTGCAGCCAAGCCCTGAGCTTCGGCAACCCTTTCAAATGTCAGTAGAAAAGCTTCTGGATCCTCGTTCGGAGCCATTTTCCTCAGGAGGACCGGGGGTTTGTTCGCAAGTTCTGGACTGGCAGACCTCTGGAATTGGGTCAGCAGCTTGGCCATCTGCTCATCCTGTGCTGCCTGCTGCTGGGTTAGGATCTGGGTTTTCTGCTGCAATAGTAGTTGGGCCTGCTCCTGCATTAACAGTCCCTGCTGTTTGGTCTGCTCCTGCATTAACAGTCCCTGCTGTCTGGTCTGCTCGCACAGAAACTCTTTTAAAAATTCTTCAATTTTTCTCATTTTAGTGTGTGTGTGTTGCCCTTCAACTGCAGGGCCTCTCAAAATCCCAGCACTTTTGACACCATATGTTGCAGGGTACATGCAACCATACACGCAGGTTCTCTTGATAAGGCTTCTTTATTGAGCCTTAAAAACATACAGCACACAAAACAAAATAGCTTCTCTTCAGCATACAAAAACAAAATAGCTTCTCTTCAGCATAGAAACATGGCAGCTTCTCTTCAGCATGCAGGATACAGACAGTTCATCACACATGTACTTTGAAAAACAGACCTTATAGCAGTAATCTCTTCAGTATTTCAGTACTGTCTCCTGACAGCTAGCTTGCATGTGTGAACTGCCTGGGGGTTTTAAACACCTTGATTATGCTGCTGGGGTAAATAAGCAGCCCTTCTCAACTGAAACTTAACCTCGTCACTGCTGCACTGCAAGCCTAAACATAGGTTGGTGACGTTCATTCACCCTATCACATACACATTAAACTATAACCATTTAATAAAATATATTGTGTCTGGTTTTCTGTGTTCCTATTCTGGTGTGCGAGGGATGGAGTGAGTGTATATATTCCCTACATTCACTAGCCTCATTCTTGGCACACATTAGAAAAATGACTTTTAAACCTTTTAGACACCTTAGTCATGCTCAGCTTTATAACTTAGCGCGAGCATCCCCCTGAACCCCTACACTAGTTTTAGTGTGAAGAGTTGAAGATCATCGGGAAGCGCAAGCCATGTAAAACAGAATAAATATTCTGATGGTGCAATAACTGTGGTAAACGTGTGAATAAATATTCAAGGTGCAGTGTGCTAAATACTCACAAGTGTAGAGTGAGTGTTAGTCCCATAAAGGTATCTTTGAATGGCAGCCAATCAAATAGGTAGGTCTCAGTGGAGAGATAGATGCTGGAGACCTTAAGTGAATAACATAAGAACTGACATAGTGCAGACTGTATGGAGAATTTTATAAAAATTCTGTACCTTGCAGAAATGTGTTTTAAAATAATCTATGCAAGGTATAACAATAAAAACAAAATGTACAGAGGACCTCTAAAGGTATTTGCATATTGTTACTGAAGTATATAGGTTATAAAATCTTCATATGATGAGTATACCTTGGGCCAAACAAATGGACATTATTAGAGAAATATCAATACATAATATAGGATCCGGACATATTATGCATACAGTACATGAAGAGATATATCACACCCAGATACAATTTCATGTCGAATTAGAATATATAAGGGTGTTGGAGGAACAAAATCACCATGACTACATGGGTGGTTTGTAAACATCTCACCACCTGGCATACATTGCGACACGTCACTTCCGGTTTCTTGACTGAACCCGCGTCACTTCCGGTTTCCGGTTATGGCGGCTGAAGGCTGTTACAGGCAATCAGTGTGGTATAAGAGGGGGAACACAGCACATCTACACTCACTCTCTGACAAAGCGCCTAACACAGGCGTGAAACGCGTAAGAGGAGGAGATCTTGCACCCATACCTGTCTGCACCTGTCTGCACCATGATGTGCCAATAAAGAAAACGTTTTATCTTCATCACTGCTGTCCTGTGGAGTCCTGTTGTTCGCTGTGCTCTGTACTACCGCATCCTGTGGCTACCAGAATAATCATGAATATATGTCCCCGGCCCACCATCCCCCCCCCCCCCCACCCACTGTCAGCACACCTCCCCGGGCCACTCCCCTCCCCCCCACCGCTGGATGTAGTGTGGGGTGAGACTTGTCTCTGTGTGTGTGTCTGTGTGTGTGTGTCTGTCTGTGTGTGTATATTTGTGTATATGTGTGTGTCTGTCTGTGTATGTGTCCCCCCCGTTGCCGGAAAATTTGACTGTCCATAATTTGGAGGGTGAGTCGCATTGGAAACTCAAAATAGCTGCGTTGACCTACAAATCCGCAGCAGAATGTACAGTGAAAGTTTTGTTGTGCTACGTGGTGCTGTTTCTGAGATTTCGCTGCTTCGGACATACAAACAAACGGAAATCGGAATACATTAATTTTCCTACAGAGGCGACAGAGTGGCTGGAAGTCAGGAATGCCTTTTATAATATAGCAGGGATACCATGTGTGCTGGGTGCAATCGATTGCACACATGTTGCTTTGATTGCACCTAGTCAGAGTGAGCATGTTTACCGTAATCGTAAGCACTACCATTCACTGAATGTACAGGTGGTATGTGATGCCACGATGAGGATAATGCATGTGGTACCCAAATTCCCTGGTTCCAGTCACGATTCTTCTATCCTGAGGAACTCTTCCATCTTCCATGCGTTCGAAGAGGGATATTTTGAACATGGTTGGCTGCTGGGTGAGTACACATTTGGATGTTGTAACACAAAACACATTTTTCTTTAGGAATGTTTTCATTGTAGAATCTTATCACTAATGTAAGCTTATGTGTGCTCCATTCATTATAGGTGACTCAGGATACGGAATTAGGCCGTGGCTCTTGACTCCGGTGCTAAACCCTCAAACTGAAGCAGAGGAGAGGTACAATGCAGCCCATATCTCTAAAAGATCTGTTATAGAGAGGACATTTGGCCTACTGAAGACCAGATTTAGGTGTCTCGACAGAACTGGTGGGGCTCTTCTATACAAGCCTCAAAAAGTGTCTGATATTATTATTGCCTGTTGCATTTTGCACAATGTGGCACTCAGACACAATGTACAATCAGACATAGCTGAGCCTTCGGTAGACGAGCATCCCCCCCTTGTAGCTGCTGAAAATGAACAAACAGCCAGTGGTAGCCAGACACGCCAGAATCTCATAAATTCATTTTTTTCTTGTAAGTAAAAACATATATGTTCCTAGTACTACTTTTATAGATTAATTATGTTATATTAACAATAATGTTTCTTTATATAACCTTCTGTTAGGACACAGATGAATATGGGTTGCACACCTTTCTTTTCTCTGCTGTGTGCACAAAGGGATGTGGCACCGGTATGTTATTGTTGCACAGGTTATATTATCCCTCTTCCATTGTACATTAGTTGTGTGTATGTGAATACAACTGGTGTAACAACGCAGTAATATTTTACCTTTGTGTTGTTCCTTATGCAAACACAATACACATAGTATGGCCATAGTCATTCATTCTTGCAGTATGGTTACATACAATGTTATTGTTGCAGTGTAACATGTACATCCATATGATGTGTACACCAGGCTGGTTTACATTTTGAATGTCATAAAATATACATGGTGTTGCACATTTTACACCAAATGCACAGTTTGCTGTGCTGCTTACGGTTCTGAAGATGGCATGTCAATGTTTGCAATTTATATATTGTTCCATTGCATTATAGGAATATCTCCAGTATGCCTGATCATGGTATGTATATTTGCTGACATCTGTCATAAGATGTGCCTACCTCAATATTCGTATAATTATTTTAAGTACAAATCCAACATATTGTTAAACGATAAATGTTACATACATGTACTTTCTGTATCATGTACTTACATTTAGCTACTAATGAGGTTTAATGTGCATTGTATTATAAAATGATTACTCCCATTTCATCACATTTAATGTATGTTCCCTTATAATTTCCATTAATGTAATATAGAGGTGTTTGGAGAGAAGGGGATAACTTGAGAATTTTTTTTAATTATGGGAGCTCATTAATCACGGATGCAATTGATTGAGCATAACACTCCATGCATGAATGCCTGTAATCACAACAATGCGTTGTACATCTTATATTTAGCAATGTAGGTGATTATTAATGCTATACATTATTTGTCAACATTAATTAAACATTGTCACATGTGTATGTATAAGTCACACATGTGTGTTGATGTGACCTACATGTAACAAGTGTCAAACTGTAATCAAAACCACAATTATGTCAGAAATGTTACTGTAATTTTGCATGAATAATTAGCCACAATCACAATGTTCTTAATATATTTGGAATGTCATTGACGTCACTTCATCATTATCATGATGATAATAAACAAGTATTCTCAAAATATAAACGTCAATCACATGCACATCAGCATAGGCACACTTTTTAAGACAACTGTTTGTGTCTGTATCAATTTGTTTATGATCCATGTATAACACTGACAAATGATAACAGCAGGTTTATTATGGTAGCTTATATCATCATATTGACTGTACTATTTATGTTTTGAAAGTTTAATGAACACAGTAAACTATAATTAGCTTGTTACATGAAATATACACATAAACGTACTTCATTATATGATGTTGATGTAATATTCATAACATCCTGCATTGTAGGGGACCACAACATCTTGCCAATAACATTCTTTGCTACAGTCCCAAACCATTTCATCAACATACCCATGTAACTAGAATTTTTTAACTATAAATGGCTAGTTGGTTGTAAGTGTCCTTTACATTGGGAGAAGGAGTGGCTCAGTGAGTAAAGACACAGCCTGGCACAGAGAGTTTGAAGCAGGGGAGACTGGTTCAATTCCTGATGTCGGCTCCTTGTGACCTTGGCCAAGTCACTTTATCTCCCTGTGCCTCAGGCACCAAAATATAGATTGTAAGCTCCACGGGGCAGGGACCTCAGCCTGCAAAATGTATCTGTAAAGCGCTGCGTACAACTAGTACCGCTATACAAGAACATACTATTATTATTATTATTATGATAACATCGTTTTGACAGTCATACTTTCCATTACACAATAGAATACACAAATGTGTTAGCAGAGTGGGAATGGTTGTTATATATAAAACACACCATGTCATAAAATGTTAGTAGTAATTAAAGAACACTCTAGAAAAATTCTAGCTGCACTCTTTTGCAACATCATTATGTTAATTAAGTGCTTATGCAATATTGGCATAAGGGTATCACATTTTTAATTGGTTGTTAATAAGCGCAGCAAGCAATATAAAATTAGTTCCATATGTAGTATAGTAGTCGGTGGCTCCTCCTCACAATCATCTCATATAAAGTTAGATTCTTCTGAAATCATACATTGATCCGATTGTATCTTGGCCGACATCTCTGAAATACAACAAACACATGATGGTAAAATATGGCACCTTACTACACTACCGACACACTT
This sequence comes from Ascaphus truei, assembly GCF_040206685.1. Lineage (NCBI taxonomy): Eukaryota > Metazoa > Chordata > Amphibia > Anura > Ascaphidae > Ascaphus > Ascaphus truei. Next base: position 423,140,307 of record NC_134483.1, on the reverse strand, counting down.
TATTAAAGTGTGGCCGGTACCGCAAGCCGGGAGATTTCCCGGCTTGCTAGTGGCCGCCCCTCGGCGTGCCGCGCGTCACCGACGCGCGGTCACGCGTCATCGGGAGCCTGCGCCCCCTGCACGCGCGTCCAGGGCTCCCTGAGGGAGCCCTGGTGTCCCGCGATCGCGGGACGGCGGCAGGGGGTTCCGGGGGACCCGGCGGACCCGGCAGCGGTAGGGAGAGCGCCCCGATCGGAGGGCGCTCTTCCGCTGCTTCGGCGCGCGCCCGTCACCCTCCGGCGCGCGCCAGGATACTGCTGCGGCCAAGAACGGGCAAATGCTCGAATAAACTTGGCCGCAGCAGTATATATGTATCCGTGACAACGCGTTACACATCTCTATATGATTGTGTAGATACACACGTCACTCAGTTATATTTTAGAAGTACAACTATACATCATTATGTATTCGTTTGTAAAATTAGTAGCACGCATAACTATGTATATGAAATTCACGTTGGGTGTATACTTAAAAATGTGCGCGCACATCTTACTGTGCACACGCACTTCACGCTTGAGTTGATTAAGTGTTAGCGCATGCGCAAAACAATGCGTACGTTGTGCGTTCAATACATGTTGTAAATACCATTAAGCATAAAATATTTCTTTCTAATACAATGAAGGAGAAACTACATTCGTTCTAAACGACTACATCTGTATTATTTTTAAACAGACGTGTGTGGACAGAAATCACGGCCGATAACACAATGCGCAAATGCAATACGTTTGACGTAATGTTAAGCCAGCGTGAAGCGCACGCAAACACTCCTCCCACTCAATTAACATTCGGCTAAAGCTCAGTGCACGACCACAAACACAGATGCGCACGCATGACACAGTGCAGTTACCGTAACTATAACAAAACAACACAGCCAATAGGCTTTGACGCGCGCATGTCGCTTGGGGGCGGGACTTACATCCGTAATCCTTTTTAAGGACGCCTTGGCACATGACAAGGGTCCCACGTCATACGTGGTCGACCCGGTTTTTTTTTAGATGTTGCATGAAAAAAAAAAACAGGTGTGTTACAGTTATGGTAACATGTTGCTAATATGTTTAAAGGGATAGGAAATTACGTATATTTATTCCGTGAGCAATGTGTACTAATCTTTCTGGTTCTACTATATTGTAATAGGAAACAATGTGTTTGTGATCGCTACATGTTATGCAGTCTGCAATGTTACGCTGTATCCACGCATTTAAAGTAAAAATGGTGGTTACAAAAAAAAAAAAAGTTTTACCGCTGAGTCAAGGCATAACGATTTTTATATTTACCATTCTTGTAGAAGTAACACTTCGTCTGCCTGCAACTCTTTGGTCCAGAAAACCAATGCATTTGCATCCATGGTTGACCCAAACGCTGAATCCTGTATGACACACATCTCCTCCATGAGGCGCTCATAGGAATCGGCACTGCCTTCTTCAAGCAATTGGTCCGGAGGTAGGTTCATTTCTTCGGTTACCCATTCGAATGCGTTTGCAGCAGAAAGGCTTGCTACAAAATCATAGTAGTTATGTTCTTGTAGAATGTGTGTTTCAGGAATGGAGGGTGCAGATATTGCAGCAGGTATCGATTCACACGGAACAGTAGTAGCGGATCCATTGCTATTGTTATTAGGAATAAATATGCTATTTAGCAGAATATATGTGCCGTGTTCCACGGTGATTTTATTTTCCTTAGCAATCTGCCAAAAACCATACCTTTCTTGTAGGTTATCCTGCACACATTCAAAACATTCATTAGTTGATAAAGTGAATCTTACAGAGGATTTAAAATTTCGCGCCCGCCCAGTTTCTTGGTAATAAGGATACTTTGTTCTAATCAAATCATAGATTTGACCCACGTTGGCTTTCTGTTCCGCAGTTGATACGATCGCCTCAGCGATCATCCTTTTATATCCTTTGTGTGGATGGCTGTTTTGAATCATATCGTTAGCCATTGCAGCTTCACACAAAATGTGACTGAACTTGAATCTTGTCTGCTCAGAATGGTCAAACTTGTATAATGTTATCTATTTAGTGTCTTAGCATTCAAGGTCACAACATGTTTCTTCTTTTACTCCTGTTCTCTAACCACCAATTGGAGTTCTACAAATAATTGGTTCACATTTGTGGTTTCTGATAGGCATTTCAGTGTGAATGCCACATTAAGCAACTTGTATCTACTTTCTCAAAACAACTGTAACATTTTAATTAAAAAACACTGTGAGTTGAGGAAAGAAACATTGAACGCTGTATGAAAATAGTGCTTACACAGCCATATAATGAAATACACAGACACCTGCAAATGTTGCAATCTTTTTATTTTTAATACATTTCAGTGTCTATTTTTCAGTCTGGTTAACTCCCTGACTGCATCAGAGTTTACGTAAGTGTGTATATATATATATATATATATATATATATATATATATATATATCTGACTCATAAATATATAATATATATATAAATATATATTATATTATATATATATATATATATATATATATATATAAAATATAATATACATATGTATATGTGTGTAAAAACAAACTTTAAATGTGTGTGTATATTACAATATTTAATGGCTTATATGTAAAGCGGGATTTTAATATTGGTGTGATTTATTTAAAGGTTTAAATAATAGAGGCTTACAATGTTGTATGGGCTTTGACATTGGCTTGTGAGCAATTGTGATTTACCATCAAACAACGCCTTTTTGTAATTCAGAAGGCCTGTAGTTTTACAACCAATAATATATCTATGTAATCCAGTTCTACAAAGATCATATTGATGGCAGTAAGTAGGCCTTGTATGAAACCTAATTAAATGGTGGTAAACATGAGTGAATTAAGTGATTAATAATTGTTTAACGCCCATACTGTTATAGGCTCACAGTAAGTATCTTTCACAAACAGTAGGCCTGTATTATTACAATTACTGTGTTTTGAGAAGGAAGCATTAAGTGTATGTTTTTGGAAAATACATGTATACCAGTTTAGATAGTACAAATAATATATATATATATATATATATATATATATATATATATATATATGTATATACACACACACACTGTGTGTGTGTGTACATATATCCATACATACTACATATATATTACTAAACATTCACAGATATGTTATTGAAAACAGAACTCATAAATGATTAAAGAACAAAATTAGAATGTTCAAGCAAGGTGAAGGTAAGTAATATTTAACACTTAATCATGCTATACACTGACAAGAAAGATGTTAGCAGTTGAATAGATGTGTGTTTTTAATTGCATGTGAATAATATTTACATGCAATGATTACATCAAGTAACACACCCAAATCCAATGTTTTGCAGGTAAGTAAATGGCAGCTTCTCTAAACATAGCAAGTGGGTCCTGGTGGACCATTACTGAGCAGATGATTAATACATAAATATTAATAACACCATTCATTAGGACTGTTAACATTTCCAAAAATTCACGTGTACAATGACATACTTGAATGTTTGGAAACAACAGGTCTTCACCATACATACAATATTCATTAGATAATCTGAAGTCAACAAAACAAGGCCAAAGACATATTTACTTAATTATAACATTTATTATTTTTTTTCCTTTTGAGAGCGAGTCACAGGCCTGCTTGTTGTCTCTTGGATTTTTCTTTTCCGTTTGGGTACAACTTGAGTAACAACAGAGCCACTTTGAGTGGCCTGTGGCACTTCACGGCCAGGGCTTGTGGCCAGTGACTGGTCACGGGCAGGGCTTGTGGGCAGTGACTGTTCAAGGGCAGGGCTTGTGGCCAGTGACTGTTCACGGGCAGGGCTTGTGGCCAGTGACTGGTCACGGGCAGGGTTTGTGGGCAGTGACTGTTCAAGGGCAGGGCTTGTGGCCAGTGACTGTTCACGGGCAGGGCTTGTGGCCAGTGACTGTTCACGGGCAGGGCTTGTGTCCAGTGAATGTTCACGGGCAGGGCTTATGGGCAGTGACTCATCACGGAAAGGGTTTGTGCCCACTGACACATGTGAGCAAGTTGGTATACAGTGCACAACTGATGGTTGGTCCGTTTCATGTTTGGCTTTTTTTGTTTGTGTCCAAAAACTGGTCAGTAGTAACTGATTGTGCTTCTTTGTTTTTGCCGCCTCCTTTGTAGGTGTCAGGTCCAGAATTTCTACAGATGGCAGCGGTAAGATGTTGTCAGGAACATGCACAGAACTTTCTGCTACTTGACCGGTAACATCCCGACCTGGGGAATGAACATCAGATGCATGGGGTGAAAAATGAGCACCATGTAAAGATCCTTCCTGTGATGTGTTGAAGTTGAAATTTGGTACTGTAGTCATTCTCAAGTAATTAGCTTGGGTTTGCTGAACAACTAATGCTTCGAATGAGGTGTTTTTTTTTTGCAATTGTTTAGGCACTTCAATGAAGACTCTGTGGAGATGTGACAATTGTGATATCGTTTCTTCCTGCAGTGATATCATCCTTTCGTACACTGTCATCAGATCAGAATGGCGACGATTTTCAGCTTCAACAATTTTTCCCTCAGAAGCTACTATTGCATCGTATGTGTTAGTTGATGGACGATTTGGCTGTGTGACTGTTTCAATGGGAACCTCTTCATGGTCACTTGATTGTATTTCTGTGTCTATGGCGGCATCATCATCATCTTCATCATCATGTTCTAAAAATAAATGTACACATTATTAAATGGCATGTTAATCTCTGCTGTTTTACTATGTAATTATACTGTGTCATAAGTAACACCTAACATGTTTCCATACGTTTTATAACCTCACATTAAAAACTACCTTGACTTACGAATAATGTTTGGACTCAGTATGAAATATGAATGAATGAAAACTTGCTCTAAACTCACAACTCCTACATGATAGTTAACATCACTAACACAATACATGTTGTCTTACACTTCATTTTCACTGACACTAAGTAATCCTATTTAAAGAACATGTGCAAAACAAATAATGAACATGACAACATAACATATAGAAGTGCACATATTATATGGCCACCAACTCATACACTCACCTTCTAGGTGTGTTGAGCTGCATGACCCAGGTGAAGACACTTGTTCTGTCTCAGGTGACACGTGTCCTCCAGGGGCAACTATATATAACAATAACATTAGTTGTACATTTACATGTGTAAATATTGAACAAACAGTTATTGTATGTTCTGTATTTATGAATAACTAACAGCATCAGTTCCTTAACCGAAAATGTGTGTGTGAAAGTGAACATAAATAGTTGTAATAACAATGTACATGCCTGTGTACTTAGAACTTTTGAGTTCCCTAACATACAACATACTATGTTTCTGCAGTAATGCGTTAGGATAAATTGATTAAATTTGTACATACAAATCATATGTTGTGTAGTCATATCAGTATCATAATATACATAACTATCATGAAATGAACATTCACAATGGTTATCATGAAGGTGGTCATATTTCAAAAAAAATTTGTTTTTGGTACAGGATATGTGTGGTACATTAATAGAAGATGTGGCACACCTGAATGTGGCTGTCACTCAACAAGACAACACATGCAGTGTGTGATAATGTGTTGTTGATAGCAGTTCAACTATAGATATGAGTGAACTAATGTGTGACGTACGGTTTGATAACTAATGACTTGTTGGGGCATTTAGTACCTAGAGTTAAGCTTTCAAATGAGTGTGATTAACTTCAGTTTTGCTAGTCAGGTTGTAAGAACGGTATTCCCTTCCCCAAAACCCTAATCAGCCAGACCTTTCAATTACTTCAAACAGGTGAAAATGGTGTGAACTAAGTTGACCCTAAGATGACCCTGTAATTTGGGTGTGTGCTGAACCCCACCCCCTCTGTTGACGTGTATGCTGTGATGACATATTCATTGCAGCTGCTTTAACACAATGGTAGAGGAGCTAAATAGTCGTTTGCAGTGTGCAAGTTATGAACACAATGACATAACATATGCTACGTGTGCCTCATTATGCTGTCTGTATATGACATAAAGCAAAAATGGACCTTTTCATAAACAACTATACAGCAGCGGCAGCTCTTATTCGAGCAAATGCCGCTGGCTGTATGAGGCTGGGAAGCGGGTAGCCGCGGCGCGTGGCGGCGCACTGTGACGTCACAGTCACAGGCGCGCCCGGCTTCCCCGTCTTCCCCGGCTTCCCCAGGCTTCCCCGACACCCCTGGACATCAAATTAAGGTAAGCGGGGGTGCGGGGAAGCAGAAGGGCAGAGCAGAAGCCGGGCTCGGGGTCCGGAAGGATAGTAAATTGCGCGCGAGGTGGAGGGGGGGTGCGTGTGGGAAACGCGGCGGCGTGCGGATATTACTGGCGGCAGCTGGGGTAGATCCCGGCATGCCGCCGGCATTTAGTGCGATAAAGTATGTCGCTACTGTACATTTGTTAGTGCAAGTGATGTTTGTAGGCCGTTGCATGCAATATATTCGATGCATGATTAGAATAGGCAGTAATGTCGTGTTTGTAGAAGTAAAATAAATAAAATACACATTAATATTATACATATTTATGTTCTGTACCTGTAGCTAGTAATAATTTCTCATTAGCATGTGTTACACATGTGTACTACCCTGTTGTTCCCCATCTTCGCCCACCATCAATTGCTTCCACTGCAGCAATGCATTTTGGGAATTCACATGTAAATGACCACGCAATGGCACGTGCTATATTAGTTACTGCTTTTAGTAGGACTACAACATATATGTCTATTTTGAGAGATATATATATACAGAATCAGACATATACATATATAGATGCAGGTATGCTTATATTGTGAAGACAGTATAAAAAGCAGCGGAAATATGCAAAATAACTGTAAGCAATGACACGCCTAGTACAGTAATATTTCTCACCTGGTGGAAATTGTGAGGGATAAATTCCAATGTCCCGGTCACCGGCCAAGCCCTCCACGACGACGGGAAGTAATTTTCCCCGAAGCAGCTCCTCCAATGGAGTTAATATCAGACGTTGTGGTGGCGGGCCACCTCCAGTGCCAGAAGCATGCACGCGTTGGTCTTGTATTTTCTTTTTCAATTTTGACCTAATGTCGTCAAATCTTTTGCGACAATTCAGCTTGTCCCTGACACGATTCCCACACGCATTGACACCAATTATTATTGTGTCCCACATTTCATTTTTGCTTGATGAACTTGTCCGCGCTTGAATTAGAAACAAAATATATGACGTTAATTCATAATAATAGAAGCACCAGTTTCCTACACTGCTAGCTGTTCCAAGAGATAGCAAACATGCTTTTTAGGTGTAATATGTGAAGCACATGAGCATTCACTACTAAACCTAGACATGTAAGCAAGCTTGCATTAATATTGTATGCAGTTATGGCAAATTGAACGCCTGTGTTTAGTTGTCCTTGTAACGCATGATAAAAAGCTGTGTTTCCACAATAATTAACATAGCCAGATATTCTGTACCCATATTTGCATATGAACAAAACTCACATGACCTAGGATCACATGTATTTGAAGAATAAATGGAAAGGTACACTTACCTACTAAATGTCCATAGAGACTGTCATAGTGCTCCAGAATCCCAGTGACAAGAGCCCTATTTTCCTGCTCATTGAAGCGAGGATTACGTGGCTTCTCCACACGTTTCTTCCGAGCAGGTTTAGGCTCAGTGCTTGGCTGCTGCTGACTGGACTCTCCTTGTTCCAATGGAAGAGACTCCAAAAGCAGGCCAGCAGCAAGCACGCCACCACCAGACACCCCATCAGCAACTGAGCCACCAGCAGCACTCCACTCCCACCAACAGCACTCGCACTCCTAGCACCAGCACTCCCACTCCCAGCAACAGCACTTCCACTCCCAGCAACAGCACTGCCACTCCCAGCAACAACACTCACACTCCCAGCAACAGCACTCCCACTCCCAGCAACAGCACTCACACTCCCAGCAACAGCACTCGCAGCAACAGCACTCCCACTCCCAGCAAAGGCACTCACACTCCCAGCAACAGCACTCGCACTCCTAGCAACATCACTCCCCAGAACAGTATGTTCACTCTGACACGTACTCGCACGAGTAGCACTACCACTCACACCAGCATCACTCTTCCCACGCTTTGCGGGCATACTTACAGCACTCACAAAAAACAGAAAAAAAATGTACAGCCAATCACACGAAACACTTCCACATAGAAAACAAGACAAAGATGTAAACAAAACAACAAAGGACAAAGCTTTCACAATACACAACAAGTCTCTCAGTCAATATGCAAATATTAAATCGCCCAGCTCTGTGCGTCTCTCTCTCTCTCACTCCCAACAACACAGAGAATGGTTAACAGTACACGTTGCCTTTAAATATGGCGCGCTATCCAATACATGCTGCCTTCGCCTGATTCAGCAAGATTTTTGATTGGCGAACGTAACAGCACCCCGCCACGCACGCCGATACACCTGTGTGTGATCGGCAAATCATCGTGAGAGTGGGCGGATTTGTTTTCGTCTTGATTTTGAAGGGATTCGGCACTTACTGCATACGGAGAGGGAAAATCACCAATAACATGCCTAATCGGTAAGCTTGCCGATTTCACATATTCGTCGCTTACTGCATGAGGCCCTATATCTCTATTTTCTGTTAAATCTTTAAGAGCTTCTCTTTCATTTTTATTTAGATTATGGCAATATTGTTGCTCTTTTTTTGTTAATTCTTCAAAGTCTTTCATACTCAGCTGTGAAAAAACATCTACATTTTTTCCTTTTACATGTTTAGGATAAAATGTTGATGGAAGTTTAAGGCCTGAATGTTTTAGATAAAGCTGTGTATCTGCTTCTTCCATATTGTTTTCTTTAGTCTTTTTATTTAAGTTATCTTGTGTTTTAATCTCTACTTCTTTATTTTGAAAAAATATCTTAATAGTAAGTTTTCTTAAGAATTTTTGAGCGTCAATAAAAAGTCCAAAGTTAATAAAAGGTATCTATACCAATAACTGTATAAACTATACTTAACCACATTAAATAATTACATTGATTGGGCTACTCTCCCTTTTATTAAATGCTCTGTATTTTCAGATTTATGCTATGGAGCTTGCACTTCTTTTTGTGTTTTTTCTCTGTAGGTATTTTGTGGTTTGCTAAACAACATAACAAGCTGCAGTTTGGCTCCAAGTGATCATTTTGTTTGAAAATTACACTGGACTTTCGTCTCTGTTTACAATTTTGAGGTAATTGGTTGTGATTGTTGGAATTTAAGTAATTATATATCATTTATTAAATTATTTAGGTCACAAAGTGTGACTTATTTGATTCCTTTTCTCTCTCTTTCAGGGTGGGTGACAGGGTGAGACAGGGTGGGTGACAGGGTGAGGCAGGGAGATGACAGGGTGAGGCAGGAGGGTGCCAGGGTGAGGCAGCGGGGTGCCAGGGTGATTGCCAGGGTGAGGCAGGAGGGTGCCAGGGTGAGACAGGAAAGTACCAGTGTCAGACAGGGGGGTGCCAGGGTGAGTGACAGAGAGAGGCAGGGGGTGCAGAGAGAGACATGGGGGTAGGTTACTGACTGGAGACAAGGGGGGCATGGGATGAGACTGGGTGGGTGACAGGGTGAGGCAGGGGGGTGCCAGGGTGAGAGACAGGGAGGTGACAGAGAGAAACAGTGGGGTAGATTACTGACTGGAGATAAGGGGGGCATGGGAGACCAGGAGGGGGCCATGGGAGACATGGGGGTGTGCCGTCGTCGGAAACAAGGGGTGGCATCGGACACAAGGAGGGGCCATCGGACACAAGGGGGATTGGATGTTGGACACAAGGGGGTAGGTTTACTCCTTAGACTCCTCTCCCAACCATGCCAGTTCAACTTAATAGCCCTCAATACCTTGATTTTGCTTGGGGACCCTCTGCAGATTTTCTCCTCTCCCTTTGGTCATCATGGGACAGGCAGAGCTCAATTCAGCTCCCCTGCCCCCTTGCATGGCATTGCACAAATTCCCAGAATAAACACACACCCAGCATGTCACACACACCCAACATCCGTTTGACACGAGAGGGGGTGGGGGCGTCTGACACAAGGGGCGGGCTTTGTGGATGTAATGCAGGAGACAAGGGGGAAGGCATTGGAGGGTACTTACGTTCTCTGCAAATGATATTAGATGTGACAGACCACTAGAGCCTGCGCGCCAAAAAAAGAATACAAGTCTTGGCAGCGCGACAACTCGGGACTGGCCAATCAGGTAGAGGGATTTTTTTTTCTCGGCACGAGCAGGGGAATTGGAAAAGAACCACGTACGCTGCTTGGGCGGCCATGAGGAGGTCGCCACGGGGTCAAATCCAGTCGCCCTGTGCCTGTGGGTGACTGGATTTGTCGAACACTGTGTGTATATGTATATGTATATGTATATATATATATATATATATATATATATACACTGTATATATATATATATATATATATATATATATATATATATATATATATATATATATATATATATATATATATAATGAGACCCATTAAGGTCGAAACAGCTGTCTGTGGGTGGTTTTCTGGGTATGCACCTTAACCCTGGCTGTGCTCAAAGCTGTGACCATGCAGCAAGTTTAAGCCTATAGGGAACCATGTTAAAAATGGTTTTTGAAGCAAAAAGTGGCACTGTGTGCTCATTTGCATGTCATTTCCCAGAATCCCTTGCTGCAGTGGAAGTGCTGTGTGCTGGGTGATAATGGGGAAAGGCGGGGTTGCAGACCTGCCTAAGACATGCAGATGAGCATACAGTTGTATTTAAATTTATATATATATTTATATATATGAGTGAAAAGAGAAAAAAGTAACCCGTATGGGAGCACTTAGGTATGCAGATTAACATATAGTATTTTATATATTTGACACAGTGCAAAAAAGGATTAGTAAACAGTACATGATTAAAAACACTTAAAAAAGGCTAGGACCCCTGTCACGGGTACTACCCATAGACACAAATGGGCAAAACTAGGGAATTACTCAAATTGTCAACCCTTAACATGAAAATGGATAGTGACTCAAGAAACACTTGGATAGATCAGAATAAATCACAACAGGTTAATGGGTTCACAGGCACCTATACAAGGCTAAAGATAATACGTACTACACACCAATGAAGTGACTAGTCAAAATATAAATGACAATCTTAAACCATCATAAATCTGCTTGAGCATACAATTATGTAACCAATACCAACAGCACAAATTAATCACTTGAAGGAAAAAGGTGGCATGATGGGATGAAGTCACTAGATGTGTAGAGCAATGAAGTGTGTGAATAGCATGTATGGAAAATTGCCTGATGAACACCTATTAGATAACCTTGTGTGTGTTGTCAGTATCCATAATGAAAAAATAGAGTGTCACAGTCCAGAGATTAGTTGCACCAGTGCTGGGTAGCATAGTTACGTGAACATCTGTCAGGGGTCCTGCCTAGCACCCCCACTCCAAGTGGGGGTGCTAGGCAGGACCCCTGACAGATGTTCACAGGTCCCTGCTTCACCCCGGTCCCCGTATCAGCCAGTGGGGCCCCACAGGTCCCTGATTCACCCCGGTCCCCGTATCAGCCGGTGGGGCGGGAGATTGGAGCGGGAATGTCCCTCAGGTCCCCGCTTCCCTCTGATCCCCCCACGTCCCCGGTGCCCCCTCTGTCTGCCGTGCGGTTGTTTCTTCCCCCCACGTCGCCGGCGCTCCCTCTGCCTGCCGTGCGGTGGTAGTGGGGGGGTTTCTTCCCCCCACGTGCCCGGCGCTCCCGTTGCCTGCCGTGCAGTGGTAGCAGTGGTTTATTTCCCCCATGTGCCCGGCGCTCCCACTGCCTGCCATGCGGTGGTAGCAGGGGAGTTTCTTCCCCCCACATGCACGGTGCTCCCGCTGCCTGCCGTGCGGTGGAAGCGGGGGGGTTTCTTCCCCACACGTCCCCGGCGGTCCCGCTGCCTGCACGGAGGTGGTAGCGGGGAGTTTCTTCCCCCCACGTCCCCGGCGTTCCCGCTGCCAGCGTGGGGTGGAAGATTGGCGCGGCAGGGGGGGGGGGAGTGGGGTGGTAGTGCTGGTCGCGGCCTTTCCTCTCTTCCGACCCCCCCCGTGTGTGTAGAGTGAGAGAGAGTGTGTGTGTGTGTGTGTGTGTTTGTATGTATATGTGTGTGTATATATATATACATGGTTTATATGTCACATTAAATACCATTTTTTTGACTATCTTCTGGAGTGCTGCCTCTGGTATCGTATAGCCTATATATATATATATATATATATATATATATATATATATATATATATATATATATATATATATATATATAGGCTATACGATACCAGAGGCAGCACTCCAGAAGATAGTCAAAAAAATGGTATTTAATGTGACATATAAACCATCGTTGTGGTCCTCCACACGGGACCTTTCTCAAGGTGATGAACAAACAGAGTGAGTCATAACACATATATATATATATACCCTAAACAACCAAAGCAAACAGGTGCAACACATGATGTAATGTATTAATCACTTACATGCTGTATACAGGAGCTGCCCAAAGGCACCAGACTGTCAGATGACAGTGAGAACGCTGTAGCACTCCTGCCACATAGGCAGTGTTAACTGCGCATGTGTGTGTGAGGAGTTGAAGTGTCAGAGTGCTGAGACTCCTGTCACATGGTGCCGAGCCAGTGGAGGGCGCATCTAGGCAATGGGAATAGTTACTGCGCATGTGTGAGCATAGCGCTGTAGCAGGGAAAGCTTGGATCGTGAAGACCCATAGTGCGCACAGTTCCGCATTATTTATTTATTTACAGGCGGTTCGCGCATGCGCAATGGCTAATCTATGGGTCTTCACGATCCAAGCTTTCCCTGCTACAGCGCTATGCTATGTGGCAGGAGTGCTACAGCGTTCTCACTGTCATCTGACAGTCTGGTGCCTTTGGGCAGCTCCTGTATACAGCATGTAAGTGATTAATACATTACATCATGTGTTGCACCTGTTTGCTTTGGTTGTTTAGGGTATATATATGTGTTATGACTCACTCTGTTTGTTCATCACCTTGAGAAAGGTCCCGTGTGGAGGACCGAAACGTTGGTTTATATGTCACATTAAATACCATTTTTTTGACTATCTTCTGGAGTGCTGCCTCTGATATCTGCTCACACGGTATCGTATAGCCTATTTGATTTATATAGGATTAGCACCCACCTATATCTACCTGACGGAGTGCCTTGTTCTCATTTATTCACTATATATATATATATATATATATATATATATATATATATATATATATATATATATATATATATATATATATGGGAGAGAAAGTGTGTGTGTGTGTATGGGAATGTGTGTGTGTGTATGGGAATGTGTGTGTGTGATATGGGATGAGTGTGTGTGTGTGTGTGTGTGTGTGTGTGTGTGTGTGTGTGTGTGTGTGTGTGTGTGTGTGTGTGTGTGTGTGTGTGTGTGTGTGTGTGTGTGTGTGTGTGTGTGTGTGTGTGTGTGTGTGTGATATGGGAGTGTGTGTGTGTGTGTGTGTGTGTGTGTGATATGGGAGTGTGTGTGTGTGTGTGTGTGTGTGTGTGTGTGTGTGTGTGTGTGTGTGTGTGTGTGTGTGTGTGTGTGTGTGTGTGTGTGTGTGTGTGTGTGTGTGTGTGTGTGTGTGTGTATGGGAGTGTGTGTGTGTGTGTGTGTGTGTGTGTGTATATATGGGAGAGTGTATGGGAGAGAATGTGTGTGTGTATGGGAGAGTGTGTGTGTGTGTGTGTGCATGCGTGCGTGCATGCGTGCGTGTGTGTGTGTGTGTGACACCAGAGGTACCCCCCAATCAGTCACCCCCCCACCTAGTCAGTCAAAGTCACCCAGTCAGTCATCATCTCCTCACCCAGTTCCCCCCCATCAGTTAGTCCCCCCCTATCTCCTCTCTGTCTCTCCTCTCTCTCTGTCTCCACTCTCTCTGTCTGTCACACACACTCTCTTTGTCTCTCACCCACACTCTCTCTGTCTCTCACCCACACTCTCCCTGTGTCTCACCCACACTCTCTCTGTCTCTCACTCACACTCTCTCTATCTCACACTCTCTCTGTCTCACACTCTCTCTGTCTCACACTCTGTCTGTCTCAAACTCTCTCTGTCTCACACTCTGGATCTGGATATCTTATTTACCCTGTATATCTTAACTGCCCTATACTACACCGACATAACTTATACTGCTTTGTTCCCGATCTGACTCAAGCTTCACACGGAAGACATCGGAATCCCCCCTAACCCAGAAGACAGGTAAGAAACACCTCCCCTCCAATGTATAAGATTGCGGGAATGAAGGTATCTGGACATTGAGGGACTGCGGATCAGGTAAGATCCCAGGCGGGATTGCTGCTTTAGATATTGTGAAGCGGGGACATCCAGACACTGGTTAAGGGTTTCAGGAAACTAGTCATTCACATCTGGCTTTTTTTCTAGATCCAACATTTACACACACACACGTAACAAGGACTAATTGTAGTATAATGTAATACAATAAATACATTTATGTCAAAAACGAATGTTGTTCTGACTAGGAATTTATTAAATGTATTTTATTTAAATATTTTATTTTGAAGTTGGGTTGGGGGTGGGACTAGGGTTGGGGGCGGGACTAGGGGCGGGGTTGGGGGCGGGACTAGGTGGCGAGTAGATTTTTTGGTTCGGCGAGTAGATTTTTGGGTGATTTGTCGAACACTGTATATATATATATATATATATATATATATATATATATATGTATATATATATATATATATATATATATAGAAGAGTGACCTAGGCGCACATATGCAGGGGAAGAGAAAAGACAAAAAGAGAAATCATAGGGCAGTATATCTGGTTATAATCAGACTATATTATGGTAAGATATGCGCTTACACTGATAAAATGAATAAAAGCCTTTAATCCTCTATGGGACTCACGAACTCAGCTCCTGCAGCTTTTCTCCTTGACCTCTGGCTCTTCTGGATGCTTGTCCTCAGGAATCAGCAACAGCAGCAGCAATCACGGGTGGTTTGTGAAAACCCACTTTCCCTTATGGATGGATCTCGTAATAGAGGGTAGGAAGGGAATAAAAGGAAGAACAATATGTGTAAAACCTTTTAATAAAACATATACGAAAAATAAAAAAACAGGTAATCAACTCACATTCTGTGAGTAGAATAAGGGCAGTAGAGAGTGTTTAGCGAGTCTCTCACACTCGTGTTTGGAAGCGCCGATTACCAGTCCTCCTCACGTCAGCGGCTACTTCCCCATCACGTGGTCTGACGCGGCTCGGCTCTCGCGGGATTTGGTCTCTGTCAGTTCAGAAATTCACTGCCGTAGCTCTGTGAGAGTGTCTCTCTGCTCGATATCTCATCTCGGGATGACAGAGACCAAATCCCGCGAGAGCCGAGCCGCGTCAGACCACGTGATGCGGAAGTAGCCGCTGACGCGAGGAGGACTGGTAATCAGCACTTCCAAACACGAGTGTGAGAGACTCGCTAAACACTCTCTACTGCCCTTATTCTACTCACAGAATGTGAGTTGATTACCTGTTTTTTTATTTTTCGTATATGTTTTATTATCCCTCTCTTGTTTGGCAGTGCTCCACCTATGCCCCCCTTGGGACTACTCTTCTCTATACTTCTATGGACGTGAAGCACCCACTACAAGGAAAGAGCTGTGCTGCAAAAGGGGATTCTCATTGAAACAAAGATTATTTCTGGTATGCACTTTTTGGTTCTGTTGGGGCTTGTTTGGGAACTTTATGGCATATATGGAGACCTGAGCTAGCCACACAGCTTCATTAGTACACATATACCATTTCATGTACCATTACACATGGTTTATCAGAGTTTCCCCAGCACTCATATTTGCTCCTATACCTTGATTACAGAGGTTATCATCATCATTTTACATATACTGCTGCGACACACATTATTCGAGCAAATACCCAGAATGTACCTGGCAGATACCTGGAATGCGCCGCTCCTCACCTCAGACAAGCCCCGTTGTGTTTGCCTTCCCAGCCATGGTTCATGCCTGGCTGACGGGCGGCTGATCTGTTAAATGATAATGATTAGGATTTAATAGGCTGCAATGCTTCGCGTGTCTACCAGATGGCATAAATTCATGAATTGTAATGCAGTATATATATATATATACTGTGCAGTATTGCAGCCAGCGGGAATAAAATGCTTCAATCCCTGCCTGGAAAATAACGCAATGCACTCGGGCAGAAAACAGTCACAAACTTCAATACACCCGAGTATACCCGAATTCGTGGGACTAGCCGAGCTCGAATAAAGTGTGTCGCCAGTGTATTCTACCCTGAGTCAGCTGAGACCCGTTTATAGGGATACCATCCCTCAATCCTGTCTATAAGGGAAAGTGGGTTTTCACAAACCACCCGTGATTTCTGCTGCTGTTGCTGATTCCTGAGGACAAGCATCCAGAAGATCCAGAGGCCAAAGAGAAAATCTGCAGGAGCTGAGTTCGTGAGTCCCATAGAGGATTAAAGGCTTTTATTCATTTTATCAGTGTAAGCGCATATCTTACCATAATATAGTCTGATTATAACCAGATATACTGCCCTATGATTTCTCTTTTTGTCTTTTCTCTTCCCCTGCATATGTGCGCCAAGGTCACTCTTCCATATACATTCCAGGCGGTGATTGTGGAGCCGCAGACCTAGTTTTGCTGCAGTCTGTAGGGTTAGTTGATTACCAGGGTATGTACCTCTTTTATATTGATTGAATTGGCTAGTAGGTTTGTGTATATTTAATCCCTCCGCTACAACATTGTCACGCTGTGCAGCCCATAGACCAGGCCAGTCCCCTGTACTGAGGTGGGATGTTGAATATACACACCGACAGCAGAGGGAGCGGGTCCGGGATGTGGTTGTAGCGTGGCCAGGCCTGGGTTAAGATTTAGAATAGTCGTTGTACTTGCCGAGTTCAGGAGTATAGAGAGTTCCGTAGTTTAAATCCGTTTCCGTGTCCAAGGGTCTGAGAGGTAAGAATCGTGATGGGTAAGCTGAAGTCGGGAGCCAGAGGGGTAAGTCAGACAAGCCGGTTCAAATCTGTAGGAGAAAAGACAAACAGGAGCACGATACAGTATCCAGGCTACACAGGAAGCAAGGAGCTATGCAGAGCAAGGAAGTGAAGTCACAGCCGGATATTTAAAGCGACAGTGACCAATCCGAACGAGGGGCATGGCGGAGGCGTGTCGAGGAGCTGCTCGTGAATGGCTGAGAGACCAGGAAATAGTAGAGCCCAGCTGAGGGTCTGTAACATCAGTGCCAGAATCCAAGATGGCGACGGCAGAGTTCAAGGTATGCACTGGGCGGCGGCATGGGTAGCGACGGGGGGCAGGGGCAGCAGCCGCTGCAGTACTGGTAGTGGGTAAGGAGGGGTCACGCCACAAGGGACATGGCCCCCGATTCCTTACAGTACCCCCCCCTTCAGGATCGACCTCAGGACGATCCATCCAAGGCTTCTGCGGAAATTTCTTGTGGAAGTGGTCCAAGAGAACTGGGGCATGGATGTCCTCCTTGGGTACCCAAGAGCATTCCTCTGGACCATAACCCTTCCAGTGAACAAGGAATTGTATCTTTCCTCTGGATACATGAGAATCCATGATTGTCTGGATTTCAAATTCAGGTTGTCCTTGGACCGTGACTGGTTTGGGTCTATGGGTCTTAGCAGGGAACCGTTTGCTCTGGACGAATGGCTTGAGCAGGGAAACATGGAATACGTTTGGAATCCTCATGGAAGACGGAAGTTGCAGACGAAATGCCACAGGATTAATTTGTTCCTTGATCAGAAAAGGCCCTAAGAATCGAGGTGGTAATTTCGGGGTCGGAGACTTCAACTTGATATTCTTAGACGAAAGCCAAACTCAGTCCCCTGGCTTGTAATTAGGGGCCTGTTGACGACGGTGGTCTGCCTGAGACTTGAATTTCTGAGCGGCGCTAAGAAGCGCGGACTGAATCTTGATCCATGACTATCGGAATGTTTGAGATTGGCAGTCGACTTGGGTGGAAACCATAATTCACGAAGAACGGGGTTTCATGCGTGGATTCATTACGAAGTGAATTGGTTGCAAATTCTGCCCAAGGTAGCAGGTCAACCCAATTATCCTGGGAATCGGAAATAAAAAACCGCAGGTATTGTTCCAGCGTTTGATTTAGTCTTTCTGTTTGCCCATTAGTCTGGGGGTGATAGCCTGACGAGAAGGATAGCGCCCTGCCAAGCCTCTTGGAGAAAGCCTGCCAAAATTTTGATATAAATTGCGTGCCACGGTCCGAGACTATGGATGTAGGTATCCCATGGATGCGAAACACCTCCTTGGTGAAGATATCAGCTAGGGTGGGCGAGGAGGGAAGTCCTTTGAGTGGAACAAAGTGGGCCTGTTTTGAAAAACGGTCAACGATGACCAAAATGGTATTCATCCCTCTGGAAGGGGGTAGAACCACAATGAAATCCATTGAAATATGTGACCATGGACGTTCAGGTACTGGCAAGGGCATGAGCAAGCCTGAGGGTCTTTGATGAAGAGTCTTGTTTTGTGCGCATACTGGACAAGCACTAGTAAATTCATGAACCATCTTTGCCATATTAGGCCACCAAAAAGTACGCTTGATAAGATCCAAAGTTCTTTTGAAGCCGGGATGGCCGGCTGAACGGACAGAGTGACCCCATTCTAATATCTTTTGATGAAACCTGGGTGCGGCATAAAGAGTTCCTTCCGGTACCACTAGACCACTCGGAATTTGTGTTTGAGCTTCAACGATCTTTTCGAGAATGTCAAATGAGTTGGCGGAAATTATAAACTTAGAGGGTACAATAGTTTCAGGGGTCTCTTCGGATATTTCCTCCGGAGAAAATTGTCGGGACAAGGCATCAGCTTTTGTGTTCTTAGAACCAGGAATATAAGACAGAGTATAATTAAATCTTGAGAAGAATAGTGCCCAGCGAGCTTGACGAGACACCAGACGACGTGCATTTTCGATATACAGAAGATTTTTATGGTCGGTCAATATAGAGATAGGTTCGCGGGAACCTTCCAGGAGATGTCTCCATTCCTGTAAGGCCATCTTGATAGCCAAGAGCTCTCTATTGCCAACATCATAGTTCTTTTCAGCGGGCGAAAACTTCTTTGAAAAAAAACCGCATGGCTGAAGCTTATCTTGAGGGAAGAATCTCTGGGACAGGATGGCGCCTGCACCACAATCAGATGCATCAACTTCTAAAGTAAAAGGAAGACTAACATCGGGATGTCGCAGGATGGGTGCCGAGACGAAAGCTGGTTTCAGGGTTTCGAAGGACGAGACGGCCTGCGGAGGCCATACAGACGGGTCAGCTCCCTTCTTGGTAAGGGCCGTAATAGGAGCCACAGTGGTGGAAAAATTTCGGATGAATTTCCTTTAGTAATTGGAGAAGCCCAAAAAACGCTGGATGGCTTTGAGAGAGTTGGGCTGAGGCCAATCCAAAACAGCCTTAAGTTTTTCAGGGTCCATTGAAAATCCTTTATCAGAAATTATATAGCCTAAGAAGGCAGTAGAGGTTTGATGAAAAAGACATTTCTCGAGCTTAGCGTAGAGATTATTGACACGAAGTCGAGCGAGAACGAGCCTGGTATGCAGGACATGATCTTGAAGATTTTTAGAAAAAATTAGGATATCGTCCAGATAGACAATTACGAAAGAGTTGAGAACATCACGGAATACATCATTCATGAAATCCTGAAAAACAGCAGGAGCATTACATAAACCGAAGGGCATTACAAGATATTCGTAGTGGCCGCTTCTGGTATTGAAGGCAGTCTTCCATTCATCGCCTTCTCGGATGCGAACAAGATTGTAAGCTCCTCGGAGGTCTAGCTTGGAATTTTTTTTGCCCCTTGAAGCCTATCAAAAAGTTCGGAGATCAGCGGAAGGGGGTATCGATTCTTGACTGTGATGAGATTGAGCCCTCGGTAATCAATGCATGGTCTCAGGGATCCATCTTTCTTTTTGACAAAAAAGAAACCGGCACCAGCGGGGGACGAAGAATTACGAATTAATCCTTTTTCAAGGTTTTCTTTGATGTATGCTGCCATGGCTTCAGTTTCAGGGAGAGACAAGGAGTAGGACTTACATTTCGGAAGAACAGCACCTGGAACCAGATTAATGGGGCAATCATAAGGTCTGTGAGGAGGTAGAACCTCCGATTGTGTCTTGCTAAACACGTCGATGAAATCCGCATATGCTTCAGGAAGAGCGGAAACATTAGCCGGGGGCGTTTCCACTCCCGCGAGGACTGTGGTAGGAGAAATGACCGGCAATGGTGAGGCATCTGACTCTGGCTCCCACTGAATTGTCTTGCCATCCCTCCAATCAATGCGAGGGTTGTGCTGCTGTAGCCAGGGTAATCCTAGGATAACTGGAACAGCAGGAGAGTGCATCACGTCAAAGGATATGATTTCGGTATGAGTACCGGCAGAAAGGGTGAGAGGAAGAGTCTCTAACGTGATGAAGGCAGGTTGCAAAGGACGACCATCAATAGCCTCGAGGCCAATCGGCGATTTCTTAGCGATGAGTGGAATCTTGTTAAGAGTAGCAAAATCTTGATCCACAAAGTTACCACCGGATCCTGAATCAAGAAAAGCGGCTGTGGTTACGCGAAAATTCGGACCTTTAAGCGAGACTGGAAGCATAATTCTCTTAGGGAGTTCCTCTTCAGAGATAGGGTGAGAAGATATTGACCCCAAAATGAGTCCCTCTTGCCCCATTGGTCGTGTTTGTTCTTTGGGCCTTAAAGGACAAAAACGTACCGTATGTTCAGGAGATCCACAGTAGTAGCAAAGGCCCTCATTCTGGCGACGAGCCCTTTCAGCAGTCCGGTCATGGGTTCTATCGGCAGTCCTGTCGGTATTACGGAACTCTTGACTGGCAATCTGCATGGGTTCCACAGTGTCTAGAACAGGATGAATAGCTGGGAAGGATCTGGGAAGAATAGGGTCAGAAGAGAAAATTCTGGGACGCTGGCGTTCATGACGGCGCTGTTGAAGGCGCTGATCCACTCGTATGCATATTGCAATCAATTCCTCCAAACCCTGGGGCCTGGGATGAACTGCAAGTTCATTCTTTATAGAGTCGGACAAACCTTGCCAAAACACAGCAATAAGGGCTTCTTGGTTCCAATGCGTCTCCGCCGCGACAGTCCGGAATTCCAATGCATATTTGGCTACGGACCTACGACCTTGAGACAATTGAACAAGAGAAGCAGCAGCAGTATCTCTGCGGGCGGGAATATCAAATACCTGCTGGAATTCTTGGCGAAAGAGCTTGTAATCCTGGGTGGTTTCCGCACGCAACTCCAAGATGGGAGAGGCCCATGCCAAGGCGTCCCCTGTTTAAAGAGAGTAAACATAGGCTACCTTGGTGCGTCCGGTGGGGAACAGGCTGGGAGAAATCTCAAACTGTATTTCACATTGATTCAAAAACCCACGACAGGCTGGAGGGTCACCCACATATGCTTTAGGCGTAGGAATCCTGAGTTCTGATGGCCGGTCGCCACCCTGCGCGGCTGGGGCCGGAATAGGCTGTAGTGAAAGCTGGGAAAGCTGCATTACCAGGCTTGTGATCTGATTTCCCAAAATATCAATGCATTGCGCGAGTCCCCTGATTAGTTGGCCCACCTCAGTCAGGTCTGTTTCTGTTGAGCTCTGCATAATGTCACGCTGTGCAGCCCATAGACCAGGACAGTCCCCTGTACTGAGGTGGGATGTTGAATATACACACCGACAGCAGAGGGAGCGGGTCCGGGATGTGGTTGTAGCGTGGCCAGGCCTGGGTTAAGATTTAGAATAGTCGTTGTACTTGCCGAGTTCAGGAGTATAGAGAGTTCCGTAGTTTAAATCCGTTTCCGTGTCCAAGGGTCTGAGAGGTAAGAATCGTGATGGGTAAGCTGAAGTCGGGAGCCAGAGGGGTAAGTCAGACAAGCCGGTTCAAATCTGTAGGAGAAAAGACAAACAGGAGCACGACACAGTATCCAGGCTACACAGGAAGCAAGGAGCTATGCAGAGCAAGGAAGTGAAGTCACAGCTGGATATTTAAAGCGACAGTGACCAATACGAACGAGGGGCATGGCGGAGGCGTGTCGAGGAGCTGCTCGTGAATGGCTGAGAGACCAGGAAATAGTAGAGCCCAGCTGAGGGTCTGTAACACCAGTGCCAGAATCCAAGATGGCGACGGCAGAGTTCAAGGTATGCACTGGGCGGCGGCATGGGTAGCGACGGGGGGCAGGGGCAGCAGCCGCTGCAGTACTGGTAGTGGGTAAGGAGGGATCACGCCACAAGGGACGTGGCCCCCGATTCCTTACAAACATATTGTTGAAATTTGCGCTGTTTGTATCCACAGAACGGTATCAAGTATTTGTTTTTGATTTTATATATATATATATATATTGTATTGTATTTCTTTATTTATATTGCGCCATTAATGTACATAGCGCTTCACAGCAGTAATACACGTGGTAATCAAATAAATAACAGATAATATAAATAACAGATCATGGGAATAAGCACTTTAGACATAAAAGTAACATTAAGGAAGAGGAGTCCCTGCCCCGAGGAGCTTACAGTCTAATTGGTAGGTAGGGAGAACATACAGAGACAGTAGGAGAGAGTTCTGGTATATATACAGTAGCGACATTATTTATTCTTACACTTCCCGCACGGCAGGATGCGTGCGGGAAGCGTGGTGACGCGGTGTGTTGCGGCGCACTGTGACGTCCCAGTCACGTACGTGCCTGGCTTCCCCGGCTTCCCCGGGCTTCCCCGACACCCCTGGAGTTAAAAGTGAGATAAGCGGGGGTGCGGGGAAGCAGAGGGGCAGAGCAGGAGCCGGGTTTGGTGTCGGGAAAGGGGGATAAAATGCGCGTGAAGTGGAGGGGGGGTGCGTGTAGGAATCGCGGCGGCGCGCGGTCTTGACTGGCGGCAGCTGGAGTAGATCCCGGCATGCCGCCGGCATTGGTAAGAATAAAGTATGCCGCTACTGTATATAGAGCCAATAAAGAATATCACTTGTGAGCACATTCACATTTCTTAGACAGGTCTGCAACCGTGCCTTTCAACCATTATCACCTAACATACAGTGCTCCCACTGCAGCAAGGGATTCTGGGAAATGACATGCATTTGCAGACCTGTCTAAGACATGTGAATGTGCTCACAAGTGGTATTCTTTATTCTCATATATATATATATATATATATATATATATATATATATACAGCTAAACCCCATTGTAGCATGACCCGTTATAACGTGAATCCGCATGAAATGCGGTATTCACGTGGCTCCCGTTTTTTTTTTTGGGGGGGTGGTTGGGCAAAATTGGGACAAAACTTTAATAAAAGCTTAAAATAAAATAAAAACACAAACCCACCAAATAGCACAATAGAACAAAAGAATACTGTCTAAGTGAATAGAACATAAGCTGAAGATCTCCTACCTCTCCTCTTTATGGGATTGTGCTGCCTCTGCCACTGCTCTGTGGGTGGCTGTGGGCGCTATTTGCGGGCTCTGGGTTCTGTGCGCTGTGTGCGCTCTGTTGGAACTCTGTGTGCTGTGTGAGTTGTGGGCGCTCAAGGCCATGATCACAAAGCCCCTACCACTTCAAAGGCCAGCATCTTTCATATTAACCAAAAGACCACACAGAATTACCCCCCCGGCTCACACAGTAACCCCCCCACTGCTCACACAGTAACCCCCCCCTGCTCAAAATATCCCCCCCCCCTGCTCACAGTACCCTCCTGCTCAAAATATCCCCTCTGCTCTAACAGTAACCCCCCTCCCTACTCACACAGTAACCCCCTTCTCAAACACGGTGTTCTGTGGGCGCTCTGTGCACTCGCTGCACTCGGTGAGGGGTGAGGGCTGAGGGCCGTGTGTGCGCGTGCCGTGGCCGTCTGTGCGTGCCGTGCGCATGCACCGTGCACGCGTGCCATGTGTGCGGTTTGTGTTAGATGTGGGCTGCCTGTTCCCCCTGCTCCTCTGCGGTTCCGGCGTGTACTGTCCCAGCGGGGTCATGTGACATCACGGCATGGCAACGTGACCCCGCGGGGTCATTTGACACCAGTAACCATGGAGAAGCACTAAATGTTAAACATAAACAGTACATAAAAGTTTATTAAAAGGATTAAAAATTGAATAATAAGCAACACAAATGAAGTGATAACATATATAATACAACATAAAGTATGTAAAATAGAATAAAACATTGTAATAAAGTGACACCTAAACAAACCTCTGACCCCATCTGCTCATGGTTATCTCTGTCATTGTTATCCTACAACACACTGTCCTGTCTGAGAGCTAGTAAAATACTGTACATACTGTACTCAGGTACTGTACTTTAGCCCTCCAGATCAGTTATTAAAAGCCTCAGGTTTTCAACACTAGGAAAAGGCATACTGAAGACCACTGGCAGGTAGAAATGGCGGAAACTTCAAACAAACGTAAGAGGTTTACTGTACAAGAAAAAATTGCTGCGCTTGACAGAGTAAAATCTGGAGTCACGCAAAACCAAAGTGGCTAGAGACATAGGACTGAATGAGTCTACAGTTCGCGGGTGGAAAAAGGAGGAGGAGAAACTTCGTGATGCAGTTAAATCCATAGAAACAAACGATGGACTGAAACGTAATCGTTTGTGTGAACCTAAAGACAGCCAGTTGGATAAAGCTGTTTTTCAGTGGTTTATCCAAGAAAGATCCGAAACACGCCTCTGTCTGGACCCCATCTGCAAACGCAAGCCAAAAAGTTTCACAACCAACTTCACGGCAATGCTTCAACCTCCTTCGCGGCAAGTAGTGGATGGCTAGATCGCTTTAAAAGGCGACATGGAATAAGGAAAACCGCTATATCAGGAGAGATATGGTCAGCTGACGATGAAGCTGCATGCTCGTACCCTGCCCAGCTTCAGAAGAGAATTGAAGATGGTTGCTATACCGCAGAACAGGTTTATAACTGCGATGAGACCGGACTGTGTTTCAAAATGCTACCAAATACCACTCTGGCCTGTAAGAATGACGAACAGCGTAAACAAGGATTTAAACAAATGAAAGACAGAGTGACTGTATTTTTTTGTGTGAACCAAACTGGAAATCACAAACTGAAGCCACTTTGTATTGGCAAGTTTAAATCGTCATGGTACTTCCCCATGTGAATATGGGTACTATGCCTTTTTCGTATGACTTTAGTAAAAATGCCTGGATGACTGCCAGTATTTTTGAAAGGTGGTTTCATCAACAGTTCGTACCAGAGGTCCGTAAACACTTACGGCAACAAAAGTTGGATACAAAAGCTTTGTTGTTACTTGATAACTGCCCTGCACATCCCCCGGCCGATAGCCTAATAAGCCGAGACGGAAAAATAAGTGTCAGCTACTTGCCCAAGAACACGACATCCAAAATACAGCCACTGGATCAAGGCATTATTGCAACCTTTAAGATGAACTTTCGGAAAACGCTGATACAGCGAATAATCACAAGTGATGATTCAGTTACGACATTTTTAAAGAATATGAATCTAAAATATGTTTTTTATATTGGTGGTGAAGCATGGGAAGCGGCCACACAAATGTGCATTTCGAAATGTTGGCGAAACATAACAGGTGCCCGTCCGGTACCGGCTAACGTTGAAGTCGCCAGTGACAGTGAAGACGATGCTGACTTTGAGGGATTTACGGAGGAAGAAGTCATCGCCGCCAATCTGTTATTTGCAAGCTATGTTAATGAAGGCCTCACAGAACAGGAAATGGCCAATGCAGAACGAGAACTGGAACCGTTCCTTGATACGGAAAGTGGGGCTACAATTGACTCTTGGGTCGATGGGGACAGCAGCTGTCCTACTCATGAACATATGACGGACTCAGAAATCATTCAAAGCCTTAGTAGTGAAAATATTGATTTGGATACTACTGAAAACGATGAGGACGAGGAACCAGAGCCGCCACCAAAGATCACAGAGGCACTCGTAGGATTACAAACAGGACATACATTTCTAGAGACAGAAAACATCGATTCAATTACAATCTTGCAATTAAAAAGAATCATTGAAATCATCAAAAAGAAGAAAAGAGATGCACTGAAACAGACAACCCTCGATAGTTTTTTTAACGTGTAATCTCAAGCTGTTTTGATTATGCACAGTACTGTATGTTTTTTGTTGTACAGTTGTTACATGAACACAGAGTGCATTACACTGTTTTCACTTTAATTAGGAATTACAGCCCCATTGTTAATGTTCAAACAGCAATGTACAGTAACTGGAATGTTACATGTATAAAAGCAGTTGCGAGTTCAGTATGTGCTGTATCTACAGTAGATACTGTATGTGTTTTTGTGTGTTGAGCAAAAAGTTATTTAACGTTCAGTACTTTATTTACAGTATTTATGAGAAATGAACAACACGATAATTGGTGTTTTAAATACAGTACTTTATTGTAGAATGCATGAATAAAAGTGTTAATACTGTACAATTGTGCATTTTCTGTATTTTTTAATCTATTGCTGAGGTTTAAAACACACACCGACACACTGTCACACACACACACTGACACACAAACACAATGACACTGACACACCTTTACACTTACACACTTACACACACTTAAACACACACACACTGACACACACACACAATGACACTGACACACACACACACACACACACACACACACACACCCTTACACAAACACACTTACACACACTTAAACACACACACACTGACACACACAATGACACTGACACACACTTACACACACTGACACACACACACAAACACAAACTAACACACACACTGTCCTCCCATACTGTCTGTGTAGTGTTTCGTCATAGCCATGAACAGCGCATGTGTCTGGATGTCGAGAGCATTGCACATGGCTCATGTAAACAAAGCAGGGACGCCACAGTCTCTTCTTTGAAACCCGATCCCATGCACATGCGCAGTGCGATCGTAACACAGCAGTGATATGCTGGGCATTCCGAACACTAACAGACACCGGGAGCAGAGCTGCCAAATGCCAGGTAAGAGATTTGTGCGGTTGCCGCTGCCCCACTGGGTCTGGGAATGCTGGGAGAGTTTTCAGCATTCCCCCTCCGGCGGACGCGGTAGCACTGATGCGGCAGCTATCCAAAAGAGTCTCTGCAGCCCGAATGAAGGGAACACCACTTCCTTGAAGATATCTACAAAAACACAGAAAAAACAGGCGCACTCATAGCGTAAAATTGTATAACAATAAATTTATGGAATAAGGGATAAAAATACATACTCACAAACAGAGCTGAATAAAATGCATTTTTGAGTACAAAATCGGAGGGTGATAGGTTCAAAAAATTGTGTGTTAGGGAGACCTACTGGATATATGTACTTGGTACATTGGTTCCGGGGGGTCTCAATGACACAATAGATATCAGTACAGTAGTCTAGTTACATCATTTTGTCTACTGTGAGGTTTGGTGCGTAGCAGGGAGGTCTGGGTTGAACGATTTATTTCGTTCCCTCCGTGTGGGCACCATTACACCACAGTGGCTCAGTATTTTTACATTTATATACCAAATCATTTGTTCATTCTTAACTTGGCCTAATCTACATCATTTATATGGGTACCATTGACTTTGCTTGCGTGACCACCATTGGTCCAGTATCCTTCATTGTTCACACATTTTTTATTACATTTATATCTTTATTTTTATTTTTATTTTTATTTGCCACTTTTATGTACATTTTTTTTTTCATTTTTATTTATATTTTCACCTTTATTCATACATTTTTATTTCTCATTCATACACCTCTTTTTCTTCCCCTGTCTCCTTTCCCTCTTTACATATATAATTTTTATACATTTTTTTTTTTATATATATATATTTTTATATTATATTTATTATACATTTTCAGCTTTTTTGTTAGCTCCTTTGTCTTATTTTTTGCACCTTGATCCCTCTGAGTCTCTATAATACCTATTTTATCTCCTTCTACATTTAGTGGTTATTCAGCTATCTCTTTATACTTAGGGTATTGTTTACCATGTATTGACATCTGTTTCTTGTATTATATGTATTATATATATGTTACTATGCAAGTTATCTACCAATGACATTCTACTTAATCTTTTTGGTTAACCTTTTTGGCTAACTTGTGTGCTTAATTTTTGTTTTACAATTGTGATATATAATTAATGCACTAGTTGAAGCGCTTAATACTATATGCAATAATATATTTGGTCCTTAGGATTAAAATTGTGAATCCGTATCTATGTGTGCTTTGGCATATATGGGGGTTAATCCAACCCTATTACTCATCATGTGTATCTCATTACTAATCCTCTGTCTTCTATGCTCTGATTGGTCTTATGTACTATATAACTGTGTCTAATGCCTATGCTATTACTCCTGATGAAGTCTCGTTCGAGACGAAACGCGTAGAGATTGCTGTGGAGCCTACTGTCCAGTTTGTATATTTTATACTGACACTCATTTGCACATATTGCACTTTTGCTGCGTTGCTAGCATTTTGCTACCAGCCATTCAGACATTCAAGTTCCTGTTTACATTGTGAACTCTCTCCGGCTGAAACCTCGCTGACGTCATCGAGCTCACGCGAGATTTGATTCAGTGTATGCTCTGTGTAGCGCCGGAGCAAGGGCAAGGCGGCGTCCCTCTTGGCTTTCGGTCCCTGCTGGGACATAGAGGGGCTATTGTGGCAAGACACACCGCGGATATCACACCGAAGTCCTCCTCTTTGGGATCCTGCGTCTGAACGGGCTGAGTTGTACTCAAAAATGCATTTTATTTAGCTCTGTTTGTGAGTGTGTATTTTTATTCCTTATTCCATAAATTTATTGTTATACAATTTTACGCTATGAGTGCGCCTGTTTTTTCTGTGTTTTTGTATATATATTGTGACAAACGGCTTACTCCGGGGCTCCGTCGTTTGTCCGGGACTGTTTAGAACACGGTCTTTTAGGGTAGGTTAAATGATGAGGCGTCACGTACTGTTCCTTTAAACAGGCTATGCCTGGTTTATTCAGTCCCAGGCACTGAGACTGCCACAGTGCATACAACAGAAAACAGATCAAAACAAAAGCTGCTCACCTGAGCGATAACTTAACTTAGATATCCCTGACTCAGGGTTGGAAGTGGCTTTTCCACT
Source organism: Ascaphus truei (assembly GCF_040206685.1). Classification (NCBI taxonomy): domain Eukaryota; kingdom Metazoa; phylum Chordata; class Amphibia; order Anura; family Ascaphidae; genus Ascaphus; species Ascaphus truei. The sequence goes on along the minus strand of NC_134483.1, from coordinate 423,111,105 downwards.
TCCAACATCAAAACACGGTACTTTTGCAGTCTTACACAAATGAACAGAAAGATTGAACCTGTTTGGGGAAGAGGCTTCTCCCCTCTGTAGTTCAGCAGCCTTCCAGCCTCCTGGCTCTTGTGGGGAGACCAGAGCAAACAGGAAATCAGTCTTTCATACCTGATTCCTAATTAGCATGACAGGTGACAGAAATCAGGCAGCAGACAAACTCTGGTCTGGATCTCTCATCCCTCAGTTCCAGCGCTTGCCAAACTGTGGGATGGAGTGTATGTATTATAAGGCTGCACTCCCAGGCCAAACAGGATAGAAACTGTCTAGTATCCTGGGAGCCCTATATACGGAATTTATTACCATCCCCTGGTTTCTGTCACATATCCTCCCCCCCAGCTCAGACCTCGAGGGATGAGCGACCATGGATATTAGGGAGTGCATCCTTGACAACCCGTCAGCATTGCCATGTTTGTGCCCTGACCTGTGTTCCACAGAAAATTTAAAGGGTTGTAGGCTTAGGAACCACCTGGTCACTCTAGCATTCTTTTCCCTGTTTTGACACATCCAGGTAAGGGGTGCATGATCTGTGACCAACCGGAATTTTCTCCCCAACAGGTAGTATTTGAGCGTCTCTACAGCCCACTTTATTGCGAGACACTCTTTCTCTACTATGGAGTAATTTTTCTCCTGGGGATTTAGTTTCCTACTTAAATAAAGGATGGGGTGCTCCTCACCTTGAGACTCCTGGGAGAGTACCGCCCCCAGCCCTACCTCAGATGCGTCGGTTTGGACTACGAACTCTTTGGAGAAGTCAGGTGTGACCAACACTGGTTGGGCACAGAGAGCTTCTTTCAGGCTTCTAAAGGCCTGTTCGGTTTCGGGGGACCACTTTACCATTAGCGGTCCTCTTGCTTTTGTGAGGTCAGTTAGTGGGGTTGCCTTAGTTGCAAAATTGGGAATAAACCTTCTATAGTACCCAATTAACCCCAAAAAGGTCCTTACTTGTTTTTTTGTAACTGGCCTTGGCCAATTTTGTATCGCCTCCACTTTGAGTGTTTGGGGTTTGAGTAAACCTCTGCCAATAGAATATCCCAGATACTTGGCCTCCTCCAGACCAATAGTGCATTTAGCGGGGTTAGCAGTTAGTCCAGCAGACCGGACTGCGTCAAGCACAGCTTGGACCTTTGGAAGGTGGGATTGCCAATCTTCACTATGGATTACCACATCATCCAGGTAGGCGGCAGCATACCGAGCATGTGGTTTTAAAATTTTATCCATCATTCTTTGGAATGTGGCGGGAGCTCCATGTAAGCCAAAAGGCAACACCTTATACTGAAAGAGGCCGTCTGGGGTTGAGAAGGCTGTCTTTTCTTTTGCCCTTTCTGTGAGGGGAACCTGCCAGTACCCTTTTGTTAGGTCTAGGGTTGTGAGATATCGGGCTTTGCCCAGTCTCTCTACAAGTTCATCTACCCTGGGCATAGGATAAGTATCAAATTTTGACACCGCGTTTAGTTTCCGGTAGTCATTACAAAACCTTGTTGTACCATCTGGCTTTGGGACTAAGACTATAGGGCTGTTCCACCCACTTTGGGATTCCTCAATTACACCTAGTTTTAGCATTTTTTTAACCTCTAAACTTATAGCCTTTCTTTTGGCCTCTGGGATTCGGTACGGTTTAAGGTTAACTCGGACCCCTGGTTCAGAGACTAGGTCATGTTCAATTACGCTAGTTCTACCTGGCCGTATAGAGAAGATTTCTTTGTTTCTTTTCACTAAATTCTCAACCTCTCGTTTCTGATGAACGGACAGGGTTTCAGCTATGCTAACCTCTGGGTCAGTTTCTTGATTCTCTGACGGACCTGGGGGTACTAGGGTTAACAAGACTTCTCTATCTTTCCAGGGCTTGAGTAGGTTTATATGGTAAATTTGCTCAGGTTTCCTCCTACCTGGCTGTCTTACCTTATAATTTACTTCTCCCACTCTTTCCAAGACCTCATATGGCCCATGCCATTTAGCAAGGAATTTACTCTCCACGGTGGGAACCAGAACTAGTACCCTATCACCTGGAGAAAAAATTCTGACCCTAGCACCCTTATTATATGTATTCCTCTGTGCTTCTTGAGCTTTCTCCATGTGTTCCCTCACTATGGGTAGGACTGCAGCAATGCGGTCCTGCATCTGGGCAACATGCTCTATTACACTTCTGTAAGGGGTAACCTCGTGTTCCCAAGTCTCTTTGGCTATATCCAGTAAGCCCCTTGGGTGTCGGCCATACAATAGTTCAAACGGGGAGAAGCCTGTGGATGATTGGGGAACTTCCCTAATGGCAAATAACAGGTACGGTAACAAACAATCCCAGTTTTTCCCATCTTTATCAACCGCCCGCCGTAACATGCTCTTTAAGGTTTTATTGAACCTTTCCACTAAACCATCTGTTTGTGGATGATAGACTGAGGTTCTGAGATGCTTGATTTTTAGGAGTTTACATAGCTCTTTCGTTACTTGGGACATAAATGGTGTTCCCTGGTCAGATAGAATCTCTTTAGGAATCCCGACCCGGGAAAACAGAACTACTAACTCTTTTGCTATGTTTTTAGCTGAGGTGCTACGTAGGGGAACTGCCTCCGGATATCGGGTGGCATAATCTAATATTACCAATATATGCTGATGTCCCCTAGCAGACTTTATTAGGGGTCCTACTAGATCCATAGCAATCCGGTCAAATGGTACCTCTATTATGGGAAGGGGTACCAATGGGCTGCGGTACGCCTTGAACGGGGCGGTGATCTGACATTCTGGGCATGAGGAACAATAATTTGTAATTTCTGCCAGAACCCCAGGCCAATAGAAGCTTCGGAGAACCTTTTCTTTTGTCTTTTCCACCCCTAGGTGTCCCCCCAATGGATGACTATGTGCGAGGTGTAATACTACGTTACGGAATGTCCGTGGTACCAACAATTGTTTAGTTGTAACTGATTTCCTTTTATCAACCCGATATACTAGGTCGTTCTCTACCTCGAAGTAGGGGTAAGCAAGTGACCTATCTGGTTGGCCAGGAGTACTATTCTGGTCCCGTATATTTCCCCTTGCTACCGCTAATGTGGGGTCCTCCCACTGGGCCTTCTTAAAACTCCCAGGACTGACCTCTAGGTCAGCGAGGGTCTTATCCGGTTCTGGGTTGGTAAGTGTCTGCTCAACATCTTGATTTGGGGTATTCCCTACCAAAGTAGTGATGGGGAAGGGAATTTTACAGCACTCCTCCTTTTCCCCCTTCTTATTTGGGTCCTCGTCAACCTCCATTTCTGAAAAAGGGAAAGGATATGTTTCTTCTAATACTTCGTTATGGTCCGCTATTGAACTCTGGGTGCTATTCTGAGCGGGGGACCACATTTTTAGAAAATGGGGAAAGTCGGTCCCTATTAACACATCATGTGCCAGTTTGGGTACAATACCCACCTTGAAATCTAAAGAACCAAACTCTGTTTCAAAAAAAACATCAACAGTGGAATATTCATGATTATCCCCATGTATACAACAAATTGCCACTCTTTGTGAACTGTTTCCCTGTTTCTTCTTAATGGGCAAGAGGTATTCGGACACTAGTGTGACCATGCTCCCAGAGTCAAGAAGTGCCCGAACCCTCTTACCATTAACCTTTACAAATGCCCACAGATGGTTATTCAAGGGGTCCTCTGGGCTAGAGCCCATACATTGGGACAACAGCGAATAAGGTTCCACGCTGTTGCATTGCATGGGCTCATCATTTAGTGGGCAGATTTTTGCTGTGTGGCCCCTCTCATGACAATTTACACATTTAGGTACATAGTCTGTGTCCCACTTAGAGCCTTTTCCCGGCTCCCCATGTTGGCTATTGCCCTTAGTGTGCGAACCACTGTTGCTGGTGCTGCGTGAAGGTGGTCGCCGCTCTTCAGCGCCCCTTAACCCCGGTACCCTTTTACCGTCTCTGGAAGAGTCCTGGAACCTCGGGTAGTGGGGTTGCTCCACGACTGTGGGTTGCGGGTGCTCTTCTGCTGCATTGTACCTTTCTACGAGGGCCACAAGCTCATCTGCATTGTGGGGGTCACTCCGACTGACCCAACGGCGTAAGGCAGAGGGAAGTTTCCTCAAGAACTGGTCCATGACCAACCGTTCCACGATGTGGCTGGCTGAGTTGATCTCGGGTTGTAGCCACTTCCGGGCGAGGTGGATGAGGTCATACATCTGGCTTCGGGTGGCTTTATCCATCGTGAAGGACCATGCGTGAAACCTTTGGGCGCGAACAGCCGTGGTTACGCCGAGGCGGGCGAGGATCTCGAACTTCAATTTTGCATAGACGTTAGCTTCGGCTGGCTCTAGATCAAAGTAAGCCTTCTGGGGTTCGCCGTTTAGGAAGGGTGCGATTAGACCAGCCCACTCAGCTTCTGGCCATCCCTCTCTCTGTGCCGTGCGTTAAAACGTGAGAAGATAGGCTTCCACATCATCCGAGGGTCCCATATTCTGAAGGTAGTGGCTTGCCCTGGTCATTTTCGGAACTGGGGCTGCCACTGCCAGTGGAAGGTTACTGATAGTCCCCCTCAGGATCTCGAGTTCCTGCTGTAAGCCCTGAGCGAACCGCTGTTGCTCCTCTCTCAGCAAGCGGTTTGTCTCTTGCTGGTTTGCATTCGCGTTTTGCAGGGCTTCATTCGTCTGTTGCTGGTTTGCATTCGCCTGTTGCTGGTTGGCATTCACCTGTTGCTGGTTGGCATTAATCTCTTGCTGGGCTATTAGCAGCTGTTGCTGGGCTGCATTCGTCTGCTGCTGGTTTGCATTAGTTTCTTGCTGGGCTATTAACAGCTGTTGCTGGGTTTCATTCGTGTCTTTCTGGGCAGCGACATTGCGTACCAGTGCACCCACCACGTCTTCCATCTTGTTTGCAGAGGATGAAAAAAACTTTTTTTTTTTTTTTTTTTTTTTTCAATGTTCTTCAACCCGCAGACCCCCTAGTGCTCTTCCCGCATTCTCCACCATATGTGACAAACGGCTTACTCCGGGGCTCCGTCGTTTGTCCGGGACTGTTTAGAACACGGTCTTTTAGGGTAGGTTAAATGATGAGGCGTCACGTACTGTTCCTTTAAACAGGCTATGCCTGGTTTATTCAGTCCCAGGCACTGAGACTGCCACAGTGCATACAACAGAAAACAGATCAAAACAAAAGCTGCTCACCTGAGCGATAACTTAACTTAGATATCCCTGACTCAGGGTTGGAAGTGGCTTTTCCACTTCCAACATCAAAACACGGTACTTTTGCAGTCTTACACAAATGAACAGAAAGATTGAACCTGTTTGGGGAAGAGGCTTCTCCCCTCTGTAGTTCAGCAGCCTTCCAGCCTCCTGGCTCTTGTGGGGAGACCAGAGCAAACAGGAAATCAGTCTTTCATACCTGATTCCTAATTAGCATGACAGGTGACAGAAATCAGGCAGCAGACAAACTCTGGTCTGGATCTCTCATCCCTCAGTTCCAGCGCTTGCCAAACTGTGGGATGGAGTGTATGTATTATAAGGCTGCACTCCCAGGCCAAACAGGATAGAAACTGTCTAGTATCCTGGGAGCCCTATATACGGAATTTATTACCATCCCCTGGTTTCTGTCACATATCCTCCCCCCCAGCTCAGACCTCGAGGGATGAGCGACCATGGATATTAGGGAGTGCATCCTTGACAACCCGTCAGCATTGCCATGTTTGTGCCCTGACCTGTGTTCCACAGAAAATTTAAAGGGTTGTAGGCTTAGGAACCACCTGGTCACTCTAGCATTCTTTTCCCTGTTTTGACACATCCAGGTAAGGGGTGCATGATCTGTGACCAACCGGAATTTTCTCCCCAACAGGTAGTATTTGAGCGTCTCTACAGCCCACTTTATTGCGAGACACTCTTTCTCTACTATGGAGTAATTTTTCTCCTGGGGATTTAGTTTCCTACTTAAATAAAGGATGGGGTGCTCCTCACCTTGAGACTCCTGGGAGAGTACCGACAGGATAGAAACTGTCTAGTATCCTGGGAGCCCTATATACGGAATTTATTACCATCCCCTGGTTTCTGTCACAATATATATATATATATATATATATATATATATATATATATATATATATATATATATATATATATATATATATATATATATAACTATCAATCTAGGGGAGCAAGCACAAACAGAAATGCCCCAGAGTTAGAGCAATAAAATGTAGTATACAGTACTCATATAAAGTTAAAAAGTCAATTGACCACTCTCAATCTGTGTTCTTGGTTAATAGCACTACATGCTGTTTCAAAAGTTAGGCATACTGACACTCCTTCACCTTGTCTCTGTCATTGGTGCTCCCTCCGGATCTCCTCTACACTTCTGGCATTGCTGGATCACTATAGCAACGTAAACATCTTCCATTCAAATGTTCTTTAATTCCAGGGTGCTGATGACTATTGTCCAGCTCTACTTCTTACACAGGGAACCTACAGTAGGTCATACTTGAAAATGAGAGGTAATTCTCTCAATGTTTTATTTCCTCGTAAAACATTTTATAAATAAATAAACAACAGATGTGACAAATCTTAGTGTCCTCGGTGCAATCGCTATGCATGGTGACGCGATAGCGTCGGCCGTGGCACTGAAGGCTTAATGCTGCAGTGGATTCCAGTCAGAAGCATGGACAACATGCAGCTCCATCGTGGCAGAGACTGTCTCCGGCACCACAGCTTGTTTTTCTGCGGCGTCGAGGACAGTAAGTCTTGCTACATATGTATGTGTCTCTGAAGACAATGAATTTCTTAGTAACTGCGTGGCCTTTAGAAACATTAACAAAGTCCTTTAAGTGATCATTTTTTTTTACTATTTAAACAGCATATCAACTGTAGGCTGACATGCACTCACCACTAAAATTTCACTAGACTTTTTTGTGTGTAAACAACACCAAATGAATCATTTAGTAATTCTATTTATGCATCTCTACTTTGCGTGATTTGAATTTAATTTTATGATTCTGAGTTGCAAACAAACTTTCTTACGCAGTTACGAAGGATCCAAAAGGCAACTGTGTCAATCACTGAAATTATTCTCTACCAGACCTTGTTGTCAAATCCCAGTGGGTTACTCCAATCAGAAAAAAATGTCTAATAATGAGGTGTATGAAGCTTTCTCATTATGCAAGTGATTGGTATCTGAAAAGCCACATCACGCTGTTTTTCATTTGCCTTTCAAAAGAGTAGATGCTGCAACTTGAGACCACCGATGCAGATGGTAAAGCAATTTAGTTTAAAATCTTCCTCTTGTTTTATCTCTGTTGGAAGTATGCATCCTAACTGCCTGCAAAAAGCTCTAGAGAATAAAATAAATGGCACATAAGAGTTACATTTTAATGGGTCACAACATAGCTTTTTTTCAGTGACAATAAAAGCAGTGATGTCAAATACTGTATATGTATTATTAAGTTTATCACACTGAATGCAGCTTAAAACATACACAGTATCCTATTAGAAAGTCTTTGTTTGTTTTGTAAAATCCTGCAAAAGTATGCTAATAAATGCATCAGAATGCATAGGAAAAATATATATTTTATATATATATACACACACACACACACACATACACACACACACACACACGCACACACACACACACACACACATATAATTTAATCGTGTGCATTATATAGCACTTTCACTTATTTTTTTATATTTAATGTTAACTTAATTTAATTGTAGAACAAAAATCAAGTTATACCAACTTTAATCTTGGTGACATCTCTAACGTAAATGAAAATGCCTATATCTACCTTTGTCCTCAGAGCACCTGCAGTAACATTGCTGAGCAATCCAATAAAAGTGCAGCCATAACCATAGATGAAGCAAGTCTTACTGCACCCAATGGTGCATATGCCTTTCCTGCACTATGATGTTTGCCAAAATACTTTCCGGGTTTCAGATTCCGGTTCGGGATTTTGCCCTTGCTCGCCCCCTGTGGCCGAATCATCCATCTTTGTCTCTGGCAACTTCCTTTAAAAGGACAGCCCTCTGAAGCAGGAAGTTTCCGAGCCAAGTTCCAGTTTCCCTCTGTGTTCATGCAACACATTTATGCTTATTGTCTTTCACGTTACCAGACCTGGCTCACGTACCTCGACTATCCTTGTCTTCAGCCTGCCTCGACCTCTGCATCCAAATTGACTTTGTAACACTGCTGGAACACAGAGAAGAATGGGGGTGCACAGGGTGAGGGATAATGCAGTACAGATGGCGATGGTAATAGCTCCTGACAGGGGTCCGGAGGGGTAAATTGCACCCAAAAGGATCTCCTGTCTGGATGGTGGTGGGAAGCTATTGGTATTTAAAGTCAATTAGAATAATAGAATATCACTGACACGGCCTTGTGTAAGTGCTGGTGCATCAAGGTTTCTTTTTCATTTATTTCTTCATTCCGATGTAGATTTCTTCCTGCTTCTCTTGCGGCTGTCTCTCCTCAGGGGAATCCTCCTGATTCTTGCCTCGGTCCCTTCTTTTTCCTTGTAGAGGTCTCCTTTTTAGCTGCCTTCGTGTCTGTCCACAAAGATGAAATAGGATGAAAGGAAGCTGTGGGTTACATTATTCTCTCAACCATGGAAGATGAAAACATGGACAAAAACTCAATTTTGACATGCCTGTATTTTATATTCATATTGTAAGTGCTATTCCACCAGTTATTTGATAAAGTTGTTCTTTTATATACATTGGTGTGCACTATTATTTGATTTCTTTCCACATTCCACGACACATGACCTCTGTATACCCTGAGGGATATCCCCACTTTGGAGGAAGATACATCTACAGAGAATACATCATTGCCTCAGTTTTTGGAAAGGCTTTTATTGATTGGGAAGAATGTGAGTGTAACATCTAAAGACGCCTTTCAGTTCACATAAACCATCGGGTTCTGACGTTATTACACTATATATATAATTTCTCTTTTTCACATTTTATCCACGTGTTTGCGCTCCCCTACCGTCCATAAAAATGTTGGACAACCCTGGCTAAATAAATTGTTTTTTTGCAAATTCGTAGAGCCTCTACTCTTCTCCTGCTTTATAGTTTAATCCAAAACATTTGTTGCCAAAATGTAATAAATTAAATATATTACTATCGTTACTTAACACTTTTCACTGCCCTCTGATATCAAAATGTTTAGATTTCTTAGTATGTGGCTCCTTTTAAACAAGCAAGAATTGTTTTGCTTTTCCATTAGGTTTGTTTAGGATGTAGACAAATAGATCCAAAGAGGATCAGCAAGGTCTTCCACAAAGAATGCACTCATTAGCATGTAGGGGAAAAGGTACTAACCAAATGAGTCCTAAAGAGAATTCAACTGCTATGGCTCTTAAACTAGGATCAATTGAAAAATAATAAAATATTTATTGGTCCAATTACTGACAAATGTATTAAAACATAGGTAAATATATAACAATGTGTATATAAAATATATTAAAAACCCTGTAGTGGAATTGTAGTGTTTAATGTATGTGGGTGTAAGGTATTTGACACAGATAACTTAATTCATTTGCATTAGTATGCTAGTCTCTGAAGGTAACACCCAAAATAATACACTTGACATCAGTAGTGGAAATAAAGTTTTGTAGGTTGATTTAACAGCCTATATTGGGATAAAGCTGTTACTATTGCTATAATAAATGCAACAAAAGTGATACCAATTCAATGAGTCCAAAAATGTTACAATGTAATTATTAGCTCTGGTTGCCAAAGTTGTTCATGTTTGTATATTAGTGTGTATATCATATAGGTCAAAAACATAGATCTCTATGAATATGTAGCCTAACAGCGTAAACCAAGTATGCCAGGCCAAGTACCTGAGTTGCAGCAGCATATTCTCTGCTATTGTACACTGGCGACACACTTTATTCGAGCTGGGCTAGTCCCACGAATTCGGGTATACCCGGGTGTATTGAGGTTTGTGACTGTTTTCTGCCCGAGTGCATTGAGGTATTTTCCAAGCAGGGATTGAAGCATTTTATTCCCGCTGGCTGCAATACTGCACAGTATATATATATATATACTGCATTACAATTCATGAATTTATGCCATCTGGTAGACACGCGAAGCATTGCAGCCTATTAAATCCTAATCATTATCATTTAACAGATCAGCCGCCCGTCAGCCAGGCATGAACCCAGGCTGGGAAGGCAAACGCAACGGGGCTTGTCAGAGGTGAGGAGCGGCGCATTCCAGGTATCTGCCAGGTACATACTGGGTATTTGCTCGAATAAAGTGTGTAGGTGCAGTATACAATTTTGCTGCCACGGAGGGTCAGACAGATAGAAATACACTCCTCAACGTGAATAGTATATACAATAACTAGTGATAAGTAATCCTATATTATCTGTGTAGTGGGGAGAGTATATATGTATCACACTCTAACAGATGAGGAGAACTAGTGATATCAAATAGTTTGAATCTACCACGGAGGATCAGAGTGTCTAACAGTGCATTAGTATATGAGTCGTATATCCCAGGTCTGTTGTCGGCAACTCCAGATGACGTCACCGATGGTGACATCCTACTATCGATGCGCGTTTCGAGAGATTCACTCTCTTCGTCAGGGGGGTGGAGTATGTTTGTGTGATGCTAGTTGCAGGTTTTTATATTCCAAATTATGGGGGCGTAACTCATTGCTCCTCAGATAGAGAAATGAACTCCGTGTATCTAGAGGCTTGGCTCACGACTCTCCCATATGATTGGATGGAATTCAGAGCCAATCAGATCATTTGAAAAACGGACCAAAACAGTAGTAAATATTTAGCTGGCTAGCAGGTTTGCCAAACATAAAATCATTGCTTATATACATGTGGTGTCATATCTCCCGCTTCAGTACTCTCATGGATTACAGCCGCAGTGCTCCACTTTCATGGACTGATTTCGTCTCTCCATCCTGATCCATTATAGCCTATTGGCTAAGCCTATTGGCTATCTAGACACTCCGGAGCGCAGGACAGTGTTGTTTTTCTATCATAGTATAATGTTCACTGCTTACACTTGCAGGACACAAGTCTTGTATTTATATTGTATATTATTACAGGGTTTCACATATATGAATAAGCACAATTTGGGTGTGAAACAAGTTTGGGTTTTTGAGGGTCCCCCATTTTCCCCAATCTCTATTCTATTTATTGTTTCATTTTAAATTCATTTTGATATTTTCTAATGTTGCTGTTCGGGTCATCATTTGCTGTGTACTGAATTCTTGTTATAAACATGAATCCCTTATATCTTTCATATGTATATGTATAGGCAGTCTTCGACAATGCGATTGCTCGGTCGCCTGGGGCGACCACATTTTAGCTGCTGGAGAGGTGCTACACTGGCGACACACTTTATTCGAGCTCGGCTAGTCCCACGAATTCGGGTATACTCGGGTGTATTGAGGTTTGTGACTGTTTTCTGCCCGAGTGCATTGCGTTATTTTCCAGGCAGGGATTGAAGCATTTTATTCCCGCTGGCTGCAATACTGCACAGTATATATATATATACTGCATTACAATTCATGAATTTATGCCATCTGGTAGACACGCGAAGCATTGCAGCCTATTAAATCCTAATCATTATCATTTAACAGATCAGCCGCTCGTCAGCCAGGCATGAACCATGGCTGGGAAGGCAAACGCAACGGGGCTTGTCAGAGGTGAGGAGCGGTGCATTCCAGGTATCTGCCAGGTACATACTGGGTATTTGCTCGAATAAAGTGTGTCGCAGCAGTATGGCGGGGTTCTTTGGCGGCTTGTTGCTGCTTCTATGGACATTATTTTCCTCCTTCTCCAACTGCAATGGCCGCGGTTGCCATGCCAACATGATGCTCGTGACGTCATGATGTCATGCGGCATCAAGGAGCTGAGGAGGCAGCCTCTTATGACGATGGGGAGCACAAGCCACTGCGAAGGTCAGGAGCTGAAGTGATTGAAGCCTGACACAGGAACACCCTTCCGCCCAGGTTCCTGACTTCCCGCCCGGCTTCCCGACCTCCTGCCCGCCTGTCGAGCTTCCCGCCCAGCTGCATGTGGAGGACACCGCATGAGCAGGACAAGCGCGCAAGCTGCCTGGATGAACTCTGCTGCACAGGTGGGTCCCCTCCCTTCCAATGAATAAACCCACAGTCACCCACCCACAGTCAGTCACCCACCCAGTCAGTCACCTACCCAGTCAGTCACCCACTCACCAAGTCATCCACCCAGTCAGTCACCCAACCAACCTGTTAGTCACCCACCCAGTCAGTATCCCAACCAGTCAGCCACCAACCCAGTCAGTCACCCAGTCAGTCAGTCACCTGTCCCTTGTCTCTCTCTCCATCACTGTAACGCTTGTATGCCCGCAGATCTGGCCAGTCCCCAGTACTGAGTTGGGTAAGGGTATAACATGCACCCCCAGCAGTGAGGGCGTGCCCGGAGTGTGGAAAGTTGCGTTGCCGGGCCTGGTGAGTAAGGGTTAACGTTATACTTGCTGAGTCCGTGGTGCCAGAGGTCAGAGGGTTAATGTCCAGGAGCCAGAGTTCAGGGGCAGGAGAGAGCAGCGTAGTGATGTCCAAAAACCAGGGTTCAGGGGCAGGAGAAGGCAGCGTAGTCAAGTCCAAAGCAGAGTCCAAGTTCAAACCAAAGGAATCCAAACAGGGGCAAGAACAGGAACCAGAGCTGAAACAGACAAGAGAGCTAGGCATAGACACTGCACACACAGGAGCTACAGGAAAGCTATGCAGAGCAAGGACTGAGAGGACAGAGTGGGGTAATAAAGGAAGGAGGGCCAATAGGAGTGAGGAATGGAGAAGAGGTTTGTCTGGATATTTGAAGGGATAGGTCCATGTGAGCAGGGGAGGAGACAGAGAGGTAATCCAGGGCAATTGCCAGCAACCAACGGGGGGCGGAGCCAGTGCATGGGGAAGGCTGATAACTTGATCGGGTACGTGCTCCTTCTGTAAGGTTGTTATGCACGCGCACCGACCGTGTGCCTGGGCGTGTGGCGTGCATCGCGGAGGAAGGGCTCGGCATGAGAGGCTAAAGGGAAGGAGGAGCGGTGGAGCCAGGTACAGTAAGGGCTGGGGTGACGGAGGCACGCTGAGGGGCGCGTGTCCCTCGATACGTCACAAGCGATCGGGAGCGTGCGCATTCAGTGAGGCAGCCGCGCGCGTGCCCCGATCGTGTGCCTGGGTGTGAGGACCGAGCCGTGGAGGAATGGCTCGGAGAGGAGGAGGAGAGAGAGTGGGGAAGTGGGGAACCAGGGCAGCTAGCCACAGTGGGACCTGAGGTGACGGGTACACGCTGAGAGGCGCGAGTCCCCCGATTCGTTACAGTCACCCACCCTCTCTCTCTGTCACCCACCCTTTCTCTCTCCATCACCCACCCTCTCTGACTCTGTCACTCAGCCTCTCTCTCTCTCTCTCTCTCTCTCTCTCTCTCTCTCCGTCATCCACCCTCTCTCTCTCCCTGTCACCCTCTCTCTCTCTCTCCATCACCCACCCTCTCTTTTTCTCTCTATCTCCCTGTAACCACTCCCTGCCTCTCTTACTCTGTCATCCACCCTCTCTCTCTCCCTGTAACCCACACTCACTCTCTCTCTCCATCACCCATCATCTCTCTCTCTCTGTCACCCACTCTCTCTCTCTCTTTCTCTCCCTACGTCACCCACCCTCTCTTTCTCTCCATCATCCACCCCATCTCTTTCTCTCTCTCTCCCCGTCACCCACTCTCTGTCTCTCTTTCTCCATCATCCACCCTCTCTCTCTCCCTGTCACTCTCTCTCTCCATTACCCACCCTCTCTCTCTTTCTCTCTCTCACCCACTCTCTCTCTCTCTCTGTCACCCACACTCTCTCTCTCTTTCGCTCCCTGCATCACCCACCCTCTCTCTCTCTCCATCACCCACCCTCTCTCTCTCTCTCTCTGTCACCCACTCTTTCTCTCTCTCACCCACTCTCTCTCTCCATCACCCACCCTCTCTCTTTCTCTCTCTCTCTCCCCATCACCCACTCTCTCTTTCTACGTCATCCACTCTCTCTCTCTCCCTGTCTCTCTCTCTCTCCATCACCCACCCTCTCTCTCTTTCTCTCTCTCTTTGTCACCCACTCTCTCTCTCTCTCTCTCTCTCTCTCTCTCTCTCTCTCTCTCTCTCTCTCTCTCTCTCCCTCTCTCTCTCTCTCTCTCTCTCTCTCTCTCTCTCTCCCTCCAACTCTTTCTCTCTTTCTCTCTCACCCACTCTCTCTCTCTCTGTCTCTTTCCCCGTCACCCACTCTCTGTCTCTCTTTCCTAATCATCCACTCTCTCTCACTCTCTCTCTCTCACCCACCCAGTCAGTCACTCAGTCAGTCATCCAGTCAGTCACCCAGTCAGTCACCACCCTCCCCATAAACCCACCCCCATCACCCACCCTCTCTCTCACCCACCCTCTCTGTCTCCATCACCCACCCTCTCTCTGTGTCACCCACCCTCTCTCTCTCTATCCATCAACCACTCTCTCTCTTTCTCTCTGTCTCCCCATCACTCACACTCTGTCTCTCTCTCCGTCATCCACCCTCTCTCTCTCTGTCACCCACCCTCGCTCTTTCTCTTTTTCTCTCTCTCCATCACCCACCCTTTCTCTCTCTCTGTCACCCACTCTCTCTGTCACCCACTCTCTCTCTGCCTCTCTCTCTCTCTCTGCCTCTCTCACACTCTCTCTCTCTGTCTCTCTCACGCTCTCTCTCTCTCTCTTTCTTAAACTCTCTGTCTCTCTCACACTCTCTCTCTCTATCTCTCTCACTCTTTCTCTGGATATATTATTTACCCTATATATATTAACTGCCCCATACCTACACCGAAATAACCTAGAAAAAATGGAGAAGGGCAGCGCACTGCCAGAAAAACAGGAGGAAGCTCATAATAAAATAAATCCATTATTCTTGAAATGGATCAAACATAACACATAGAGAGCTAAAAAAAATCACCACACCTATGCGTTTCGGGCCGTGTGCCCTTTATCAAGGTGTATATTATTATACTAATCAACCAGCATATAAATACAGTTCCTGTTCGCGCCAAACCCATGACGTCACGGCCCGCTATCCAATCGGCTTACTGTTCATTTGTGCAGAAGCTCGATTGGTTATAATGTGTGTCTCAATGGCCAAACTTTATTGACACTGAACATGTCACTCTAAGCATCCTAAGAAACATAACACATAAGCTAAATTATGCTAATGGCTAAATCAAGAGGCAACGAGCCCCGCTTTATTGACACACGCATAAAGACAGTGTTAAACGGCCGTGGCTTCAGTGATTGGATTCAAAACACTAAACCATCATAACTGTACTGGAAAAAAACCGTCGCACAACCACAAAAAAAGCAGAAAATATACAAAAAATAATAAAATGGAACACACATAAAATAAAAATTGATAAAATACATTACAACCCCTAAACAAGTAACGTAACCACATAGACCAAATATGTATGCTGAATAGCTTATCTCAACCTGGAAATATAAGAGCCAAAATCAATTCTACATACTGTATATAAAATTTTAAGTGGTATACCTATGTAACGCATGTTCCTTCAATCCCCAATCACAGATAGAGTGCATGTGAGGGGAACCAATATGTATATTACCAGGTGTGTGGTGCTTTTACAAGTTCACAGGAGGCTTGAACCTCTGCTAGTTAGAGCCTGGGGCATATCCTCTGGAACGATCTTACAATATACAGCGCCTCCACCTGTGCAGGATTCTAGAAGTGTAGAATGTCCCCTACACAGGACCCACATATATTAACCACATACACCAAAGGTATATATAACACAGGTTTACTATATGGGCAGATAAACACAATACACATGCATCAACAATATGACATCAACAGTACATAACTTCAGTGTCACCCTGTAACACTACTAAGCACAACTATCCTCTGCCTCGCAGGGCCTTAACCCCACACTGTATTCCCAATGTCCTTGTACCCAAAAGTCCCAAGAGTCCCACAACGCTACCCATGTGTGGGACAGCGCTGCCCACTAAGATGATGTGTATAGGTGGTGCAATTGGTGATTTGGATAATACCTGCCCGGTGCTCCTGCAACCGGGTACTGCAGAACAATGGAAGAGGACCCGCCTGTGTCCAGCGTCGAAGCCTCAGCGCTGGCGTCCTTCTCCTGGGGGATAGTCTCCTTCTGAGTGAGCTCACTGCTCAGACAGTCTCTGTCTCTACTCTGCAGAGAGTGATTCACTGAAACACTGACCCTTCTTGTCAGAACATGCAGAACTGCAGCTGTGTCCCTGACTAAGCTGACTGCTAACACGGCAAAGTCTCTACCTAAGAGGCCTTCCCTAGAGCAGCCACATATACAGAGAACACCCGCACAGCTTAGTAATTTGAACCAATGTGAGGTGCTGACTAGGTAGGAACAAGAATGCATCAAAGAGAGAAAAGAAACCTAGTATATAAGCACTCTGTTTCACAGCTGAATATATAGTGAATGTTTTAAAATACTTTATTTGTACCAAGAAATAAAAAAATGGAGTTTAAAATAAGATGTGTGTCAAACAGTACGTGACTGTCATTGATAACGTAACTCTGGTAAGTTAGATTGATGGAACATATGGGGATCCCTTATGAATATTCAGGATCCATTGCTAATATATAGCTGCCTGTAAATATAGGACTAGGGCCGTCACCGGGCCACTGCTCAGAAACTGTTCTGTCCCCCTAGGGGCAGATCTAGAGTAAGTAATGATTAGCTATAAAATGCTTTATTCATCCGCTATATGTGTAATCAGTGCAGAGACAGCTGGCAGCCTCCTTGAATGTGTATCAAATGATAGGGTTAAGCTAAGGCACCTAAGAGAGACCCATGTTAGAGTTTCTTCCCCAAGCCTCCACTAGCCTATAGGATGATAATGTTGTATTGAAAAGTGACCAAGTATCACTTACAGTTTAGTAATCAGGCAATGACAGCCCGATAGATACTAGATATAAACTCCACTGAAGGCTAATGCGGGGGAAAAGAGTATTATCCCCCGAGGTGGTCTAATAGCTGGTTTTCCTGTGTTGGAGATACTGCTTAAGGTGAAAAAACCCTTATAACACTTGTCCAAGGTTGGTAACCGACTGGCATAATATGTACACAATTAGATTCACATCCATAATATCATGTGAAGTCATGCACTCTATCAAGCTTCCTTTTGGTGAGGGGAGGGGGGGGGGTGTTTGGGGCTGTCTATATCAGCATAATGCATACTCTGCAGGGCATACTTGGTGGTGGAACAGTTAATAGACAAGCCTCTGCATCAAGAGGCACTGCTGTCCTTAAGCCTCATGTGTCAGTAGCTAAAATCTGACTGATTTCTGCCCCAAAGTAACAAGTATGGTAAGCAGCACGGCAAGTGAACTCGTAGTTCAAATGTTCCCTCCTCCACACCTCAGTTGGCAATAATACATGAAGGAATAATAGCTAGACTTTGTGTCATTTTAGCGCAGTGGCTGATCAGGTACAGTCACTGCATATTGAAGAGAAGCTTGTGGGGAGCGCAGGTATCACCATATATATGCAAAGGAAAAAATATATATAGTGTATTATATCTAAACAAATACAGCAACTTCAACAGGAATCATGAATGGGAACTCACATTCTGCCAGTTGTAAAACAGCATTTGGAATAGCAATAGATGCAGTAGATGGATTCAGCACTGTGTGGGGGGGTCTGGCTGGTATACACTCCCTGATGTCAGCAGGACAAACCCTCAATAGAATGGAAAAGACAACTCTAGTGCAACATTGTATGTTCACTATTGATATATTGAAAATAGGCAATTTCTATTGCACTTACATGAGCAATATGTGCTTAGACACATAAAAATCGATGCGCAGCATTGGTGTGTATCATCCACCCCACTCCCGAAGTTGCGTCGCGTCACTTCCGATCTGGCCCATCGCGTCACTTCCGGTTTCATCGGCGATCGCAGAATGGATCAGTACGGGTTCTGGGGTATGCTGGGCACACGTCTGGACTGCTGGAAAGTTCACTCAACGCGTTTCGCTGGCGTGGCAGCTTCGTCAGGACTCCGATCTGTAGCTTAAGTTTCATTGTCCATATAAATACCCTTTACGGGTTTCTTATTGGATGGCTGAACAATTCTATACTTCTCATTGGCTAAAATGGTACTTGCTGATTGGCCAATTGGCGGGACTACACATGCATACTAATATCAATGTGTAATACATATAAATGACACCGTTTTATTAAATACAAACATAATAAAATCTTTTTACACAATATAAATAAATAAATAAATAATATACCGTAACTGCTACTCTAACTATAATACTAACTAATACATAGAAGAACTAACTGGTTCATAGAGACAGGTATTTAAAGGCTAAATTCTGCACCAATGTGCTTACATTGGTGTGTTATACCCCTCAGCAATATTTTATGCATCAAATTGAGGAAAAAGGTATGGGAGAGAAAAGCAGAAAAATCACAAGTTAGTGTGACCCATATAAATGCATACATATATAACTAGATATATATAAATAACATAATAACTATTAGGTATCTAAAAAATATAATTTAAAATTTAAAAAATCTTCTTTAAAATTCATTATTAAAAAAATATTAATAAAGAGCAACAAAATGATAAAATTAAAGGAATTAAAAAGAATTGACACATATAATTTGACTATATAAAAACACTGATTTCTATATCTGAGTTAAGCCCATCTGGAATTAGTGTTTTTAACCGGTGAATCCAGAATGTCTCTCGTTTAATTAATTCTTAAGTTCTGTCACCGCCTCTCCAATTCAATGGGACATGTTCAATTCCTTTAATAGTTAGATCTTTTGGGTTGGATGCATGAAAACGAGTAAAATGTTTTGGGACACTATGTGTGTCCAACATACGCCATATATTACCCACATGTTCCGATGCTCTCACTTTCAGGGCACGCGTGGTTTGACCCACATATTGAAAACCACAACTGCATTCCAGCAAATAAATAACAAACATGGAATTGCAATTGATGAACTGTTTTATATTAAAAACCTCATTGGTAGTGTTTGATTTAAAAATATCTTTCGCCCCCTTGCAGCAAAAATCACATATTTTACAGTTGCCACATGAATAAAAACCTTTTGGAAGTTTTAGCCAGTTATTAGTTTTAGTAAGTTCCTTTTTGTTCTTCAATGCACTCGGTGCTAATTTCTGTTTAAGATTGCTTGCTTTAGTGAATATAACATTTGGCGTAGCTGGTAGTACACTCCCCAACACAGGATCATTTAGTAAAATGTGCCAATGTTTTTTTATAGCATTCTTGATTTTACTTGCATCCTTATTGTATTGTGTCATAAAACTGGTGGTAAAATCTAACTCTGTTTTATTTGTTTTAATCACATTTGGTTTAATTAAAAGTTTTCTATCAAGCAAATCTACTTTAGATTTAGCTTCTTTAATTTTTGTGGGGCTATAGTTCTTCTCAAGAAATTTATTGGTTAATGCAAGTGATTGTTCCTCATAAATCTCCTTTTTACTGCAATTCCTTTTTATCCGCATGAATTGACTCTGAGATACATTCGAAATCCACCTTGGATGATGGCAACTATTTCTTAATATATAATTGTTGCCATCTACAGATTTTAAAAAAGTTTTTGTTAAAATAGTGTTGTTTTCAATGTAAATTTCAAGGTCTAAAAATTCTACTTTTGTTTTACTAAAATTAGATACAAATTTTAAATTAAAATTATTAGTGTTAATATAGTCCAAAAATTGTTTTAATAAAATTTCGTCGCCATTCCAAATAAGAAGCACATCGTCAATATATCTTTTCCAGAGGACCAGATTTGCGCCAAATCCATGCGAAGACCAAATGTGGTCCAATTCCCACATGGTCATAAATAGATTTGCATAGCTTGGCGCAAATCTGGTCCCCATCGCGGTGCCGCAAAGTTGTAAAAAGAATTCCTTGTTAAACCAAAAATAGTTGTTAGTAAGTATAAAATGTATTCCCTTTAAAATAAAATCACTTTGTTCCGCATCCATAGTCACATCCTCAGTATATCAATAGTGAACATACAATGCTGCACTAGAGTTGTCTTTTCCATTCTATTGAGGGTTTGTCCTGCTGACATCAGGGAGTGTATACCAACCAGACCCCCCCACACAGTGCTGAATCCATCTACTGCATCTATTGCTATTCCAAATGCTGTTTTACAACTGGCAGAATGTGAGTTCCCATTCATGATTCCTGTTGAAGTTGCTGTATTTGTTTAGATATACTACACTATATATATTTTTTCCTTTGCATATATATGGTGATACCTGCGCTCCCCACAAGCTTCTCTTCAACATTCAAGAAAGGGGAAACTGGAACTTCTCCAAAGAGGGTTGAGCAGCAAAGTTTGCCATTCTTGTCATATTTGAGCACTTTTAGATATATCACATATCTTTATTTATTTAATTAATCCATTGATTTATTTATTTTTATCTTCACTAGTAGCGCCTCACAATTTTTGTTTTGCAACAGTCACTGCATAACCCAATAGGCTATTGAAAATATTCCACTTACACACCCTACACACACCTTCCCATACCTTATCCCAGCACCAACTGACTCACATGGTCTGTGCGCAACATTGTATCTTTCTCCAGCAGAAGAAGCTTGGCTGTCTGTCTGCATCTGACAGGGATCATAGGGCAGTCCTCAGAGGCTGCTGGGTGATGTAGTCCTTTGCAGAGCTCTTTAACATTAGGACCGCATGCACGAACTGTAATGGCCACCGCCGCTGTTAACTGCACATGTGCAAACTGGGGAATGTCCATGACTATGGAGAGCCTCTTCTGCCACTTCTCACTCCCTGTAATGGCCGCCGCATAGTTTGTGCACATATGCAAGCCTCCGCGCTCGCGCGGACAGAATAAAGATGTTGGTGCCCTTCCTTCGACGCCACCGGGAGCCCCCGGCGACGCGCTCGCCCCCCGCAGCTGCACACATGTAAGGAACCGGGAGACAAAGGGACCGGAGGGTCCCTGGCTACACCTACAATACACACATAGGGGGCTATGCGCTAAACAGTGATAAGTCGTTTTAAAAGCGCCAAGTGCTATTAGAACGTGATATTGCGCTCAACGCGATTCACTGAGCAGTGATAACAAGCACTTTGGGCTCTAAAACAGGCTTTTTTCAATAAATTCCCACAAAGCTCCTACGATCAGCTAAATGCGCCGATTTCTGCCAGTCTGCGTGATTCTCAAAGCTACGATAAGTGATCGTGCTTTAAAAGTGCGCCGAAAAAAACACGCCAGTTCAAGGCAGGCACTAAAGGAGCAGGACTTAGAAAAAATTCTTTGTTTACCTTTTTTGCAGGCACACCATCCATACAACAGGCCGGCGGGTGTTCCTGGCTGACCCCATGGGTGTCACTGGCTGATCCCTGTGGGTGTCCTGGGAACCGCGAGGGTGTCCGCGGGCATCCGGAAGTCCCCACAGGAGTCCGGGGGTCTGCACGGGAGTCTGCGGGTCCCCACCAGGGTTCCCTCAGGCATGGGGGGTCCCCGATGGTGTCCCGGGGTCCCCCCGTGCCTGCGGTACCAATGGTGTGCCCCCAAAAAAGAATCAATATTTGTAAATAAATAACCCCCCCCCGCCTCCTAACACATACACTACAGTAATGGGCAAAATTACTATTATCCACATATGGATAATAATGCATTTGCCAATTTAAAATACATGAATCACAATAAATACAGTAAATGCATATAGCACTTACCTTTTCCAGGCACCTACGATGAAGGCCATCTTCATCCTCATCCTGCCCATGTCCCCCTCCAGTGCTAAAAAACATACAAAAGAATAAAAAAAGCCAATGTAATGTCCCCTAACCACTTTATCACCTTAGCGGTCATTAACCGCTTTAGTCATTAAGGGTTTAACCCGCCCTCACCCACTACTCGGGAGGACAAAACACCCTCCCCTACCACCAACCCTGTGAGGCCTAACCACCCTCACCCACTACCCACCGAGAGGCCTAACCACCGGGAGGCCTACCCACCCTGGCTTGGGGACAATACCCCCATCCCCCACCCACACTACCCACAATAAACATGACTATATTGAATAAACTATACATAACCAACCCCCTGTGCCCCCCCCCCCATAATAAATGATTTATTCTTTTACATACAGGGTTAATACCCCAGGCACACTGGAGTCTCCGGTGGTCCTGACGGGTGTCCGCAAGCCCCACAGTGGCCCAGAGGGGGGTGCCCACAGGGTCTGGAGTCCTACGGGTGGTTCCCACCAGGCACAGTGGTCCTACATGTGGTCTCCATGGGTTGCCTTGGGCCCCAAATGGGGTCTACATGGGTGGGCCCACAGGTGGCTGGGGGGCCCCGGGTCAGCCCCACAGGTGTCTGAGGGTCCTCAGGTGGTTCCCATGGGTGTCTGGGGGACCTCGGGTGGTCCCTACGGGCTTGCAGGGCCCCCACAGATGAGGGACCCCCGGTCTTCCCCGCAGATGTCCCCCATGAGTCCGCAGCCTAGTACCCGTGGGCGTCCGGGGAGTCCTCAGGTGGTCTCCAGAGATCCCCGCAGACCTTTGGAACCAACCCTGTATGTAAAAAATAAATAAACCTGTCCTATACAATGAAAGAAAGAAATACCCTCCCCCACACCAAACACACATACAATACAGTAATGGGGAAAAATAACTATTATCCAAAGTTTGTGGAATTGAGTCTATTCTGATCCATGTGAAAGGAGGTAGCCTGATCAGGAGGCTGGATCAGAGGGAGGCCTACTGGTTCTTCACATTGAGAACATTGGTCCCCCTGGGACTCAACACTGATTGGGACCTTGGGCATTTTCTGTGATCCAGTGGTCCTCCCTCTGTTCCTCCTGATATGCTGGTATCCCTATTGTGGGTCTCTTCCTGGCTATTTAGCTGGGATCCTGTACTTTATAAATGGCCTATTTTGTGTTAGTAAGATGTTATCATTGTCCATGGAGATGTTGCTGCTGTTTTTTCTGATCAATATGGACTGAGCTAGCAAGGTGCATTGCATACATTCAGCTGCGAGAAATTCACTCAATATGTCATATCATATGTCAACCTTATGTGATTGGGGTTTTAATTTAGGATTTTTGGGGGATGTTATAAACAGTTTATGTCACATTGGCATCATAATTTTTGGCGTCTTATGCTTAGACTGAACCCCATTAGAATGTTTTCTGACTAATGTCTACATATAGCTGCACCAGCCTTTATTCTAAATCAGCCTAAGCCGCGCCGCTATGATAACCGCGGCAAGACGCGCTCTGTTTTCTTATTTTTCCAAGCGGTTTTCGTTATTTTAGTGCTCACTTTTTAGCGTTGTCTGCAATACTGCAATACCGTCTAGAAACTCAGGTGGGCGATTGCGAGCTGTTGTCTTAAAAGTCTAATAGCAATTCAACCTGCAGTACAGCAGTACATTTCTGCAAGTCTGCATGTGCGCGCGCAGTAATTGTAAATTGGAAAATTTATATTTGAAGCAGAGATTAATTAACGTTCCGAGTTCATACTGTATACAGTAGTAGTATGAGGCTCCTTAGTATAGTACAGTATTACAAAAATATAACATTGCGTCTTCTTCCGAAAATAACATTATCACATTTCTATATGTATTATTTATTAATCAATACTTTTACTAGGCTTGCTCTTCTTTTCATACTGTTTTTATTTTATGCGCATGCGTGTATGTCCCATTGGAAAAATGTTGAAACGCATAGGCGTGTTACAGTATCACATTTCTGCACATTAAACATTATGATGACCGTTTGAATATATTTATTTGAACTGATAATCCATCATACAGTGCTCTCCCCCTCGTCCCCGCACACACAAGGCTAAAGTATTTCAACTTCTTATCTACTGTACATCTCTCCCACACCATTCATTTGTAATGAATGGCTTTCTGGCTTGAATCTTCCCGAGCGTGGCATCACATTCCTGAGCATGCGTGTACGACTTCCCATTCAATTAGAAGTTCAAGTTTAATTTTTTATTTTTCGGTTATCGACATGGGCTTGCATAACAATTCTGGATATTCTGAGAATCAATGACTACTGTTCATTTTTAATTCTACACTAGTCATGTACTGTACTGTACGTACTTTATGAGGTAGGTGGCATACTGTAATTTTTATTTTAGTGGTGTGGGGATCAAAACATTATGATGCCCTGTTGAAAATATTTCTTTGAACTAGTAATCCAGCATACAGCGCTTTCCCCCTACCCCCCCCCCCCCCCACACACACACAAGGCTAAAATATTTAAACTTCTTATCGACACCTCTCCCAAACCATTCAGTTGTAATGAATGGCTTTCTGGCTTGAATCTTCCCGAGCATGGCATCACATTTCTGCGCATGCGTGTATGACTTCCTGTTCAAGTTTTAAAAATATTTTTTTTCCGTTTATTGACATGGGCTTGCATAACAATTCTGGATATTCTGAGAATCAAGTTTTAAAATATTTTTTTTTTTCCGGTTATTGACATGGGCTTGCATAACAATTCTGGATATTCTGAGAATCAAGTTTGAAAATATTTTTTTTTTCAGGTTATTGACATGGGCTTGCATAACAATTCTGGATATTCTGATAATAAATCACTTTCTGGCTTGAATCTTCCCAAGCATTTCTGCGCATGCGTGTATGTCTCATTGGAACCTTGTTGATTATTTATGTGCATGCGTGTATGACTTCCTATTCAATTAGAATTTAAAGTCTGGAAAAAAAATTGTTTCTCGACATGTGCCTGCATAACAATTCTTGATATTCTGAGAATCAATCACTACTGTAGCTTTTTAATTCTACACTAGTCATGTATACTTTATGAGGTTGGTGGCATAGTACTGTGATTTTTATTTGTGGTGTGGGTTTAAAAACATTATGATGACCTATTGAAAATATTTCTTTGAAATGATAATCCAGCATACAGCGCTCTCCCCTCCCCCCCGCAGACACACAAGGCTAAAGTATTTCAATTTATTATCGACACCTCTCCCAAACTATTCAGTTGTATTTATTTGTATTGGCGAGAATGACTCATCCTTGAAATCTTTGAGGCTTTGTTTACGGTAACGCATGTGCATGTGTGATAATCCCTTCTCGAATTTAATATGTTAATATGTATACTGTAAATCTATACTACATTATAGTATGGACACTCCTGAGAAAGCCGAACTACTGATTTGAAAAACGCGTAGAGTGGTACTGCCCATTCGTGACGCGACTGTGGAGACCGAAGCCCCAGTTTACACCGCAGCAGCCGAACTGGAAGTGATGTCAACATCCGGGGACCGACGACGGAGCAGCGTCTCCAGTGTACCAACGTGGGGTTCTGCCGAAGTTCCTGTCGGGATCAGTGTGGTGAGAGGTGGCACATATCTCCCAGTGGTCACACTGAAGCTAATTGTAGCTTACATTCTGTTTTAAATTGGCAACACTGTAAGTGTGCATTTTTAAGAGATTTTTTATAAATTGTTTGAATCATCTGATCTGGGCTAAGTGCGTACTTTTTCTTCTTGCTGAGGTCCGCATTCCCCAGGTGAAGGAGCTGCTCTGCATTATCGATGTTCACAGTCTACCCTTTGTTACCTCTGCTTGAAAACTATTACCTTCCTGTGAGTAGGCTGTACATAGGGGCCAAGATTCACCAGGGAATATCCATTTATATCTTGTATATCTGCACTTAGATTGTTTTTTTCGTGTGTTTATATCCCCCATGCTCCCCCTGGATCGTGAGAAAGCAGTTCTACATTTTGTGGAAGAGTGAAGACAACCCCACCGGAGGGTAGAAGCAGGGGGGTGAAACTTTAAGATTGTTATAGCACTTGCTATTGTTATTGCACTTGTTATTATTTGCACTATCATCACTATCAATCTGGAATAGTAAGCACTGTTTAGGGTGTTAGCGCCTTTTATATTCACCAAATTTTGCACAATATACCTGCATACTACCACATTTTCCACTCATCCATGTATAGGATATTTTTTTTCCCTTATAGTTAAGGTATATCCAGACTATACCTACTCATTGCCGTCATCTCCATTGGGGATTTTGAGCCGTTGAGTTTATACAGTATATGTTGTTGTGTGTTTTGTTGTTGTATAGAGACTATTAAAATTGTATTATTTTTTTGTTTTATATTTGGACTGTTGTAAGTCCGCTGCAGGGTGATTTTTGAACCCTTTTCCTTTGGTCCTATCGTTATGATAATAGCACTTATCCCTAGTACCTTTTCCCAGGTGCTTTAACTTCTGAGTGCAGCAATAAATTGTCCTACCTGGACAAGTGCTGTACTCGCACTTCGGGTGATGGCTGTTACTGGAGCAACATCCACCTCAAACAAGCAGATGAGGTGCCCCAGGTCGTTGCCGAGTATCACATCGGCATCCAACCCAGGCAAAAAAAAACATATCTCTATGTCCTTGACTGGGTGCTAGTCAGGTGACCGTGATTAATCTTGGTCCCCCATCTGGCCCCCATCTTCATCCCTATGCCCGGGATCAATCCATGGCAGGTCTCACCAGAGTGACAGTGGCACCGGAGTCAATCAGGCCAGCTGCCTGGAGACCTCTGATGGTCACTGGCCTCAGATTCTTTCTCCTCACATCTTGAGAGTGCAACCCGAACATTACAATTGGGTGCCCTCCTACTGCTTCTGCTATGCCACTTGCTGAAGGAGTAAAGGTGCCCATCTGGGTCCACTGCAGGACTTGCTGGGCAGTTGCACGCTGCTCCGCTGTAAGTACTAGTCCGACGAAGGTGACTGATTTGGCAGCTGGAGTACATTGCCCCTGAGGGGGATTACTGGACCCGGTCTGGTCTGGACAGTCGGTCTGATGTGCCCAGTCCTGATACACTGATAACACCACCTCTCGTGCATCATCTCTGCAGACTTGGGTGTATGGTCCACTGCAGGTGCTGTGGGCTTACCCTGGGGGACACTGGAATTTAACTCAGCTCCCTTGGGTGCCCGAGCTAGAACGGCTCCAAGAGGGGCAGACACTTTCTTGCCCGATAGTGAACAGCTTGTGGTGTATTCATCAGCCAGGTTGGTTGCATCGTTGGAAGTTTAAAGGACCCAATCCCACACCTCAGGTGGGCACTGCTGGATAAACTGTTCTTTAAAAATCAAGTCCAGTAAGCTGTGATACTTTGTGGCATCACATCTCTCCACCCACTGAGTTCCATACAAGATCAGCCTTGAAGCAAAGTGCATGTATGTATCCTTGCTGGTCTTGTCTTCAGACTTGAACATCCCACTGTATGCCTCTTGATTGAGGGTATACGGGGTAAAGAATAGAACCATAATGTTCCTGTAGTCACAGTCAATAGCGGTGACAACTGAAGCACCCAGTCTCTTTCTGGTAGCCGGTACCGTAGACACTGATTTTCAAATATTTAAAAAAATCCATGGATCTTGTCGGTGCCATCTACAAATTTGCTAAAACTGTAGTGTGACACCTTAGGTAGAGGAGGCTCAACAGAATTCTGTCGGGGTCTTGGGGGCTGTACACCTAGAGAAACAACAAGCAGTTGTATCCCAATGGGGCTACCATTGCTGCACTCCTTTGATCATGATCAACATCTCCGTCCTCTGGTCCTCCACCATCCTCTTCCTCTGACTCCTCCAAGGGTGGATATTACTCCTGTCTCCAGGCCGAAGTGGATGTCCCTGTATCCACAGGTGAGGTTATGCACACCTCAGGTGAAGCTATGCTCGCTTCATGACTTTCGAGATCCTCCACCAGCACCATCTATGCCCAACCGGCAGTCGATAATCAATAGCTCTCACACAGGGCAAAAATCTGGGGACAGTTTCAGGACCGATAAGTCCTGACTGTCTGTAAATCTTCACCTGGTGGAACTAAACTAATTGATAGAGAGCACCTGCTCTTTTCCTGCTTTGTGTAACATGTGTAAGTCACTACTTATTTTGAGAGCTCACAATCTACGAATTTCTCTTTGTTAGAAGACCCCACAGGATTTTAAAACATAAAGTTCAATGATATCAATGCTGCCACCAGTAAATAAGCCTGTCACAGGAGACCAGGTTTATTATATAAGGGATCAATCTAAACATTCAGGATGAATGATACAGTAAGTGGGGAGCATTTTTTTACCAAAACTTTAAGAGGGGCCTATAACCTTATAAAGATAAAGCAGGATGATGAATGGAAAACCACATTCAACACACGCGATGGCCAATACGAGTACTTGGCGATGCCCTTCGGCCTATGCAATGCTCCCGTAATGTTCCAGTTTCTCGTGAACTACATTTTCAGAGACATGTTAGACACCTCAGTTATCGTATACCTTGATGATATCCTCATCTATTCTAAAACACTGGAACATTTTACAACGTTCATCAGCAGGTGAGTGTGGTTATTAAATGCCTCCTAGAGAACTACCTCTTCGCTAAATTCGTGAAGGGCGAATGCGAGAAATCCCATCTTTTTTTTCTCAGATACATCATCTCTGCCCAGGGCCTAGAAATGGATCCTGCCAAGGTGACTGCAGTTCTGGACTGGCCAGTACCTAAAGGATTAAAAGCTATGCAGAGATTATTGGGTTTCACAAATTATTACATGAGATTCATTCAGGTTTTTTCCAAAATCGTTGCACCCATCACACCCATGAGAAAAAAACAGGCAGATCACATGAACTGGCCTTCGCATGCTCAGGTGGCTATTCTGAAGCTCAAGAAACTTTTTTCTTCTGCACTCATCCTGAAAAAACTTGATCCTTGTCATCCTTTTATCGTCAAAGTGGATGCCACTGACGTTAGAGAAGGCGCAGTACTGTAACAGAGAAGTGAGTTTCAGGGTCACTTACATCCGTGTTCCTTCTTCTCTAAGAAGTTTTCTCCAGTGGAACACAACTACGATGTGTACAATCGCGAACTTCAAGCCATTAAAATGGCTCTGGAGGAATTGAGACACCTTCTTGAGGGAACTTGAACCAGTCACGATTCTTACAGACCATAAAAACTGGGAATACCTCGCGGGGGCACGCAGGTTAAACACTCACTAGGCTAGAAGGGCACTCTTTTTCACTCACTTTAATTACATGATCTCCTATTGGCCGGGTTCCAAGAATGTAAAAGCGGATGCCCTATCACGCCAGTCCTCCACGGATGACATTGATTCTACGGACAAGGGTCCATCATTCCCTTATCTAAAATTGTGTCAGCAATTATGATCCATCGTATTCAGATAGCCCAGAACAAGGTGACCTCTGGCATAGCGATTCCTCCATCCAAACTTTTCATTCCTTCTTCACTCCAGCAGAAGGTCCTATGATAGGGACACAAATCAAAACTTGCATGCCACCCGGGGGTTCAGAAAACATGTGAACTTCTTTAGAGGATTTTTTGGTGGCCAAAATTAATAACTGAGGTATAGGACTTCTTCTCAGCCTAGAGTGTATGTGCCTGAACTAAGGTTCCCCGAACACTGCCTTCTGGGCTTCTGCAACCATTGCCGATACCATCTAGTGCCTGGACGCACCTATCCATGGACTTTATAGTGATAAGTTCTCCCCTCTCAGGGTATGATATGGATAAAGGGATACCTGGCGCTCAAATGTTCACTACTGTCGCGGCCGAGTTTATTCTTACCTTTACCCGGTCTCGGCCGCGACAGTAACCGGGCTCGCGCCGGAGTGTCCCGTGCGCGCGCCGAAGCCTCGGAGGAGTAGTCCTCCGATCGGGGCTTCCCTCTCCGGGTCCACCGGGTCCACCGGAATCCCCCACCGCCGTCCCCCACATCACGGGACACCAGGGCTCCCTCGGGGAGCCCTGGGCACGCGCGCATGGGGCGCAGGCGCCCGATGAAGCGTGACCGCGCATCGGTGACGTGCGGCACGCCGAGGGGATTTGGCTAGCAAGCCGGGAAATCTCCCGGCTTGCGGAACAAGCGAAGTAAGGATTAAACGTGTCGCCAGTGTATGTCCATAGGAAACAGAAACAGTCTCTTAAGATTCTCCCCGAATTTTCAACTCATGAAGGTGATGAAGGGAGATATTCCTCACTGCTGCAGCTTTTCACTGAGAAAGGATAAAAAAGGCACACCATTGCGCAGCACTCCTGATCTTAAAAGTCTCCCTTTAGACAATAGGAAATGCCTACTTACAAGAATAATTCTTGTTGATTACAGTTGAGACAATCTGTGCTTGATCCCCTCTCGCATCCACTGGTATCACGAATCCCCCGAATACTTTCTCAATCATTGTGGCTCCATGGTACAAGGATCTCCCAGATCACATGGAACCCCAAAGAGAGAGAGTGTGGAGAGTAGCAGGAACAACACAGATTTATTTAAAAACATCTACAACAAGCCTAAAATTACACTTACATGTACTCACATGTGGGCATGTACTTTAAAACATCATATGGATGCCGTCCGCAACTTGCTGGGAACTCCTCTGACTTCTCCGGTTTGAGATAAGCACCCTCACTGCTTCTCTCCAGCCGGTCTAACACGCTTGTGTTCCCCACTCTTTAGGCTGTGTTCCGGTACACAGCCAGCTGGCGTCATACACTGTGCGTCTCCTTAGTCTTTAGGAGACCCTGCCGACAGCTCATCCAAGCTCCTCCCACCCTAACGCATTTCGTGACGTGAGGACGTCACTTTCTCAAAGGAATGTGGAGCTGCTTCCGATCTCACAATTTATACCCCCAAGGGGATGATTAACCTCTTGTGGTGCAGTTGTATGTTGACTAATCTTATACAGAAAATCCTGTTTGTCACGTTCCAATATGTATCTGAGGATAAATTCTTACCACTGGATTCAGAGGCATAATGGTTATGTGGCAAACAGACAGATATACCAAGGCAAAGTGTAACAAACAGATATAATGAGGCAATATGTACAATGATATAATGATATAATAAATAAATGATATAATAAAACATTGTAACTTATGAAATATTTACAATTGATACTATTCTTTCAAGAATGAAGCTAGGTCAAACTCTATGTTCAAACCATTAGGTGTCAGAGATTTTAGGGTGTCAATCCAAAAACTCTCTTTCTTGGACACACTATTTAGACTATTTAGCCTGTCACCTCACCTCCAATTGGGCTTGGGGCAATCTATCACTTTACAGATCAATCCTTCAGGATTTTGGTTGTGGACTAATTTCAAATGATTAGAGACACTGAGTGTCTCTAGACCCCTTTTTATATTGTAGATACGGCTGCGGCACACTTTATTCTAACAAATCACCGGTTTGTCACCGGCTTGTTCCTGGAATGTCACGCTGTTCACCCGGAGCATGCCGCGTTTGTTTTGCGTTCCCAACCACGGGTCATGCCCGGCTGACGTGCGGTTGATGTGTTAATTGATAATGGTTCAGGATTTAATAGGCTGCAATGCTTCGCGTGTCCGCCAGATAGCATAAATTCATGAATTGTAAGGCAATATATATAAATATACTGTATATATATATATATATATATATACACATGAAGGTCAGTCAGCACACTGCAGTAGAAAAGGTTATAATAGCAGATGCTAGTCCCATAGAAAATAAGTATGATACGAACCAATCCAAAGACCAGTAAAGAGACAGCACACCGCACGGGGTTAATCCAAAAATCTATATTCACAACATGAAATACACGTAAGCCAACGTTTCGGTCCCACAGAGAGACCTTCCTCAGGGCCTGAGGAAGGTCTCTCTGTGGGACCGAAACGTTGGCTTACGTGTATTTCATGTTGTGAATATAGATTTTTGGATTAACCCCGTGCGGTGTGCTGTCTCTTTACTGGTCTTTGGATTGGTTGATATATATATATATATATATAAATATATACTGTATAACAACAACCCCTATAACCCCTAACATACACATACAGTACTGTATATGCACATCAATGATACTTTAGGCCGTCCCCTGACGAGATGTGTTTGCTCTCTCTGCGCAAACATCGGCACATTAAAAATTATTTAAAAAACATTTTTATTCATGGTGTAGATGTGCAGGGGGTCTCCGGAGCTGAACCGCGTTGGTTTCAGGTCCGGGGACCCCCTTCTTCCCGAGATACTGCCCCCTTTATGAGGTGCCGGTATCCCTCTGCATTTAAAGGTCCCGATCACGTGACCGCGGAATGTAAACAAAGCAGAGTGATACCGGCTCCCCATAAAGGGGCCTGTATCTCAGGAAGCAGGGGGTCCCCGGACCTAAAAGCAAAGCGGGTCAGCTCCGGAGACCCTCTGCACATCTACAGTATGAATAAAACACATATATAAATAAACACTCATTCCTTACCTTTGCCGCTATGTGCTATGGTAACGAAACAGCATGAATGTATTTTTAATAATATTGTACAGTGAGCAAGGGGTTCCCTGAGCCACAAATCAAAACTCAGAGGACCCCCTGCTCCTGCACAATATTATTAAAATACAGAAATGCTGCTTCATTACCATAGCTGATAGCCGCTAAGGCAATGAAGGGTTAAGGCAGAATAGCATGTTTATTGGGAACATTTGCCCTCAATAAACATTGCAATAAACAACATACAGTACACCCCTGTGCATTTAATTTAATATTTTTTTGTGGTATATCATTTCTTGCCAATGTATGTATGTATGTATATATGTTTAGATATATATATATATATATACAGGGTAAGAAATGTTGTTATTTTAAAAGCTTGATTTGATGTGTTTTAAATTAATTTGGCTATGCTGCTATGCTTCAATGTGTGTATAATGTTTTTCACAATTAGATAGATGTAATCCTTGATATTGTATTGTGTTGTATAGGTTTTGCCTTGGTTTTAAATTTTGTATTTTGGTTGGTACAGTGGCGACCAACTTTATTCTAACTCGGCTAGCTCCGCGAATTTCGGAATATCCCGGTGATTTGCGGTTTTGTGTCGTTTTCTCCCGGGGTGTATTGCGTTATTTTCGCGGCTGTGATTTAAGCATTTTATTCCCACTGGCTGCAATACTGCAATGCCGTGTAAAAACACATGGGGGCGTTTGCGAGCTGTTGTCTTTGAAGCCGAGAAATTCATGAATTGTAATGCAGTATATACTGTATATATACAGTATATACTGTATAACAACAACCCCTATAACCCCTAATATACACATACAGTACTGTATATGCACATCAATGATACTATAGGCCGTCCCCTGGCGAGATGTGTTTGCAGCAGAGAGAGAACCGCTGCTCTCTCTGCGCAAACATCGGCACAATAAAAATAATTTAAAATACATTTTTATTCATAGTGTAGATGTGCAGGGGGTCTCCGGAGCTGAACCGCATTGTTTTCAGGTCCGGGGACCCCCTGCTTCCCGAGATATAGGCCCCTTTATGAGGTGCCGGTATCCCTCTGCTTTTAAAGGTCCCGATCACGTGACCGCGGCATGTAAACAAAGCAGAGAGATACCGGCACCCCCTAAAGGGGACTGTATCTCGGGGAGCAGGGGGTCCCCGGACCTAAAACCACAGCGGTTCAGCTCCGGAGACCCTCTGCACATCTACAGTATGAATAAAACACATATATAAATAAACACTCATTCCTTACCTTTGCAGCTATGTGCTATGGTAACGAAGCAGCATGACTGTATTTTTAATAATATTGTACAGTGAGCAGGGGGTTCCATGAGCCACAAATCAAAGCTCAGGGGACCCCCTGCTCTTGCACAATATTATTAAAAATACAGAAATGCTGCTTCATTACCATAGCTGATAGCCGCTAAGGCAATGAAGGGGTTAACCCACCGTGCCCGCTTTATTGTGGGTAGCGGGGGTGGGTGAAGGGGGTATTTGGCCCTTGGTGTGAGTTTAGGGCTTTCGGGGCGGTTGCGGGTGCATTTAACCCCTTCACGGCCGTAGCAGTTAATACCGTTACGGTCATGAAGGGGTTAAGCCCTCCTGCTACCCCCCAGCAAGCCCTAAACAGCCACCGTTGGGGCTAATACCCCCTTCACCCACCCCCGCTACCCACAATAAAAAAAATACACACACAGCAGCCGCCCAAAAAAATAAAAAATAAAAATAAATAAATACATGAATATAAATAAATACATTTAAAATACATTTTTATTCATAGTGTACATGTGCAGGGGGTCTCCGGAGCTGAACCGCGTTGGTTTCAGGTCCGGGGACCCCCTGCTTCCCGAGATACAGGCCCCTTTATGAGGTGCCGGTATCCCTCTGCATTTAAAGGTCCCGATCACGTGACCGCGGCATGTAAACCAAGCAGAGGGATACCGGCACCCCATAAAGGGGCCTGTATCTCGGGAAGCAGGGGGTCCCCAGACCTAAAACCAAAGCGGTTCAGCTCCGGAGACCCCCTGCACATCTACACTATGAATAAAAATTTATTTTAAATGTATTTATTTCTATTCATGTATTTATTTATTTATTTAGATTTATTTATTAATTGTGCTTCTGCTGTGTGTGAATTGTTTTATTGTGGGTAGCGGGGGTGGGTGAAGGGGGTATTAGCCCCAACGGTGGTTGTTTAGGGCTTGTAGGGGGGTAGCTGGTGCACTTAACCCCTTCACGACCGTAGTGGTATTAACTGCTACGGTCGTGAAGGGGTTAAGTGCACCCGCAACCCCCCGCAAGTCCTAAACTCACACCAAGGGCCAAATACCCCCTTCACCCACTCCCGCTACCCACAATAAAAAAAATTCACGCACAGCAGCCCCACAATTAATAAATAAATCTAAATAAATAAATAAATACATGAATATAAATAAATATATATATGTATGTATATATGTATATATATGGCTAAAGGCCATGTCTGTACATACTGTGCTATATGTATGCACACACAGCTGTCTCTCACACATACTAATACTCCTTATTTTTCCATCCATATACACCAATAGGGAGCACATAGTATCCACACACACTTTTAGTTGTGATACAAACTCTCACATTTCCACACCCACCCACACCATTTATATCCCTCTCACTCCACACACATCTTGTGTAGAGTCTGTTTATACTGTGGGCTCTCCATTCATTTTTATTCACACTGATACACATACACACTCTTTCTTCACTTGCTTTCAGTTACCCTTTGACACCTCTAGCCATAAAACACATCCACACGGGGGAAGGACAAGCACAGATAACATTCCAAGAGACACTGTTTTTAAGTTATCCTTGCTTCATTCATTGTAACATCGCCGGAAGAAGAGATCAGTGTATCTCGAAAGCTCGCACAAATAAAAGCATTTCGTTAGCCACAGAACGGTATCATCTATTTATTTTTTGATTATATATATATATATATATATATATATATATATGACAGAAAATATAGACAGCGCCCCTCACACACTACACCTAAATTGCTGCAGCCCTGACAGATGTGGCAAGTAATTGCACCAGGCAGATGAAATCCGCAGAGTCGGAAGAAATGCGTAGGGATATCTGGCAGTGAACCTACGGTGACAGGGCAGCTCCCAGCACCAGCGTGAGGAGGCAAGGACTTGCCTGAAGATTCTTTTCCGGTTTCAAGTGTGAGAAGAAAGGCTAATGGCGGCCGCATGTGGAGATTGAATGCTCAGAAACGCTAAGGATTACTCCCCTGGAGACAGCAGCTGACAGCAACATCCATTTTGGAGCCAATTCTGACACTCACACACAAAGAAGAGACCGAGGAGTCATCAGTTGGTGCATGGGCAGGTCCCATAACATGCTTTATTTTATCAGACAAATTGTAAGTGTGCATTTGTCTTGTCCATGAGATATTAAAACTTTGTTTATCTGATTTTATACAAAGATCGGGCGCTTCTTTTCTCTTTTTCTCTAATATATATATATATATATATATATATATATATATATATATATATATATAGACATATGGTGACCAGGGGATCCTGATAGCCAAAAGAAGACAGCACACTGCAATGTTGATATCAAAAAAGTGTATTACGTGACACAGGGCCGCCAACGTTTCGGTCCTCCCAACGGGACCTTCCTCAGGACAGTGCACCTCAGACTGACACAAGCACCCATATATACCCCTTAACACATACTAAAAACACCTGACAACAATCAAAAAATCCAAATTGAAATCCCAGATACAGCCCACATTGCTAACAGCCAATCCAACATACTGACACTGGCTAGCACCAATGAAATAGCCTGATCTAGACACAACTGCAATTAGTCACATGTTAAGTAGTGACATCACAGTACCTCATATCTAAGTAACCATGACTACATAAAGCATATTGTTATTTAAATGCACATGAATAGTTAAATTGCACATGAATGGTAGAAATACGTATAAAGTAATGCCCATAGCGGCTGCTTGCCCTCAGTACTGTAGATGCATGTTAAAAATACTATTATGCTTTCCCATAAAAGCATACCTCAGTGTAGATGGTCCTAGGGAACGAACAACCTGTCTGATAAGCAACAATCAGGGGGGAACGGCCAGTTAGCAGTATCTCACATGCTGGCAGCGCGTTCGTTTGAACTGATCGCTTGCCTGACCTGTTGTATAAGGAGGGGGGGTAATATACACGCGTTGTGTTCCCTAGAGTACTTCCATGCATGTTCAGTGCGTCCCTGACAACCCTGATCGCTTGTCTGACCTGTTGCGAAGGGAGGGAGGGTAATGCTCACGCGATGCGTTCCCTAGTATTCTTCCGCGCATGCGCAGTGAGTCCCTAGCAACCCGATCGCTTCCTAGACTACTGTAAGTGAGGGTGCGCGCGTATCTGTGCTAATGCGCATGCGCAACGCTGCGCTAGTGGCGCAAGCAGTGAAATCCAAAAGATGGATGCGCATGTGCCCTGGTAATGTGTCAGCGTCTGAAACAGACCTAAATAGGACATAAACATGATAAAGATAACTGTTACTTTCTTACCTTGAGCACAAATAATGGCAAAACAGTACACCCAGTGGCCAAAGGTTGGATACATACAGTACAGGGATGAAACTAAGAGCAAACCAATAATAAAATCATTTAAAAGCAGGGATCTGATTTCTGTATATTTAAGACTGTAATCTAGATGGAACCCACATATATCCTGCATGCATGAAGCCCTACCAGGTAGTATGTTGGTGCAGTAACCATGATTAATATAATGGGCTAATAGAATATGTAATATGCAAATGTACCACATGCATACCAAAAAGTGGCGAATCAGTGCCTGTAGTACCAAAAGTCTATCCACATATATTGTTAGTTACAGTGGAGATCTATCCACATACACCCGGCTGTTAATTGTGTGTTGTTCTAAAACTTTGGACACCAAGTGTAGCAGAACACCCAAAAGTGAATGAAGTGAGTAAAACATACAGGGAAGGGGGATGGAGGAAATTGGTATTGCGTATAGTGTACAGAAACATATTAAGATAGTATACCAGAAGAACTGATGAATAATCACTATATACACCAACTTTACAGAAAACAACCTAACTTTAGATCTTCATTTAGTCCATGAGGGGAGATGGTCTTAAGTTCATATATTAGGCTTGCCTCTTGTTGCAGAAGCAGCTTGTTTCGATCGCCCCCTCTAGGTGGTGGTTGCACCTGTAGTATGGGCATACACCGCAATGTTGCTAATGAGTGCTGCAGTTCCTTGAAATGTCTGGCAACCGGCAGGTATTTAAGCTCACTCTGCTCGTCTGTGCTGTTCAATGCTTTTCTGATCGTGGATCGATGGATAGCTATTCTCTCCTTGAGCATGCGTGATGTTTTACCCACGTAGCGTAGCCCCCAAGGGCACGTGATCATATACACGACAAAACGAGACTCACAATTTAGGAAATTCTTGATCTTGATCGGAACCCCGCTGTGCGGGTGGGTATAACTTGCACCCGTTTGCATGAAACTGCAGTTAGTGCAGCCATGACGCCCTAGACACAGAAATGATAAGCCGTAATGAGTTTGACTTTATGTACCGCAGGTCGCCCACCGTGGCGACATTTTATACCTTACCTAAGGTACATAAACGCCTACAATCCCCTCCCGGACGCCCAATTGTCTCAGGCAATAACTGCTTGTCCGAAGGCAGTAGTATTTATTTGGATAAGGTTTTGATGGACTTTGTCATCAGCCTCCCGTCGTATGTCCAGGATACGAA
Source organism: Ascaphus truei (assembly GCF_040206685.1). Lineage (NCBI taxonomy): Eukaryota > Metazoa > Chordata > Amphibia > Anura > Ascaphidae > Ascaphus > Ascaphus truei. Next base: position 423,072,967 of record NC_134483.1, on the reverse strand, counting down.
AGATACACTCAAGAGACTGGACGGTATCCATGTTACATCTCAGACCATTCTTGTAAGTTTAGATGTTGAATCATTATATACTTCCATCGTTCACAAGAATGGTCTCACTGCTGTACAATACTTCTTAGCGACTAGGGATTGTAGGTTCAATAGACATAACTCATTTGTGTTGGAACTACTTAACTTCGTTCTAACACATAATTATTTTGTCTTTGATGGGCAGTATTACCACCAGACCCAAGGTACAGCTATGGGCACAGCTTGTGCACCCACATATGCCAACTTGTACCTGGGCTGGTGGGAACGTACCCACGTTTTTAATGAGGAACTTTCTATGTACACTGACCACATTTCCATGTGGATCAGGTACATAGATGATATCCTGCTCCTGTGGGAAGGATCCAGTCAACTACTGCATGAATTTGTTGAGGTGCTAAATACGAACACGCTTAATTTGAGGCTCACGACTGTGATGAGTACTACATCAAAAACATTTTTAGATCTGAACATCTATGTTGATCACGAATGTAAAATCCAGACTAAGGTGTTCAGAAAAAGCACAGCAACTAACAGTTTGTTACTGGCACAGAGCCAACACCCCAGGAGCCTGATAGCAGGTATCCCAATAGGGTACCACCGTCTTCGCCGTAACTGCTCGACGATTGAGGAATTTACTGCCCAATCCAAAGAACTTCGATCTAGGTTCCTCAACCGTGGGTACAGCATCAAGACATTGAATAAGGCTTATCATCGGGCACTACACAGCGATAGGGTCTCACTTTTGTCCAGTAATAAAGAGAAAGCGAAGGACAATACAATCAGAGTCATTGGCACCTTTAATAAAAGATGGAGGGCTATTAAAAAGATCTTTGCAAGACATTGGCATCTCCTTCAGGCAGATGAGGACCTGGCTAAGGTTATAGGCCCTAGACCCATTATTACAAGCAGGCGATCTAGGAACCTACGGGATTCTCTGGTTAACAGCCATTTTCAGCGGGCTAGAACTACCACCTGGTTGAGCCCCGTGAAGGGTATGTATCGCTGCCAGGGTTGCAAAGCATGCAGACACATCAACGTTGGCAAAGCATTCGCCAATCATGACAATACTTCACAATTCAGTGTCGATAGCTTCATTAACTGCCGTACCACCAACGTTTTCTATCCTATCACATGCAATTGTGGTAAGAGGTACGTTGGCAAGACAACAAGACAGCTGCGCAGACGTGTTCTTGAACACATTAATTCTATTAAACACTCTGCAGAGACATCGGTTGCTAGACACGTTACACAATGTCATGATGGCGACATTAATGCTATTAAATTCATGGGCATTTATCAATTGAAATGTCCCATGAGAGGTGGTAACACTGATCAATCCTTGCTTCGTATCGAAGCAGAATGGATTTATAAGCTAAAAACAAGGAGCCCTAATGGTCTTAATGAGGGGTTCACCTTCACACCCTTTATTGGATAAGGGGGCCAACTAATTGGCCACGTGTATTCTGTATTTGATCAACATTCTGAATATACACAGAACTGGTCTCTCTGATAACCGGTTTATTCATTTCCGTTGTCCACTAACACAGTTCTCAGCCTTGGTATTGAAACAATAAATATTCTATAGTATTATTATTTAGACTAGTGACTATAAGACTAAAGTTTTAGACCCAGATGTGGGTTTAAGATTTGTGTAATGTGTGTATATGTGCCATACATTAAAAATTAAGATAATAAATAGTACGAGCATATATACATTCTATATCTTTGAATTGATCAATTTAATTATCAACCATTGCATTACAACTTGACTCATTGTGTAACATAATATAATTATGGGGGGTTGTTAACATCCTTACTTGCACAATCACTTATTAATATATGTGCAATATAAGTCCCTTATAACCATAACATATACCCATAACATCCATTTTTATTCAGTAACCTATATAAGCATTCTACTATATGGTTCAAAAAGACTCAAACTGTGTCTCTACGCATGTATACCATGCCCTGTTAGATATTAGGAATTTTTTCTAAGCCCCCGCGCATGCATGGGACTAACAACCAGAAATCGCGCAAAATATCTAAGTGTCAACCCATGCGCAATGAGCATAGACCCTAACGGTATATTTTCTAAGTCCCCGCGCATGCGTGTGACTAACTAATAGAGATTGCGCAAAATTTCTAAGTGTCAACGCATGCGCAATGAGTATAGACCCTAACGGTATAATTTCTAAGTCCCGCGCATGCGCGGGACTAACTAATAGAGATTGCGAAAATTTCTAAGTGTCAACGCATGCGCAATGAGCATAGACCCGAACTGTATAAACTCTAAGTCCCCACGCATGCGCGGTACTAACTATGCGTATGGAACGATACAGCAATATTTTCTAAGATGTCGCGCATGCGCAACGGATCAAGACCGTTTGTAATCATCTCTAAGTCCTCGCGCATGCGCAGTAGCCACCCCAACCGGAGATTACGATTTTTAGTTATATAAACTGCTCCTAAAGCCCTAAAACCACGGGGAAAATTGTTTTCTGAAGGTATGATACTAAGCAATTGACTGATAGTGTGCCTAATCAGTATATAAGTACATTATGGAGTGAGCTTAGGTGTAGACACACTGCGCATGTGCAACAGCTGTCAACAATTGATTTTGCAATTAGTTTACTGCCAGGGTATAAAAAGGTTCAGACCTCACTGCCCCAGTAAAATTTGTCCCTGAGGAAGCTCCTTTGCTGGAGGGAAACGCGCGTTGGACGCGCAATGTTGTCAGTCTCCTACTTGGAGCTGTTTTAATGTAGTGTCAGCAGTCTCCTGGCTCTAACTTTGTTGATCCCATTAGTTAATTATTCATTCTTTATTTATAGTGAGTGTGCCTGCTTTCCTTGCAACAGCACTGCTGTTTCTGGCAGGTCTATGCTGCAGTGTATGTATCATCATTAGCACTGCACTTGCCAGCTTTATTACTCCAGCACTCTTACTTTAACATACTAAAGTCTCTATTATAGTGCGCAGTGCTGGTTGTTCAAGCAAGGTAGCTGGACATTTAACACACTGGCCACTCACTTGTGTACATTTATATACCTGTATTTTTGGGTCTCATCGTTGCTCCAGAGGGGTTAACACCCTGACTTCTAGCAACCTGTGTCCTCTTATCCCACCATTATTAAGTGGTTCAATGGGATAGTATATATTTAAAATAGACGACACGGTTGCCTGATAATGTTGATTTAATATATTTTTAATCCACATTACACATTACTTTGGTAATATATGTTTTATGTAAATTTATTAAAAGTTAGATTTTACACTATTTTGGTGTGCATTTAAGTGAATTCTTTTAGGGGGTACATCCATTTTGTGTTTCCCTTCACCTTTTCTGATTCACTTTTCAGTTCACAGTTTGCACCCATTATTTGATTACCACATTGATGTATTTGACCACTTTATTCAATTAGTATGGTTCAGTGATCACTCCCTATCCCTTTGTTGTTTCTTATTCTAACATTTGCCTTAAACTAGCCGGGTTACATTCAGGGTATGTGCTGGGTATGTTCTGGGCTAGTTTGAGGCACGTTTAAGGCATTTCTGCATTGACTAACGACCCATAGGATTAACACAGCAGGGATCCCTGGCATTCCAATTCAGTTTGAATGGGACTGCCAGGGACCCCCGCTGTTAATCTGATAGGCCATTAATCAATGCAAAAATGCTGGGGCTAGTTTAAGGAAATGTATTCAGAATGTACCTGGGTGTACCTGTGTCTTTTGGGGAATTGCCACTGGTTTTTGTTAGAATAATCGCTTCCTCTACTGTAAGTAGTCTTTACACCAATATCCCCCACCAAGAGGGGCTGGAAGCGGTTAGATCGAAGTTTGGGACCTTTACATCGCACGATGGCCCACCTGTGGAATTCCTAATGCTGCTTATGGAAATCATCCTTAATAAGAACTATTTTCGGTTCGAGAGAAGCGTCTATCTGCAACTAAGCGGGACCGCGATGGGGTCCAATATGGTCCCTGCGTACGCAAACTTATTCATGGATGTATATGAACATACACACATCCTACATGATGCCCCACACGCGGTATGCATTAAAAAGTATCTAAGATACATAGACGACATCTTTCTTATATGGGATGGACCAGAGACTGCGCTGTTAGAATTCATTGAATACTTGAATCACATTCCATCTACCATCAGATTCACAGCACAGTTCAGCCAATCTGAGATTTCATTTTTGGACACCATCGTGTATAAATCAGGTGGGGGCTTGGCCACGAGGCTGTATCACAAGGATACAGACAGAAACACACTATTGTATGCCACCAGCCACCACCCAACACCACTCAAGAGGGGTCTCCCCTTTTCTCAGTTACTTCGAGTAAAAAGAATAATTTCCAATCCGGATGAATTAGAACCAGCACTCTCAGCGATGGCGGCATGCTTCCAAGACAGGGGTTATGACCATAAAGACATCAGTGAGGCCCTGATCAAAGTAAGGAGCCACGATAGACAATCTCTGTTGCGACCGATTACCAACAAATCTACTGAGCAACGTTGCCACTTCATCAGCACTTTCTGTACGGCATCCAACCGCATTAAGCGCAGTTTACAGAAGAACTGGCATATCTTAGCAAATGACAACAAAATTGGCAAAATCTGTAAAGACCCACCGCTGTTCTGCTACAAGCGAGGACGCAACCTAGGAGATATGTTGACGCAGGCGGACACAGTGGATAAGTATAGACATCCTAAAACCTGGCTTGAAAGAAAACCAGGCTCATACAAGTGTCATGGCTGCATTAACTGCAGTTTCATGCAAACGGGTGCAAGTTATACCCACCCGCACAGCGGGGTTCCGATCAAGATCAAGAATTTCCTAAATTGTGAGTCTCGTTTTGTCGTGTATATGATCACGTGCCCTTGCGGGCTACGCTACGTGGGTAAAACATCACGCATGCTCAAGGAGAGAATAGCTATCCATCGATCCACGATCAGAAAAGCATTGAACAGCACGGACGAGCAGAGTGAGCTTAAATACCTGCCGGTTGCCAGACATTTCAAGGAACTGCGGCACTCATTAGCAACATTGCGGTGTATGCCCATACTACAGGTGCAACCACCACCTAAGGGGGGCGATAGAAACAAGCTACTTCTGCAACAAGAGGCAAGACTAGAATATGAACTTAAGACCATCTCCCCTCATGGACTAAATGAAGATCTAACGTTAGGTTGTTTTCTGTAAAGTTGGTGTATATAGTGATTATTCATCAGTTCTTCTGGTATACTATCTTAATATGTTTCTGTACACTATACGCAATACCAATTTCCTCCATCCCCCTTCCCTGTATGTTTTACTCACTTCATTCACTTTTGGGTGTTCTGCTACACTTGGTGTCCAAAGTTTTAGAACAACACACAATTAACAGCCGGGTGTATGTGGATAGATCTCCACTGTAACCAACAATATATGTGGATAGACTTTTGGTACTACAGGCACTGATTCGCCACTTTTTGGTATGCATGTGGTACATTTGCATATTACATATTCTATTAGCCCATTATATTAATCATGGTTACTGCACCAACATACTACCTGGTAGGGCTTCATGCATGCAGGATATATGTGGGTTCCATCTAGATTACAGTCTTAAATATACAGACATCAGACCCCTGCTTTTAAATGATTTTATTATTGGTTTGCTCTTAGTTTCATCCCTGTACTGTATGTATCCAACCTTTGGCCACTGGGTGTACTGTGTTGCCATTATTTGTGCTCATGGTAAGAAAGTAACAGTTATCTTTATCATGTTCATGTCCTCTTTAGGTCTGTTTCAGACGCTGACATATTACCAGGGCACATGCGCATCCATCTTTTGGATTTCACTGCTTGCGCCACTAGCGCAGCGTTGCGCATGCGCATTAGCACAGATACACGCGCACCCTCACTTACAGTAGTCTAGGAAGCGATCGGGTTGCTAGGGACGCACTGCGCATGCGTGGAAGAATACTAGGGAACGAATCGCGTGAGCATTACCCTCCCTCCCTTCGCAACAGGTCAGGCAAGCGATCAGGGTTGTCAGGGATGCACTGCGCATGCACAGAAGTACTCTAGGGAACACAACGCGTGTATATTACCCCCCCTCCTTATACAACAGGTCAGGCAAGCGATTTTGTTCAAACGAACGCGCTGCCAGCATGTGAGATACTGCTAACTGGCCGTTCCCCCCTGATTGTTGCTTATCAGACAGGTTGTTCGTTCCCTAGGACCATCTACACTGAGGTATGCTTTTATGGGAAAGTATAATAGTATTTTTAACATGCATCTACAGTACTGAGGGCAAGCAGCCGCTATGGGCATTACTTTATACGTATTTCTACCATTCATGTGCAATTTAAATATAACAATATGCTTTATGTAGTCATGGTTACTTAGATATGAGGTACTGTGATGTCACTACTTAACATGTGACTAATTGCACTTGTGTCTAGATCAGGCTATTTCATTGGTGCTAGCCAGTGTCAGTATGTTGGATTGGCTGTTAAGCAATGTGGGCTGAATCTGGGATTGCAATTTGGATTTTCTTGATTGTTGTCAGGTGTTTTTAGTATGTGTTAAGAGGTATATATGGGTGCTTGTGTCAGTCTGAGGTGCACTGCCCTGAGGAAGGTCCCGTTGGGAGGACCGAAACGTTGGCGGCCCTGTGGTCACGTAATACACTTTTTTGATATCAACATTGCAGTGTGCTGTCTTCTTTTGGCTATCAGGATCCCCTGGTCACCATATGTCTACATACTACATATAGGACAAGCATCTGCCTCCTGCATCAAAACGTGAGTGCTAATCTCCATACCTGACTATATATATATATATATATATATAAGACAATCCCTATACATATATATATATATATATATATATATATATAGATACACAGTATATACACACACATGATGAACCAATATACAAATAAATGTAGAAGGGTTATCAAAACCATACTGTACTACAAATAACACTTCTCCATTCAGACACACTACATTACAATGAATTTCCTTTAATAAACCTAAGGCTAAGACCCCGCTCCCAGAGTCAGTGCGCCCGCACTGCAGACAGGCGGGGCGCTGACATACACAGACCGCGATATGCGGTCTGTAGGGAGCGGGAGCCGGAGCGGGAGGTGGGCGGGAGTGGGAGATTTGAGCGGGAGGAGGGGCGTGGCTTGAGCGGAGGGACCCACTACTCACCCCCCCTCCCTCCACGGCTCGGGTAAGTAAAGCAACACACACACACACAGACAGAGGCAGGCACTCACGCACACACATACACACACACACACACACACACAGAGGCAGGCACTCACGCACTCAGGCACACAGGCAGGCACTCACGCACTCAGGCACACACACACAAACACACATACACACAGACAGGCACTCAGACACACACACATACACACAGACAGGCACACACATACACACAGACAGGCACTCAGACACACACACAGACAGGCACTCATGCTGCTTTCACTCCACACTCCTCCCCGCTCCCCGAAGCCTCTCCTCCTCCCGAAGCCTCCACTCCCCATTGGCTCACAGCCACACCACGTGACGTGTCAACGCTAGGGAACACCATTCTCTTGTATCCCATAGCGGCTGACGCACCAAAGCATGTAGTAAGCTGTGCAGCCAGGGGTGACCGGGACCGGCTCCGCAGGATTCCCCTGCTGGTGGGGAACTCGCGTGTGGCCGCCCGCGCCACCAAGCGCAGCGGGACCGAGGCCTAACTGATCTTACAATCTAAATCATCATATGCCAATGAAAAACATCACATTCCAATCAATACATTGCATTTACATTGTATTTATGATGCATAAAATCTATGCACCATATACATTCTGCAAATGAATGTGAACAATATCATTGCAAGCTAAATACAAATACTGTACTCCAAACAAGTCAACTATTTTAACCAATCAAGTAAACAAAAATCAATATATAAGTGCCAACCAGAAAACAAAATTTAAAACCAAGGCTAACCCTTACAATACCAAGGATTACATCTATCTAATTGTAAAAAACATTATACTGTACACACATTGAAGCATTGCAATAAACAACATACAGTACAGTACATCCCTGTATCTCCCTGCTTTGAGTGTAATCTGTGTAAAGCCCCCTCCCCCCTAATGTTCTGTTAAATCTCCCTGCCTTGAGTGTAATCTGTATAAAGCCCCCTCCCCCTATTGTGTCTGTTAAATCTCCCTGCCTGTGTTGCTGTGAGTGCAGTTTATGTAAATGTGGGGAGGGGGAGTGGGTTATAACCCCACCTCCTTGACTGTGATCTGTGTAAAGCCCCCTCCCCCCTAATGTTTCTGTTAAATCTTCCTGCCTTGAGTGTAATCTGTATAAAGCCCCCTCCCCCTATTGTGTCTGTTAAATCTCCCTGCCTGTGTTGCTGTGAGTGCAGATTATGTAAATGTGGGGAGGGGGGGGGACCCGATGTGCATACTGTGAGGTCTAACCACCCTCACCCACTACCCACATACAGTTACCCCCCCATCCTGGCTATGGCCCCTCTGCTTCTGCAAAACAGACACAAAAATTAAAACATCCAAAGTAATGTCCCCTAACCCCTTAATCACCATAGCGGTTATTAACCGCTACAGTCATTAAGGGGTTAACACACCCTCACCCACCACTCGGGATGCCTACATACCCTCCCACACTAACCCCTCACGCCATGAGGCCTAACCCCCCTCACCCACTACCCACAAGGGAGGTTTACCCACATACCGTTGGGGAACCACCCCCACCCCCAGTACCCACAATAAAAACAATAGTGACCCACAATAAACATCATTATATTTATTAAATACATTACCCACCCCCTGTGCCCCCCCATAAATACAAGATTTATCCTATTACAAACAGGGTTCATAACGCAGCCCCACGTGAGTCCCCGGTGGGCTGGCGGGGCACCTGACAGACCTACAGGATACCAGCAGCCCTTTTCAAACAGGTTCTGGAGGCCTGCTGGTGGGTCCCGCCAGCACCATGGCCCCAAGGTGGTCTCCTTGGGTCACCGTGGGCCACAATTGGGTCCCCACGGTAGGCCCAAGGATGTCTGGGAGCCCCGGGTCAGACCCACAGGTGTCTGCGGGGACTCAGGTGGTTCCCACGGGGGTCTGGGGAACTCACAGGTGCTCATTACGGGTCTGCGGTGCCCCCACAGATGTGGGACCACACATCTTCATCCCCACACCTACGGGTCCGCGGTGCCCCCACAGATGTGAGGCCACCACTTCATCCCCGCATGTGTCACCCGTGGAACCACCAGCCTGGTATCCGTGAGATACCCGAGGACAGGTGGTCTCCAGAGGTCTCACGCGGAACCACGGAACAAACCCTGAATGTAAAAAAATAAACCTGGCCTATACATTTAATACATACACCCCCCACCCCCCCAACACCTACAGTACAATAATGTGCAAAATAACTATTATCGAGATATGGATAATAGATTAATTGCCCATTGTTAAAAACATTAACTAGCATATTCAAATAAATAATAAAGTGCTACTGACTTCATCAAGAAGAAGTCTCCGTCGCCAGCAACATTATTGTCTTGTCCACAAAATACATTGCCAAAACAAAGCCAATACATTGCAATTACATTCAGATATTAATTAACCCCTTAAACACCTTATCGGATAATAACCGCAAAGGTAATTAAGGGGTTAAGCCACACTGGCCCGATACCCACCCTTTACCCATGAATTTGTACAGTTGCTTCATCATGCAACTATATATACAGTATATATATATATATATATATATATATATACAAAGATATATATATATATATATATATATACATACAGTATATACACACACATGATGAACCAATATACAAATAAATGTAGAAGGGTTATCAAAACCATACTGTACTACAAATAACACTTCTCCACACAGACACACTACATTACAATGCATTTCCTTTAATAATCCTAACTGATCGTACAATCTAAATAATCAAATGCCAATGAAAAACCTCACACTCCAATCAATACATTGCATTTACATTGTATAAATTATGCATAAAATCTATGCACAATATATATTCTGCAAATGAATGTGAACAATATTATTGCAAGCTAAATACAAATACAGTACAGTACCTCCAAACAAGTCAACTATTTTAACCAATCAAGTAAACAAAAATCAATTAGCAATCATTATTTACATCCCTAAACAATTGACAGTCCATCCCGAACAATGAAACAATTAACTAATTCACACCTCGAGCAGAACAATTCAGCATGTGAAAAAATATAAGTACCAACCAGAATACAAACTTTAAAACCAAGGCTAACCCTGAACACTAGCACACAATATCAACAATTACATCTATCTAATTTTAAAATACTTTAAACACACAATAAAGCATAGCAGCATAGACAAATTATTTTAAAACACATGAAAGAAAGCTTTTAAAACAACATAATTTCTTACCCTGTATATATATATATCTCTAGACATATATACATACATACATACAGTTGCAAGAAATTATATACACTGGCGACACACTTTATTCGAGCTCGGCTAGTCCCACGAATTCGGGTATACCCGGGTGTATTGAGGTTTGTGACTGTTTTCTGCCCGAGTGCATTGGGTTATTTTCCAGGCAGGGATTGAAGCATTTTATTCCCGCTGGCTGCAATACTGCACAGTATATATATATATACTGCATTACAATTCATGAATTTATGCCATCTGGTAGACACGCGAAGCATTGCAGCCTATTAAATCCTAATCATTATCATTTAACAGATCAGCCGCCCGTCAGCCAGGCATGAACCCAGGCTGGGAAGGCAAATGCAACGGGGCTTGTCAGAGGTGAGGAGCGGCGCATTCCAGGTATCTGCCAGGTACATACTGGGTATTTGCTCGAATAAAGTGTGTCGGTGCAGTACCACAAAAAAAAATACACATGTTAAAAAAGCTTTAAAAAAAATTAACAAGTTAACAAGAGCTATTATCCGATAAGGTGTTTAAGGGGTTAATTGATATCTGAATGTAATTGCAATGTATTGGCTTTGTTTTGGCAATGTATTTTGTGGATAAGACAAGAATGTTGCTGGCGACGGAGACTTTTTCTTGATGAGGTCAGTAGCACTTTATTATTTATTTGAATATGCTAGTTAATGTTTTTAATAATGGGCAATTAATTAATGGGCAGTTACACTGGCGACACACTTTATTCGAGCTCGGCTAGTCCCACGAATTCAGGTATACCCGGGTGTATTGAGGTTTGTGACTGTTTTCTGCCCGAGTGCATTGAGGTATTTTCCAAGCAGGGATTGAAGCATTTTATTCCCGCTGGCTGCAAAACTGCACAGTATATATATATATAATGCATTACAATTCATGAATTTATGCCATCTGGTAGACACGCGAAGCATTGCAGCCTATTAAATCCTAATCATTATCATTTAACAGATCAGCCGCCCATCAGCCAGGCATGAACCCAGGCTGGGTAGGCAAACGCAACGGGGCTTGTCAGAGGTGAGGAGCGGCGCATTCCAGGTATCTGCCAGGTACATACTGGGTATTTGCTCGAATAAAGTGTGTCGGTGCAGTATTTTGCACATTATTGTACTGTAGGTGTTGGGGGGGGGGGGGGTATGTATTGAATGTATAGACCAGGTTTATTTTTTTTACATTCAGTGTTTGTTCCGTGGTTCCGCGTGAGACCTCTGGAGACCACCTGTCCTCGGGTATCTCACGGATACCAGGCTGGTGGTTCCACGGGTGACACATGCGGGGATGAAGTGGTGGCCTCACATCTGTGGGGGCACCGCGGACCCGTAGGTGTGGGGATGAAGATGTGTGGTCCCACATCTGTGGGGGCACCGCAGACCCGTAATGAGCACCTGTGAGTTCCCCAGACCCCCGTGGGAACCACCCGAGTCCCCGCAGACACCTGTGGTTTCCTCGGGTATCTCACGGGTACCAGGCTGGTGGTTCCACGGGTGACACATGCGGGGATGAAGCGGTGGCCTCACATCTGTGGGGGCACCGCGGACCCGTAGTCTGCGGGGATGAAGCTGTGTGGTCCCACTTCTGTGGGGGCACCGCCGACCCGTAGGTGTGGGGATGAAGATGTGTGGTCCCACTTCTGTGGAGGCACCGCGGACCCGTAGTGAGCACCTGTGAGTTCCTCAGACCCCCGTGGGAACCACCCAAGGCCCCGCAGACACCTGTGGGTCTGACCCGGGGCTCCCAGACATCCTTGGGCCTACCGTGGGGACCCAATTGTGGTCCACGGTGACCCAAGGAGACCACCTGGGGACCATGGTGCTGGCGGGACCCACCAGCAGGCATCCAGAACCTGTTTGAAAAGGGCTGATGGTACCCTGTAGGTCTTTCAGGTGCCCCGCCAGCCCACCGGGGACTCACGTGGGGCTGCGTTATGAACCCTGTTTGTAAAAGGATAAATCTTGTATTTATGGGAGGCACAGGGGGTAGGTAATGTATTTAATAAATATAATGATGTTTATTGTGGGTCACTATTGTTTTTATTGTGGGTACTGGGCGTGGAGGTGGGTTCCCCAATGGTATGTGGGTAGGCCTCCCTTGTGGGTAGTGGGTGAGGGGGGTTAGGCCTCACGGGGTGAGGGGTTAGTGTGGGAGGGTATGTAGGCATCCCGAGTGGTGGGTGAGGGTGGGTTAACCCCTTAATGACTGTAGCGGTTAATAACCGCTATGATGATTAAGGGGTTAGGGGACATTACTTTGGATGTTTTAATTTTTGTGTCTGTTTTGCAGAAGCAGAGGGGCCATAGCCAGGATGGGGGGGTAACTGTATGTGGGTAGTGGGTGAGGGTGGTTAGACCTCACAGTATGCATATCGGGTCCCCCCCCTCCCCACATTTACATAAACTGCACTCACAGCAACACAGGCAGGGAGATTTAACAGACACATTAGGGGGAGGGGGCTTTAGACAGATCAAGTCAAGGAGGTGGGGTTATAACCCACTCCCCCTCCCCACATTTACATAAATTGCACTCACAGCAACACAGGCAGGGAGATTTAACAGACACATTAGGGGGAGGGGGCTTTACACAGATTACAGTCAAGGCAGGGAGATACAGGGGGTGTACTGTACTGTATGTTGTTTATTGCAATGCTTCAATGTGTGTATAATGTTTTTTACAATTAGATAGATGTAATCCTTGGTATTGTATTGTGTTGTATAGGGTTTGCCTTGGTTTTAAATTTTGTATTCTGGTTGGTACTTATATTTTTTCACATGCTACATTGTTCTGCTCCAGGCTTGAATTAGTGAATTGTTTAATTGATTACTTGATTGGTTAAAATAGTTTACTTGTTTGGAGTTATTTTGGAGGTATTTGTATTTTGCTTGCAATGAAATTGTTAACATTCATTTGCAGAATGTATATGGTGCATAGATTTTATGCATCATATACAGTATACAATGTAAATGCAATGTATTGATTGGAATGTGAGGTTTTTCATTGGCATTCTACATTTATTTGTATATTGGTTCATCATGTGTGTGAATATAATGTATTTATTTATATTCATGTATTTATTTATTTAGATTTATTTATTTTTTATGGGGCTACTATGCGTGATTTTTTTTTATTGTGGGCAGCGGGGGTGGGTGAAGGGGGTATTAGCCCCAACGGTGGTTGTTTAGGGCTTGCGGGGGGTAGCGGGAGGGGTTAACCCCTTCATGACCGTAGCGGTATTAATTGCTACAGTCGTGAAGGGGTTAAGTGCACCCGCAACCCCCCCGCAAGTCCTAAACTCACACCAAGGGCCAAATACCCCCTTCACCCACCCCCGCTACCCACAATAAAGTGGGCACGGTGGGTTAACCCCTTCAATGCCTTAGCGGCTATCAGCTATGGTAATGAAGCAGCATTTCTGTATTTTAATAATATTGTGCAGGAGCAAGGGGTCCCCTGAGTTTTGATTTGTGGCTCAGGGAACCCCCTGCTCACTATACAATATTATTAAAAATACATTCATGCCTATAGTATCATTGATGTGCATATACAGTAAGTATATTATGTTAGGGGTTACAGGGGTTGTTGTTATATATATATATATATACAGTATATATATATACAGTATATATATATACTGTATATATATATATATATATATATATATATATATATATATATATATATATATATATATATATTTATATATATATATATATATATATATATATATATATATATATATATATATATATATATATATATACTGTATATATATATTTATTTATATTCATGTATTTATTTATTTATTTAGATTTATTTATTTATTTTTTGGGTGGCTGCTGTGTGTGAATTTTTTTTATTGTGTTTAGCGGGGGTGGGTGAAGGGGGTATTAGCCGGTGGTTGTTTAGGGCTTGCGGGGGGGTAGCGGGAGGGGTTAACCCCTTCATGACCGTAGCGGTATTAACTGCGACGGTCGTGAAGGGGTTAAGTGCACCCTCAAATCCCCCGCAAGTCCTCAACTCACACCAAGGGCCAAATACCCCCTTCACCCACCCCCGCTACCCACAATAAAGTGGGCACGGTGGGTTAACCCCTTCAATGCCTTAGCGGCTATCAGCTATGGTAATGAAGCAGCATTTCTGTATTTTAATAATATTGTGCAGGAGCAAGGGGTCCCCTGAGTTTTGATTTGTGGCTCAGGGAACCCCCTGCTCACTATACAATATTATTAAAAATACATTCATGCCTATAGTATCATTGATGTGCATATACAGTAAGTATATTATGTTAGGGGTTACAGGGGTTGTTGTTATATATATATATATATACAGTATATATATATACAGTATATATATATACTGTATATATATATATATATATATATATATATATATATATATATATTTATATATATATATATATATATACTGTATATATATATTTATTTATATTCATGTATTTATTTATTTATTTAGATTTATTTATTTATTTTTTGGGTGGCTGCTGTGTGTGAATTTTTTTTATTGTGTTTAGCGGGGGTGGGTGAAGGGGGTATTAGCCGGTGGTTGTTTAGGGCTTGCGGGGGGGTAGCGGGAGGGGTTAACCCCTTCATGACCGTAGCGGTATTAACTGCGACGGTCGTGAAGGGGTTAAGTGCACCCTCAAATCCCCCGCAAGTCCTCAACTCACACCAAGGGCCAAATACCCCCTTCACCCACCCCCGCTACCCACAATAAAGTGGGCACGGTGGGTTAACCCCTTCAATGCCTTAGCGGCTATCAGCTATGGTAATGAAGCAGCATTTCTGTATTTTAATAATATTGTGCAGGAGCAGGGGGTCCCCTGAGCTTAACCGTATTGATATGTGGCTCAGGGGACCCCCTGCTCACTGTACAATATTATTAAAAATACATTCATGCTGCTTCGTTACCAAAGCACATAGCCGCAAAGGTAAGGAATGAGTGTTTATTTATATATGTGTTTTATTCATACTGTAGATGTGCAGAGGATCTCCGGAGCTGACCCGCTTTGGTTTTAGGTCCGAGGACCCCCTGCTTCCCGAGATACAGGCCCCTTTATGGGGTGCCGGTATCCCTCTGCTTTGTTTTCACTCCGCGGTCACGTGATCGGGACCTTTAAATGCACAGGGATACCGGCACCTCATAAAGGGGGCTGTATCTCGGGAAGCAGGGGGTCCCCGGACCTGAAACCAACGCGGTTCCGCTCCGGAGACCCCCTGCACATCTACACTATGAATAAAAATGTATTTTAAATAATTTTTAATGTGCCGATGTTTGCGCAGAGAGAGCAGCGGATCTCTCTCTGCTGCAAACACATCTCGCCAGGGTACGGCCTATAGTATCATTGATGTGCATATACAGTACTGTATGTGTATGTTAGGGGTTATAGGGGTTGTTTTTATACAGTATATATATATACTGCATTACAATTCATGAATTTCAGGGGACGGCTTCTCGGCTTCAAAGACAACAGCTCGCAAACCCCCTCATGACTTTTTACATGGCAATGCAGTATTGCAGACAGCGGGAATAAAATATTTAAATCACAGCCGCGAAAATAACGCAATACATCCCGGGCGAAAACGACACAAAACCGCAGATAACCGGGATAATCTGAAATTCGCGGAGCTAGCCGAGTTAGAATAAAGTGTGTCGCCACTGTATGTTCAGCTAGTCTACGTTTAAGTGGTCTCCCCGTCCTCCCCACATATTGAAGTCCACAGGGACATTGTAGGAGATATACACAAAATTTACTTTTACAGTTGATGAATATGTTAATCTCATAAGTTTTGTTCGTAACAGTAGAATGGAATTGAACACATTTTTGACTATTATTACATGCAATACATTTACCACATACAAAGAAACCTTTCAAATTAGATAGCCAAGTGATGTTTTGATACTTAGATCTATCATTAGGGCAACTTGGTGCCAATGAGGCTTTCAAATGTATAGCCTTTTTGTATATGATTTGTGGCTGTGATGGCAGGAAAGTTTTTAAAATAGGGTCTTGTTGGAGAATCCCCCAGTGTTTTTAGAGGGTTTTTAATGTATCGTGGGCCATGCTGTTATATTTTGTAATAAAATGTATAAATTCTCCTTCCCTTTCTTTAATATTCTATTTCTGGTTCATACTGACTAATGCTGTCCTATCAACCACATTAACTCTTTCAATGGCTAAATCTACCTTTCTCTTGTTATACTCTCATGCTAGAAACTTGTTCCTTAATTCTCCTGTATATATGTAAACGAGACCGCAATCACCTATATATCTCTTATTTAGTGGATATGTTAGGTGCTTAGAGGGTAGAGATAGTTACTGCACCGACACACTTTATTCGAGCAAATACCCAGTATGTACCTGGCAGATACCTGGAATGAGCCGCTCCTCACCTCTGACAAGCCCCGTTGCGTTTGCCTTCCCAGCCTGGGTTCATGCCTGGCTGACGGGCGGCTGATCTGTTAAATGATAATGATTAGGATTTAATAGGCTGCAATGCTTCGCGTGTCTACCAGATGGCATAAATTCATGAATTGTAATGCAGTATATATATATATACTGTGCAGTATTGCAGCCAGCGGGAATAAAATGCTTCAATCCCTGCATGGAAAATACCTCAATGCACTCGGGCAGAAAACAGTCACAAACCTCAATACACCCGGGTATACCCGAATTCGTGGGACTAGCCAAGCTCGAATAAAGTGTGTCGCCAGTGTATTCACAGTGTTGATCAAAGAGATTTTGATCAGAAAGATTCCCCCTTTATACAGCACTCAAAACACATATAATCAAATGGTGGACAAAACCAATGGTCCTACAGATATGCTGCAAATTGCTGAGAGGTATCCCAGAATCACGGTGGAAATCAAAAATAATAAAATTTTATTACGTCTACATAGACCATTAAAAACACAAATGCAGTATTAAAAATCCCTATATTGTAGTGGCTGGAAATGAAAAATAATTATAGTGATAAAGTAGGTATCCTTGATGACTCAAAACTATTCATATCCTTACATCCAAGATAGTAGCTATACCGAGACAGACTTGTATAAGGTAAGTATCGCTAACAGTATTGGTAGATATCAGAGATATCTGAATAGCTGGGTATACACAGTAGGAAATACTTTATATATCTCAGCAGAGTTGCGGCTGTGATTAACCCTATAAGTGCTCCTAATGCTTAACACTGTAAGTGGCTATATGTATGTGCGGTATGCAACAATTAAACTAGTGACACGCAGTTGGATATCAAATGGTAGCAAAGAAAAAGGTAAGGACTCTTTCTCTATTATAGCAACAGTCTGTAAAGCATAGGTATACAAAGTAGCAAAAGAGCAAAAAACAAGAAAAGCCTCTGCTCGATACAAGCCTGCTCCTGCATAGGTGTAGGATGTCGCCACTCGAAGTGACGTCACTGACGTGACGCCCTACGTTCCCGACGCACGTTTCACGTGTTCACCACGCTTCATCAGACTTGAAACCAGCATGCACAGGAAATGTCCAAAGGTAGATTGAGCTGAACAGTGTGCAGACAAACCAGCTGGTTTCAAGTCTGCTTCAGTGGGTCATTAACCGTTTAGCTTCATATTTTGCCAGTTATACTCCTTAGCCATCACTGTGTTTACAGGCACTGTGTTTGAAAGGACATCTGAAAGAGAAACCGGAAATATATTTTTGGAGAGCAAATAATCTTAAATTGAAATTATCACCCAGTTGTCCTTTCAGTAGGAATTCATAAAAAAACAGGAGAAGTAATCAAGGGTTACTTCCCATGTTCAAAATGTATAGCTTGTCAACACAGTATTAAGACAAATAAGTTTACATCAAATGTCACACAGAAAGAGTATCCTATTAGAACATTAATCAATTGTCACAGCCAGTTTGTAATTTATCTTTTGGAATGTCCGTGTGGCCTGCAGTATGTGGGCCGCACGGGCAGAACACTGCAAAGAAGACCAGGGGAACACATATACAATATGAAAAGGGGATTTGAGTCCCACAATGTGTCACTCCACGTCAAGCTAAAACATGCACAAAGTCCAGCAGGACTGAAATGTCATGCAATCGAATGTCCCACATTCTGTAAGCAAAGTGGAGATAAATTAAATTTTATCTCTAAAAGAGAATCCTTTTTGATTTTTGAATTAAAAATGCTCAGTCCGCAGGGGTTAAATATTGAATTTGACCTATTAGCCTTTCTTAAATGACTTCACATGATTTAATATGTATAATATAGACAGTGGATTTGTCTGCCGACAAGTGTCTTAAGTATCACACTTCTGATTGTTGTAGCCTCTTTTACTTAAAGTTTTTTATTTTATTTAATTAATTTTTAATTTATTTATTTTTTCTAAATAATTTTTTCTAATACTTTTTAATAATTTTTTCTAATTATTTTTAATAATTGTTAATAGTTTTTTCTAACATTAATATTTGCAATTAATAATTATTTTTTAAGATATATATTAAATTCTTTCCATTGATAACACTCTTTGAATAATTTATATAGTTGGAAAACCAATCTTCAAAATTCCTGCCTACTAAAGTGCCTCTCCAATATCTATAATGAATTCCATCATGTATTATATACTTCATATGTTGTTGTTGTATACTGACCTGTTTCTACTATCTTAGCATCAATTGCTAATTGTAAATTAATTGTTAATTAATTTTGTTGTATATGTCATTGTAAATTATCGTATAATATTGTCTGATATACTTAGCCTCGGTCGTTCTAAGTTCCACTTATTTAGTGGTAATTAATTATGAAGGTGGGTTTAATTACACTAACTTCCCCCTATTTATATATAACCTGGTATCTAAATATATATGTTTCAATAATAATTGCATTTAATGTAGTCATCTTTTGTTGCATAATAAGAATATACTATAAATGTGTCAATGTTCTATCTATCAAAAGACATAACGGTAACATTGGCCGTCATTCCAATGTTTCAATATTCTAATGATGTCAATTGCCCAAATTGAAAGAACTGGGGTATATATAGGAGCACAAATCCATGCAGCTTCTATCCCTGACGAAGTAACCCACAATTTGGAGTTTCGAAACGCGTTGGATGCTTTTTGGCACAGCAGAGACACCGTAGCAGCAAGATACCGGAGGTGACGTCAGTAGAGGAACCGATCGACGAAACTCTGGTAGCAGCTGACTCCGAGCACAGAAGGCGGATCTCCTCAAGCTACTGGCACACTTCACCCCACGGCGAGCGGTGTTACCAGCGAAAGACCTTAAAACAAATGCGCATGTCCTAGCCACCTCTGGTGAGTAGGATTCCAATTTTTCTCATGGCGGAGCAAGTTCCATTTCTATAGGTGCCAGCCGTACAGAGATGTTTTATAATTGATATATCAATGTATGTCATTTTATTTTATGTTCAATTGTTTTATTAAATTGCTCTGTTTAATCAATTTATATTGTCTTTGGGTAATGCACTATTGCAGTGTTTTTTGCATGTTATGTCTTCCTTTCTTGAGGTAATTGCCCAAAGAAAAGAACTTTATCCACGATCATATCCTCATCTATAGGTGACCCCTTCCCTCAGCGCCACAAGAGGTTTCACCATTTCTACTGAGTAAGATTATGTTTACTCAAATTGAAAACACTCGTCTTGGTGTTTACCAATTGCGTCCTGGGTCTGGTCGTTTTCCTTCTCTTGTGCGTTCCTCCTCTTTTTCCTCTGTATTGTCTGCCCTCAACCTTTTTATTTCTATCTTTCTGTTGTCCTGCCTTGTCTGTGTGTGTTTTACCTCCCTTCACTGTTCTCTGAATGGTTTCTTGTCCCTGCGGTGATCTAAAAAATGAGGATGTCCCCTATTTGCTCTATCATTAGGTCTATATAATGGTGATCTATCGCGATAATTTCTAAAAACTTGGTCCCTTTCCTCTTCTTGATGTCTCTGCGAGTCTATCCTCAACCTTTCATTACTTTGGTGCTTACTTTTAAAGCTTCCTTGTTGTTTCTCTGGCTGAACTCGCTGTTTAGTTTTATCTTGGACTTTATCGCTATGATTAGATGGTTTTTTTGCCTCAATGATTGTTGGAGCTATATCTGGAATAGTTTCAATGATCTCAATATTTGAAAAACTTTTGTCTCTTTTACAGTTACTCTGTTTCCCCTCATCGTAGTCTTTTTTGTCCCTACTGAATTTCTTCTGTTTAATGAGTTTAATCTCTTTACTAAGTTTCTCCATTCTTGAAATTGTTCTATCTTCTAAAATTTTATACTCACTGAACTCCATAAAGGTTTCTAGTTCATCCCTAATTTTATTGATCTCCCCATCTAGGGTTTCAAGAGTGGTATTCCTATGTTTGATTAATAGTGTGATGAGCCCTATTGAACTAGTGTCCAAGATGTTGTTCCATTCATCTACAAAGTTTTTTTTTTCTAGGTCAATAGTGGGTGCTTTTAGAATCCGTAAACCTCTTGGAATTCTCTTGTGCTCTATATATTTTTCAAGGTGAAAGACTCCCATTTTTGCCTTACTTCTTGGTTATGTAACTTTTCTAATTTGGAAAACTGTGTTTCCAAACTTTCAGTGTCTGAATCCATGGTTTCACTGGGTTCATCAAGGAAACCACTGAAATCCATGTCAAAAAGTGCTCTGTTTGTGAATAATGCCATGATGGCTGTGGTTAGCTGCTGGTGGTGCAAGATACTGGGAATAATAAAATTGACTGAAAAACCCTATCTAAACAGCGCTTGACCTTGTGATGTGAATTATACGTGCAACATATATTGTGATCTTGTGCAAAAAATTAAACAACAAATGCTGAAAACCAATTCTGCTAACAAAAGGACGGAGCTGCCAAAGGCTTCCCACAGTGCAGGTTACCTCCAACCCACATACAGATGTATGATATGGATAAAGGGATACCTGGCGCTCAAATTGTCACTATGTCCATAGGAAACAGAAACAGTCTCTTAAGATTCTCCCCGAATTTTCAACTCATGAAGATGACGAAGGGAGATATTCCTCACTGCTGCAGCTTTTCACCTAGAAAGGATTAAAAAGGCACACCATTGCGCAGTACTCCTGATCTTAAAAACCTCCCTTTAGACAATAGGAAATGCCTACTTACAAGAATAATTCTTGTTGATTACTGTTGAGACAATCTGTGCTTGATCCCCTCTCACATCCACTGGTATCACGAATCCCCCGAATACTTTCTCAATCACTGTGGCTCCGTGGTTCAAGGATCTCCCAGATCACGTGGAACCCCAAAGAGAGAGAGAGTGTGGACAGTAGCAGGAACTGGGGATTCTCTACCGAGACCCTATTTTAAAAACTTTCCTGCCATCACAAACACAAATCATATACAAAAAGGCTATAAATTTGAAAGCCACATTGGCACCAAGTTGCCCTAATGATAGATCTAAGTATCAAAACATCATTTGGCTATCTAATTTGAAAGGTTTCTTTGTATGTGGTAAATGTATTGCATGTAATTATAGTAAAAAATGTGTTCAATTCCATTCTACTGTTACGAACAAAATTTATGAGATTAACACATTCATCAACTGTAAAAGTACATTTTGTATATATCTCCTACAATGTCCCTGCAGACTTCAATATGTGGGGATGACGGGGAGACCCCTTAAACATAGATTAGCTGAACATATCTACAATATAAAAAGGGGTCTAGAGACACACAGTGTCTCCAATAATTTCAAATTAGTCCACAACCAAAATCCTGAAGGATTGATCTGTAAAGGGAATGATTGCCCCAAGCCCAATTGGAGGGGAGGTGACAGGCTAAATAGTGTGTCCAAGAAAGAGAGTTTTTGGATTGACACCCTAAAAACTCTGACACCTAATGGTTTGAACATAGAGTTTGACCTAGCTTCATTCTTGAAAGCATAGTATCAATTGTAAGTATTTCATAAGTTACAATGTTTTATTATATCATTGTACATATTGCCTCATTATATCTGTATGTTACACTTTGCCTTGGTATATCTGTCTGTTTGCCACATAACCATTATGCCTCTGAATCCCAGGGTAAGAATTATCCTCAGACACATATTGGAACGTGACAAACAGGATTTTCTGTATAAGATTAGTCAACATACAACTGCACCACAAGAGGTTAATCATCTCCTTGGGGGTATAAATTGTGAGATCAGAAGCAGCTCCACATTCCTTTGAGAAAGTGATGTCCTCATGTCACAAAACGTGTTAGGGTGGGAGGAGCTTGGATGAGCTGTCGGCAGGGGACTCCTAGAGACTCAGGAGACGCGCAGTGTATGACGCCAGCTGGCTGTGTACCGGAACACAGCCTAAAGAGTGGGGAACACAAGCGTGTTAGACCGGCTGGAGAGAAGAAGTGATAGTGCTTATCTCAAACCTGAGAAGTCAGGGGAGTTCCTAGCAAGTTGCGGACGGCATCCATATGATGTTTTAAAGTACATGTCCACATGTGAGTACATGTAAGTGTAATTTTAGGCTTGTTGTAGCCATTTTTTTAAATAAATCTGTGTAGTTCCTGCTACTCTCCACACTCTTTCTCTTTGGGGTTCCACGTGATCTGGGAGATCCTTGAAACACGGAGCCACAGTGATTGAGAAAGTATTCAGGGGATTCATGATACCAGTGGATGCGAGAGGGGATCAAGCACAGATTGTCTCAACTGTAATCAACAAGAATTATTCTTGTAAGTAGGCATTTCCTATTGTCTAAAGGGAGGCTTTTAAGATCAGGAGTACTGCGCAATGGTGTGCCTTTTTTATCCTTTCTAGGTGAAAAGCTGTAGCAGTGAGGAATATCTCCCTTCATTATCTTCATGAGTTGAAAATTCGGGGAGAATCTTAAGAGACTGTTTCTGTTTCCTATGGACATAGTGACAATTTGAGCGCCAGGTATCCCTTTATCCATATCATACATCTGTATGTGGGTTGGAGGTAACCTGAATTGTGGGAAGCCTTTGGCAGCTCCGTCCTTTTGTTAGCACAATTGGTTTTCAGCATTTGTTGTTTAATTTTTTGCACAAGATCACAATATATGTTGCACGTATAATGCACATCACAAGGTCAAGCGCTGTTAAGATAGGGTTTTTCAGTCAATTTTATTATTCCTCCCAGGGTATGACAACAATTCTCATTATTGTTGCCCGTTTTACGAAACAGACTCATTTCATACCCCTTTAAAAGCTTCCCTATTTTTCTGAACTGATGGACATCATCAGCAAAGAGTTATTTCATCTGCATGGACTGCCTTTACAGATCGTCTCAGATAGAGGGTCCCAGTTCATTTTGAAATTTTGAAAGGAGCAATCGAATAGGCAAACTGAGCGTACCAACTTATCCTTGGAGCAATGCCTCAGATGTTACATTAATGAACATCAGAATGATTGTGAAGAACTCCTACCGCTGGTAGAATTTGTACACAACAGAATCTCATGAATCTGTGGGCTGTTCTCCATTTTTTGCAGTATGAGGTTATCATCCCGCACCCTTCCCATTAATTCTTCTACAACAGGTGTTCCAGCGGCCGATACCAGGGCACAATCATCTACTGAGAAACAAAAAAAGTCAGCGGATAAACATCGGAGGCCATCACACCCAAACTCCATCGGGGATAAAGTATGGCTCTCAACGCGGAACATCTGTCTACGCCAACATTCTGATAAACTCGGACCACGATTCATTGTTCCTTACAAAATCATCCGGAAGATCAATGAAGTCTCTTATAAACTGGAGTTCCCATCTTCATTAAAGATTCCCCCCATGTTCCATGTATCCCTTCTGATACCTGCGGTGAAAAATCGCTTTTCCCTCCTCCTAATCCGGTAACCATTAAGGGTCAAATTGAGTATGAAGTACAACAGATAATTGACTCTCGTATCTCCAGGGGATCAATTCAGTATCTGGTGGACTGGAAGGGGTATGGTCCTGAGGAAAGGAGCTGGGTGAAGTCTAAAGATCTTTATGCGCAGCCCTAGTCAAGACGTTCCACCGTTGTCAGCCAGAAAATATAGGAGCTGGTCGCCCCAGAGTTTGACCCTTAAGGGGTGATACTATAAGGGATGTGTCTGAACATTCAGGATGAATGCTGACAGAAAGGGACATCATCTGGGCTGAAGCCACCATGGCCATTTTGCTTCCTGGCAAATCCTGCCCTTACTCCCCTAACAGGAAATCAGCCTCTCTTTGGTTGTCATTGCCAGCAGCTGACTATGGCCTTTAAAAGGCCGGCAGTTGCTCTTAGCCTTTGCTCGTGCAAAGTACTGGTTACCCTGTCTTGTCTGAGCTCTCCCTTACCTTTGTTTTGCCTGCTGCCTGTCTTGACCTTGGAATTAAATCTGACTTCCCCTTGCCTTCCAGCCTACCTCGACCTCGGAACTGGACCTGACTACCCTTTGCCTGTCGCCTGCCTTGACCTCGGAACCGTACCTGATTACCCTTTGCCTGCTGCCTGCCTTGACCACGGAAATGGACCTGACTACCCCTGAATCCCAGGCCTCTGATCCCAGGCCATTGCCAGTGTATTACTCCCTTCCTCTGCCCTGCGGGTCCGTATCCTGTCTTGCAGTCAACAACGTTACATTATACACACTTTACCAGGATCATATATTGGGCATAACAAGATAATGAAATAAATTGCGATTTATTCACAGAAACAGGCATACACCTAATGATACACAAAATACAGACGGAAAGACACACTTACTTGGGGACTGGGGTAAAGAACTAGGCTTTCCTAGTTGCTGTGCACTCTTAACAAGAGTTTTTCCTTGACCGGGACTTAGCTTCAAACGTCCTGGAACTAAAATTGGCT
Source organism: Ascaphus truei (assembly GCF_040206685.1). Taxonomy (NCBI): domain Eukaryota; kingdom Metazoa; phylum Chordata; class Amphibia; order Anura; family Ascaphidae; genus Ascaphus; species Ascaphus truei. Next base: position 423,047,595 of record NC_134483.1, on the reverse strand, counting down.
TGAAATCCCAACCGCTACCGCTATGTTCCTTTCTGAGAATTTGTATGCAAAAAATGCTGGACTTAGAATATTTTCCAGGCACTTTTCTGAAGCTGGTGCTCTGCTATTCACACAAGAGTACTTTAAAAAAGCCCACCCGTGGTTCTGGCACTCAGAATCTCTCCAATGATTGGTTTAAGGGTTTCTTATAGTATTTTGGAGTTCATTCACAAAATACTACCGCTAATCAAAGCATGGGAACTTTCTTAACAGCCAATCAGAGCCATGACGGCCTGGCAAGCCGGGAAAGCGGGGAATCTGAATCTGCCAAGGGAAGTGTAAACGTTTGCCACCTTAGACCCTTGCACTTCAGATGCCACCCGCTGGGTCAGGCTCCACCAAGTTTGGTAGGACAAACGACAGCCAGGACAACTACCGTTCATCCCAGGACATAGGTACTTGAGCCTTTCCCTGTTACCCAAATGGTCTTCACACCCCTGGCATCCTCTGGTTGCTTTCATCTTCAATGTTCAGTAGACTTACTGACACCAATGTGGTTGCCTGATAGTTAGTTGTCACGGTAACTTGTGAAGGGTTATAATATACACACAATCTCTGGGTTGAATTGAACACGACTTAGATATAATAAATATAGTTTATTCCTTAAAGAAGGTGAACACACAAGATTGCACAGATAACATACAAGAATATAACACTTACTTAGAGTTTGGGCAATGAAGCAATCAGGTACAGGATTGGCAATTCATTCAGGCATCAGGTATCAAGTAGATGTAGTAACGAAGACACTGAGTATAGGGCTTACACTGGTTTATATGGGATTCCAGCCCTATACCCTAGCATTGGGTGCCAGGCATTGGTTAACAATTACCTTCACCCAATCCCTCTGTGCCAGCAAACGTGTGACGCATTGTTGGACCATGCCCCCAGCTAGTTGGCAGATGTGCACATTTTCCACCTGGGGTTTCATTTCACTAGCCCCACACTAAAGGAAAGGTGCCTGACAGTCTACCAGACTTGTATCTGGTCAGGAAATCCTTTGTCTGTAAGTGTGAATTACAACACCTATAGATTACTCAAGATCTGCATTTCTCTGCCCTAGTGTACACAATCTGAGTGGTGAAGCTTTTGATCAGGAGGTCTGTTGTAGACAACTGGTCGCCCCCTTGAGCATTAACATTTAGCAGAGCCAGTATCTTTCGCGGGCTTTTATAGCAGACCCAAAATACAGTACAATTCTTAATATCTAAATATATTAAAATAATCCGTTCAGCTGGGCAGAGCGAGTTGAAACTTGCCAGACCCTCATGCCGGAAGGGACTCTCCATAGTGGCCAAGTTTCAGATCGCTGCGACCCACCGGACCGGAGTTACACAAATGCAGTTTTAAAAGCACATTTACAAAAGAGGCTTTTTTCTGCCATGCAAGTCAATGGCAGAAACCCAAACTTTACAATTACCCTGACTCTTTTCTGTTGCTTCAAGAGGGTCGGTATTTGCCATGCAGTCATGCTGGAACTATGACTACTACTACTACTAGGTTGAAAATAACCTGGGTTCCAGGTTTCTGCTCATTCTGACTTAGCCGTTTTTACCTCGCGGCTTTAACTCCACCATTAGAGTCAATGGTGCGACCCTCGTAGCGAGCGCGACCCTTTACTGGGGTCATTGATTGTCTGACCCGGTTGTGGTCGAGTGTGGAGATTCCTAGGGTCTACTGGCAAAAATAATTTTATTCCGGGGTGCCCTAGAACCTAAGTTTCCCATGCCAATTGAACCTGAACTTAACCGGGGAGTGATCAAAGCTCTCTTCAAGATAATGTTTCCGCTTTTGCGGTCTGCAGTTTGGATGGCTGTCAGCCGTTCCTGAGTTGAGGAATCCCCATTGAAATGCATTGCTCCATTCACTTTCAATGGGGAACCGCCGCTCCTCCTCTCGGGAGCCACCTGCAGGTCTTCTACGAGAACGGGCCCAAATCACCGGAATCCCCATAGGATTACATGGAGCTGCAATGGCGACCTATGGAGAGACTGCAAAATGGAGCCTGCAAAGGCGGGAAATAGTAACAAAGGGCTATAATCACTAAACTAACATTAGCCCTTTCCCTCACGACTGGATCCCAGTGTGAGTGTTGGTGCAGACACTGGAATGGGGAAAACACATATTCACACACCAGTCTTAACAATGGTTCCTAAAATCCCAGCTCAATTACCGTGCACAACAGTATATAACACTATAAAACACAATGTTAATAAAATATACTTTATATGTCCCAAGTCTCTGGGTATGGGGAATAGATGAGAAAGCTGAACTTTATTTTCTACTATCTTTTATTCCTCACACTATCTCTGAGACTTGGACTTGTCTCTAAGAGTCCCCTCACAACCTTATAATTATGGTTGAAGTTCCCATGAACCCCAATACAGGTTCTGGGCAACCTGGACATTAACTGGCTATCCCCCTTAACCTAGGGACCCCTCATAGTTACAGGGACACTTTGCATCTATTTCCGCATTTAACTTTCTGGGCTGTGCTGAAGCAGGAAAATGTAGCAGTGAGTCGCACAAGCGTTTTCAAGGGGAGATATTATCGGGACAATATGCCTACATGTATCCGAGGACCAATCATGATTCTCGGGTACATTTTTAGGGGAACCAACATCTCCGGACTCCAACTACCTTGGCACATACTGACAACAATTTCTCCACAAACCCCCCCTTGAAACTCATACCCTAGAAATTCCTGCTTGCTGGCAGCCCTGGAAAGGTAAAAACTAAAAAAAAATCTGTATTGTTGCAAAATACACAATACACATGTATAGTTGCTGGGCTCAAGAGCTGACACTTCTTGAACCTTTACACATGGATCAAGGGTAACCATTCATGGGCTTTACATTTATTGAGAGCCTGGTTTACCCCTACCATCACACCTGCAATCTCCCACAACTGAACCCCCCACAATTTGAAAAATGTAATTAGTCTATATTAGGTGAAGGGGTCAATGTCACGTGAGACCAGGCAAAATACACCTTTATACCAGATCATATCATTGAGCAAAGCCAATAAGTAAAATAAATTGTAATTTATTCCATAGAAACAGGCAAACACACATTGAATTACAATTGACAGAAAAAGATACACTTACTTGGGTCTGGAGTTGACAAACTGACTTTCCTAGTTGAAATAAAGTCTTTAAAACAGTCCTGTGCTGAAGTGGGGACTTAGAAAACATTCTGGTTTAAAAATCCCTGCAGCCTTTTTCCTTGCAATAGTAGCAAAGCGTCTTTGTGCCCAGCATGATCCGTTCTTGCCCTTATGGCAAATTGGACTTCAGGAATCTTGGCACAACATAGAACCACATAGGAACACATGGAACACCCAAGAAAGAACAACAGCAGAGAGAGTTCTGGGAGGGCGACTAGCTGTCATACACTTCGGGACAGGCAGTCCCACAGCTTGCCCTCCAACCAGTGGCATGGGAATTTCATCCCTGACCACTCACACACTTTGCCAGATTTGTGAAAGCTGGCAACTCTGGCTTTAGAACAGTGAGAGAGCATGCGCACAAAACGCCATCTTGCCCACTCTCTATTCAAAACCCCCCACCGGCTCAATGCCACTAAGTCTGGGCAAGGCAACACGGCCCTGTCACGGTGGACACAGAACTTATCAACACATTTATATTTCTGGGTACTCTATTGAACATAACTAGGAGCAAAATAAATTGTGATTTATTTCCTGGGTTGACAAACACACGACATCTGCAGAATACACTTAAAACAACACTTACTGGGATAAGGGAACAAAATAGATTGTCCTTTGCATGAAAGCGCAAGAAATGCAGTCTTGGTTTAAAGGTCCCGTGGCTAGATCGCAACTTGCTGACCTAATAACTCAGCCACCTCAAAGAATTTCAAAGAGATTCGTTAGAATTAGTTCGGGATTCACCAGGGCTAACGAATTCCGACGTTTGGGGTAAATCCGTAGTTGCATTGTTATTAACCCCTTGCCTTCTGGAACGGATGCCGCTGTGCTCTTGCGTAAAACCTAGTCACATCAGGGATCATAGGAATCCGAATCACAGGGATCACCAATCACCCCAGGGACAGCTCGGTAGGCGCAATTATAGATGATTCCTGCCTACCTTTAACATGAGCACCCAATCCCCGTTGTAAGAATATTTAACCCACCAATAGCCTCGTTGCCTGCAGTTTGCAAAACCGGGCAAAAAGGCTTCCCAGTTTCAAAAGCGCATGTGTCGGCTTGACACCCGGGCAACTTAGCCCGGGTACACCCTCTTTCTGGTGCCTCTTAGTCTGAGGTTTGGTGCGAAGGTCTCAATGGCCCGGGATCTACGACTTCTTAGGAATCCGGCCATGTATACATTAGGGTGCTCTGCGGGCTTTCATCCCTGTCACTTCTTTAGACTGTGGGGAGCCTGGTCAGCGGAATCCCTTTGAAGTGTCAGGAATAAAATACCCACAACTCATTCACCCCCAACCTATTTACAGGTCCTGCCCATACATTTAAAATACACAGTTTACACACTTTAATAAAACCTTATGTTCTGGGTGTATTTTTACTGTAATTCTTTCATGTAAGGTGATGTTGTGTTTTATTACATACTAGCTGAGAGACCCGGCGTTGCCCATGAGTTAAATTTCTCGCTAGGAAAAGGTGGGGGGAGGCACAGTGGACAGGAGATGGGGAGGGGGGAGGGACAGTTGTCAGGAGGAGGGGAGGGACGGGGACAGTGGACAGGAGGGGACGGGGACCGTGGACAGGAGGGGACAGGGACAGTGGAAAGGAGGGGACGGGGACAGTGGACAGGAGGGGACAGGGACAGTGGATAGGAGGGGACGGGGACAGTGGACAGGAGGGACAGGGACAGTGAACAAGAGGGACGGGCAGTGGAATGGAGGGACTGGCAGTGGACAGGAGGGATGGGCAGTGGACATGAGGGGGGGACGGGGGACAGTGGACAGGAGGGGGGGACAGTGGACAGGAGGGGGGGGGACAGTGGACAGGAGGGGGGCAATGGACAGGAGGGGGGGACAGTGGACAGGAGGGGGGGGACAGTGGACAGGAGGGGGGGACAGTGGACAGGAGGGGGAGGAGAGTGGACAGGAGGGGGAGGAGTGTGGACAGGAGGGGGAGGAGAGTGGACAGTAGGGGGAGGAGAGTGGACAGGAGGGTGGTGACAGTGGACAGGAGGGGGGGAGAGTGGACAGGGGAGGGGAGAGTGGATGGGGAGGGGAGAGTGTACAGGGGGGGGAGTGGACAGTGGGGGTGACAGTGGACAGGAGGGGGGTGACAGTGGACAGGAGGGGGGTGACAGTGGACAGGAGGGGGGTGACAGTGGACAGGAGGGGGTGACAGTGGACAGGAGGGGGGTGACAGTGGACAGGAGGGGGGGAGAGTGGACAGGAGGGGGAGGAGAGTGGACATGAGGGGGAGGAGAGTGGACAGGAGGGGGAGGAGAGTGGACAGGAAGGGGAGGAGAGTTGACAGGAGGGGGAGGAGAGTGGACAGGAGGGGGAGGAAAGTGGACAGGAAGGGGAGGAGAGTTGACAGGAGGGGGAGGAGAGTGGACAGGAGGGGGAGGAGAGTGGACAGGAGGGGGGTGACAGTGGACAGGAGGGGGTGACAGTGGACAGGAGGGGGTGACAGTGGACAGGAGGGGGGGGAGAGTGGACAGGAGGGGGAGGAGAGTGGACAGGAGGGGAGGAGAGTGGACAGGAGGGGGAGGAGAGTGGAAAGGATGGGGAGGAGAGTGGACAGGAGGGGGTGACAGTGGACAGGAGGGGGAGGAGAGTGGACAGGGGGGGGAGAGTGGACATGGGGGGGAGAGTGGACAGGGGGGGGGAGAGTGGACAGGGGGGGAGAGTGGACAGGGGGGGGAGTGGACAGGGGGGGAGAGTGGACAGGGGGGTGACAGTGGACAGGAGTGGGTGACAGTGGACAGGAGGGGGGTGACAGTGGACAGGAGGGGGGTGACAGTGGACAGGAGGGTGGTGACAGTGGACAGGAGGGAGGGAGAGTGGACAGGAGGGGGGAGAGTGGACAGGAGGGGCGAGAGTGGACAGGAGGGGGGAAGAGTGGAAAGGTGGGGGGGTGAGAGTGGACAGGAGGGGGGGTGAGAGTGGACAGGAGGGGGTGAGAGTGGACAGGAGGGGGGTGAGAGTTGACAGGAGGGGGTGAGAGTGGACAGGAGGGGGGGGGGACAGTGGACAGGAGGGGTGTGGGGCATTGGACAGGAGGGGGGGGAAGTGGACAGGAGTGGGGGACAGTGGACAGGAGGGGTGGGACAGTGGACAGGAGGGGAAAGTGAACAAGATGGGGGGACAGTGGACAGGAGGGGGGTGGGTTTCTTAAAATTTACGGGTCCCTCCTCTCCACACCCCCTGTATGTTTCTCCGCCCCCCCCTCTCTCTCCGCTCCTGCCCCCCCGCACCCCCATGCGTAGCTCCGGTCCCCACCCTAGAGTGTCTGACACACACACACGCGCACACACACACACACACACACACACACACACACACACACACACACACACACACACACACACACACCTCTCCTTCCAGCCGCCGCCATCATAAGTTACTCCGCGAGGGAAGAAGGGGGTCCTTCCGGTCGCCGCCATCTTAGGCGATGCGTGGCAGCTCAGGCTGCCCGCCCACTGCCTATCCCCGCGCCTGGGAGGGAGATGAGTGGAGCGGGAGGGAGGTGAGTGGAGCGGGAGGGAGGTAAGTGGAGCGGGAGGGAGGTGAGTGGAGCGGGAGGGAGGTGAGTGGAGGGAGGTGAGTGGAGGGAGGTGAGTGGAGTGGGAGGGAGGTGAGTGGAGCAGGAGGGAGGTGAGTGGAGCGGGAGGGAGTGGAGCAGGAGGGAGTGGAGCAGGAGGGAGGTGAGTGGAGCGGGAGGGAGTGGAGCAGGAGGGAGTGGAGCGGGAGGGAGTGGAGTGGGAGGGAGGTGAGTGGAGCAGTAGGGAGCGGGAGAGAGTGGAGCGGGAGGGAGGTGAGTGGAGCGGGAGGGAGTGGAGCAGGAGGGAGTGGAGCAGGAGGGAGGTGAGTGGAGTGGGAGGTGAGTGGAGCGGGAGAGAGTGGAGTGGGAGGGAGGTGAGTGGAGCAGGAGGGAGGTGAGTGGAGTGGGAGGGAGGTGAGTGAAGTGGGAGGGAGGTGAGTGGAGTGGGACGGAGTGGGAGGGAGGTGAGTGGAGCGGGAGGGAGGTGAGTGGGGAGGGAGTGGAGCAGGAGGGAGGTGAGTGGAGGGAGGTGAGTGGAGCGGGAGGAAGGCGAGTGGAGCGGAGAGTGGAGCGGAGGCGGGGAGGTGAGAGAAGCACCGGGGAGGGGGGGAGGTGAGTGTGATGTGGGGGAGAGGACAGAGAGAGAGAGGTGTGTGTGTGTGTGTCCATCACTCATTTTTGGAACACAGAAAAATAACTTTTAAAACTTTTACACACTGCAAACATGCTCAGCTTTATCACCTAGCTGGAGCACCCCCTGAACACCTATACTCGGCTCAGGGTACCTGGGCATATATGTGGGTACCTCTGCTATACTGGGGAGCCCCTGCTATACTAAGGACTCTGTGTATACCTGCAGATATCTTTTAACCCCTTCATACCCATTTACCTTGTCTGGACGATACTGCAGCAGGGATCTTGGCAGTAAGTTGCAAGAAAGCTTTTCATGGTAGGGTTTTGACTGGAGTACTGTGCTTCAATGTAGCCAGGAATGTAACCTAAATCCAGGGTACATTTTTGGGGTCCACAGTAACTTTGGAACCCTGCTAAATAGACGCAATCTGAAAGATGTTTCTCCGTCAAACCTACCCTGAAATTCAAAGCCTAGAAATCGCCTGGTCCCAGCATCCCAGGAAAGGCAAAACACACAGAAATCTTTAATGTCGCATAATTTGCACACAGTCACAGAAATGCAATTAGGACATCTGGGTCCAAGAGCTAATAATCTAGGACCCCAACACACGGATCGGGGGTAACCAAGTGGGCTTGACCTTTATTGATGAGCTTGGTTAACCCCTTCACTGTCACAGTCAAAAAGGCCATTAAATCCCTAGGACTCTCCCTTTCTGTGGATGTCACCAGGATGATATTGAGATCATGTGATCATTCAGGAGAAGTCACATAATCAGAGAGTTCCAGACCAGGCCTTGGCCATTGAGTTGTTATGAACCCCAGGCAAAAAGATGATTTGTTTAAGATTCTGAACTACGTCATCCCCTGAACATGTCTGTCACTATGCATCTTCTAGAAAAAGTAATTACAGCGGTTGCTGGAGGATGATTTGTGGCGTCAAGAGATGCAAAGTGATTCAGACTGCTATTGTTATATATAAGCAAACAGATTTGCAAAAGTCTTCAAATGTGCATCATTACTTGTTTTTACATAGTTGTCTTTTATTTAGCATTTTGTTCACACACTGGGGCCTATGCAGAAAATGGCGTAAAGCCCTATCTCGCCAGTTTTTCAGCAAATATGCCTACAGCAATTCAGTAATTGCCGAAAAGCTGACGAGATGAGCAAAATCCGCCGTTTTTTTAGTCGGAAAATAAAACTTGGCGCTCGTGGCGAGAAGCCATATCTCGACAGTTTTAAAACCCGTTGTATTCTAGTAGTGCCGATCAGCATCTCGGCGCTGATCGCATCTCTAGAATGGAGACATTTTCTCCAAATCGCTCCGCCAAGAAAAGTTGGCAAGAAGCTGGTGCTGAGCAGCGATACGAGACATAGAAAAAATCAGGCCCTTTTCCTGCCTTGGATTGATGCCGGGGGGCATCAGAGCTGATACCCATAAATATCAGCACTGAAGCCCCCCCCTGCATCCGAAGCAGGAAAAATGCATTTACAGTCCACTTCATTACCTTAGCGGCTAACCGCTAAGGCAATGAAGGGGTTAACCATCCAGTACCAGGCTTATTGTGGGGAGTGGGGGTGGATGAAGGAGGTATTTGGGCTTTGATGGGTGTTTAGGGCTTAGGGGGATTGCGGGTGGACTTAACCCCTTCATTACCTTAGAGGTTAATACCGCTACGGTCATGAAGGGGTTAAGCCTTCCAGCTACCCCTTTGCAAGCCCTAAACACCCACCATTGGGGCTAATAACCACTGCACCCATCCCCGCTAGCCACAGTGTATATATATATATATATATATATATATATATATATATATATATATATATATATATATATACACACAGTTAGGTCCGGAAATAATTGGACACTGATTCAAGTTTTGCTATTTCGGCTGTGTACCAAAATAAGTTCAAATTACAGTTAAATAATGAATATGGGCTTAATGTGCAGTCTATCATCTTTAATTTGAGGGTATTCACATCCAAATTGGAGGAAGGGTTTAGGAATTACATCTCTTTAATATGTAGCCCCCTGTTTTTCAAGGGACCAAAAGTAATTGGACAATTGACTCAAAAGCTGTTTCATGGACAGGTGTGGGCTATTCCTTCGTTATTTCATCATCAATTAAGCAGGTAAAAGGTCTTGAGTTGATTCCAGGTGTGGCATTCGCATTTGGAAGCTGTTGCTGTGAACCCACAACATGCGGTCAAAGGAGCTCTCAATGCAAGTGAAACAGGGCATCCTTAGGCTGAAAAAAATAAAAGAAAATCCAGCAGAGAGATAGCAGGAACATTAGGAGTGGCCAAATCAACAGTTTGGTACATTCTGAGAAAAAAAAACACACTGGTGAGCTCTGCAATACAAAAATGCCTGGACGTCCTCGGAAGACAACAGTGATGGATGATCATAGGATCCTTTCCATGGTAAAAAAAAAACCCTTCACAACATCCAGCCAACTGAAGAACACTCTCCAGGAGGTAGGCATATCATTACCCAAGTCTACCATAAAGAGAAGACTTCACGAGAGTAAATACAGAGGGTTCACCACAAGGTGCAAACCATTCATTAGCCTCAAGAATAGAAAGGCCAGATTAGACTTTGCCAAACAATTTCTAAAAAAGCCAGCCCAGTTCTGGAACTGCATTTTTTGACAGATGAAACTAAGATCAACCAGTACCAGAATGATGGGAAGAAAAATGTATGGAGAAGGCTTGGAACGGCTCATGATCCGAAGCATACCACATCATCTGTAAAACACGGTGGAGGCAGTGTGATGGCATGGGCATGCATGGCTTCCAATGGCACTGGGTCACTAGTGTTTATTGATGATGTGACAGAAGACAGAAGCAGCCGGATGAATTCTGCAGTGTATAGGGATATACTGTCTGCTCAGATTCAGCCAAATTCAGCGAAGTTGATTGGACGGCGCTTCACTTTACAGATGGACAATGACCCAAAACATACTGCAAAAGCAACCCAGGAGTTTTTAAAGGCAAAAAGTGGAATATTCTGCAATGGCCGAGTCAATCACCTGATCTCATCCCGATCGAGCATGCATTTCACTTACTGACGACAAAACTTAAGGCAGAAAGACCCACGAACAAACAACAACTGAAGACAGCTGCATTAAAGGCCTGGCAAAACTTCACAAAGGAGGAAACCCAGCGTTTGGTGATGTCCATGCGTTCCAGACTTCAAGCAGTCATTGCCTGCAAAGGATTCTCGACAAAGTATTAAAAATGAACATTTTATTTATTATTGTGTTAATTTGTCCAATTACATTTGAGCCCCTGAAATAAAGGGACTGTGTATGAAAATGGTTGCAATTCCTAAACGTTTCGTACGATATTTTTATTCAACCCCTTGAATTAAAGCTGAAAGTCTGCACTTCTATTGCATCTCGGTTGTTTCATTTCAAATCTATTGAGGTGGCGTACAGAGCCAAAATTATGAAAATTGTGTCAGTGTCCAATTATTTGCGGACCTAACTGTATAACCCGGCCAGCTTTATTCTAAAGCTTGCCGGGATAAATGCGGGGCATTTCTCCGATTTGAACGGAGTTTCCCGCAGTTTCCCACGCAGCGGCCGCTTCAAAAGATAAGCGCTAATGGCGCTTATCATTGAAAGCACCCGAGGCGCGGGAGACCGGCCGAAAAGAGCCACGCGCCGTCCGCGGGTTAAAATTCCCGCGGGGGCACCCGCTTTAGAATAAAGCTGGCCACCACTGTATATATATATGCAAATATAGCTGTATGCTCATCTGCATGTCTTAGGCAGGTCTGCAACCCCGCCTTTCCCCATTATCACCCAGCATACAGCACTTCCAGTGCAGCAAGGGATTCTGGGAAATGACATGCAAATGAGCACACAGTGTCACTTTTTGCCTCAATAACCATTTTTAACATGGTTAAGTTATGGTGAGTAAAAAAAGTGACAAAAACCCTCCACAGGAAAGCAAATATGCAAATATAGCTGTATGCTCATCTGCATGTCTTAGGCGTAATAAAACTTGGCGCTCGTGGCGAGAAGCCATATCTCGACAGTTTTAAAACCCGTTGTAATCTAGTAGTGCCGATCAGCATCTCGGCGCTGATCGCATCTCTAGAATGGAGACATTTTCTCCAAATCGCTCCGCCAAGAAAAGTTGGCAAGAAGCTGGTGCTGAGCAGCGATACGAGACATAGAAAAAATCAGGCCCTTTTCCTGCCTTGGATTGATGCCGGGGGGCATCAGAGCTGATACCCATAAATATCAGCACTGAAGCCCCCCCCTGCATCCGAAGCAGGAAAAATGCATTTACAGTCCACTTCATTACCTTAGCGGCTAACCGCTAAGGCAATGAAGGGGTTAACCATCCAGTACCAGGCTTATTGTGGGGAGTGGGGGTGGATGAAGGAGGTATTTGGGCTTTGATGGGTGTTTAGGGCTTAGGGGGATTGCGGGTGGACTTAACCCCTTCATTACCTTAGAGGTTAATACCGCTACGGTCATGAAGGGGTTAAGCCTTCCAGCTACCCCTTTGCAAGCCCTAAACACCCACCATTGGGGCTAATAACCACTGCACCCATCCCCGCTAGCCACAGTGTATATATATATATATATATATATATATATATATATATATATATATATATATATATATATATATATATATACACACAGTTAGGTCCGGAAATAATTGGACACTGATTCAAGTTTTGCTATTTCGGCTGTGTACCAAAATAAGTTCAAATTACAGTTAAATAATGAATATGGGCTTAATGTGCAGTCTATCATCTTTAATTTGAGGGTATTCACATCCAAATTGGAGGAAGGGTTTAGGAATTACATCTCTTTAATATGTAGCCCCCTGTTTTTCAAGGGACCAAAAGTAATTGGACAATTGACTCAAAAGCTGTTTCATGGACAGGTGTGGGCTATTCCTTCGTTATTTCATCATCAATTAAGCAGGTAAAAGGTCTTGAGTTGATTCCAGGTGTGGCATTCGCATTTGGAAGCTGTTGCTGTGAACCCACAACATGCGGTCAAAGGAGCTCTCAATGCAAGTGAAACAGGGCATCCTTAGGCTGAAAAAAATAAAAGAAAATCCAGCAGAGAGATAGCAGGAACATTAGGAGTGGCCAAATCAACAGTTTGGTACATTCTGAGGAAAAAAAACACACTGGTGAGCTCTGCAATACAAAAATGCCTGGACGTCCTCGGAAGACAACAGTGATGGATGATCATAGGATCCTTTCCATGGTAAAAAAAAAACCCTTCACAACATCCAGCCAACTGAAGAACACTCTCCAGGAGGTAGGCATATCATTACCCAAGTCTACCATAAAGAGAAGACTTCACGAGAGTAAATACAGAGGGTTCACCACAAGGTGCAAACCATTCATTAGCCTCAAGAATAGAAAGGCCAGATTAGACTTTGCCAAACAATTTCTAAAAAAGCCAGCCCAGTTCTGGAACTGCATTTTTTGACAGATGAAACTAAGATCAACCAGTACCAGAATGATGGGAAGAAAAATGTATGGAGAAGGCTTGGAACGGCTCATGATCCGAAGCATACCACATCATCTGTAAAACACGGTGGAGGCAGTGTGATGGCATGGGCATGCATGGCTTCCAATGGCACTGGGTCACTAGTGTTTATTGATGATGTGACAGAAGACAGAAGCAGCCGGATGAATTCTGCAGTGTATAGGGATATACTGTCTGCTCAGATTCAGCCAAATTCAGCGAAGTTGATTGGACGGCGCTTCACTTTACAGATGGACAATGACCCAAAACATACTGCAAAAGCAACCCAGGAGTTTTTAAAGGCAAAAAGTGGAATATTCTGCAATGGCCGAGTCAATCACCTGATCTCATCCCGATCGAGCATGCATTTCACTTACTGACGACAAAACTTAAGGCAGAAATACCCACGAACAAACAACAACTGAAGACAGCTGCATTAAAGGCCTGGCAAAACTTCACAAAGGAGGAAACCCAGCGTTTGGTGATGTCCATGCGTTCCAGACTTCAAGCAGTCATTGCCTGCAAAGGATTCTCGACAAAGTATTAAAAATGAACATTTTATTTATTATTGTGTTAATTTGTCCAATTACATTTGAGCCCCTGAAATAAAGGGACTGTGTATGAAAATGGTTGCAATTCCTAAACGTTTCGTACGATATTTTTATTCAACCCCTTGAATTAAAGCTGAAAGTCTGCACTTCTATTGCATCTCGGTTGTTTCATTTCAAATCTATTGAGGTGGCGTACAGAGCCAAAATTATGAAAATTGTGTCAGTGTCCAATTATTTGCGGACCTAACTGTATAACCCGGCCAGCTTTATTCTAAAGCTTGCCGGGATAAATGCGGGGCATTTCTCCGATTTGAACGGAGTTTCCCGCAGTTTCCCACGCAGCGGCCGCTTCAAAAGATAAGCGCTAATGGCGCTTATCATTGAAAGCACCCGAGGCGCGGGAGACCGGCCGAAAAGAGCCACGCGCCGTCCGCGGGTTAAAATTCCCGCGGGGGCACCCGCTTTAGAATAAAGCTGGCCACCACTGTATATATATATGCAAATATAGCTGTATGCTCATCTGCATGTCTTAGGCAGGTCTGCAACCCCGCCTTTCCCCATTATCACCCAGCATACAGCACTTCCAGTGCAGCAAGGGATTCTGGGAAATGACATGCAAATGAGCACACAGTGTCACTTTTTGCCTCAATAACCATTTTTAACATGGTTCCCTGGTTTTCTGGTATGCACCTTAACCCTGGCTGTGCTCAAAGCTGTGACCATGCAGCAAGCTTAAGCCTATAGGGAACCATGTTAAAAATGGTTATTGAGGCAAAAAGTGACACTGTGTGCTCATTTGCATGTCATTTCCCAGAATCCCTTGCTGCACTGGAAGTGCTGTATGCTGGGTGATAATGGGGAAAGGCGGGGTTGCAGACCTGCCTAAGACATGCAGATGAGCATACAGCTATATTTGCATATTTGCTTTCCTGTGGAGGGTTTTTGTCACTTTTTTTACTCACCATAACTTAACTCAGTATATATATATATATATATACTATAGCTATATTTGCATATTTGCTTTCCTGTGGAGGGTTTTTGTCACTTTTTTTACTCACCATAACTTAACTCAGTATATATATATATATATATATATATATATATATATATATATATATATATATATATATATATATACTGAGTTAAGTTATGGTGAGTAAAAAAAGTGACAAAAACCCTCCACAGGAAAGCAAATATGCAAATATAGCTGTATGCTCATCTGCATGTCTTAGGCAGGTCTGCAACCCCGCCTTTCCCCATTATCACCCAGCATACAGCACTTCCAGTGCAGCAAGGGATTCTGGGAAATGACATGCAAATGAGCACACAGTGTCACTTTTTGCCTCAATAACCATTTTTAACATGGTTCCCTATAGGCTTAAGCTTGCTGCATGGTCACAGCTTTGAGCACAGCCAGGGTTAAGGTGCATACCAGAAAACCAGGGAACCATGTTAAAAATGGTTATTGAGGCAAAAAGTGACACTGTGTGCTCATTTGCATGTCATTTCCCAGAATCCCTTGCTGCACTGGAAGTGCTGTATGCTGGGTGATAATGGGGAAAGGCGGGGTTGCAGACCTGCCTAAGACATGCAGATGAGCATACAGCTATATTTGCATATTTGCTTTCCTGTGGAGGGTTTTTGTCACTTTTTTTACTCACCATAACTTAACTCAGTATATATATATATATATATATATATATATATATATATATATATATATATATATATATATATATATATATATATATATATATATATATATATATATATATATATATATATATATATATATATATATATATATATATATATATATATATATATACTGAGTTAAGTTATGGTGAGTAAAAAAAGTGACAAAAACCCTCCACAGGAAAGCAAATATGCAAATATAGCTGTATGCTCATCTGCATGTCTTAGGCATATATATATATATACAGTAGAGGCAACGCTTATTCTAACATTTGCCTTAAACTAGCCGGGTTACATTCAGGGTATGTGCTGGGTATGTTCTGGGCTAGTTTGAGGCACATTTAAGGCATTTCTGCATTGACTAACGACCCATAGGATTAACACAGCAGGGATCCCTGGCAGTCCAATTCAGTTTGAATGGGACAGCCAGGGACCCCCGCTGTTAATCTGATAGGCCATTAATCAATACAGAAATGCTGGGGCTAGTTTAAGGAAAGTTTAAGGCATGTATTCAGAATGTACCTGGGTGTACCTGGGTCTTTTGGGGAATTGCCACTGGTTTTTGTTAGAATAATCGCTGCCTCTACTGTATATATATATATATATATATATATATATATATATATATATATATATATATATATATGTATGTGTGTAATACACCAACAACTCCTTAAGGTCCCTAACATACAGTACATTGATGTAATTTTTGGGATGCACAGCATTGACACTATAGGCTGGCGGTGGCCATCGGGTGTTCTCCGAAGGTGTTTATAATGTTTTTTTATTTTATGGGTTCCTGGTTCCTGTGTTTGGATTTGTTAGAGACATAGCGGTTCCCCCGGAAGTCGGTCATTGGTCATCTAATGGTAAGTTAACAAAAGAAATGTATTTTATTTTAGTTTTAACTGTTGGTTGTTTTTTTCCTAACATGTCAGATTTATTTTTTTAAAGTCCATTTAATGCCCCTGTATGTATCTATATCCCTATGGAGCTATATACATACAGGTTTATTAAAGGGTTGTTTTGCAAATGTTAATTGCCTTTTTTCATGTCTTTTACAAGTATTTTCCCTTTTTGGTTAAAATTGTTTGTGTGAAATGTTATTTTGATTTAGTTATGTCATTTCAGATGATGATTGCATGGATTTATTTTTTATTGTGGCTTATTTGTAGAAGATAGATTGTGTATTAGAAATAGATTTTTTTTCGGAATGGTTTTGTTTTAGCATTACAATAGTGAATAGGGTTTTGGGTTTGGATTTGTTTGTAATGTATTTTGGATGGCATCAATTGTGTTGGTAATTTATTATTGTGTACTTGCTTTGTTTATGTTGAATGTTTGCTTTGAATCATGTATTTGTTTTGGACCATTGATTGCTACTGTGTACACGATGGAAATATTATTTGCATCATGTACACATTGTAAAATTGTATGTTTTATTTCCATTTCATATATATTACTTTGGATAGGTGCTTGCTGTGTTCTCTTATGATATGTGTATTAATTTTCATTTGGCTTTGTTTTTAATTTGGCTGTGATTTTGTCAATTTGCGATTGGATGTTTTCAATTTGTACATGGATATCCTTAACCATTTCTTAGTAGATTGGTTAATCATACATATATATTTATTTATTTTTAACAATTTTTTTATTTGAGAACAACAAACATTTTTCATGAATACAACAGTGTCATAGGCACATGACATGATTCTTGACTAAATAAAGCATGTTGTATTCTCAATGAGGGTGTGTTTTCCTAAGTGGTTGGGGGTGAAGTGGGGGAAGGGTGGAGGGGGGTGGGGAAGACGTACTGGGGAGGGGGGGTGCGGTTGGAGTTTTCTGGCCCTTTTTTTCCCCCCTTTTTTGGGGGGGGTCTACAGCAGACCTATTCCCGTCGGGCCACTCCAGGGGCCCCAGGTGTTCCGGAACCGTGGCATTTTCTTATGTAGCATTGCCGTTAGTTTGTCCATGGACATCACTTCATCTATTCTTCTCAGCACCGTGTTTCTTGCTGGGGCAATTGAGCTTCTCGCTGCGGTTAGTATGGCTGTTATTAGTCTACTCATGGGTGGGTCTAGGTCGTCTATTGGTTTGCTCAGCACAAAGGTCAGGGGGTCCAGAGGGAGAAGGAGCTCCGTGGTCTGTTTTTATGATCACCTGGATCTTGGTCCAGTATCTCTGGATCTCCGGACATGACCACCAAATGTGGGCCATGTCCCCCTTTTGACCACATCCTCTCCAGCACAGATCAGGGGTGCCAGGGAAGATCTGGCTCAGTCTATCCGGAGTCAGAACCACTGAAAAAGTATTTTATATATGTTCTCTTTTATCACTGTGCAAATTGATGTCTTTGTTGCCAGCTCCCAGATATCCTCCCACTCGTCCATGTCTACCTGGACGTTCAGGTCCTCAGACCACTTTTGCATATACTGGTGGATTGGGGGCACTGTTGCCGACTCCATCCCCCTATAGATCTCTGTGATCAGTCCCTTCTGATAGGAACCTTAGCGACACAGGGATTGGAATCTGGTCAAGGGGGGGGATTTGGCGTTCGGGGTTAGGGAGAGGAGGAAGTGTCTAATTTGCAGGAACTTGAATAGGTGGAGGCCTTGGTAGTGATATTTATCTTGTAGTTCCTGGAAGGATAGTAACCCCTCGCTCTTCAGCAAATCTGCAACCAGGCTTATACCTAGACATTGGAATTGGTCAAATTGATTTTTGGAGCACCCAGGTGGGAAGTGCGGGTTTCCAAAGATAGGGATAAGTTGAGATGGGGTAGCTAGCAGACTATACTTCCCTTAGTTTTTGAGCCATACTTCCCATGTGCACCTCATTGCCCCCAGAGTGAATCTCCGTGGTCCCCCCTCCCTTCCTGCCGGGCACCAGAGTTGGACCTGAAGGGTGGCCAGCTCGGTATGGTGGGTTTCGATTTCCAGCCAACATGTAGTGGCTGGGTCGTAGTTCCACACCACAGCTTGTTTCAGCTGGGCTGCTGAATAATATCTGATCATGTCGGGTACCCCCACCCCCCCTCTTGTTTTAGGGGACAACATTACTGATCTTGGTACTCGGGCGTTTATCGTTCCATATAAATTTGGACATTAGGGCCTGAATATTTTTTAGAGCTGCGATGAGAACGGGGATAGGGAGTGTTTGAAAGAAGTAGAATAGTCTTGGAAGGATGTTCATCTTAATTGAGACAATTCTTCCGTACCAGGAGATCTGGAACTAATCATACATATATTTTAAATATATATATATATATATTTTTTTTTTTAATATTATATATATATATATATATATATATATATATATATATATATATATATATATATATATATATTTATATATATATATATATATATATATATATATATAATATTGAAAAAATATATATATTTATATATATATATATGCAAATATAACTGTATGCTCATTTGCATATTTGTTTTCCTGTGGAGGGTTTTTGTCACTTTTTTTACTCACCATAACTTAACTCAGTATTATGGTTTATATATATATATATATATATATATATATATATATATATATATATATATATTATATGTGAATGATGAAGCTACTCTACAAATTAATGTGTGCAGGTTGGCTTAACCCATTAATTACTTTAGCACTTATTAACTGTTATTGTTATTAAGGGGTTAAGTAACACCAGAATATATTTGTTATTTCTTTGTGTGCCAAGGGACTTTGCTGGCATAGGGGCTTCCTATTGCTGACATAAGTACAACTGTCTTAATTTTATAATGCTAGTTAATGTTTTTAATAATGGACAAATAATCTATTATCCATATCTGTATAATATTTATTTTGGCCATTACTTTACTTTATGTGTGCTTGGTGCTGGGGGGGGGGGTTCTTTTATTTAAATGTAGGAGCATGTTTCTTTTTTTTACATACAGGGTTGGTTCCTTAGGTCTGCAGGGACCTCTGGAGACCACCTGAGGTCTTCTCGGACTTCACACGGGTAGGCTGCTGGGTCAACGGGGGACACCTGTGGGGAAGAACCGGTGGCCCCACATCTGTTGGGGGCACCGCGGACCCGTAGGGACCACCCAAGGGCCCCCAGACACCCGTGGGAACCAACTGAGGACCCTTGGACACCTGTGGGGCTGACTCGGGGACCCCCAGACACCCGCGGGCCTACCCATGGAGACCCCATTTGGGGCCCACGGTGACCCGCGGGGACCACCTGGAGGCCCACGGCACCTTACAGGGACCACCCGTAGGCCTCTAGACCCTGTTTTAAACTTTTGCAGGGCCACTGTGAGGCCTACGGACACCCGTTGGGCCCACCGGGGACTTCCATAGGTCTGCGGTATTAACCATGTATGTGATATAATAAATGATGATTTATGGGGAGGCACGGGGGGAGGGATATGTATAGTTTATTAATTATTGTTATGTTTATTGCGGGTCTGTGTATTGTATTGAATGTGGGTATTGGGGGTAGGGGGTATTGTCCCCAAGGTATGCCTCCCGGTGTGTAGGGGTGAGTGTGGTTAGGACTCATGGAGGTGGGTAGTGGGGGGGGGGGTGCTCAGGCCTCCAGAGTGGTGGGTGAGGATGGGTTAACCCCTTAATGACGGTAGCGGTTAGATCAAAATCTAAGTAATTTCCAGCTAAATCTAATAGCAATATGGCCAATAAGGAAGTCAAAACTTCACAGTCTGTTCCAAGATTTATAGCGCAATACAACCAATTAGCATATAAGATTAAAGGTATCTTTAACAGACACTGGAACATCATAAAAAGTGACCCTATTATAGGACATATGATGCCTACACATGTTCCTATTACATTTAGGAAGGCTAGAAATATAAAAACTATTATAGCCCCAAGTAATTTAAAAACTATACAAAATTTACAAGTAAAAGATATTAACTCTAGCTCTTCCAAAGGTAATTTTTCCTGTAAAAGGAATAGGTGTATCACTTGTAAACATTTAAATACAAATAAATTATTCGTATCTTTCTCCAATGGCTCATCATATGAAGTTAATAGCTATATAGATTGTTTGAGCACATATATTGTTTATCTTATATCTTGTAAGTGCGGTCTACAATATGTGGGCCGCACTTCAAGATCCCTAACCACTAGATTCCTTGAACACCGGAGAAATATAATACATGGTTTTCAAGCTCACAATCTGTCTAGGCATTTTTGTAATATGCATGATAAGAATCCTTGTTCCCTGTCTGTTATGGGTATTGAATCTATTTCACCATCCCTTTTGGGAGGGGATAGATTCAAACGACTTTGTGTCAGAGAGACCTACTGGGTGTATGTTTTGGGGACATGACACCCAGTGGGTCTCAATGACAATATTGATATAAGTACAGTTGTTTAGCATTTTTCCTGTTCATATATATGATGGATCCTCCAGTAGGTCTGGTTTGAACAAGCTAGCCTTGTTCCCTCTGGGGTGTTATCTTTCTTATATGTTTTGTGACATCACAATTACTTTTGATTACTACTATATATATTTTTTACTTTATATCATGATTATCCTATATTTTTTCATTTTTATTTTCACTTCCATACTTCATAATTTATTAGACACTTATATAGTACAATTAATTGTTGCTTATCAATAATCATTAATAATTATTAATACATATTTTGAATTACAAATAATATATATATTTTTCACATAGATTATCATTATATTTTAAGCCGCACTGTATCTGGTGCAGCGGTGACCTTTTCCTCTTCTACTCCTTTCTTTGTTCTGCGCATCAAATTTGATAGCATATATATGTGCAAATATTTTGGCACTATATTTTCCTCTATGGCATTTTATTGGTACATTATATATCATTGCTGAATTTCTGTCCTATATGTATCCTCTGAGTTTCTAGTTCTCTGGTTAGGCTTGCCACTGAGATTTTATGACATTGATACAATATGGGTATGCTTTTTAGAGTACTCTTATATAGTTTATTCATGTATCCATTTTTAGATACTACAATTGTAGTTATAATGGTGGTTCTATATATGTCTCTTAAAGTACCTTTTTAAAATTGGTCTCTTGATATATATATATATATTGAATATTGTGTATGTATTTTTATGTATTTTTTATATATTATACATTTTTTATTTTCACTTCATCTTATTTCATTTTATTTCAATACTGGGATTTTATGTTTTTTACACATTTTATTTTATTTTTTATTTTTCCTTTGACTTGAATGTCTGTTTTTCTTTGATTAGAATGTATACATATATTTTTATACTTTCTCAATTATGTTTATGTTTCATATATATTGTTTATTTTCTTGTCCATATATATTTTCTTGTACTATATATATATATTTGATATATTTTCTATATATTTTTTATATATATATTTTTCATAAATATGTTTTCCTGTAACAAGCATTAATAATGGTCTCTATATACCATCTATATATATTTTCTGAAATTTTACATCGTTCCACCAGCACCTATACGGGTTAAATTTGCATCTGCCCATGTAACATACCTGTTGTATATTATCTAATTAGTTCTATTTCGTCATTGGCTACTCCAGCTATATATACTGAGTGAACTATATACATCATAAATGCCCCTGACGAAGTCTGCAAAGACGAAACGCATAGGGCGTTAATATTTGGAGTATTTTTTAGCTTTATTATTGAACTTTTCACTTTGGAGAACGGAGATATTATTCTTATACAGTTGGGACTCATTGCGATCACGGCAGCTGCTGCATTGTCAGTGTTTAGGCTGACCGGAAGCCTTCCATACAATCCATGCATTGTGAGTGAAGACGCTGACCCGGAAGCCCTCTACAACGAGTGAGACATCTGAACAGCGAGGAGGTGCCTGGTTATCCTCGTTACACGGAAGAATTGGTATCACGGATTCCCCCCCAACACAGTGACTAAAACGGCTTTCTATCCGGAGTTGCAGTCGAGGTCCCACTCTACATGCTGGCGATTGAGTATATTCTCATACATGCGATTTATTATTCTCCGTTTGTGAGTGAACAGTTCATATTTTACCAGTCCCATATATAAATTTGTTAACCTTACTACACTATGAGTGCGCCTGTTTTTTGTTTTTTTTTCTCCTTTAGATATCTTCAAGGGAGTGGTGTTCCCCCTAAACAGCTGCAAAGACTCTGAAGGACAGTGTTCTGGGACTGGTTTTTGTATTTTCTATTTTCATTTTATTTTTATTTTTATGTGTATTTTTTTATATATTTAATACTTTCATAAAAACATTGGTGTTTTATAGTTGCTACAATTTTTAATTTATTATACTCCTATTAGTATATGGTTCACCAGGTCTTCATGATATAATTGGTCAGTTTTTTGGTATCCATTGGCGCCACTTCTAATTTTCTTTCCTTGGTCTCTCTCTCTCTATGTATATATATATATATATATATATATATATATATATATATATATATATATATATATATATATATATATATATATATATATATAGAACACACAAAAGGAGAAGTTGCTCAACACATAATATATAAGGTTAACTCAAGCCCTTTAATAAAACTAACTATAAGGGTAAAATAAAATATATACCCCAAATAAAGTCAGTATATAAATTAAATAGGACCTGATGGTGCTAGGGGATAGTGAAAACTATATAAGACACACAGATGAAAAGAACAAAGACAATCCCCTTAGTAGCACTCTAAATTACACCTAAACTAATCTATAAGATAAAGATTGTTAAAAAGAAACAGATGCTCCGCCAATTCAGAAAAAATGAACAAGATTTTATTGATATAACAACAAGACACACTAACTTAAAAACATAAAAATACTAAAGACAGCCTATGAAAATATATATGTATCAAAAATATAAAGAAAGGACTACTAATCAAATACTATCAGTATTACAAAAAGAAGAAAAACTAAAATGTGTCTAAATAAAGTTTAAATAATGACAACAAAGTAGTTTAGTCTAACATAATAGGCAATACAAAATATATTCCC